>NW_025110835.1:0-1200000 GCF_015476425.1 Leptopilina heterotoma
CCGTAGCTAGCACTCTGGTAAATTTTTCAGATGATTAGAGTACTAAATTGGGCATAAAATAAATTTTTATTTTTCCTTTTAACAATTATATTGTCTGATGGCGTTCGGGTGAGGGTGCTACTACTAAAAAATGGAAATAAAATTCTCTATTCTTCAGGATTGTGTAGGGTTCAGTCCGTACTAGAAATCTGGTAATTTTCAGATGATTAGATTAAATAAATTTGGATATAATAAATTTTTATTTTCCTTTTTAACAAATTATGATTGTCTGATGGCGTTCGGGTGAGGGTGCTACTACTAAAAAATGGAAATAAAATTCTCTATTCTTCAGGATTGTGTAGGGTTCAGTCCCTACTAGAAATCTGGTAATTTTCAGATGATAAGATTTGTTAAATTTGGAAGAAATAAATTTTTATTTTCGTTTTTACCAAATTTTGATTGTCTGATGGCGTACGGGTGGACCTGCTACTACTAAAAGATTCAAATAAAATTATCTATTCTTCAGGATTGTGTAGGGTTCAGTCCCTACTAGAACTCCTGGTAATTTCAGATTGATTAGATTAAATAAATTTGGTAAAAATAAATTTTATTTTCCTTTTTATCAAATTATGATTGTCTGATGGCGTTCGAGTGATGGTGCTACTACTAAAAAATGGAAATAAAATTCTCTATTCTTCAGGATTGTGTAGGGTTCAGTCCCTACTAGAACTCTGGTAATTTTCAGATGATTAGATTAAATAAATTTGGATAAAATAAATTTTTATTTTCCTTTTTATCAAATTATGATTGTCTGATGGCTTTCGGGTGAGGGTGATACTACTAAAAAATGGAAATAAAATTCTCTTTTCTTCAGGATTGTGTAGTATTCAATCCCTACTAGAACTCTGGTAATTTTCAGATGATTAGATTAAATAAATTTGGATGAAATAAATTTTTATTTTCGTTTTTACCAAATTTTCATTGTCTGATAGCGTTCCGGTGATGGTGCTACTACTAAAAAATTGAAATAAAATTCTCTATTCTTCAGGATTGTGTAAGGTTTAGTCCCTACTAGAACTCTGGTAATTTTCAGATGATTAGATTAAATAAATTTGAATAAAATAAATTTTTATTTTCCTTTTTAACAAATTATGATTGTCTGATGGCGTTCGGGTGAGGGTGCTACTACTAAAAAATGGAAATAAAATTCTCTATTCTTCAGGATTGTGTAGGGTTCAGTCCCTACTAGAACTCTGGTAATTTTCAGGTGATTAGATTAAATAAATTTGGATAAAATAAATTTTTTTTTTCCTTTATATCAAATTATGATTGTCTGATGGCGTTCGGGTAATGGTGCTACTACTAAAAAATGGTAATAAAATTCTCTATTCTTCAGAATTGTGTAGGGTTCAGTACCTACTAGAACTCTGGTAATTTTCAGATGATTAGATTAAATAAATTTGGATAAAATAAATTTTTATTTTCCTTTTTATCAAATTATGATAGTCTGATGGCGTTCGGGTGATGGTGCTACTACTAAAAAATGGTAATAAAATTCTATATTTTTCAGGATTGTGTAGTATTCAATCCATACTAGAACTCTGGTAATTTTCAGATGATTACATTAAATATATTTGGATGAAATAAATTTTTATTTTCGATTTTACCAAATTTTGATTGTCTGATGGCGTACGGGTGGACCTGCTACTACTAAAAAATGGAAATAAAATTCTCTAATCTTCAGGATTGTGTAGGGTTCAATTCCTACTAGAACTCTGGTATTTTTCAGGTGATTAGATTAAATAAATTTGGATAAAATAAATTTTTATTTTCCTTTTTATCAAATTATGATTGTCTGATGGCGTTCGGGTGATGGTGCTACTACTAAAAAATGGAAATAAAATTCTCTATTCTTCAGGATTGTGTAGGGTTCAGTACCTACTAGAACTCTGGTAATTTTCAGATGATTAGATTAAATAAATTTGGATAAAATACATTTTTATTTTTGTTTTTACCAAATTTTGATTGTCTGATGGCGTACGGGTGGACCTGCTACTACTAAAAAATGGAAATAAAATTCTCTAATCTTCAGGATTGTGTAGGGTTCAATTCCTACTAGAACTCTGGTAATTTTCAGATGATTAGATTAAATAAATTTGGATAAAATACATTTTTATTTTTGTTTTTACCAAATTTTGATTGTCTGATGGCGTACGGGTGGACCTGCTACTACTAAAAAATTCAAATAAAATTCGCTATTCTTCAGGATTGTGTAGTATTCAATCCCTACTAGAACTCTGGTAATTTTCAGATGATTAGATTAAATAAATTTGGATAAAATAAATTTTTATTTTCCTTTTTACCAAATATTGATTGTCTGATGGCGTACGGGTGGACCTGCTACTACTAAAAAATTCAAATAAAATTATCTATTCTTCAGGATTGTGTAGGGTTCAGTCCCTACTAGAACTCTGGTAATTTTCAGATGATTAGATTTGTTAAATTTGGAAGAAATAAATTTTTATTTTCGTTTTTACCAAATTTTGATTGTCTGATGGCGTACGGGTGGACCTGCTACTACTAAAAAATGGAAATAAAATTCTCTATTCTTCAGGATTGTGTAGGGTTCAGTCCCTACTAGAACTCTGGTAATTTTCAGATGATTAGATTAAATAAATTTGGATAAAATAAATTTTTATTTTCCTTTTTAACAAATTATGATTGTCTGATGGCGTTCGGGTGAGGGTGCTACTACTAAAAAATGGAAATAAAATTCTCTATTCTTCAGGATTGTGTAGGGTTCAATCTCTACTAGAACTCTGGTAATTTTCAGATGATTAGATTAAATAAATTTGGTAAAAATAAATTTTTATTTTCCTTTTTATCAAATTATGATTGTCTGATGGCGTTCGAGTGATGGTGCTACTACTAAAAAATGGAAATGAAATTCTCTATTCTTCAGGATTGTGTAGTATTCAATCCCTACTAGAACTCTGGTAATTTTCAGATGATTAGATTAAATAAATTTGGATGAAATAAATTTTTATTTTCGTTTTTACCAAATTTTCATTGTCTGATAGCGTTACGGTGATGGTGCTACTACTAAAAAATTGAAATAAAATTCTCTATTCTTCAGGATTGTGTAAGGTTTAGTCCCTACTAGAACTCTGGTAATTTTCAGATGATTAGATTAAATAAATTTGGATAAAATAAATTTTTATTTTCCTTTTTAACAAATTATGATTGTCTGATGGCGTTCGGGTGAGGGTGCTACTACTAAAAAATGGAAATAAAATTCTCTATTCTTCAGGATTGTGTAGGGTTCAGTCCCTACTAGAACTCTGGTAATTTTCAGATGATTAGATTAAATAAATTTGGATAAAATAAATTTTTATTTTCCTTTTTATCAAATTATGATTGTCTGATGGCGTTCGGGTGAGGGTGCTACTACTAAAAAATGGAAATAAAATTCTCTATTCTTCAGGATTGTGTAGGGTTCAGTCCGTACTAGAAATCTGGTAATTTTCAGATGATTAGATTAAATAAATTTGGATAAAATAAATTTTTATTTTCCTTTTTAACAAATTATGATTGTCTGATGGCGTTCGGGTGAGGGTGCTACTACTAAAAAATGGAAATAAAATTCTCTATTCTTCAGGATTGTGTAGGGTTCAGTCCCTACTAGAAATCTGGTAATTTTCAGATGATTAGATTTGTTAAATTTGGAAGAAATAAATTTTTATTTTCGTTTTTACCAAATTTTGATTGTCTGATGGCGTACGGGTGGACCTGCTACTACTAAAAGATTCAAATAAAATTATCTATTCTTCAGGATTGTGTAGGGTTCAGTCCCTACTAGAACTCTGGTAATTTTCAGATGATTAGATTAAATAAATTTGGATAAAATAAATTTTTATTTCCCTTTTTATCAAATTATGATTGTCTGATGGCTTTCGGGTGAGGGTGATACTACTAAAAAATGGAAATAAAATTCTCTTTTCTTCAGGATTGTGTAGTATTCAATCCCTACTAGAACTCTGGTAATTTTCAGATGATTAGATTAAATAAATTTGGATGAAATAAATTTTTATTTTCGTTTTTACCAAATTTTCATTGTCTGATAGCGTTCCGGTGATGGTGCTACTACTAAAAAATTGAAATAAAATTCTCTATTCTTCAGGATTGTGTAAGGTTTAGTCCCTACTAGAACTCTGGTAATTTTCAGATGATTAGATTAAATAAATTTGGATAAAATAAATTTTTATTTTCCTTTTTAACAAATTATGATTGTCTGATGGCGTTCGGGTGAGGGTGCTACTACTAAAAAATGGAAATAAAATTCTCTATTCTTCAGGATTGTGTAGGGTTCAGTACCTACTAGAACTCTGGTAATTTTCAGATGATTAGATTAAATAAATTTGGATAAAATAAATTTTTATTTTCCTTTTTATCAAATTATGATTGTCTGATGGCGTTCGGGTGATGGTGCTACTACTAAAAAATGGAAATAAAATTCTCTATTCTTCAGGATTGTGTAGGGTTCAGTCCCTACTAGAACTCTGGTAATTTTCAGGTGATTAGATTAAATAAATTTGGATAAAATAAATTTTTATTTTCCTTTTTATCAAATTATGATTGTCTGATGGCGTTCGGGTGATGGTGCTACTACTAAAAAATGGAAATAAAATTCTCTATTCTTCAGGATTGTGTAGGGTTCAGTCCCTACTAGAACTCTGGTAATTTTCAGATAATTAGATTAAATAAATTTGGATAAAATAAATTTTTATTTTCCTTTTTATCAAATTATGATTGTCTGATGGCGTTCGGGTGATGGTGCTACTACTAAAAAATGGTAATAAAATTCTCTATTCTTCAGAATTGTGTAGGGTTCAGTACCTACTAGAACTCTGGTAATTTTCAGATGATTACATTAAATAAATTTGGATGAAATAAATTTTTATTTTCGATTTTACCAAATTTTGATTGTCTGATGGCGTACGGGTGAACCTGCTACTACTAAAAAATGGAAATAAAATTCTCTATTCTTCAGGATTGTGTAGGGTTTAGTCCCTACTAGAACTCTGGTAATTTTCAGATGATTAGATTTGTTAAATTTGGAACAAATAAATTTTTATTTTCGTTTTTACCAAATTTTGATTATCTGATGGCGTACGGGTGGACCTGCTACTACTAAAAAATTCAAATAAAATTATCTATTCTTCAGGATTGTGTAGGGTTTAATCCCTACTAGAACTCTGGTAATTTTCAGATGATTAGATTTGTTAAATTTGGAAGAAATAAATTTTTATTTTCGTTTTTACCAAATTTTGATTGTCTGATGGCGTACGGGTGGACCTGCTACTACTAAAAAATTCAAATAAAATTCTCTATTCTTTAGGATTGTGTAGGGTTCAGTCCCTACTAGAACTCTGGTAATTTTCAGATGATTAGATTTGTTAAATTTGGAAGAAATAAATTTTTATTTTCGTTTTTACCAAATTTTGATTGTCTGATGGCGTACGGGTGGACCTGCTACTACTAAAAAATTCAAATAAAATTATCTATTCTTCAGGATTGTGTAGGGTTTAATCCCTACTAGAACTCTGGTAATTTTCAGATGATTAGATTAAATAAATTTGGATATAATACATTTTTATTTTCGTTTTTACCAAATTTTGATTGTCTGATGGCGTACGGGTGGACCTGCTACTACTAAAAAATTCAAATAAAATTCTCTATTCTTTAGGATTGTGTAGGGTTCAGTCCCTACTAGAACTCTGGTAATTTTCAGATGATTAGATTTGTTAAATTTGGAAGAAATAAATTTTTATTTTCGTTTTTACCAAATTTTGATTGTCTGATGGCGTACGGGTGGACCTGCTACTACTAAAAAATTCATATAAAATTATCTATTCTTCAGGATTGTGTAGGGTTCAGTCCCTACTAGAACTCTGGTAATTTTCAGATGATTAGATTTGTTAAATTTGGAAGAAATAAATTTTTATTTTCGATTTTACCAAATTTTGATTGTCTGATGGCGTTCGGGTGAGGGTGCTACTACTAAAAAATGGAAATAAAATTCTCTATTCTTCAGGATTGTGTAGTATTTAGTCCCTACTAGAACTCTGGTAATTTTCAGATGATTAGATTTGTTAAATTTGGAAGAAATAAATTTTTATTTTCGTTTTTACCAAATTTTGATTATCTGATGGCGTACGGGTGGACCTGCTACTACTAAAAAATTCAAATAAAATTATCTATTCTTCAGGATTGTGTAGGGTTCAGTCCCTACTAGAACTCTGGTAATTTTCAGATGATTAGATTTGTTAAATTTGGAAGAAATAAATTTTTATTTTCGTTTTTACCAAATTTTGATTGTCTGATGGCGTACGGGTGGACCTGCTACTACTAAAAAATTCAAATAAAATTATCTATTCTTCAGGATTGTGTAGGGTTCATTCCCTACTAGAACTCTGGTAATTTTCAGATGATTAGATTTGTTAAATTTGGAAGAAATAAATTTTTATTTTCGTTTTTACCAAATTTTGATTGTCTGATGGCGTACGGGTGGACCTGCTACTACTAAAAAATTCACATAAAATTATCTATTCTTCAGGATTGTGTAGGGTTCATTCCCTACTAGAACTCTGGTAATTTTCAGATGATTAGATTTGTTAAATTTGGAAGAAATAAATTTTTATTTTCGTTTTTACCAAATTTTGATTGTCTGATGGCGTACGGGTGGACCTGCTACTACTAAAAAATTCACATAAAATTATCTATTCTTCAGGATTGTGTAGGGTTCATTCCCTACTAGAACTCTGGTAATTTTCAGATGATTAGATTTGTTAAATTTGGAAGAAATAAATTTTTATTTTCGTTTTTACCAAATTTTGATTGTCTGATGGCGTACGGGTGGACCTGCTACTACTAAAAAATTGAAATAAAATTCTCTATTCTTCAGGATTTTGTAGGGTTCAGTCCCTACTAGAACTCTGGTTATTTTCAGATGATTAGATTTGTTGTTAACAAAAATTTTTTTTTTAGATATTTTTGAAAATCCTTTTGTCTGATTTTTGGTATTTGTGACCGTAATACACCTGCAAAATTTTATCAAAATCCGTCAAGACGTGTAAGAGAAAAATTGTCCACAAGAATCGGTGACATACACACACACACACACACACACACACACACATACATACACACATACATCCGGACATTTGTTCCTCTCGACGAATTATGTATACTACACTTGAAAATTTGTAAAAATAATTGGTTCTAAAAAATTCGGAAATCGACATCACTATAAGGCTTCCTTTATGAGGAAGCAAAATAATTGAATTTCTGTAAAAAAATTTGATTGAATTGAGAAAAGTTTTTGAAAATAATTGACATTTTGTCAAGAATTTTATTGAAATTTTTTTAAATAATTGAAATATTGCCAAGAATTTTATTAAAATTTATGAAAATAATTGAATTTTAGGGAAAAATTTTAATATTTATAAAAATAATTGAAATTTTGACTATAACTTTTTTTAAACTTTTGACCATAATTTAATTTCTGCTAAGAATTTTATTACTTTTGAAAATAATTGAATTTTTGAGAAGAATTTTTTAATGATATTTCTTTTTAAATACCTAATTATTTTTAATACAAAAATCAATAATTTATTGAATAATTGAATGTTTCTCAAAATTGAATTCTCATAAAGAATTTTATTAACAAATTTTTAAATAATTGAATTCTTTTGACGAATTTTAATAAAATTTTAAGAATAATTACATTTTTCTAGGAATTCGATTAAAATTGTATCAAAAATAATTGAAATTCTGCAATGAGTTTTATTATCTATGAAAATAACAATTGAATCCCTGTAAAAAATTGTATGACATATTTATAAAAATAATTTAATCTCTGTAAATATAAATTGAATATTTTTAAAAATAATAGAATTATTGCGAAGAAATTTATAAAAAATTTCTAAAATAATTCATTTCTTTTGGAAAATTTTATTAAAATAGTAGACATTGAAAATCATTGACTGCAGGAGAATTTTTGAAAAAAAATTGAATTTGTTAAAAAGAATTTCATTCAAATTTTTAAAAATAATTGAATTTTGGAGAAAAACTTTAATATTTATAAAGATAATTGAAATTTTGCCATGAGTTTTATCATTTATGAAAATAATTGTTAATCTATAAATTTTTTCATTATTTATGAAAGTAATTGAATTATTGCAAAGAAAAATTGTAAAGGCAACTCTTTTAAAATTGAATTAAGAAATGTGAATTAAGAAAATTGAATTAAAGAAAAATTAGATTTCAAGAATAAGCACAATAACTTTAGAAAACAATAATTTTCCAGGATTCCAATCAAAACTCCCTGACTTTTCCAGGTTTTTTCAAAGTTTATAAAAATTCCCTGACATTTCCAGGTTTTCCAGGTTGCGTGGCAACCCTGAATTAGTGAGAATTTCGTTATTGATATTGATTCAGTGAACGACTTGACTTACTTTTCAATAAATTAGTTCAGGTTCAATTATGAATTTCTTTTGAAAAATTTTTGAAAATAATAGAAATTATGCCAAAAATTTTTTAAAATAATTGAATTTTCGTGAAGAATTTATTTTATTATTTATAAAGTTGATTGAAATTTTGACGAGAATTTATTTTCACTTTTGAACATACAATATTTGAATTTCTGTAAAGAATTTTATTACTTTTAAAGATAATTGAATTCCTGGTAATAAATGTTATTCTTCATAAAAAAAAATTGAATTATTGCGAAGTAATTTGTAAAGAATTTGTAAACAATAGAATTCCTGTGAAATTTTTATTATTTAATTAATTCATTGAAAATTGAAATTTTACAAAACTTCAAATTACAATCATTTGAAGTTTATCTATTTATGAAAATTGTAAACGAAACACTTTGAAATTTGAATTAATTTTGAAATATTTAAGAAAAACTAGATTTCAAGAATAAGCATACAATAACTTTAGAAAACAATAATTTTCCAGGATTCCGATCAAAATTCCCTGACTTTTCCAGGTTTTTTCAAGGTTTATAAAATTTTCTGACATTTCTAGGTTTTGCAGGTTGCGTGGCAACCCTGATATATGTAAGAGGCAGTCAATTGGAGAAGGAGAATCGATTTATTTGAGAGATCGACCACTGTCGATCGATACCTCTCGGAAGCTTGTACATCGTGAACTGTTTTGTTGATCTAACGCATATTTTCTGATGCACTTGGCATCACAGAGGTTTCCCTCATGTTCAAAGTTGCAATGCCACGAGCGGAAGGAGATCTTTCTCCTTATGCGCACGTTTCACGTGAACGCAGCGTTCTCTTCGAACATCCATAAATCAGACCAAGCTTCTTACGTCCAGTCGTTTGCCATCGAGTCGGGTCAGAGGGGACCACGATTCAAGACTCTCTTTCCTGGACGCGCCCAGTATTTTCATTTTGTCGAGAGATTCCATCTCATTATTATTTCTTCCAATTTTATAAAAAAAAAATGAAAAATTCTTCCTAACTAGACATTCTTGAAATAATTTACACAAAAAATATATTGATCTCTTTATTTCAAAATTCCTATGTGTATTGAATATTTAGGTATCACTGAACGAGTTTCATAAAAAATGAGAGAATGTCAAAAAACTTGTTTCTAACCGCTTTGCAAATCAAATGGGGAAAAATAATTATCTATTACCAGATTTATCTCCAAATCGTCACTACTAGGGGAGTTTTTAGCTTCCGAGTAACGAAGCAAACGATGGATTTAGAAAATTACAAATGATGGTGAAAAAATTTCAAATTCAAAAAAGGGATGCCACGCTCTTGCTCATTTAAAATTTCATGACTTTTCCAGGTTAAAAAAGGAATTTCTCCAGGTTTTTAAAACTACATTTATTTTTTACCAAATTAAATAACTCTCTGATTTCCAGATAAAACATAGACTTTTTATCTGTCTCTAAAGAATATTCTTATTCACTCGCAATATGATTAGAAAAAAAATTCAATTAAACTTTTTAAAAAAAAATAATTATACCTACATAATTCTTAACTATAAGTATGAAAACTTCAAATTTTCAGAGATTTTAATTTGAAACCTTTTAAAAATTCAATTATTTCTAAAAATACACGCTATAGTACTTTTAATATTCAATTATTATCTAAAATTTTAACTAAAATTCTTATTTATAACAATTTTTATTAGAAAATAATTTACGTGGATTTAATTATTATTTTAAATACAAAAATAAATAATTTATTGAATAATTTAATAGTTTTTAAAATCAAATTGTCATGTAAAGAATTTTATCAACAAATTTTTAAATAATTGAATTCTATTCACGAATTTTAATATAAAATTTTTAAAAATAATTACAGTTTTCGAGGAATTTGATTAAATTGTATTAAATTGAATCTCAGTAGAAAATTGTATTATTTATGAAAATCATTGAATTATTGCGAAGAAACTTATATAAAAAATTTGTAAATAATTAAATTCCTCTGAAATTTTTATTATTTATGAAAATAATTAAATGTTTGCGTAGAATTTTATTAAACATTTTTTTAAATAATTGAATTGTTTTGGAAATTTTATTAAAATAATTGAAATTTTGCCAAGAATTTTATTAAATTTTTTTAAAATATTTAAATTTTGGAGAAGAATTTTATTGTTTATAAAAATAATTGAATAATAAAAAGATAATTGAATTTTAAAAATTTTTTAGCATAATTTAATTTGTGCGAAGAATTTTATTAATTTTGAAAATAATTGAATTGCTGCATTAATCATTTATAACTTCTCAAAAATTCATTTTTTTAATAGTGTTTTTAAGTAAACTTCTTTTTTCAATCCATCATTTTTAATAATTAATTAAATATACCTATGTATGTATTAAAAAATTTAACAAACTTTTTAAAATTCTTCAAAAATCTTATTTCTTCAAAAATTCTAATTAAATTCATTCAAGTTTCAAATTTTATCCTATTTCAAATTAAAATCTTTTAAACCTTGTCTACTTATGAAAATTGTAAACGCAAGTCTTTTAAAATTCAATTAATTTGGAAATGCTTAAGTAAAATTATTCATTAATCAATTTATAGGTAATAATTTTTTGATATAGTTGTTGGAGAATTAAGTTATTTAAAAGGAAATTATTGTCAGAAATAGAAAAAATTGAAGCTTTTGTATTAGAATATGAAATACTTATTCAAGTACAAGAGTGTGAATTCACAGGATCAGAAAAATCGGAAAAGTACCAAAAAAGTTAGAGCAGAAAATCCAAATATTTTACCGAAGAGTAAATTTTTTACATGTTTTGCAATGGGTGCTAAATGAACACTATAACTAATGTTACATTAACAATTTATTTTTATGAAATTTGTTGAACTAGCTTAACAGACCTGCTGCTGTTCACGAATCTGAATTTTATTCTTAAATAAAAATTCAAAATTTCAGATAGCAGATAATTAAAAAATCAGTCTCATTCAAATAAAACCAATTTTATTTTAAATTTTTTCTCCAATTTATTTTTAAATAGCTTACAATCATAAACAAAAACATGACTTTTTAAGAAAAATGAAGACACTTTATGAGTAGGTTGATTAAAAATTCTACGAAAATAAATCACTTTTCTTTATCTAGGAGAGGGAAGAAAGAAAGTCCACTTTTTCGATGATTGCTTAAAAGGTCTCTTCATTTCAATAAAGTGGGATTCCGTTTCAAGCTATTAAATTTCTTATATCAGAAATCGTTTTAGTGTCAGACAAACATTTGTGTCACATAACATTCTTTTTTTTCCTTATATTTTCAAAGCCGAAAGAAATATGACGCAATTTTTTTGTTTAAAAAAAAAAAACAGATATAATTTGTTCACATCAAACAAATATTTGACAAAAATAAAAAAGAAAAACTACAACAAACAGAAATTTGCGGAAGTCATGGATAGTTTTCTCCATAGCAAAGAGATAAAATTACAATGGAATGAAGAGTTTGAAAAAGTGAGAAGATAAAGAGGAAGAATTATATACCAGGCTATGTTAAAGATTCGCGCTATTCGAAAATACGTGCTTGGCAATTTATATCGGAGAGTTGGATATTTTATTGTTTTAATGAATTCCTCATCCTAAGGCGATAATAAAGATTGGTGACCCGTGAAGAAAAAGATCTAGTTGAGAACCCTGATGTCATCTCAAAGCCACGAAGAGGTCGCCTTTAAGACTCGGGACTCTATGATACCGCGCATAGCATCACAACCGGTTGTTTCCTCTTTTTTTCTATTTTATAACTTATCGCGAATTTCTATACGAATATTTCTCCATAAATGCCAGAAATGATGTTTTCTATTTGCTTTTACAGGGTTACCTAAAGAATATTCTAATTCACTCTAAAAATTATTAGATACTCAAAAAAATCCTTTATTACATTTATTTACAAATTTCTTTAATTGTAAAGTAATTCAAAAACATCAATAACTTCTTTTTTAAATAAATATTTAATCATTATTATTTTTCTGTAGGAATTAAATTTCTTCAAAACATTCAAATTCAAACCTTTTTGACATTCAACAACTTATAAAAATATTACAAAACATGAAGAAATCTTCATGTTTTGTAATAATTTAAATTACCATAAAATTTTTCAAAAAAAATGTAATTACTTACAAAAAGCCTAATACAATCCTTCGCAAGAATTCAATTATTTTTAAAAGTAGTAAAAATTCTCAAAAAAAATTCAATTATTTAAAAAAAATGTAATAGAATTCATTGCAAAAATTCAATGATTTTCATAAATAATAAAACGATTTTTCAGTACTTCATTTTTAAATCAATTTTTATGAGAAAATTATGTATAGAAGAATTCAATTATTTAAATTAAAAAATAAATAATTTATTGAATAATTGAATGTTTGTTAAAATTGAATTCTCATAAAGAATGTTATTAACAAATTTTTTAATAATTGAATTCTTTTGACAAATTTTAATAAAGCTTTTAAGATTAATTACATTTTTCGAGGATAACCTCTTGCTATAATGCTTTTAATATTCAATTATTATATAAAATTTTAACTAAAATTTATTTTTAAATCAATTTTTTTAGAAAATTCTACGAGAATTTAATTATTTAAATACAAAAATAAATAATTTATTGAATGATTCTTAAAATTTAATTCTCGTTAAGAATTTTATTAACAAATTTTTAAATAATTGAATCCTTTTGACGAATTTTAATAATTTTTTTTTAAATAATTACATTTCTCGAGGAATTTTGATTATAATTGAAATTCTTCGATGAGTTTCATTATTTATGAAAATAATTGAATTTCTAATAAGAATTTTAATATTTATGAAAATGAATAAATTCTTCCCAAGAATTTTATAAAAATTTTTCTAAAATAATTAAATTACGGAGAAGAATTTTATTATTTATAAAGATACTTAAAATTTTGACAAGAATTTTTTTTAACTTTTGAACATAATTTAATTTCTGCGAAGAATTTAATTCCTTTGAAAATAATTTAATTTTAGTAATGAATTTAACTCAAGTTTATAAAAATAATTTAAATTCAGTGAAGAAATTTATTATTTATAAAAATAATTGAATTCTTGAAAAGAACTTTGTTAAATTTGTTTAAATAATTGAATTCTTGCGACGAATTTTATAAAAATCTTTTTAAATAATTGATATTTTTTGAAAAATTTTATGAAAATTTGTATTTTATATAATTTAATTCCTGTGAGAATTTTTTTTCTTATGAAAATAATTGAATTATTTCGAAGAAATATATTAAGAATTTTCTAAATAATTGAATTCCTGTGAAATTTTGCCAAGAATTTTATTAAAAGTTTTAAAAATAATTGAATTTCGATGAAATATTTTATTGTTTTTAAAGATAATTGAAATTTTAAAAAAAATGTTGAAAATAATTGAATTCCTAAAAAACATTTTATTATTTATGAAAATAATTGAATTCTTGCAAACGATTTTATTATAATTTTTTAAAATAATTGAATTTCCGAGACAAAATTTATTACTTTTTAATCATAATTGAATTCTTATGAGAAATATTGTTATTTACGAAAATAATTGAATTTTGCAAAGAATTTTATTAAAATGCCTCAAGAAAATTGAATTTTCGGGAATAATTTTGTTAATTATCGACATAATTGAATTCTATCGAAGAATTACTTATGAAAATAATTGAATTATTTCAAAATATTTTATCAAAATCTAAAAGAATAAAAGAATTATTTAAAAAAAAAATTAATTAAAATTTAATTAATTATATTTTAAATATAAGTATTTAAAATAATTGATTTCTTTTGAACAATTTTATTAAAATACATGAAAATAATTGAATTCTTCAAAAGAATTAAAAAAAAACATTTTTTTAAATAATTGATTTTTTGGAAGAATTGAAATTAAATATTTTAAGAATAATTGCATTTCTCGATCATTTCCTGTAAAATTCTATTAAGAAAATTGAATTCCTGTGAAAAGTTGATTACTTATGAAGATAATTGAATTATTTCGAAGAAATTTATTAAAAATTTTGTAAATAATTAAATCTCTGTGAAATTTTGAAAAGAATATTATAAAAATTTTTCTAAAATAATTGAATTTCGGAGAAGAATTTTATTATTTATAAAGATACTTGAAATTTTGACAAGAATTTTTTTTTAACTTTTGAACGCAATTTAATTTCTGCGAAGAATTTTTAACTTTTGAAAATAATTGAATTTCTGGAATCATTTGTAACTTTTCCAAAATTCAATTTTTTTAAAAGTATTTTTAACTAAAATTCTATCAATTTTGTATTTATGAAAATTGTAAAAATTATTCATTAAATATTTTATAAGTACCTAATAATTTTATTATAGTTCTTGCAAAATTAAGTTATTTAAAAAGAAATTATTGTCAGAAATAGAAAAAATTAAAGGTTTTGTATTAAAATTCGTGGTAATTTCATAGTTTACGAGGCAAAGAAAAAAAACATCAAAATTAAAGAGTTTTCTCATGAATTTTAAAAATTCAATTTTTTCCAGTACTTTTACTAAAAATCCCTGACTTTTTCCTGATTTCCCTATACAATTTTACTTTCCCTGACTTTTCCCTGAATTCCCTGACTTCCCTGACTTCCCTGACCTGTGGCAACTCTGATAATTTTATTCTCTATACACTAAATTATTTATTGTCTCAACTAAGAAAAATAATTTTTTCCCCCCATTGTTTAGATTACATAAATATGTATATATGATGAGGGGGAAAAAAAGATGATGATATACGATCGTTTATGATGAAAAATTAAAAGTCACAATCAAATATTTATATTAATTTTTTATTGATGATTATTCAGGTGCTTTTAATTTCAAGAAAGTTTAATGCAGCTATAGAAAACTTTACTGCAGTAAACTGACGAGCGATAATGAAGCAAATTGCCCGAGGTACAATTCTCATAGCAACTTCCTGATTAACTTTGAAAAAAATTTATTAATATTCTAAGCAGCCGACCTTCGACCCATGTGGTACACAAAGTGGTAAACATTAGCAAGATAGTCATGTTTTGCTAATGTCGGGCTTTATAGATGACAGCCATGTCTAACAAGTCTTGATATTGCTGTCCAATGATATCTTTCAAACTTTATCGCCTTCAGAGTGTGATCCCACATAGGATATGTTGTGTTACATACAATTATACAGATTCCTCTTATAATGCGCGCGCGCTCGCGTGTCAAAGTGAAAGTCGTCATTAAACACTACAATTGATTCGTTATTAAAGAATACAATATTATGAAAATAATACACTTTCACTTAAGACAAACTGACAATCTTCTTTTTTTTCTCCTAATCATTCATTCTCACCATGGAAATTACGATAAAAAGTACAAGTCACGAAACTATTTAGTTCAAATTCCTTTGAATATAGTGGAAAAAAAAATCCCTTTGTGTTCCCCTTTTTTTTTTACTTATAATAGTTTTCAAAAAAAAAGAAGACACAATAATTGTTGTTGTTTTGATTGTGGGTGTGTCAATTTATGAAGACCACCAAGATATCTGTGGGAGAAAATGTTTTTCTTCCACAATATGACAATTACTTCCTTTCTTTTGCTACGATTTATCTCCCTAGGTTTTCCTTACTGTGGACACGTAACAGATAAGCCCACCTGAGCACGTACACACTAAACAATTTTCTTGTTCTGCTTAACTTTAATCTTGATGCTGGCTATTTATATTTAAATTATTATTTAAAAGGAACATAATATACGCACGAGTTACACTAAATTAATGTTATAAACAATATCCTAGTTACAGTTATAATAAATGAGGCAAAAAGATATAAATGATTTTTTGGTTTACATCAGATACCTTTTCCTTTTATAAACTTTAACCAAGATGCGACAGTATTTAAATCATCTTTTTTTTTTTAATTTTTAACTGATATTTGCAGTGAAAATAATTTAATTAATTGAATCAGAGATTATTTGAATACCACACTGAAGAAAAAATTTAATTCATTCAAATAACCGATTACTTGTCTGTTATCAAATAAATATTTACTTCAATCAAATAAAAAAGTCAAAGAAATTGTTTTTGCAGCAATAATAATTCAGTATTTGAAGCAAATACAATTAAATTGACTCAAAAATTATTTGATTCAAGTAAATATATTTATTTGATAATAAACAAGTAATCGATTATTTGAATTTGATAAATTTTTTCAGTGTATCGAATAAATAGCCAAATAATTATTATTTAAATAAAAAAACTTTATAATTTAAAAAATAATTTCTGTACTTTGGTCAATTAACATTTGATTAACCCTGATTTACAGACAAAATTTTTACTTTTTCCCTGACCCTAAAAAATATTCTGATTCACTCTAAAAATTATTAGATACTCAAAAAAACATTCCATTACATTTACTTACGAATTTCTTAAATTATAAAATTATTCGCAAACATCAATAACTAAATTTTTAAATAAGTGTTTAATTATTATTTTTCCATAGGAATTAAAATTCTCCAAAACATTCAAATTCAAACATTATTAAAATTCAACAACTTAGACGAATATTATTATAAAACATGAAGATATCAATCACTTCGAGTCTTCGACTCGGAGTAATTGTTATCTTCATGTTTTATAAAAATTTTAATCTCCATAAAATTTTTCAAAAGAAAAAATTTAATTATTTACAAAAATTATAATAATATTCGTTGCAAGAATTTAATTATTTTCATACATAATAAAATTATTCACAGGGTTTCAATTATTTTTAATATACAATTTTAAATAAATTTCTCGAAAAATGAAATTATCTTAAAAATTTTTTTTGCAAGAATTAAATTACATTTCAATAATGAAATTCATCACTAAAATTGGAAAATTTTCAAAATTTACTATTTTAATAAAAGTTCTCAATAGAATTTAATTATTTAAATAAATTGTAATAAAATTCGTTGCAAAAATTCAATTATTTTTACAAGTAATAAAATTTTTCACATGAGTTCAATTATTTAAAAAAAAATTGATAAAATTCGTTTTAAGAATTCTATTATTTTCCTAAATTATAAAATTTTTCTAAGAATTTCAATTATTTATAATAAAATTCAAAGTAAATTCCTAGAAAAGTGGAATTATTTTTTAAAGAATTTAATTACATTTCACGAATATAATGAAATTCTTCGTTGAAATTCAAATAATTTCAAAATCTATTTTAATAAAAGTTTTCAAAAGAATTCAATTATTTATAAAAAATGTAATAAAATTCGTTGCAGGAATTCAATTATTTTCATAAATAATAAGATTCTTTACATATTATTTCAATTATTAAAAAAAAAAATTTGAAAAAATTCATTGCAAGAATTCAATTACTTTCATAAATTAATAAAATTCTTCATAGGATTTCAATTATTTTTATAATACAATTTTAAGTAAATTCTTCGAAAAAATTAATTATTTTCAAAAATTTTATTGAAATTCTTTAAATGAATTCAATTATAAATTATTTTAAAAAATTCATGCTATAATGCTTTCAATATTCAATTATTATTATCTAAATTTTCAATTGTTGTTTATTTTTAAATCAATTATTATTTATGGAAAATTCTACGAGAATTCAATTATTTAAATACAAAAATAAATAATTTATTGAATTAATGAATTTTTCTCGAAATTGAATTATCATAAAGAATTTTATCAACAAATTTGAATTTTTTCAAGGAATTTTAATAAAATTTTCAAGAATAATTAAATTTTTCGAGGAATTCAATAAAAAAATTTCTATTAAAAGTAATTGAAATTCTATGATAAGTTTTATTATTTATGAAAATAATTAAATTTTTGTTAAAAAAATGTTATTATTTATGAAAATAACTGAATTATTGCGAATAAATTTATAAAAAATTTGTAAATAGTTGAATTCCTGTGAAATTTTTATTATTTATGAAAATATAATTTAATGTTTGCTTAGAATTTTATCAACATTTTTTTAAAATAATAATTGAATTCTTTTGAAAAATTTTTTATAAAATAGTAGAAATTGAAAATGATTCAATTAAGAAAAATTTTTTAGAATAATTGAAATTTTGCAAAGAATTTTATTAAAATTTGGAAAATAATTGAAATTTAGAGAAGAATTTTATTATTTTAAAGATAATTCAATTTTGACGAGAACTTTTTTTAATTTTTGAAAATAATTGAAATTTAGAGAAGAATTTTATTATTTTTAAAGATAATTGAATTTTGACAATTTTTTTTAATTTTTCAACATAATTGAATTTTTGCAAAGAATTTTATTACTTTTGAAAATAATTGAATTTCTGCAATCATTTCTAAGTTCTCCAAAATTAAATTTTTCACAGTACGACTTTAATAAAAATCCCTGACTTTTCCCTGATTTCCCTGACAAATTTTACTTTCCCTCACTTTTTCCTGAATTCCCTGATTTCCCTGACCTTTGGCAACCCTGAAGTAAATTTTAGTAAAATTAGTAAAATTTATTTCGGACGTAGTAAAATCTACTCTGGAAATAGTAAAAATTAACAAAAATGAACGAAAATTAGAGACAGTTTAGGTTTTACTTTTTAAATATGTAGTAAAAGTTACTTGATCTTTGTCCAAAAATTTAATTTATTTATTAATTCCATAATTCGTTAGTATTTTACAATGTTATAATTAATATATCAACAGGAAGTAATTATTTTGAAAATAAATAAAATGATTAAAATTAATAGATTCTTAGAATGATTCTAAACTTCTGAACGTAATGAATGACATTTTTTATTTCATTTCATTTGCATGAAATAATTTTTATTTAAAATCGAAAAAACTTCACTGAACAAAAAAATTTATCTCACTTATAATACGAAAATAATTTCCAAATAATTAATTAATAATTAATAATTAATTTCCAAATTAATTTAATAAATAATTAAATAAAAATAATTTAATAATAATAAAATAATCCAAAATAATAAAGAGAAAATTTAAACAGAAAATTGTCAAATTTTGTAGAAATTGGAAAAATATAAAATTCTGTCATTCTCTTTTGTTTGTAATTATTAAAGTAAATTCTTTAAATGAAAGGCGATTGATTCAGTGGTTCACGTCCTATAGTGTAACTGGAAATTTAAATATGGGAATAAGTTTTGAAATCTGATATTTCTTGGCCTGCTACGCGGACTAAGAATGGACCCATCGCATCGTCTCAGTTACAATTTGTGTTCGCACTTAAAAGAAACATTACCCAGGATTCAAACACAGATATAATTTGTTCCTTGCGTGTGGTCCTTTATTCCACTCAACCTGTTGTGCGACCAAATCTACAATCGTTTGTTACCATTTCGATTGGTATCGAGCACCATAAAATGCTAATATTTAAATTTTCTTCTCAAAAAATTCCTCTCTATGTATATTAGAATACTTCTAAATTTAATTTCAACAGACTAGACTAGACAGCTATATTTATTAATTCTCTAATTTATACTAAAAAAAAAATATTTCTTCAAAATATGTCCACTTTTATATGAAACTATTTTGCAGATGAGCTAAATGATTAATATTGTAGCAAGAGATGATTAAATCGTAGGTATCTTTTGCTCGACTTCATACAGTATTTGGTTGCTTTTGAACAAAATTACGTAAAAGCAATCTGATCGAGAGAGAAAAAAATCTATTGCGAAAGTTTCTAAACGATTTAATAAATTTTTTAAAAGAGCTGCCGTTTGAAATATATTCTTACGCATTTCAGAAATCTTATTAAGTGCTTTCATAAATTCTAATCTATTTCGTTAAAGACGAAACCTCTCAGATTTCAAAAAAAAAAAAAAAAAAAAAAAAAAATTCTTTTACTAATTCCATATATAAAATGATTTGTTTGATATTTGTCAGTGACACCAAAAAATGTGTAAAAATGGATATTTTATTCAAATTAACATTATTTTTTTCAAGCAAAGATCACAAAAATAAATACAAAATTGTGTGAGAGAAGAAGGTACATTTATGCTTATCTGAAAATATATATATAACTCTTCTCCAAAACTCGTTAAATTGACGAAGAGTTACAAAAGTCATGAAAACAGAATTTCCGGGTTTGGTCAGTAAACAAACATTTTTTTCTCCTCCTTTCTTGAAAACTATTTTTCCATTTGTGAAATAGGATTCGTCGTGGATATTGGTTGATGAGAAGTGTAAGATAGTTGGAGTTCCAGGCAGTAAGGTTGACGTTATGCTTGAAACAAAAATACCAGAGTCGAACGAACGTTATAGTTTTACGATTAGCACCTTTAACGACCCCTTTGGCACGATTTACTATCCCGCGATCTAGAGAGCGAGATTAAAGAAAATAGCGAGAAAGAGAAGCAACTTGAGGAAGTTTTGGAATCCAGTATTAAAGTCCCACGTTTTGCTTTCGACACTCTACGGACAAAATTATGTATTCCACCTGCGAATCTAACTCGATAGTCTCTCTTGATCGGTGACTCGATATAGGAATTGGATATATTTCTATTTTTGGTGTGTAAATTCAGTTGTGGCCAAAACACAATAGGATTATGTAAATAACTATCGAAATAACTATCGAAACAACAACATTTATAAGTATCGAAATATTTTTAAATTTTTTAGGAAAAGGGGGTTCAAAAAAACTCTAAAAATACCCTTACGTAATACTTGAATGGCTCCTTTTGCTCTTTTCAAATTCCCTGACTTTTCCAGGTTTTCCAGGTTTTCCAGGTTTTCCAGGTTAAAAAACGAAATTTTTCCAGGTTTTTAAAACGAAAATTATTCGAAAACATCAATAACTTCATTTTTAAATAAATATTTAATAATCATTTTTTCTTCATAGAAATTAAGATTCTCAAAAATTTCAAATTCAATAACATAAAAATATTATTATAAAACATAAAGATATCGATCAGTCCGAGTCTTCGACTGGGAGCAATCGCTTTCTTCATGTTTTATAATATAATTAAAACTTAACAAAATCTTTATTTTATATTATAATTATAAATATTTATATTAGAAAATAAAAAACTTCAAATAATTTCAAAAAAAAAAAAAATCCAATTGAACTTTTTCAAAAAAATTGATTCTACAGAATTGTTAATTGAAAGTGTGAAAAATTCAGAATTTTGAAGTTTTTAATTTGAAACCTTCTTAAAATTCAATTATTTTTAAATATTCACGCTATAATGCTTTCAATATTGAATTATAATCTCAAATTTTAACTGAAATTCATTTTTAAATCAATATTTATTAGAAAATTCTATAATTCAATTATTTAATTACAAAAATAAATATTTTATTAAATAATTGAATGTTTCTTAAAATTGAATTATTACAAAGAATGTTATAAACAAATATTTAAATAATTGAATTATCTTGACAAAAGTTTTAATAAAATTTTTCGAGAAATTCCATTAAAATTGTATTAAAAATAATTAAACTTAGCCAAAGAATTTTATAAGAGTTTTTGAAAATAATTCAACGCTTGTGAAATTTCAATTATTTATGGAAATAATGAAATGTTGGCATAGAATTTAATTAAAATTTTTGAAAATAATTGAATTTCGGAGAAGAATTTTATCATTTATAAAGATAATTGAAATTCTGACGAGAATTTTTGTAAATTTTTGAATATATTTGAATTTCTGTGAACAATTATATTACTTTTGAAAATAATTCACTTTTTAAGACGAATTTAATTAAAATTTCTTTTTTAATAATTGAATTCTTCTGTAAAATTTTATTGAAATAGTAGATATTGAAAATACATAAATTATGACAAATTTTTAAAAATATTTGAATTTTGAAGAATAGTTTTATTATTTATAAAGATAATTAAATTTTTGACGAGAATTTTTTTAAACTTTTGACTATAATTGAATTTCTCCGAAGAATTTTATTACTTTTGAAAATAATTGAATTCTTGAGACGAATTTTATTAAAAATTCTTTTTAAATAATTAAATTCTTCTGCAAAATTTTGTTGGAATAGTAGATATTGAAAATAATTGAATTTTTGACAAATTTTTGAAATTCATTAAATTTCTGTGAAGAATTTTATTAAAATTATTTTCAAAAAAATTGAATTGCTACAAAAGAATTCATTACAATTTTTGAAAATAATTGAATTTTGAAGAAAAGTTTTATTATTTATAATGATAATTGAAATTCAGACGAGGATTTTTGTAAATTTTTGAACGTAATTGAATTTCTGTGAAGAATTATATTATTCTTGAAAATAATTGAATTCTTGAGACGAATTTAATTAAATTATTTTTTTTGAATAATTGAATTCTTTTGTAAAATTTTATTGAACTAGATATTGAAAATAATTGAATTTTGACAAATTTGTTAAATTAATTAAATTTTTACAAAGAATTTTATTAAAATTATTGAATTTAAAAAAAAATTTTAAGAATAATTACATTTTTCGAGGAATTAAATTAAAATTATATTAAAAGTAATTGAAAGTCTGCGATGAGTTTTATTATTTATAAAAATAATTGAATTTCAAAAAATAATTTTATTATTTATGAAAATAATTAAATGTTTTGCGTAGAATTTTATTTCAAAATAATTGAATTCGTTGAAGAAATTTTATTAAAGTAGTAGATATATAAATCATTGAATTGAAGAAAGTTTTTGAAAATAATTGAAATTTTTGCCAAGAATTTTATTAAAATTTTCTAAAATAATTAAATGTCTGCAATCATTTGTAATTGATTTAAAATTCAATTTCTTTTAGTGTTTTCAAGTAAAATTCTACTTAATTTTACTTAATACAAATTTAATTTGGTAAAAAATGAACGTGGTTTTAAAAAACCTAAAAAAATTTTGTTTTTTAGCCTGGAAAACCTGGAAAAGTCAGAATTTCGAATAAACAAAAGCGTGACAACCCTGTATGGTTAAAAATTATAAATACTACAAATGTTAAACAGGGAAAGTTAATTTAAAAAAAAAGAAAAGTATATAAAGAAAGAGTTTTTTTTTAATGAGTTAAATAATATCTAAAATATAGAAAAAAATCTCTTTTTTTCGAATTCAGTCCTGTAATTTGTGACATGTGTTGGTATACGCCCATGAAGGACATTTTAACAGCGGAATATAAATCGGTCGATAATCCGATTCGTATGGATTCCCACATGGCATGCTAATGACCGTACGAAATCCATCGGATGGTATAATTTCGCTATTAATCTCAAGTTTGTGGTCGGTCTATATGTACATGGCCAATATTATCTCTCTTACAACTAATTATACTCGGGTCGCCGTTATTCCGAAATCGATTTTAATCTTATCCGAGGCAATTGAGACTCTTGGACGTAGATATAGTGCGTCGGCTTAGTATCTCAGAATTACTTTGATATGAAACTGATTCTTTCAGAAATAGCAATTTTTCGAATACTTAAATTATGGAAATATACGTGACTCTCTTCCTCTTATAAAGAAGAGGAAAAAAAATCAGTTCCACATCAAGGTAATTTTGAAATACCGACTTGTGCGTGTATGTTGAAAAAAATATATCTACTGCGTAAACTTTTAACAGCAGTGCGACTATAAATGGTCGAGTTAAATTGATTTTCGAATCTTACAAACTTGACCCAGCTCTTTGAATCTGAATTAATTATTTCTGACTTATTTACGCAATATTAAAGCGAAAGAAGAATTTTTTTTAACTTCTTCTTCTTTAAGGTTAATCTTCGTAAAAAAGGAGATTAATTTTGAAACTGAATTGCCAACTGTAGATATTTCTATTCGGACGATCATCGATTCCTTCCCGTGAGGGGAATTGAAATCCCCCTCCATTACCAGGAATGGATTCACGCCTGTATCCCGAGCCGAACTCAGGACTGGCAGTGCGATCGAGTTGTCGCATAAAACTGCCTACAATTTTCATTGTTTAAAATAAGATGAAAAGTCAAGAAAGCATTGGAGAAAATGAATGTTTTGTTGTAACTGAGGCAATTAGTACGGTCATCACCCCTCAGGTGCATGATACTTGGTCAGTTCATACTCCCGTGGTATATCATTAATATGAAATTAATGACATAGGCACATCGCAGTTAAACTGCACAAGGCAAATGAATCTGTACATAACAGCCTCTTTCTGATTATTAATAAAATGCTAACTCTACGTCAGAAATAGCACGATATGCAAATGATTTTTAAAATTTCACGAAACTTAAGAAAATAATAGTTTAATATAAGAGCTAAATAATTGTAAAAGAAATTTTAAAAATATCTAAAATTGTAGGACTTTAACCACTTTTAATTTTGCATTGAATTTATTTCATTCTTTTATAACTTTTATAACTTTTGATGAATGAAACATGTATTTTTTTCAGAAAAATACGTATTTTTAAAAAATTGTATAAAATAAAAAGTTTTTTAATGTTTAAATATAAAAAAAGTAAAAATAAATTTTCTTTTATAGTTTTTTCAACTTTTGAGCCATTGTTTTTAATTTTTTCATAATAATCTCTATGACTTCATCCTTAATTAAAAAAAATTAAGGTTGAAGTCATAGAGATTATTATGAAAAAATTAAAAACAATGGCTCAAAAGTTGAAAAAACTATAAAAGAAAATTTATTTTTACTTTTTTTATATTTAAACATTAAAAAACTTTTTATTTTATACAATTTTTTAAAAATACGTATTTTTCTGAAAAAAATACATGTTTCATTCATCAAAAGTTATAAAAGTTATAAAAGAATGAAATAAATTCAATGCAAAATTAAAAGTGGTTAAAGTCCTACAATTTTAGATATTTTTAAAATTTCTTTTACAATTATTTAGCTCTTATATTAAACTATTATTTTCTTAAGTTTCGTGAAATTTTAAAAATCATTTGCATATTGTGATATTTCTCACGTGGAGGCGCCCAAAAATTAAATCAAAACATTAATTATCACAAAGGAATTCATTTTTTAAACTAAAACAACAAAACATTCAATATCCACATCCTAAAAATAGAACATATTTTTATCCCACATGCACAAAAATGTCGATTTCATATAGCAGACGATAGGGAGTAAAGTCACTCATTTGTTCGACAGTATGAAAATAGCTGTTATTTTCATATAGTCGAACAAGTGAATGACTTTTACTCCCTGTCGCCTGCTATCTGAAATCGTCACTTTTGTGCATTAGGAATAAAAAATCATAATTAACAAGAAAACTAAGGCAGCCCAATTTGTTTACGATGAAGTATAACTTTTGTTCATCCTGCAGCAATTAAACATTTTACAAAAAGTATTGTATTTTGTTTATTATTAAAGTTAAGAAGCTTAGAAAGGTCTCATTTAAAAGCACATATCCTGAGCTGTATAACAACTTAAAAAATAAATTAAAAAAAATAATTTTGTTACTTAATGTTCAGTAATTATATCACAAAGCAAAAAAATTAGCCTTTTTTCAACTGTTGATAACTCAAAAATGGATGGTTTAAAAATTTTTTTTTGAGTACATGAATTGTTCCTTTTTTATATTGAATTAGATTTTGAAGTTTTAATTGTAGAAATTCACAATTTATTCTCACTACAATAAACAAGCAAATTTAATATTCTATTTATTTAATTATTTTAGTAATTTTAACTCAGCAATTATTTAAATAACTTTTGATAATGTAATTAAGTTTATTGTTTGTAAACTGATCAAAATCTATTTAAATAATTTATTGTTGAGTTAAAATTATTAAAATAATTAAATAAATATAGGACATTAAATTTGCTTGTTTGTTGCAGTGAGAATAAAATGTGAATTTCTACAATTAAAACTTCAAAATACAAAAAATGTAAAAAATTTTGTTTTCTAAAAAACAATTCTTTATATTTTTTTCCTAATTCTATATAAAAAAGCAACAAATTTATGTTCTCAAAAAATTTTTCAAACTAACTGCTTCTAAATTATCAACGATTGAAAACAATTGCTAATTTTGTTTTGCTTTACAATATCATTACTTAAACATTAACAAAATTATTTTTTCAATTTATGTTTTATGTAGTTATAAAGCGCAGAATATGTGCTTTTCAATGAGACTTTTCTGAGCTTCTTAACAATTATAATAAACAAAATACAATATTTTTGTAAAGTGTTTAATTGCTGCAGGGTGGGCAAAAGTTATTTAACGGCACTGTATAACAAACAAATGTGTGAACACACATTCACATACGCAGACACAAAACAGAAAAAAAGAACAAAACAAAATTTCAATTTCATAATTTTCAAAACATTGAAATTCTTATTATCGAAATTTAATTTTACATAATTTTCATATTTCAAAATACCATTGAACATATTGTTTAAATAGTCGAATTATTCTTTATCCTAATATTTATATAAGGTTTTTCAAGTTGGGTGGTGGAAAATTCAAGATGTATGCTAATTGTTGCACAAACATTGTATAGAAATATAAAAATAAATAGAAATGTTTGTGCAACAGTTAGCATCCATCTTGAATTTTCCACCACCCAACTTGAAAAACCTTATATAAATATTAGGATAAAGAATAATTCGACTAATTGAACATTATGTTCAATGTTATTTCAAAATATGAAAATTATGTAAAATTAAATTTCGATAATAATAATTTCAATGTTTTGAAAATTATAAAATTGAAATTTTATACAAAATCGTATGCATCTAAAAACCATACATTATATCCCTACTCTTCGAAGAATATGTCATCAACCTTCAGGTGCATGATACTTTGTACACCAGTCATACATTATAGAAGGTTTTTTTTTAAATTTCAATAATAAATATTGAAATTCAGTACTTAAATTTGCAAATTAAAGAAAACATTAAACAAACCTTCAAAATGGTTTCGTACTCAAAAAAAAGCAAATTAATAATGATCGGCGGGAAGAAAAATTAATTGATTCCAAAACTGGTCGCGACTGTGTAAGGGTTAACCCTTCACAGCCGTACACCACACCAGCCTCAAAATCAATTAATTTTACAACCAACAGATACACTTATTGCTTTCCTAGTTCGCACTAGGCAAATAATGATTTTAATGAATCATGTTGTCCCTAAGGTACGCGAGTACGAACGTTGAAGAAGGAATTTTTTAAAAATTATATTTTATCTTTTTCAATACTGAATATTAAAAATATTCAGATTCGCACTAGGGAAATAATGATTCCAAATAATGATCGGCCGGAAGATAAAACAATTGATTCCAAAACTGGTCGCGACTGTGTAAGGGTTAACCCTCCATAGCCGTACACCACACCAGCCTGAAAATCAATTAATTCAACAGCCAACGGATACACTTATTGCTTTCGTAATTCGCACTTGGCAAATAATGATTTTAATAAATCATGTTGTCCCTAAGGTACGCGAGTACGAACGTTAAAAAAAGAATTTTTTAAAAATTATATTTTATCTTATTCAATACCCAAGTAGCACGTAACATTACTGGAATGTTGCAGCAATGTTACATGTAATGTTAGTAACATTACACTTATTGCTTTCCTAGTTCGCACTAGGCAAATAATGATTTTAATGAATCATGTTGTCCCTAAGGTACGCGAGTACGAACGTTAAAGAAAGATTTCATTAATATAAAATTATATTTTATCTATATCAATACTAAATATTAAAAATATTCAAATTCGCACAAGGCAAATAATGATTTTAATGAATCCTGTTGTCCCTAAGGTACGCGAGTAAGAACGTTAAAGAAGGATTTCTTTAAAATAAAATTATATTTTATCTATATCAATACTAAATATTAAAAATATTCAAATTCGCACGAGGCAAATAATGATTTTAATGAATCCTGTTGTCCCTAAGGTACGCCAGTACGATTGTTAAAATACTAAATAATAAAATTGAATATTCAGATGATGTCCATAAAGTATTTTACGACATTTAAAATTTTATAAAATGTAAGTGGAAATGCCATTCACTATAGATATTTCCGTTTAGTTGTATTTAAGGTGAAAGCTTTATATTTACAAGAAAAAGAAAAATGAAAGGGGCCCCATCCATCGCCCCCTTCTGTGAGTTACATCTCAAAAAATAAAATAAAAATTATTATTTTCTTCAAAAATTTAATTTTATATTATTAAAAATTTTAAGACAATAAAATTAACTCTCCAAATAATTATTTTTGTGAATCGTTTTGTCCCTACGGACATTTAATGTTTAGATTCGCACTAGACTTGAATAAAATGAACTATATTTACAGAATTATTTTGTGAGACAATTGTATTGTGTCTTTTTGTAAAAGCTTTAGAAATACATTTTATTTTATCTCCCCTGCAAATTATTTTTGCACGTATTTACAATGTTTCGTGATATCATCATAGGGTTTTTTTATAATTATTTTTTTTGATTTTTTTTACTTAAAATTAATAACAATAAATAATAATTTTTTTGTATTTTTCCTTATTCTTATTTGATAATGCCAAAATAATTGATCAAAATTATCATATTAAATTATATAACACTTTTTTCAATATTTTCTTTAAGATGAAAATTTACAAACTGTTTTAAATACTTTTTTTTTAAAGTTGAAGAAAATGTGTCTCATTTCTCATGGGGAACGTAGATTTAAAATAATAAATTCATATTAACGCGAGCCAGACACATTTTATATTATTCGAATAAAACTTTTGTACAATGGAAACACAATTATTCACGTTTAAGAATAATGAGATATTTAACATTATTTACAAATTATTGTTTTTTATTTTTTACGATAAATGTCTATACTGCATATTCTTTTTTTGTTTCAGATGCAGTAAATTTCCTCACTAGCACCATGAAGACGAGTTTAAAATTTTTCAATGGTAGGATTTAGCAGTGAATTTTTGAAAAATTATCATCTTGGATAATGGAATTGCGAAGTTGTGAAATGTAAAATTACGTGAATTTTGAATAATTACATTTTTCATTGTAGAAATAAATGTCTAATGGCTGGAAAAACTGTTGGTTTGGGTATATCATTGCCGGTTAATAATCCCTCCAAGTACAACCCAATATTAAGAATATTACGTCCAGCGTTAATATCCCTCTCCCACATTACATTGCAATTTTTGCATAAAACATATCTATGAGTCGTTTTTGATACAAAACATTCTTCATTGCAATTGGAACATTGTTTTGTTGTAAACGCTTCATGGACAACCATTATTTTTAATTTATCTCCGCCATATTCTTTCGATTTCTTCATTAAAAGACTCTTAATTTTATTTATTTTGCTAAAATGATGACCTTTTATAAATGAAGGTATGTTTGTTTGGCCGATCACAACTAAACATGGATTTTCTTGAACATTGCCAATCAAAAAATTGATAATTCTATCGAATTCTTTCTCCTTTTTTATCATTTGTCTCCACTTGAAATGTTGAAAACAACTTCTTAGTAAAGTTGGTTGAGAGCACTGAAATATTGTAATGCGATATTCTGCAATATTTAAATTAATATTTTTAAAATTTACATTATTATTTATTATTGCACTCATTGATTTTGTTTTTCTCTTTTTTAACATTCTATTGTGTGGTGTTAATGTTCTGAACCTTAATGTTCTGTTATGAATGTAAATCGGAATGTCGTGTTTCTTATTATTTAAAGATGGCTTTGGAGAACCTAGTCTTAAAACACCAGCAAAAGCTGCTTTCTTGCCAGGATCTAATCCAATGAAACGCGAATAGTTTTTTTTTTAAAGAAGCAGATGCTATTTCTTCGAAATCAGCTTCTGTTGGTGCATTATTTTCTCTAAAAAAACCAACAGAAACTTTAACACCGTTTGTCACAATGAATTTTGCTTTTTTATTTTTTTCTAAATTGTCAATATTAAATAATTTATTAAATACAAATTTAGTTTTTTCATCGATATCTACATTTTTTGAATTTAAATAATCCCATTCTACTTTTTGTTCATCATTTCTATTTCTTTTACCGTCTCTTTGAATGTATTGTAAATATGGAAAAACATCGCCCTTTAACACAGTATAAGAATAAACTTGATGCTGTATTCCTAGCCTTCTTATAGGGATTAATACAAAACTTCTTTCCATATTATCAACAAAATATTTTTGCATGTTTAGGAAAAAAGGGTAAAACTGTTTATAACAATTTCCATTATCCATTTGTTTGAAATCTAATTTTTCTCCCTGTAAAAGTGTTTGAAATATTTCATCCTCACATGTACCCTCCATTGCTTGATTAAATAGTACATTCACTTCTTCTTTAGATCTTATTTTCTTTTTTTTTTTGTCACTCGATTTATATTCATTTTACATTGCTTCTGTGCAAGACATTTCTTTTGTGCAGGACATTTTTTTTTGTAATTCTAATCTTTTTAAAATAAACATTATTCATTTCTTGATTCCTTTCTTTTTTTGATAATTGTTGTTTCACATTATTTGAAATCATTTTACGTTTTCTTTTATTTTTCTTTTTTCTCGAGTTTTTACTTCTCCTTGAATTTTTATTTTTTCGTTTCTTTATTAACTTTTTTTCATCAACATCAATATTCATTTTATTTTCTTCTTCACGTGGTAAGATGTAAAAAAAACGACGCAGCAAATTACTTCCACGGTTTTTTATTACACGTTTTAAACAATCTTCATAATTTTGAGCAGCTTGTTTTACTAATTCCGATTTATACACACAATTATAATACTTTACCTCGCCGGTTAAAGTTTGATAAATTTCAAGCGCATTGTATAAATTTTCATGTCGTGCTTTTAAATCAGTAAACGATTTTGAATTTTGGTCTCTCTCAATGAAACATTCAAAAATTGTACTGATTCTTAAATTACCATTAATCCATTCGTTTAAAAATTTACCATCGGGTAATGTGAATAAATACTCACAAAAATAACTCGCTCTAATTGAAAGCGAACTAATAACTGCTATGTCATCCAGAATTTTCATATGAACAATTTCACTTTTTTTAATTGTATTTAATGAGCACTTTCTTATAAAAATATCTTCAGAATTATCTTTATTCTTTTTATTTGTTAATAATTTGCGGCCTTTAGTTATATCGCCTTCAACAATTTTTGCAAGTTTACTTGGATGTGCCATTTTTAAATAATTAAATAAGCAATTTAAAATAGCAATTGATAAATTGTAATTAAAAAAGAAGCCCAATAATTATCAGCCGGAAGTAAAATCAATTGATTCCAAAACTGGTCGCGACTGTGTAAGGGTTAACCCTCCATAGCCGTCTCCGCCGCTGGTTGTCCACTGCCGAACATCATCGATGTCTTCGATGTGCTGGGAGAAGTGGATGCATATCCACTGCCAGACATGATTAACATCATGGATATGTTCGGTAGACCTTGTCGTGGTGGCGGGGCTTTCAACTAAAGGGCAACCAAACAGCAAGAAAAAATGAATTCAAAAAATTCTGAGAAGGTACCCATGTGAGCAGGCCGGAAACGGGAAATCTCACCATCGGTCCCAGAACCGATGCTCAAGTGCGCGCGGATTGTGGGGGCGCACAATTTCTTGCAGTGCCACGAGTGATCGTGGAAAGGGTAGATCCACAGAACATCGTGGAAAATGAAAAAACGAGGAAAGGAAGCACGTCGAGCCTTCTGAGTGTGTCAAGCTGCAGTAGCGGAAAAACCGTTCATAGCGCTATCCACTCAGAAGTAGACGACGAGGCGATAGAAGAGACTCGCGAGATATGCTTGCGGCTCAGAAAGGAGGAGGCGACTTGTCTCGAAAAAATGGAGTTGGAGGTCGCAAAGATGATAAAATCTTGCGACATTCAGAAGACCGTCAATAGGACGGTAAAGGATGGACTCAAGGTCATCGACGTCCTGCTAAAGGAGGCAAGGGCAAAGCATGCCGCGGCCGATGAGTCGGACGTCGATTTGGCATGCGTTCTGAGCGGTGCGGAATGCAACAGCAAGGACCGTAAGAAAGAGAGAGCGTTTCTATAGGCGTAATCTCAAAAGCGTCTTAAGAGATGCTCAGAAACGGAAGAGAGAGGGTGACAGTCCAGAAGAGACTCGAACCAAAACCGATAAGAGGAAGAAGGAGGAAGCTCCTCCAATGGAAACGGAAGTACCAGATCCAAAGATTCCTCAATTGGAAAGAATTGGGTCAAAAAGATCCACAGTTCTAATCCGAGTCGGTGAAGGATTGACGTATGCTGACGTTCTGGGTAAGCTTCGCAAAGAGGTCAACCCAGAGGACAGCCATACGAGAATAGTAGCAGCAAAAGCTACAAACAAGGGGGACCTTCTGATTAAGTTCAGAGGAGACTCCGATAAGGACGCTTTCACCGCTGAGGTCACCAAGGCGGTTGGCAGCATGGGTAAGGTGCAGTCATTGGATCGAAGAGTTACACTCGAGATCCGTGATTTGGATTGCCTTACCCAAGAAGCTGAGGTACAACAAGTGTTGTTTGAAGCAATGGGTAAGCCAGTAAACAGGAGAGTGACGGTCTTAGGACCCAACCGCCGAGGGATGAAGCTCGCGGTTGTAGTCACCAACCCGGAAGAGGCGAACAGGTTGGAGAAATTGGGACACGTAAAAATTGGTTTTATGTGTTGCCCAATTAAAAAAAGAGTAATGGTCGTCCGGTGTCATCGATGCTTGGGATACGGTCATATTGGAGCGAAATGCCAAAAGGTGGACAGATCGGCTGCGTGCTTTAAGTGCGGTGAAGCCGGTCACAGATTCTCCAACTGTAAGAAGAGCCCAAGTTGCTTTTTATGCAAGGAAAAGTTTGGCAATAAGGTGTCAACCACCCATATTGCAGGCAGCGGAGGATGCGGAGTCTTCAGGACGGCCCTTGAGGAGGCGAAGAAGACTCTCGCAAGAACTAAAAGCAAATAAAAAGTATTAAAAGGAGCAAGTCGAGAACTTCGTAACCTCGGTTATGTCGAGGAAGAATCTCGACGGCAGCCAACAGGCGTGATTTAAACAGCTTTTGGTTAGTTTGTTTTTTATTAATTTATTTTGTGATTTATTTGTTCTTATACATTTTTTAATTTGTTTTGTGTTTTTTATTCGTCTTTATACAGTTTTATCTTTTCAACATTATATACGTGTTTACTTTTTCTTCTTTTCTTTTTTATATCCGTTTACAATTTTATCTTTGACTTTTTACACTTCTTTAAAAATTTGTTTTTTATTATTGATGTGCTGTGAATTCCGCTTGGATTTTGTAATAGTTTTAATTATTTTTTTAACTACGGACGCAGGAGTACCGCAGAGAAAGGGAGAAGGTCGCATTAGCGACAGAGTTGGAGCGCCACCCTCGAAGGCTAAAGTCTTACGACAGTTCCGAGGGAGGGTAAAGGGCTCCAGAAGAAGGGTTACGGGTTTTAGTGGGTCGGGCTGGTAGTAGGTCGCCAGTTTATTAAATTTATTATAACATTTATTTATTTATCTTTTTTTAATATTTCCTTCTGTTTCATTTTACCAACCCCACATAACCTTGGAGTGCGGAATCCAAGGTAACTGTAGGCAGATTTCCCAAAAGTCCCTATAAAAAAAAAAAACCTCTATAGCCGTACACCACACCAGCCTCAAAATCAATTAATTCAACAGCCAACGGATACACTTATTAAATCTGGTTGTCCCTAAGGTACACGAGTACGAACGTTAAAGAAGGATTTCATTAATATAAAATTATATTTTATCTATATCAATACTAAATATTAAAAATATTTAGATTCGCACGAGGCAAATAATGATTTTAATGAATCCTGTTGTCCCTAAGGTACGCGAGTACGAACGTTAAAGAACGATTTCTTTGATATAAAATTAATAATAATAATAATCAGCCGGAAGCAAATTCAATTGATTCCAAAACTGGTCGCGACTGTGTAAGCCCTCCATAGCCGTACACCACACCAGCCTCAAAATCAATTAATTCAACAGACAACGGATACACTTATTTAATCTTGTTGTCCCTAAGGTACACGAGTACGAACGTTAAAGAAGGATCTCATTAATATAAAATTATATTTTACCATTTTTCAATATGGAATATTAAAAATATTCAAATTCGCACGAGGCAAATAATGATTTTAGTGAATCCTGTTGTCCCTAAGGTACGCGAGTACGAACGTTAAAGAAGGATTTCTTTAATATAAAATTATATTTTATCTATATCAATACTAAATAGTAAAAATATTTAGATTCGCACTAGGCAGATAATGATTTTAATAAATCGTGATGTACGCGAGTACTAACGTTAAAGCAGGTTTTTTTTTAAATAATATTTTATCTATTTCAATACTAAATATTAAAAATACTTTGATTCGCAGTAGGCAAATAATGATTTTAATAAATTATGTTTTTTTAAATTACATTTTACCTATTTGAATAGTAAATGTGGACGTCCACATGAATAGGTCCCATATTGTTGGTTCTAGTTTTCGATATAATCGCAATTTAGTCATTTTGGAGCAAAATCTTTATTTTTAAAAATTTTTTATTATCAATCTACATGTTTTGACAAGTCGAATCATGCGGTTTTCATTAATTTATCGATAATTTAACTGTTTGATTTCATTGGTTCTTTAGAAAAATGAAAAGGGCCCATTTTGTCGGTCATTTTCAAAAGTAATCCGTATTTTAAAAATGGAGGTGTGGAAAAATTTAAAACCTTTTGATTTTTCATCTTTAAGGTGTCCTGGACTGTAAACAATTCTTATCTGAATAAGTTTCTAGAAGAACCAGAGATATTGATGTTAGAGTCTTTTTTTTGTAATTGTCGAAATGAAAATTTGGATATTGCGTCAATTTTTTAATAATAGAGACTGTCAAAAAATTTTAAATAAGTTTAATATCTATTCTTTTTCTTCAAATGACACAATAAAATTGTACCTAATCATTAATCTTGTAAAAAATGGTTTTTCAATAGAAAAACTGTCCTTTTTAGAAAAGGGCCCATATTGTCGATTTTTTGTATTTTGAAAATTAAGAGGGGGGATGGTTTTAAAAATTTAAAACCTGTTGGTTTTACATCTTCAAGGTGCCCTGAACTGGAAACAATTCTTATCTGAATAACTTCCAAGAAGAACCAGATATACAACAATTAGTTGGTATCGCAATCTTTAATTCCGTTTTTCTCGAAATGAGGTTTTTGGCGTTCTGAACTTTGAAATTCCGTAACTCAGCGAATTTTTAACCAAAAAAGTTCTAACACCACTCAAAATTTTCCAAATTTTGCCAGGAATACGCCCATATAGATAACTCCAATAGTGCCAAAATGGGCCCTTTTCATGTGGACATGAAATAATGAGTTTTTTTATTTTCTGAAAAAAATTATATAGCGACTTCCAAAAAGTTTTAGCGAACATGAGACCTTTTGGAAAAAGTTTCTTTTTTCATCTAGAAACCACAAAAAATTTGCAGAAAATTAAAAAATGATGTTTTTGAGAAAATTGACTTTTTTGATTTTTTAAAAAATGGCCGCCATTTTGTTAATTTTCAAAAATTTTCAAATTTTCAAGTTTGTAAAGAAAGAGTATCAAAAACACTACTAAAATCAAGAAACAGAATTGAAAAATATTGATTTTTGTAAAAACTAGAAAGATTTAAAAATAATTTTTCAGCTGTTTAGCTCTAAAATCACTATGTGCCTTAAAATTTTCAAATACTCATAACTCTGCGAAAAAATTTTTTTTCGCCAAACCAAAAAATACGTATCTCTTTATTTGTCCTAAAAAACAAGAAAAATCATATTAAACTTGATTTAGAATTTTCAACCTATTCGCCCTGCATGAATTGAAATAGAAACAGCCAAAAATGAATAATTTATTGAATAATTAAATGTTTTTTTAAATTGAATTCTCATAATGAATTTTATCAACGAATTTTTTTAAAATTGAATTCTTCTGACGAATTTTAATACAATTTTTGAGAATAATTTCATTATTCGACAAGTTCGATTAAAATTGTATTAAAAATAATTGAATCATTGTAAAAAATTTGATTATTTATAAAAATAATTGAATTATTGCGAAGAAAATTATAAAAAATTTGTAAATAATTCAATTTTTGTAAAAACTTTATTATTTATAAAAATAATTAAATGTTTGCATAGTTTTATTAAAATTTTTTTTAAATAATTGAATTCTTTTGGAAAATTATTGAATTGAGGAAAAATTTTGAACAATAATAGAAATTTTGCCAAGAATTTTATTCAATTTTTTGAAAATAATTGAATTTTTGAGAAGACTTTTAGTTATTAGTTATTTATAAAGATAATTGAAATTTTGACAAGAATTTTTAAAAATTTATGAACAGAATTGAATTTCTGCGAAAAATATTATTACTTTTGAAAATAATTGAATTTCTGCAATCATTTCTAACTTCTCCAAAATTTAGTTTTTTAGTGCTTTTAACTAAAATTTTTCTATAAATACATTATTTTTAATAATTAATTGAATATATATATATATATATATATATATATTAACTAATTTCAAAAGTATTTGAATTATTAAAATTTTTTTCAAAAATCTAAGTACTTAAAAATTTTTAATTATTTCAAGAATAAATCCATTAAACTTTGGAAAACAACAATTTTCCAGGATTCTGATCAAAATTCCCTGCCATGTCAAGTACAGAAAAAATCCTTAATTTTTTTTCTACATACTTGATATGGTTTTTAGATTTTAGATCCGTTTATGAAATTCTGGAGAGAAAAAAAATTAGAATGCGGTCTGACTATAACGGTCCATTTCCACTTAGAAACTCCCCCTTGTCAAAGAAGCTGTTTCACGATCAGATGAAGAGAATTCATTTAAAATACAGTTTAGTCAGAACTGGTATTGTTAATCAAAAGTTTTTCCACGATTCTACTAACTCTGCGCGAGGATAATTGTTTAGAAATTGCTATTAATAGAACTTTATTCAAGAGTGATTACTCTCAAAAAATATTTCTGAAAACGAAAACTCATGAAACAAATCATTACTAAAACATCATTTACCAAAAAAATCTTTTACTATTCAAAAATATAAAATAAAATATAAATAAATATAATATAAAATATTATTTTGCAATAGTAGAATTTAAATTTTATCGTTCTTACTCTCTACAGAAATTAACATTGACATGAGAGATTAATTTATGTTCAATAAAAAAAAAATAAAGAAAGAAAGAGAGGAGTTTCCTTTTCTCTTTCACGCGTAGAAACAGAAATGCATGCGCGCCTTTCTTCTGTCTTTCGTTCATCTGTGTTTGTTTGTATATATATAATATAACTCCGGTGGTCATTTATTCGCGACAGGCATTGGAGCACTTACATTAATGTATGAGGGCAATCGTAAAACTTGATGTGTACATAAGTCTCGATCGGAGCAGCTGAAACATTTTCTCGTTCGATAAAAAATTTCTACATGTCTCCGCAACCAAGTATGCACCTATCTACCAAGTTACCTACTTGCTTATCTATCCTGTCTGCCTTTCCATCCGAGAGAGAGAACTTGTGATCCGCGGGAGGTTGCCACGCAGTCTCAACATCTCTCAGAACCGGAACCGGAAGCATTGCCACAACCTCACACCAATCACTCCTGTCTGATAGCTATGGTCGAATCAATGTTTTTGCCTCACACGAAAGTTATTTAAATAAATTATAGTTTTAACCTTGTTACGCTTTTAACCAAAGATATTTTCAACTATTTTTGTTTTATTTACTATACAAATTCAGGGCTCGAACCAGTGGAAGTATTTAGAAATATACGGACTTTATGGACCAATTATACTGAAACTAATTACTTAAAACTATAAATTAAATTTTTCATAACTATAAAACATGAAGATATCAACAAATCCCAGTCTTCGACTCGGAGTGAACGATATCTTCATGTTCTACAACAATAATTCATAAAAGTTATTGAATTTCTAAAAGGTTTGAATTTAAAATTTTTGAAGATCTTAATTCCTATGGAAAAATAATAATGATTAAATATTTATTTAAAAATGAAGTTATTGTTGTTTTCAAATAATTTTACAATTAAAGAAATTCGTTAATAAATGTAATGGAACAAGTTTGTTGAGTATTTAATCATTTTTAGAGTGAATCAAAATATTCTACGGAGTCAGATAAAAAGTTAAAATTTCGTCTCAAAATCAGGAAAAAGTCAAGAAAAAACAAAATAATTGAAAAAAAAATTAATTTCAAAATTCAATTTATTTCTAAAAATTCACGCTATATTGCTTTTAATATATTTAACTATTATCTAAACTTTTAATTGAAATTTATATTTAAATAAATTTTTACTAGAAAATTCTACTTACAAGAAAATTATTATTTTTCCATAAGAATAAAGATTTACAAAACTTTAATTCAATAATAACTTTTAAAAATATTTTTATAAAACATGAATTAAGTTGTTGCTATAACTTCTTCAAAATTATTTTCATCATTTCAATTGAATTATTATTTTCCACACTTATTAACTAGAATTCTTCTTTAAATCAATTATTTTTAATAATTTTTGAAAATGTTCTTCTTCAATATTAAATATAAATTAGAAAATAAAAACTTAAAATAATATTTTAAATTAAATTCAATTAAACTTTAAAAAAAAAAATGAATTCTACATAATTGTTAGTTATAAGTATAAAAAATTAAAATTTAAAAGATTTTAATATGAATCCTTTTCAAAATTCAATTATTTCTAAAAAATATTGCTATAATGCTTTTAATATTCAATTATTATCTAAAATTTTAATTGAAATTCATTTTTTAATAAATTTTTATTAGAAAATTCAACTAGAATTCAATTATTTAAATACAAAAATAAATTAAATTAAAATTGTAATAAAAATAATTGAAACCCTAAAGATGAATTTTATTATTTTTGAACAATGTTCAATAATTGCGAAGAATATTATTACTTTTGAAAATAATTCAATTTCTGCAATAATTTGTAAGTTTTCCAAAGTTAGATTTTTTTCGTGTTTTTAACAAAAATTCTTCTATAAATGAATTATTTTTAATAATTTTTGAAACAGTACTTTGAGAATTTTCAAATTCATTTGTTTACAATTCAATTTTACAAAATTTCAATTATTCGTAAATTCTTCAATTAAATATGTATCAGAAAATAAAAACTTGTAATAATTTTAAAAGAAATCCATAATTAAACTTTCTCAAAAAAAAATTAATTCCACAGAATCTTTATTTAAAAATATGAAAAATTCAGATTTTCAAATAATTTAATCTGAAACCTTTTCAAAATTCAATTATTTCCAAACATTCACGGTCTAATTATTTTAATATTCAATAATTATAATCTAAAATTTTAACTAAAATTCATATTTCAGTTAATTTTTATTATAAAATCGTACGTGAATTTAATTATTTAAAAAGAAAAAGAAATACTTAATTAATGAAATGTTTCTTAAAATTGAATTGTCATAAAAAATTTTATCAACAAATTTTTAAATAATTGAATTCTTTTGACGAATATTTAAAAATTTTCAAAAATAACTTCATTTTTCGAAAAATTCGATTAAAATTTTATTAAAAAATAATTGAAATTCTGCAATGGGTTTTTATTATTTACGAGAAAAATTGAATTCCTAAAAAGAATTTTATTGTTTACGAAAATAATTGAATCCCTGTAAAAATTTTTTATGAAAATAATTGAACGATTGCGTAGAAATTTATAAAGAATTTGTAAATAATTGAATTACTGTGAAATTGTTATTTGTTTTATAAAAATAATTAAAGGTTTGCGTAAAATTTTATAAAATTTTTTTTAAATAATTGAATTCTTTTGGAAAATTTTATTAAAATAGCAGATATTAAAAATCATTGAATTGAAAAAAATTTTTGAAAGTAATTGAATTTCGGAGAAGAATTTAATTATTTTTAAAGATAATTGAATTCCTAAAAATAATTTTATTATTTGCGAAAATAAATTTTTTAATATTCATTAAAATAATTGAATTGTTGCGAAGAAATTTATAAAAATATTCTAAATAATTGAATTCCCGTGAAATTTTTATTATTTTATGAAAACAATTAAAGGTTTGCGTAAAATTTTATTAAATTTTTTTTAAATAATTGAATTCTTTTGGAAAATTTTATTAAAATAGATATTGAAAATCATTGAGAAGAGGAAATTTTTTGAAAATAATTAAAATTATGCCAACAATTTTATTTACCAAAATTTTTGAAAATAATAGAATTTCGAAGAAGAATTTTATTATTTCTAAAAATAATTGAAATTTCCACTAGAATTTAAAAAGATTTTTGAACATAATTGAATTTCTGCGAAGAATTTTATTGCTTTTGAATATAATTGAATTTCTGCATTAATTTGTAATTTCTCTAAAATTCTCCAAATTATATCATACAATTTACGAACTTTTCGTCTTTTCGGAACTTTTGCGGACTTTACGGTCGAAAATGTTCAGCATATTTTAATGAAGTCAATAAAAAATTGTACAATTGCAAATTAAATGTTTTGCTAAAACATTGACCCATCAAATAAGTAAACAACTATTTATCATAATTTAACAAACATTTTTTCCACGTATCAAATATGACGAAAATACCGATCTTTACTTTCAAGAAAAGTAGGCAGTTAGAAATAATGTCAGAATTAAACTATAGTTGCCTTCACAAGATTGATGGCATATTTCCATCTTTAAATCACATGGTAGCCATGAACATAATTCAACTAGAAGTTCTTCAATTCTTGGCTCATATCGCGACATTTGACGCGCGCACGAGCGCAATGACTCTTAGCGCTGAAAAACATTGACGCGCAATTTATTGTGCGATAAACACACTGGGAAAATTGGGTATAGCTCCGAAAGATATAGCAAAATACTCTATACAATACCCATTCTTTAGATTGATTTCTAGAAAAAAATTTCCTCTTAATTTTAAATCAAGGCAACTTCAATATTATATTATAGTCATTAATTTGAAGACTATAGTGTAATAATAAAATGTCCCAGCCAGATAAAAAAGAGTCGCACTAACAACACTAATTTTCTAAATTAAAAATTAATTATACTTGTAACAAGTTCCGTATCTATAGTATATGGTTTCTAATAAAAATCAAGGTTCACATTATGGGAACGCACCACCAAGGGCAAAAGTGAAAGTAAATCAATTTTTGATCATCAAAAAATACATCGCTTGAGTTAATAAAATATGTGATTATAAATAATGGGTTTATTTAGAAACATATATATTGGAAATTCAACTGATTGCTGCAACTTGACTGACATATATGATTGTTCTAGTATGGATATTTTTATTGGACGCAGACACACATATATTGCCTAACAAAACTGTAACTCTCTGCCCTTGAGATATCCTAGAAAACATCGACAGATATTGTCGATCTGCAAGTCACTATATCGAGACATGGACCGTTGTTAGAGTAAAACTTCCAAGCAATTCCGAGCTTCAACTTCCAAGGGGAAATTTATTCTCACCGCGTCAGTAATTCTAGGTTCCACCATTTGATGGTGTACTTGTTTGACAGTATTTTATGCGACATTAACGATATTTACTGGTCGATGGTTCTTGAGTTTAGAGGGTCATTTTTTTTAACTTTTGTAAATTCCACAGTTAATTACTTCCGATTCCTACTAGAATAACTCATATTAGTCTCTTTTCAAATTCCCTGACTTTTCCAGGTTTTACAGGTTAAAAAACAAAATTTCTCCAGGTTTTTAAAACGAAAATTATTCGTAAACATCAATAACTTCATTTTTAAATAAATATTTAATCACATTTTTTTATAGAATTCTGATTCACTCTAAAAATTATTAGATACTCAAAAAAATGTTCTATTACATTTATTTCCAAATTTTATTAATTGTAAAATTATTCAAAAACATCAATAATTTCTTTTTTAAATAAATATTTAATCATTATTACTTTTTCGTAGGAATTAAAATTCTTCAATACATTCAAATTCAAACCTTTTCGAAATTCAACAATTTATACGCATATTATTATTACAAAACATAAAGAAGGCGATCATCATCTTCATGTTTTGTTATAATTTAAATTACCATGCAATTTTTCAAAAAAATTTAATTATTTACAAAAATCCTAATAAAATCCTTCGCAAGAATTCAATTATTTTTAAAAGTAGTAAATTTTTTCAAAAAAATTCAATTGTTTTCATAAATAATAAATCGATTATTCGGTAATTCATTTTTAATCAATTTTTATTAGAAAATTCTAGAAGAATTCAATTGTTTAAATTAAAAAATAAATAATTTATTGAATAATTGAATAATTCAATTCTTTTGACAAATATTAATAACATTTTTAAGAATAATTACATTTTTCGAGGAATTTGATTAAAATATTGTATCAAAAATTAATTAAAATATTGCAATTAGTTTTATTATTCATGAAAATAATTTAAAAAATTTCTCAAAAATGTTATTAAAATAATAATAATTGAATTCTTTGAAAAGAACTTTGTTAAATTTTTTTTAAATAATTGAATTCATGCGACGAATTTTATAAAAATCTTTTTAAATAATTGATATTTTTCGAAAAATTTTATGAAATTTTGTAATTTAAATAATTGATCTCATGTGAAAATTTTATTATTTATGAAAATAATTCAATTATTTCAAAGAAATTTATTAAAAATTTTATAAATTATTGAATTCCTGTGAAATTTTAACAAGAATTTTATTCAAGTTTTTAAAAATAATTGAATTTGGAGGAAAAATTTTATTATTTATAACGATAATTGAAATTTTGACGAGAATTTAAAAAATTTTTTTTAAATAATTGAATATTAAAGAATTCTATTATTTATAAAGATAATTGAAATTTTGACAAGAATTTTACTATTTCTAAAAATAATTGAATTCTTGAAAAGAACTTTGTTAAATTTTTTTTAAATGATTGAATTCCTGCGACGAATTTTATAAAATTCTTTTTAAATAATTGATATTTTTCGAAAAATTTTTTGAACTTTTTTATATTAAATAATTGAATTCTTGTGAAAATTTTATTATTTATGAAAATAATTGATTTATTTCGAAGAAATTTATTCAAAATTTTGTAAATTATTGAATTCCTGTGAAATTTTACCAAGAATTTTTTTAAAGTTTTTAAAAATAATTGAATTTCGAAGAATTGTATTATTTATAAAGATAATTGAAATTTTGACGAGAACTTTTTAAAAATTTTTGAACATAATTGAATTTTGGAGAAGAATTTTATTATTTTTAAAGATATAATTGAAATGACCAGAATTTTTTTTAATTTTTGAATATAATTGAATTTATGCGAAAAATTTTATTAGTTTTGAAAATAATTGAATTTCTGAAATTATTTGTAACTTTTACAAAATTCAATTTTTTTTTAGTATTTTTAATTAAAATTCTTTTATCAATATATTATTTATGAAAATTGTAAAATTGATTCATTAAAATAATTTATAAGTCATAATTTTATGATAGTTCTTGTAAAATTAAGTTATTTAAAAATAAATTTTGTCTGAAATAGAAAAAATTCAAAATTTTGTCTTAAAATTCGAGGTAATTTCATAGTTTAAAAACGAGGCAAACAAAAAAAAACATCAAAATTCAGTTTTTTCATGAATTTTTAAAATTCAATTTTTTCCAGTACTTTTACTAAAAATCCCTGATTTTTCCCTTACCAATTTTACTTTCCCTGAATTTTTCCTGAATGCCCTGACCTGTGGCAACCCTGATTCAAAAATTTGAAATTTTGTTCCGTAATGTCCGTATTTTCAAATACTTTGACTGGTTCGAGCCCTGAAATTTACAAAATGAACAAATCACAATTTCTCAACATTTGATTTTAATGGTTAATTTCAAAACGGGTAAATATGATAACTAAAAATAACGTTTTGACACCTCGCCGTGAAGATATAAAATTCGAAGATACGAGATGCTTACAGGGCCTTATGAAACCCATCGGCCTTCTTCACAACAGACCGCGTCGATTAAGTCCGTGCTCGTAATATAATAGATACCTGTATGTAATATACTCTCTTAGTTACGGACGCGCATTGTTCATAAGTGGTGTATCTCGACCTATGAGAGAATACACTCTTCCTCAAATCTATAATTATATTCCTGAATCACGAATCGTGATGATCAAATTATATCGTATGACAATCACCTATGATTACCGTAATTTCTTGTGTGCTCAAGCTGATAAGGAACGTCGTCATCTTCGATACATTGGCAAAAAAAAATAATAAAATAAGTGCCTTATTCACATCTTTGGTTCCTCATTGTATTCAAAGTCGTGTGTATTAATTATTATTAATCCACAATTTGCAAGTTGGAAAATAACAATAGTTGTATATTGACAGACATAACTTAACTGTATAGGCACCCATAATGATTTAAGATAATTGGAAATATTGAATATTATTTTGTGTTTATAGTTTCATATAGTGTAATTTCAATTTAGGAATTTCTTGTACATGTGAGAAAATTGTAGTATATATAGATTGGATTTGACTTTAAAATTGTAAATGGAAAAAATCGATTAACCAGCGTACTAATGACCTTAACAGACCTAATCATCATGGAATGTTCATTCCCTGCTGCTTTGTAACCTAGTTCGTGCTTTAGATTCCGCCTCGTTTAGAATTTACTATCGTAACATGCATATACATACTGCATATGATACACGTGAATTTTGATTTTTTATCACCTTTTTCTCAGTATATACTGCAACCGTTATAAACAGCTTCTTTAATACACGGTTTACGTGTATCGCACCACCTTTCAAAAAATGGAACATATTCATTTTTTTTTTCTTCTTAAATTCGTGATAAGCGTTTATCAATATTTTTAGATTGCTATTTTAGATTAGTTGGTGATTAATTGATTCAGGGTTGCCACAAAAAGTTAATCTTGTTTTTCCTGATTTTCAGAGAAAATTTTGACTTTTTCCCTAAACATAAAGAATATTCTGATTCACTCTAAAAATGATTGGATACTCAAAAAATGTTCCATTACTTTCATTTACAAATTTCTTTAATTGTAAAATTATTCGAAAATAGCAATAACTTGTTTTTTAAATAACTAAGGCATCATTATTATTTTTCGATAGGAATTAAGGTAAAAGCACCAGTACGTAGATATTCGTTCTTTTTCAATCAAATTACGGACTTTACGGACCTTTTTTTCAAAAAAACAGACTTTTACGGACTTCAAGCAAAGTTACGGATTTTTACTGGATTTACGGACCTAGTTCGAGCCCTGAAATCTATTTGTGTCTTGTTTCTTTGACCATTTGCAATTTTATCTTCGTACATTTTTTAACGATCAAATGAACAAGCGAAAAGCATAAAAAATATTCTTTATTTGAAGTTTCAAAACTTTAGGAACATTCAATTTTGATCTAATGATATTTTGAAACTTGGAGAATCCAATCAGAAAAGTCATGGAAACAATTTCTGCCGGTAAAAAGAAAACTAAATCACAATAGTTGAATGAGAATGAATTCCCCCTCACCCTTTTTACTATTACGAAATGGTATACACGATACAAGAGTTTTGTCCCGTTTTGAAGATATAATAAAATCCCAATCAAGAAGTTCGTATTGCTCAATAGAAACAGAGAACATTTTCTCTCTGATTCAAAGACTACTTACAATTTCCACATTCATAGTCAATAAATTGTCAAACGGCGTGTACTGAGAGGCATTTGAAGTGAGTACACTACCACGCCAAGTTTACTCCCCTTTGGATAAGAATCTCGCGCAACGATGGAAGTGATCTCTCTGCGCTTGGTTTGCAGATCGAGGTCGATCGTTTCGAGATTGATCTTTGAGAGGGATTGCTGATCACTAGATAAAGAGTGAGTACAGCATCGGATATGCCACGACCAGAATGGACCAACCTGTCGTCATCGAGGCACCTTCTCTCGCGCGTCATCTATTCTCTTACATGTATATATATATATATAGATACCAGTAACGGGCAAGAAACAACGTGCGAACAGGTCGCGCCGGCATCAGGAAGATTACAAATGTGGCGTTGACCCGAGTCGTTTCAGGGTCACGTGAGCGCTCCAAATTATATAGGGCGAGTGGTGAAGATAGCCAAGAGCATCTTGGGGACGTGATCCTTTCGTTGAGAGGCTAGGTCATGAATTTGATTCCCAATAGTACATCATTTCAAGTTGCTATATTTTCAAGACCCCACTTCTTTCATTTTTTTTCTCTTTAAGAAAATTATGGAAAATCGAACGTGTTCTTTGCGGTAAATTGTCTCTTTGAATCATGGTGCTCTTTCCTTTCATTTACTATTTAATAGCTAAATACTTTTTTGTTCTGAATTAGACCCAAAGTGATGGAATAAAATTTACTTTTGTATCATTAATGATTTATCCCGACATCAAAAGTAATCAAATTCGGAAACATAATTCTAAACAAAACTAACTACCGGAAAAAGAGTCTTCATCTGGAACTGTTCCAAGTGAAACTTTTTATTCGAGTGTAAGACGGATTACACTAAAAAAAAATGATTGCTTTCTAAATCTGAAATAGTATAGTATGTTTACTAATAAAATGGTGCAAATATTCGTTTACTACACTGAGAGAAGAGTTATAGTCGTGACAACAAAACGCGTTTAGTAGCAGAAACACATGGAGAGCGATTGTAGCGCCCCTGGCGGTTTAGTTCCTGTTTAGTATCCCTGACTAAACTGACAGTCGTTCCTATACTATGTATAGTGTAGTAGATGCGACTCTTAAATTTGTCCGTCGAAAATTAACAAGACTGTTTAATAGTTATCAGAACTGAACCGATAGTCGCCTTCACTATTCTCTTCTCTCCGTGTAGCTGAATTAGTGAAAATACGATTTAGGGGAAAGGCTTGCAAGTTGTCCGGCTTGCAGATTGTCCCACTTGCGTTATTTTTTATTGTAGAAATGCCATAATTACTAATTCAAATTAGAAAAATATTTTGATAATTCAAATGTAGAGAGTAATTCTTTCAAAATTCATTTAAGTATTTTTAAAATTGTTGAGTACAAATTATAAATAATAATTTTAAGACACTACTTCATCGAAAATTAAATTATTTAAAACCAATACAATTTCATATTTCTAAATTTCAATTATTGGCAAAAATAGAAAGGGATTCAAGGTTTCGATTTAAAATTATAATGGTAATTAAAATTTGTTTTCAGTATGTTGATAAAATTTCCTAATTGTTCACTATTCACTGATTTTATTACAAAAAAATCTCCAATTTTTTTTATTTTTACAAACAGTAGGTTTTTTATTCAGTGGTTTACATTCAAAACAAAAATATTTATATTTTTGAGACAAATATATCATTTTTCAGAGCATATCTTAATCAAAATATACTTCATTTAAATAATTATTTAAACATTTTATTTAATTAATTAAAAGAATAGTGATAATATGGACAATATCTGATACACGAAGAGAGAATATATATTAAATTTTGTTTAAGTATTTTACAAATTAGGGAAAAAGTGCAACAAAGCGAAATTTTGAAATAAAAAATACTAAATTTAAAAAAAAATTATGTGAAATTTAGTAAAGTTATATTAAAATTTTATTAATATTCTTGATATTTGATATAATTATATTAAAATTTCACATAAATTTTTTTAAAGTTAGTATTTTTTCAGGGTTTTCACAAAAATTTAATTTTGTTTTTCCCTGACTTTTCCCTGATATCCAGACAAAATTTTGACTTCTTCCCTGACCCTGAAGAATATTCTGATTCACTCCAAAAATTATTAGACACTCAAAAAAATGTTCTATTACATTTATTAACGAATTTCTTTAATTGTAAAATTATTCGAAAACATTAATAACTTCTTTTTTAAATACATATTTAATCATTATTATTTTTCTATAGAAATTAAGATTTTCAAAAAATTTCAAATTCAAACCTTTTCGAAATTCAACAACTTATAATGAATTTAAGATGAGAAAATAATTGAATTCTTGCAACAAATTTTATTAAAATTTTTTTTAAAGAATTGAATTCCTATGCAAAAATTTATTTGTGAAAATAATTGATTTCTGGAGAAAAATATTATTATTTATGAAAATAATTCATTTCTTGTGAAGAATTTTATTCAAATTTTTTAAAATAATTGAATTTCTTTTAAAATGTTTATTTTTTAAAAGAATTGAATTCTTGGGAAGAATTTTATTAAAATTTCTTAAATAATTGATTTGCTTCGAAGAATTTTATTTTTTACGAAAATAATTGAATTATTTTGAAAACTTTTACAAAATTTTTTGACAATAATTGTATTCCTAGGAAGAATTTTATATATTACGAAAATAATTGTATTCTATATAATTTTTCAAATTTTTATGAAGCATTTTACCAAAACTTTTTTAAATAATTGAATTCTCGAGAAAAATTTTATTATTTATGAAAATAATTGATTTCTTGTGAAGAACTTGATTCACATTTTTTTAAATAATTGAATTCTTAAGAAGAATTGTATTAAAAATAATTGAATTGTACAGAAAAATTTTATTAAAATTGCAATTTTATTATTGATTTATTATAATTGATTTGAAGAAATTTATTAAAAAAATTGGTAAGTAATTCAATTTCTGTGAAACTTTTATTAAAATTTTGTTTAAATAATTGAATTCTTTTGGAAAATTTTATTAAAATAGTAGATATTGAAAATCATTGAGAAGAGGAAATGTTTTGAAAATAATTAAAATTATGCCAACAATTTTATTTACCAAAATTTTTGAAAATAATAGAATTTCGAAGAAGAATTTTATTATTTCTAAAAATAATTGAAATTTCCACTAGAATTTAAAAAAATTTTTGAACATAATTGAATTTCTGCGAAGAAGTTTATCACTTTTGAAAATAATTAAATTTCTGGAATCAATTGTTCTTAAAATTTCAAATTGAAACCTTTGAAAAATTCATCTATTTATGAAGATTGTAAACGCAACTCTTTTGAAATTTTTAAGAAAAATTATTTATTAAATAATTTATAAATAATAATTTTACGATAGTTCTTCAAGAATTAAGTTATTTAATATAAGTTATTTCTTATAAATTCTAAAAATCTAATTTTTCCCGTACTTTTAACAAAATTCTCTTACTTTTCCCTTATTTCCTTGACCAATTCTAATTTCCCTGAATTCCCTGACCTGTGGCAACCCTGTTTTTATATCAAAATTTCGCTTTGTTGCACTTTTTCCCCAATTTGTAAAATACTTTTACAAAATTTAATATATATTCTCTCTCGGTGTAGAAATATACCAATACTTATCGAACATCTGAAAATTTTTTAAATTCTATATGTAATAAGTTACAAAATATAATCTATAATTAATAAAAAATAAACCCAGTAAGTAACAGTAGTAAAAAAAATTATCGTAATTTAAGGGAGATTTCCATATTATTTCTGTTTGCAAAAAGAAAAAAAAATTGGAGATGCCGGGGATCGAACCCGGGGCCTTTCACATGCAAAGCGAACGCTCTACCACTGAGCTACATCCCCGATTTGTTTTAAAACCCGAAAGTTTTCGATTCGACTTACCTGAGAAATAAACCAAAACGTTTGTGAACAAAAGGTCCCTCATCATTCTCAGAAAATTATTCCCGAACTTAATTGTCTCAAGTATTTCAATACTGAACCAACAGAACGAACTTCTCTTTGAAATTTACAAATTCAGAATGTATATTTGCAAATATTTTTCAATTAACAGAAACTAAATGTCCTCTATATATAATTTTTTGTGAAATATAACGTAAATAAATTGAATTTTAATTTTCGATAAATGAAAAAACTTTCTTGACCGCACGAATAAGAAGAAAGGTGAGTAGTATTATGGTCTCAAGATAATTAGGGAATGATATTCGAGATAAGGGTTAAGATACAAGAGATGCGGAGGAAGCAGTATTTTTTTGATTTTACTGACCAGTTAAAAATACCCAGTTGTGTGGAATCTTTAAATCGTGAACATAATCTGGCGAGGCTTCCGTCCCCGAGAATCCGAGGACTCTTAACTTGTTTTTGGCTATGGAGAGGGTCTTTGTCATCGCACACAGCGGGTGTGCGAGAGAAAAGACGAGAAGGATTCACTTCGATATCAAAAAGCCATTGCCCGGAATTCCCTTTCGAACCGAGCATCCTATGTTTCTACACGATCTTCTCGATATGCCCTCGCTCTCATCCCTCTTTTTCTCCCTGCGTTCAAGTACCAAGCACACACTCTCGATGGTGAACCTGCGGGTCCATAAGGTACACATTCAGTCTCACTCGACTAGCCAGGAATTCTCGATCTCTTCTCTCTCCTTTCTCTTGAATTCTTCTTCAACTCGCTCTATATATATTTTAGTGAGACGGAGGACATATTTCGACCAGGGCGTCCTATTTATTTTACCACGACGACGAAAAGAGAGGAGAGAGAGAGAGAGAGATAAAAAATGTAGATTGCTCCAAGTGAACGTTAGAAAGAGAGAAAACGAGAGTGAGACTTAGTTTGGAGATTAAATTCTCCCTCTTTTTTTTGAGACTAAGTTATGCATTTCGGTCAGCCCTCTCCTTTTCTTAGGGTCTTATCTTTGGGGCATCTTCCCTCCGGGGAGCATATAAGGTCCATAGAAAACCGAGAGAATGCCAAACGCTCTGTTTCTCTGGATCGCTCTTTTGAACCTCCGATTAAAATACTCTTTCTCTCTCTCTCTCTCTCACACACACACTCTTTTTCTCTCGGCGGTATCAAATGAGATGTCACTCTTTCCGTGCGACCTCTCTTCTAAATAGTTGTCCAAATTGCTCTTAAGTACGTCGCGTTTTTCAGTCTCTTTATAAATTTGTGTCTCTAACTTTTTCACAGATAGCACACACTGTGTTGTTTTTTCAAGGAATTTCTCATATATATGTCGACAAGGTGGATGTTAATTTTCAAAGAAACAAATGACACTGAATTTAATTTCGACCTCTCGATTAATTATTATCAAACACGCACGGCTAAGGCTGGATATTCAAAAATGGATATTTAAGAGAAAGATGCTATCTTCTAACATCTGGATACTAACGATCAATGTCGAGTATATTCTTTTTGTATAACAATAATTGTAAAAATTGTAAAATATTACATGATCATCATATTTCAATTACTTACAAATTATTTACAAATTTTTCTATAATAATTCGATTATTTTCATAAATAATAATAATTATTCAATAAATTATTCATTTTTGTATTTGAATAATTGAATTCTCGTTAAATTTTCTAATAAAAATTTATTTAAATATGAATTTCAGTTAAAGTTTTAGATAATAATTGAATTATACTTAAAAATGAAATTATTCTTAAAAATTTTATTAAAATTCGTCAAAAGAATTTAATTATTTAAGTTGAAAATTCTTTATGAGAATTAAATTTAAAGAAACATTCAATTACTCCAAAAATTATTTAATTTTGTATGTAAATAATTGAATTCTCCCAGAATTTTCTAATAAAAATTGATTTAAATATAAATTTTAGTTAAAATTTTAGATAATAATTGAATACTTAAAGAATTATAGCACGAATTTTTATAAATAATATTTGTAATAACAGTTACAGACATTCAATTATTTTTAATAGTTTTCTCGAAAAATGAAATTATTTTTCAAAAATTTATTAAAATTCGTCAAAAGAATTCAATTATTATAAAATTTGTTAATAAAATTTGTTATGAGAATTAAATTTTAAGAACCATTCAATTATTCCATAAATTATTTAATTTTGTATTTAAGTCATTGAATTCTCGTAGAATTTAATTTTTAATAATTTTTACAAGAATTGTATTATTTTTAATACAATTTTAATCAAATTTCTCGAGAAAAAAAATTATTCTTAAAAATTTTATTAAAATTCGTCAAAAGAATTTTGTTTTGTATTTAAATAATTGAATTCTCGTAGAATTTTCTAATAAAAATTAATTTAAATATGATTTTTAGTTAAAATTTTAAATAATAATTAAAGCATTATAGCATGAATGTTTAGAAATAATTTAAAATAATTTTTACAGGTATTCATTTATTTTTAATAGTTTTCTTGAAAAATAAAATTATTTTAAAAAAATTTATTAAAACTCTTCAAAAGAATTCAATTATTATAAAATTTTTTATGAGAATTAAATTTTAAAAAACATTCAATTATTCCGTAAAATAATTATTTTTGTATTTGAATAATTTAATTCTCGTAGAATTTGCTAACAAAATTTGACTTAAAAAAATTTTTCAGTTAAAATTTTAGATAATAATTGAATATTAAAAGCATTATAGAATAAATTTTTAGAAATAATTGAATTTTGAAAATGTTTTTAATTAAAATCTTTGAAAATTTGAATTTTTCATACTTTTTACTAACAATTCTGTAGAATTAATTTTTTTGAAAAAGTTTAATGGAATTTTCTTAAAGTTTTTATTTTCTAATATATATTTAATTGAAAAATGTCAGAATAATCGAAATCTCATAAAATTTGAAAAAATTGTAAACAAAAAGATTTGAAAATTCTCAAAGAACTTTTTAAAAAATTAAGTATTAAAAATAATTGATTTAAAGAAGAATTTTAGTTAAAAATTCTAGAAAATAATAATTGAATTAAAATGATGAAAATTATTTTGAAGAAGTAACAGAAACAATATTCATAAATAAAATATATAAAAAAATGATTTAATCACTCGGTCATCTTTAATTATTGTAAAACATGAAGAAATCGATCACTTCGAGTCGAAGACTCGGTGTTATCGATATCTTCATGTTTTACAATATTATTCTAATAATTTGTTGAATTTCAAAAAGGTTTGAATTTGAATGTTTTGAAGAATTTTAATTCCTACAGAAAAATAATAATGATTAAATATTTATTTAAAAATAAAGTTATTAGTCTTTTTGCATAATTTTACAATTAAAGAAATCTGTAAATAAAAGTAATAGTAGAACACTTTTTTGTGTACCTAATAATTTTTAGAGTGAACCATAATATTTTTTAGAGTCAGGGAGAAAGTTAAAATTTTGTCTGGAAATCAGGGAAAACAAAATTAAATCTTTATGGCCACCCTGATTGAGTATTTGTAAAAATTTATTTGAGTTATTTAAATGGGTAAAAAAAATGTTTATATTCTTGAAATTAACGTTTGAATTTGTTCAAAAATTTATTCGATTCTTTTTTGTTTATAGAAGCGGAATTAATTCTTTTTGTTGAATCAGAGATCTGAATGAAATTATAGTATGGAGGTTAATAGAATACGTAACGGAAAAGATGGCTTCTTGTTTTGCCTAAGTAAAAAAGAAATGTATACAAAATTGATCAATTTTGATCACGAATCAATCTCGATGATTATATCGACCATAGCTGATCGGACTCTTTCTATATAGATCATTTTCTAACCACGACGAGCTTCCTATACTTGAAAGGAGTAGAAAAATTTCCATAGGGTCCATGAGAATGTGTTTTTTGAAACAAAAGTCATCGAACTACAAATGAGCCTCGGGCAATTACAATAATTTTATTTTAATACACAAAAGGAGTCACAGTATAAGGAGAAAGAAATGGTAATAAAATAAATTATTTAAGTTGAAACATGAAGAGTGGAATGCGAAAATGGAAAAAAAGGATTGACCTAGAAAAACATTTTTGTATCATGAGAGAAGAAGAGAGGGAGATAGAAGGGATTTGGTCGTTGTATAATATCACTTGGAATACATGAGACTGAGAGGAAACCTGCCGCGCGTAATGAGCACCGGTCTTATGGTCGCATGGTCGTGATCTCACCGTGCGAAAACAAGTGCCGATCGCTCCAATTACCCCGAGCCTGAGCCCCCGCGAGGATAGCATGCTGCATCCAAGAAAAACATGGAACTTCGTAGCCGATACAAGAAGTCGGTAAGCTACATGCCAACCGTGCGAGGGTTAAGCCTCCATCGTGTGCACGACAACGACGACGACGACGACGAGGAGGCGACTTTGCGAAAGGAATCAAGCACGTCGTCCTTCTTGAGACTCCTTCTTCGTCCTTCCCGCGTTTCTATCCTCACTCAAGGAACGGGATTCTCCGTTCTTACACATCTTCCGGGAACGAGAAGACTGCGGATTTCTCTAATAGTAACGATGCATGTCGAGTGGATAAATCTAGATTTTATCTTATTTTTCCAATTTTACAATCTATACACACACACACACTCGTCTGCCAAGATAAAATTATTTCCCTCCTTCAAATTGTTCAATGTTTTCCACACAAAATGTTTGTTGTTCTTCAACTCCGCATCAATCAGTATAATTTGACTTTATTTTTAAGCTGTTTTTCGCATATTTTTTCTTATAATTTTTACTGTACACAATAAAACAAGGGAGTTAAATTTTTTAACTCCCCAGGGGATTCTTTAAAAGTCGCACAAATTTTAGAGTTAAAACGAAGGGAGTTTAGAAATTTAGACGAAGGGAGTTGAAATTTACACAGTAAAAATAACAAGTTATTAAATTAATTCTCTTTTGGAGTTGATTTTTAACTCAAAAAATTTAACTCCTAACTAACTAAAAACTAACTAACTAACTAATTTAACTCCTAACTTTTTTTATTGAGTTGACACTTCATAAATTTTTTACAGTGTAATAGTAAAAATTATATTGTTACACTGTTAAAAAATTTAGGGAGTTGACGATCACTCGAGTTGGGAGTGAAATTATTCGAGTTAAAAATCGACTTTAAAAGGGAGTTAATTATTAAATTAACTCCCTTTTGGAGTTGATTCTTATTTTTACTGTGTAAATTTTAACTCCCTTAGCTTTAACTCCCAAATGGGTGCGACTTTTATAGAATCCCCTGGGGAGTTAAAATTAAACTCCCTTTTTTTACAGTGTAGGATTTTATCCCCAGCGGTAATTATTCAGGGTTGCCACGCTTTTGCTCTTTTCAAACTTCCTGACTTTTCCATGTTTTCCAGGTTAAAAAACGGAATTTTTCCAGGTTTTTAAAACAAAAATTATTCCAAAACATCAATAACTTCATTTTTAAATAAATATTTAATCATTATTATTTCTTCATATAGAAATTAAGATTATTCATTTCTAGTAAAAAGATCTTTGAGAATTTTTAAATTCATTTGTTTACAATTTAATTTTACAAAATTTCGATTTTTCTGACATTTTTCAATTTAATATTTTAGAAATTAAAAATTTCAAATAATTAAAAAAAAATTTCATTAAATTTTTTGAATAAATTAATTCTACAGAATTCTTAATTAAAACTATGAAAAGTTCTAATTTTCAAAGAATTTGAAACCTTTCGAAAATTCAATTATTTCTAAAAATCCACCGATATAATGCTTTCAATATTCAATTATAATCTAAAATTTTAACTGAAATTCATTTTTAAATTAATATTTATTAGAAAATTCTACGAGAATTCAATTATTTAACTGCAAAAATAAATATTTTGTTAAATAATTAAATGTTTCTTAAAAATTGAATTTTCATAAAGAATTTTAGCAACAAATTTTTAAATAATTGAATTCTCTTGACAAATTTTAATAAAAATTTTAAGAATAATTGCATTTTCGAGAAATTTGATGAAAATTTTATTAAAAATAATTGAAATTCGGCCAAGAAAATTAATAAAATTTTTGAAAATAATTGAATTTCGGAGAAAATATTATTATTTATAAATATAATTGAAATTTTGACGGGAATTTTTGTAAATTTTTGAACCTAATTGGATTTTTGCGAAGAAAATAATTGAATTCTTGAGACGAACTATATTAAATTTTCTTTTTAAAAAATTGAATTCTTTTGTATTTATTGAAATAGTAGACTAGTTGAAAGTAATTCAATTTTGCCAAATTTTATTAAAATTATTTTGAAAAAAATTGAATTGTTACGAAGAATTTCATTAAAATTTTTGTTCATAATTTAATTCTTTGAAGAAATTTAATGAAAAATATATTGGAAATTATACTCAAATTGTAATAAATAAATTGTAGCAAAGGTTTTTAAAATAATTGAATTTCTTTGATAAATTTTAATAAAATTTTTAAGAATCATGACATTTTTCGAGGAATTCCATTAAAATTGCATTAAAAATAATTGAAAGTCTGCGATGAGTTTTATTATGTATTTATGAAAATAATTGAATCCCTGTAAAAAATGTTATTATTTATAAAAATAATGGAATGATAATTTATGAAAATAATTTGTAGATAATTAAATTCCTGTAAAATTTTTATTATTTATGAAAATAATGAAATGTTTGCGTAGAATTTTATTAAAATCTTGTTTAAATAATTGATTTCATTTGGGGATTTTTATTGAAGTAGTGGATATTAAAAATCATTGAATTGAGGAAAGTTTTTTAAAATAAATAAAATTTTTCCAAGAATTGTATTAAAATTTTTAAAAATAATTGAATTTATGAGAAGAATTTTACTACTTTTGAAAATAATTGAATTTCTGCAATCATTTGTAATTATGCTTCAAAATTCAATTTGTTTTATTGTTTTTAACTAAAATTCTTCTATAAATCCATTATTTTCAATAATCAATTAAATGTATATATTAAAAAATTTAACTAATTTCAGAAGAAATTTAGTTATTAAATTTTTTTTTAAATTTCTAATTAAATTCATTTAAAATTGAAATTTTACAAAATTTCAAATCTAAATCTTTTGAAGTTCATCTTCTTCTAAAAATTGTAGACGCAACTCTTTTAAAATTGAATTAATTTTTAAATATTTAGGTGAAATTAGATTTCAAGAATAAACACAATAACTTTAGAAAACAACAATTTTTCAGGATTTCGAGCAAAATTCCCTGACATTTTCAAGTTTTCCAGGTTTATTGGTAATTTTTCTGAAAATTATAAGAGATGACAAATGATCCTAAAGTTCTGAACGTTCAAATGAACGAGGTTGCTTGGTAATCCTGCGATAAATATTTGTAAAAAAAAGAAATTGAATTCAATTTAAGGTGAAAAGAGCGTGAAACGAATATTTTAAAGGGAAACAAGAGATGAGAGAGGAAGATCAGAGAAATCTGGAAGAGATCACTTGAGTACCAGTATTTGCACTTCTTTCATGTTGATAGATATCTTCCAATCCAATTGTACAAATAGCTGAAAGATAAAATCAGCGCAGACACAACTCTCGTTGAATTGTACCAGGCGCTCGATTCTCAATAAGTCTTCGAAACAACGAAAAGTCTTTAAATCTTTTTCAGGAAACGCGATGAGAGAAAAGAATTTATACTTGTGATGAAAAGTATATTTCAGATAAGCGGCATGATATTGTAAGAAACAGAAGATATAATAAAGAAAATTAATAAATGTTTTAATACAGCGTGTATTGTTGAGATTACCAGACTGAAGAAGACAAGTAATTACAAGAAGAATATTTATGAGACATGGATGGTACATGGAAGAACCTCCTTGTATACTGTGTGTGATGCACCTTCGCGAGGTCGCGTCCTCCCTCGTTGAAAGAGAGACATGAAATTAACTTTCTAGCTTGCTATATTCAAAAGATCCAGATCCAATGCTCCTCTCGCAGTTAGTTTCCCAGCATCCAAGAGGATGCCCCAAGGCCCTGGTATATACCAAATTTATTAATATCTCCGGACCTAATTAACGTCGCTCTCGAAAGGTTTCATCTGCCAGGATTTTACGATCGACCAAATGACGCCTTTGCCTCAGTATAAATTCAATTCATTCTTGATTAACAATTATTGTTCATTCAATTTCACTTCTCGCGATTTGATTCATTTCAATTTCTCGCAATGCCGTAATAAAAGAGGTAATTTTTATACATGCGGATACCAACCGCTGCTTTATTAAGATGTCATAAATGTTTCGAGGGAGAAAAAAATTCCTAACTAATTATTAATATAATGATAATTCACACAAACGAATGACAAGCAAAACAATAAATAATGGGATGAATAAAACGAAACCCAAATAATAAAATTTCATTTTAAGAAATTTAAAAAAAAGTTGACAGAAAAATTCTCTTTTGTTTTATTTTAAAAATCAAATGATTCATAAATTATGAACGTTTAAATAAAGAACTAATTTTATATTAAAAGTATTTTCATAAATTGCCGATTGCAATAAAAATTAAATACTTCTGATAAACTATAACCTAACATTTCTCTGATTTACCTGACCAGTTTCATTTTCCCTGATCTTTGGTTCAAATTCTTGTTAGAATTTGATTTTCCATGATAAATTTCTCGACACACTATGAAGTGCGTGAAGAGAAGGGATTAGTGAATTCAAGTGCGGCGACTATTGCAAAATAAATTCTTAATTGATTCGACTAATTAATAAGTTAAATCAACCGAGACATTTTCAAGTACAACTTAATCAAGTTACTACGTCTGATTAATTAGTCAAATCAATTAGGTAAAATCGATATCTCAGTATCCATTGATATTCGAATGATTTTTATTTTAACTTTCGTCTAATGATATTCGATATTAACAATGCAAATAAAATCGAAATGATGTAAATAAATTTTTAAGCCGAGAAAAGTAGGCAAAGATGAAAACAACGATAAAAACAGAAAAAGAGCGAATAGAAAGCATGGTTTATTAATGATTCACAAAGTTTGAACGTTCAAGTGAACGAAATATTTTTCATAAATATATTTGTGACGCTCGTCGAAGAAAAAAAACAAAAAATTTGAGGTTAGGTTTGTAGTTTTTGAAATTAAAATAAATAAAAGAGAACAGCTCTAACTTTAAACCAATGAATTTTAAATCGTCATTCCTTAAAAATAATTAATAAAACTACAATTTTCGTTTTCAATTAAACAGAGAAACTTGTAGAAAAAAGTAAAAATAATGTAAACATAACCATAAAGTGAGTTGATATTAGGTACTTTTCTTTGGAGCGCGTTACATTTTCATAAACTGATTGCAATTACAATAAAAAATTTTTATTTAACATTTAGAAACTTTAAATTAATTTTTTTGATACGTGACTTTATGCTTCAGTAATTAGTAAAAAATATCTAATTACTAATAATTAGTAAATAAATAACTACAAAAAATAGTCAAATTTCACTAATTCAAAGTATTCAAAAATTTCAATTATTTTTAAATAACCAGGGTTGCAATAAAAATTTAATTTTGTTTTTCCCTGATGTTTCTCTGATTTCCAGAAAAAATTTAGACTTTTCCCCTAACCCTAAAAAATATTCTGATTTACTCTAAAAATAATTAGGTATCCAAAAAAATGTTTTATTAGAATTATTTACGAACTTCTTCACTTGTAAAATTATTCGAAAACACCAATAAGAATTTTTAACTAAAATTCTTCTTTAAATCAATTATTTTTAATAATTTTTGAAAAAGTTCTTTGAGAATTTTCAAATTCATTTGTTTACAATTAATTTTACGAAATTTCGATTATCTCGAAATTCTTCAATTAAATAAGTATATATTAGAAAATAAAAACTTCAAATCATTTTAAAAAACTTCCATTAAACTTTTTCAAAAAAATTAATTCTACATAATTGTTAGTTAAAAGTATGAAAAATTTAATTTTTCAAAGATTTTAATTTGAAACCTTTTCAAAATTCAATTATTTCCAAAAATTCATCTTGTAGTGCTTTTAATATTAAATTATTATCAAAAATTTTAACTAAAATTCATTTTTAATCCAACTTTTATTAGAAAATTCTACTAAAATTCAATTATTTAAATAATTTAAATAATTTTATCAACAAAATTTTTAAATAATTGAATTTTTTGACGAATATTAAAAATATTTTTAAAACTAATTCCATTTTTTCAAGAAATTTGTTTAAATTGTATTAAAAATAATTGAAATTTAGCAATGAGTTTTATTATTTATGAAAATAATTGAATTATTGCGAAGAAATTTATAAAAAAATTTTGAAATAATTGAATCCCTGTTAAATTTTTATTATATATAAAAAAAAATAAATGTTTGAGTAGAATTTGATTAAATTTTTTTTTAATAACTAATTGAATTCTTTTGGAAGATATTAATACAATTTTTAACAAAAATTACATTTTTCAAGGAACCCGATTGAAATTATATTAAAAATAATTGAAATTCTGCAATGAGTTTTATTATTTATGCGAAAATAATTGAATTATTGTGAAGAAATTTATAAAAAATTTGTAAATAATTGAATACCTGTAAAATTTCTATTATTTATGAAAATAATTGAATATTTGAGTAGAATTTCATTAAAATTTCTTATTTTTTAAAAATAATTGAAATTTTGCAAAGAATTTTATTAAAATTTTAGAAAGTAATTAAATTTTGGAGAAGAATTTTCTTATTTTTTTAAAGATAATTGAAATTTTGCAAAGAATTTTATTAAAATTTCATGCAGTAATTGAATTTCGGTGAAGAATTTTCTTATTTTTTAAAGATAATTAGCAAAGAATTTTATTAAAATTTCAGAAAGTAATTGAATTTCGGAGAAGAATTTTCTTATTTTTTAAAGATAATTGAAATTTTGACGAGAATTTTAATAATTGAAATTTTGCAAAGAATTTTATTAAAATTTCATAGAGTAATTGAATTTCGAAGAATTTTCTTATTTTTTAAAGATAATTGAAATTATAACGAGAATTTTTTAAAAAATGTTGAACATATAATTGAATTTCTGCGAAGAATTTTATTATTTTTGAAAATTATTGAATTTCTACCAACATTTATAACTTCTTTAAAATAAATTTTTTTTAGTGTTTTTAACTAATTCATGTTTAATTTTATTCTACTCTAAATACATTATTTTCAATAAATTATTAAATATTAAAAAATTTAACTATTTTCAGAAGAATTGGACTAATTTAAAATTCAGTTAATTTTGAAACATTTAAGTAAAATTATTCATTGAATAATTTATAAGTAATAATTTTATGATAGTTCTTCAAGAATTAAGTTATTTAGTTAAACAATAAAGAAATTATTGTCATAAATAGAAAAAATTGAAGGTTTTTTATTAGAATTCGTGGTAATTGCATAGTTTATGAATTCTAAAAATTTAATTTTGTCCAGTACTTTTAATAAAAAATCTCTGACTTTACCCTGACCAATTTTACTTTCCCTGATATTTCCCTGTAAAGAAGAACAACAAACCAATTTTCCTTAATCATTTTACTAAAATAATAACGATATACTTGTGAGTGTAAAGAGGGTTTTAATAACACCTCTTCAAAATCACTGTCAATTACGTAATAAGGCGCTGAACGAATTTCAATCACAAATAATCTGAACGATCTTAAACTGTTATTAGCCGCACCTTTCGATATTTATGAGAGCACATACAATGAACAACGGGACCGGTTTGTTACGGTTTTCTCACTGAGAAATAGTAATTAGAGCGGATTTTGTGTTGACTGATCGGGGTAGGGAATAAATTTTTAACTCTTCATTAAACAACCTCTTGAACTCTTTCCCCCTTTTCCTTCTCTAACTTTTCCCGCATCTTTTCCATCACCTTTCTTTTTCCTTCCCTCTTTTCCTCTTACACGCAGTGTCTATAGAGAACGCTCGCACTAAAGTCCAATTCATTCAAAATCAATGACTCCCTCGCGATAAAATCAACTAGATAAATTAAAATTAATTGTGAGATTAAATTGTACTCAATATATAGTGAAGATGGAAATCATAAGAACATTTTAATTTACTTGAACCTGTCGACATATTTATCAAGGTGTCGACATTCTCTGACTCGAAAGCAAAAGGTGATCTTGCAACACCAAGGAGAGCATTTATCGCCTGTCTTTCCTACTTTTTTTTTCTCTTCTCTCATTTGGTTCTCCTTAGCATTACGAAATTCTTGCTTTGGATGTCCTCTTGATATGTCATATAATGAATGTCGGCATCGCGTTTCTCCCGTTAAGTGGTGACGCGCGGTTCGAGATTGTCGATATTCTTGGAGAGTTTCTGGAATTTCTTGACCTCTGCGCTAGTCTTCCTTCCAGCAAAAGTGTCGGAATAGATCGTGATTGCTCACGGACCACTATGTATATACGAAACGAGCATACCACGGTGTTAAGTATCGAATCATCGAAACGAAATCATCGCCTTATTTTCTCATTTTATGAATCGTAAATTAAAACCTCAACAGCATATAATCTAGCGGTCCAATGCAACGTTTATGTAAAGTATGGCTTTCGTAAACATTCTCGTCATTTTAAATCGGAAAAATGAAAGAAATCGATGAAACTGGAACTCAGGGTTAATTCAACTAAAGCGAACAAGAAACAATACTATTACTTATACAGGCCTCGAATCGACTTGAAGACGCAAAACAATCGTTTTAGTAGTTGGTTCTATATAAATTTGAATTACAGGGGATTCTATAAAAGTCGCATCCATTTGGGAGTTAAAGCGAAGGGAGTTGAAATTTACACAGTAAACATAAGAAGTTATTAAATTAAACTCCCTTTTGGAGTTAATTTTTAACTCGGAAAATTTTACTCCCAACTCCAGTGATCGACAACTTCCTAAATTTTTCTACAGTGTATAACTAGTCCGAGTTAAATAAATGAACATTTTACTTAAAACTATAAATTAAATTTTACAAAACTATAAGACATGAAGATATCGAGAACTCCGAGTTCGAAGTGATTCGACTCGGAGTGATCGATTTCTTCATGTTTTATAATAATTAAAAATGGCAAATTGATAAAATCATTATCAATCCAATTATTATCTTCAAGAATTTCTAACTAAAATTCTTCTTTCAATTATTTTCAATAATTTTCGAAAACGTTCTTTCACAATTTTCAAATCAATTTCTTTGCAATATTCAATTTTACGAAATTTCAATTATTCGTAAATTCTTCAATTAAATATATATTAGAAAATAAAAACTTAAAATAATATAAAAAAATTCGCAATTAAAATTTCTCCAAAAAATTAATTTCAAAATTCAATTATTTCTAAAAAATTAACGCAACTCATACTGCTTTTAATATTTAAATACTATCTAAAATTTTAACTTAAATTTATTTTTAAATCAATTTTTATTATAGAAAATTCTACTGGGATTCAATTATTTAAATACAAAAATAATTTATTTATTGAATGTTTCTTAAAATTTAATTTTCGTTAAGAATTTTATCAACAAATTTTTAAATAATTGAATCCTTTTGACGAATTTTAATACATTTTTTAAAAATAATTACATTTCTTGGGGAATTTTGATTATAATTGAAATACTTCGATGAGTTTTATTATTTATAAAAATAATTGAATTTCTAATAAGAATTTTACTATTTATGAAAATAAATAAATTTTTGCGTGGAATTTTATTAAAAATTTTATAAAAAAAGGAATTGTTTTGAAAAATTTCTGAAAATAATTTAAATTTTGCCTAGAATTTTATTAAAATTTTTGAAAATAATTAAATTTTTGAGGAAAAATTTTATTATTTATAAAGATAATTGAAATTTTGACGATAATTTTTTTTTAAACTTTTGACCATAATTGAATTTTTGCGAAGAATTTCATTACTTTTGAAAATAATTGAATTTTTTAAACGAATTTTTTTAATAATATTTCTTTTTAAATACCTAATTGAATTCTTTTGTGAAATTTTATTGAAATAGTAGATATTAAATTTTGATAAATTATTGAAATTAATTAAATTTCTACAAACAATTTTATTAAAAATATTTTGAAAAAAATTTACTTGTTAAAAAGAATTTCATTAAAATTTTAGAAAATAATTAAATATTAAATATTCAATTATAATCTAAAATTTTAACTGAAATTCATTTTTAAATCAATTTTTATTTGAAAATTTTACTAGAATCCAATTATTTAAATAATACAAAAATAACAAGTTATTGAATAATTCAATGTTTCTGAAAATTAAATTTTCATAAAACATTGTTTCAATAAATTTTATTTAATTTTATTTATCAAAATTTTTGAAAACAATTGAATTTCTGCAAAGAATTTTATTATTTTTGAAAATAATTGAATTTCTGCAATCATTTGTAATTGCGCTAAAATTCTGTACACTATATCGTACAATTTAGGAAGTTTTTTTTTAAAAAACGAACTTTTACAGACTTCAAGCAAATTTACGGACCTTAAAAAGGTGTAATACTTGAAAACTGTTTATAATGAAACTATGGAATGTAAAATATTTTAGTCTTGTATTATATGTTAATTCTTGATGATGTTCTTGATAAGTTTCATTTGATTTTTTGAGAATTCAATTATTCAAAAAAAAGAATATTTTCTTATAATACGTCTGAAACTCGATTGCTTTCAATTCAATTTTACGTAATTTCGTTTATTCAAAAATATTTTATTTAATTAGGTATATTTTTTAAAATTCAACTAATCTCAAAAAATGTTCAATTAAAATTTTGAAAAATCGAATTATTCCGAATTATGAAAATGGAGTTTCTAAAAAAGAATATTTCCTTAAAATACGTCTAAAACTTTCCCATAAATAAATTATTTTCCAGAATTTTTCATTAAAATTTTACTCTAAATCAATTATTTGAAATATTGCTCAGAAAGTTTTCGAAAATTTAATTACTTAAATATAAAGATTCATTTTCTTAAATTAAAAATGTAACTTTTTATTTTTTTTCAAGTTTTTAAAATGTAAAAAAATTTAAGGACATTTTAATGTTTTCAATATTTTCCAAATTCTCCAAAAAGAATAATTTTTGTAGCCTTTGTAGAAATTTAAAAGTTTTCCTCTTCTTTGGATAAAATTTCCTAATTTTTCCTACCTATGGCAACTTTGTTATTATCAAAATTCATAAAAATGCATTTTAGTAAAATAATAATTAAAATAATTCCGTAAAAAACATTTCATTCAACATTAATTAAAAAATTAATACCAACTCTGATAAATTTTTGCAAATTTTCTCAAAAGTATTTCAATCTCATATACTTTTAACACACTAAGTTACAATAATCACATATTTTATACATATACGTTCGATTGCGTGTGAAGAAAATGCACATTTTTGCGTAATATCAATATTAATAACAATTTAACATACTTGTCTGCTCCAAATATAGTCTCGAAAAAAAATTCAGAAAGTGGTATTAAATTTAAAATTCTTTAATATTTGGGTCGTCTTTGTCATACTTTGTCTTCAGCACGAAAGCGTGAATAATTCAGAGCAAGTAATTTTCAAGTCTTCCCCTTTCGGTTGCTCGAGGCAAAGAGACGATTCGAAGATTCACTTCGATCTTATCTTCGCTCCCATTAAAGTAACATTATATCCATTTCAATGATACACGCTTATAAAAAATTTAAAAATTTATTATTCAAAATATAATCTTAATCAACCTGAAGCGCCTGTGATTATTGCAAAATGTGTGCTAAATTTATTAGCGATCAAAAACTTGTGAGAAATATGCTAATTTCTCACAGTAGTACTAATGAATGAGAGTCTTTTATTCTTTCTTTTATATTTGTAAAGACAATAAACATAAATTAAAATGAAATTTATTTGATTCAAATAAACGATTTTACTCGTCTAAGTTATGTCTATTATCGAATAAATATTTACTTGAATCAAATATTTACTGTTTTAATAAAATGAATTGTATTTGAAGCAAATATCACTTAATTCACTTTAAAAATATTTATTTTACGTTAAAAAATATTTTGATCATTTGGGCATTTCGAATTTTTGGAGCATTTTACAACTTGTCTCGAAGTGATCGATAAAATCATTAGAATTATTAAGAGCCAGCGAGTGATTAATTGAGAATATTATTAAATACAAATTAATTGGTACAAATAAATATTTAAGACAATCAGTTCTTCATTTGAATCAAATAAATTTTTTTCAATAATAAGATAACTTGTCTATCAACAAAAAAATGGTTTCCTTTATTTTTAATAAATAATTTAATAAAATATTTTTTATTTAAACCAAATAAATTGTATTTGAAACAAATTCCGTTTAATTGACTTAAACAAATTATTTTATAAAAATTTTTTTTTTAATAGACAAATAATTGTTTATTTGAATCAAATAATTTTCTTTCAAGTATAAAAGAGCTTTACTAATTAAAGTAGTTCAATAATTTTTCCGGGAGAAAAGAAACAGTACTAACAAATGAAAAAACTGGTAAAAATATTAGATTGTTTAGTAATAAAAATTACTAAAAACTAATAAATTTTACAAATGTTGTCCCTGTGTTGTAATGGTTCCTTTCCTGTTTTCAAAACGATAGTTTATAAGTTGCAATAAATTAATAAAAGCAATTATAAATTATAAATCATATTAATGTTGTTAATTTTGCAGAAGAAAATAATCATGAACAGATAAAACACAAAAAATAAACTAAACATGCAAGGGTACAACACAGAAGAATCAGTAATCACTCACCGATCGGTGAATCCCACGTTGGTCGATGGATGCCTTACCGTCGCGGTTTCTACAGAACACTACGCTGAAGCTTAAGGTTGTTCTCTGTGATTCACAGGATAAACTGATGAACTGAAAATAAAAAAATTATTAGAAAATTAAACTTTACAATTTGCTGTCTGAAACAATTTACTAATTACTATGATTGTTATAAATTTAATTTAAATTTAAATGCTAAATAATTAACATAGAAGAATTCTATAGCCTGAAAAAATTATAAATTGTTTACTGAAACTGACATAGCGCCTATTAATACAAAGTGATGTAAATTATTAGAATATACACTGTAAAAAAAATTTTCTGTAGATTTATAGTTTTTAACAGAATTTTATAGAAACTTGTAAAATAACGTCTTTAAAAGTAGCGAATTTAATATTCCTTTTGTAAAATAAATACTTTTATTGTGTCACTTTTACAATTTTCTGTAAATTTACTACTCTGAAAGTAGGTAATAAAAAGACAAAAATATTACCTACTTTTAGAGTAGTAATTTTACAGAAAATTGTAAAATTGACACAATAAAAGTATTAATTTTAGAAAAGGGATTTTAAATTTCCTACTTTGAAAGACGTTATTTTACAAGTTTTTCTATAAAATTCTGTAAAAAGCTGTAAATGTACAGAACATTTTTTTTACAGTGTACAGTATCGATATACTGTATATTCTTTTCAGAAGGCATTGTTAATCCAAATAAATATTTAGTAAGTCAAAGTAATAAATGTTCTATTAATTAATCACTGAATATACAACTGAAAAATTGAAATTATTTCTGTAAAAAACAAAACAAAATCAACATTGATGTTTTCCGAAAGACAAATAAAAGAGAATTATTAAAAAAAACTGATAACTCGAATAAAATGAAGCTTAATTGATAAAAAAAACATTCAATTAATATTATAATTATTATTTACTTTTCTAAAAATTTAAGAACTTTTTTTTCCTTTTATTTTCAAGTGAATGCACAAGCATTGATTTTCGTATTAAGTAAATGACAAAAGACAGAAAAAACACAAAAGAAAGATTATTGTACTTAGGTAAACATTAAAGTCTGCAATGAACTCAATTAATTACAAGATTAATGTGTAAATAACCAAAATATTAAAATCTTACCATGTTTTTGATAAGAAAATAACCTTGAAAGTGGCAATGAACGACAATCTGAGAAAAATTTTCTCGAACTTTCGCCTCGGGAAATCTGTGGATAATCACAAATAATTTTAGTTCCATCAATTGGGAATATAATAAAAATCCTAAATTTTTGTATTAATTTCAACAATATTTGTGTGAAAAGTAAATATTTACACACTCACACTCTACTTTCAACGTTCTTTTTCCATCGCCTTCGATACAATAGTGAAAAGGCGCCAAAACACTTTCCTTGTACACAGGTCATTCTGCAATGAAATGGTAAATTTCAACCGGAAGACCTCTATTGGGCGATACTTTCCTAAGGGTCGCCTCACACTGCTTATGTGTTGTTTAGTGTTTCCGAATTCTTTTTTTAGTATTTTATAAGAAAAATTTACTTTGATATTCGTGTTTTACACATGTTTAACCTACAAATTACAAAAAAATTGTATTGTGCGATGTGTGTTTTTTGTTAATCATTTAGTGATTAACAAAGGAAATAGTTTTGTAAAATAGTATATTTTTACACACGCAGCTCACACACTTGCAACAATTTTGACTATATTACCTCCACGTTTCGAATATTGAGTAAATGTTGTCAATATACGTGGATAAATAAAAATTGTCACAGATTGATACAAAATATTAAGTTATTGCAAATAATATTAAAATCTTACCATAGTTGAATGCAGAAACCGTCATGAATTGGAAGATTGACAGCCACTAGTACACATTTTTCTCATATATATGTTAGCATCTTCCCTTGCAGCCTGTTGATAAACCGGAATGTTTCTGGTTAATTTATTTGCAAATGTGTACATTATTGAACATGATTTATTATTTTTAATCATATTTACATAAGAATAAATAATATTTGTATACTTACATTTGTTTTGCTCTTCTGTTTCAGCTGCTTTCCACTGCTCCAGGCGCATGGTTGCCATCGTTGACAAATCACGTCCAACTTACATATAGGTATTTCTACAATACAAAACATCGTATCAGTAAAGCCTCTTTTGCTGGGTTGCACAGTTACGGTTAACTCGGAGTTTTTGATGTAAATTAAATGGATATTTTACTTATGTAAAGTACGTATTTTACTCCCCACCATAAGAAAATGTATTGTGTTCGAAATTATTTAGGTAAATTTCAGGTATGAAAATAAGCCTGCGGCTGGAGTCCCATGACAGCGTTTTGCGTTGCGTTTTGTAACTAGGCCATGAGTGCAAATATAGCGAAAGTATATCTCCATCTCTCTCACACTCATTGCCTAGTTAAAAAACGCAACGCAAAACGCTACCATGGGACTTCAGCCTAAGTAATAATATACCTGATGGTACAATTTACCAGAGCAACCCTCCTGTTATATGTAAAGGTGCTGTCCCATGGCAGCGTTTCGCGTTGCATTTTGTAACTAGACCATGAGCGTGAGAGAAATAGAGATATATGTTCGCTTTATTTGCACTCATCGCCTAGTTACAAAACGCACCGTGAAAATATGATCAGAAAACATAATCCAGTTACAAAACGCAAAGCAAAAAGCTGCCGTTAAGGTGCAGTCTCATGGCAGCGTTTTTCATTGCGTTTTGTAACTAGACCATGAGAGCAAATATAGCCAACGTATATCACCATCTCTCTTATACTCATGGTCTAGTTACAAAACTCAACACAAAACGCTGCCATGGGACTGCAACCATAGACACCAGGCTGCGAGTACAGTCACACTAATATGAAATCTGGTAAAAATTTTGTATCCTTCGAGTAACTTCTTAGTTTAAATTTATTATTTATAGCTTAACGTTAACTTTTTATGCTTTTCTTGTCAACTTTGAGGCTTAAAGGTCTACGGCTGGAGTCCCATGACAGCGTTCTGCGTTGCGTTTTGTAACTAGGCAATGAGTGCAAATATAGCAAACATATATTTCCATCTCTCTCACACTTATGGCCTAGTTACAAAACGCAACGCAAAACGTTGTCATGGGACTCCAGCCTAAGGGTGGAGTCCCATGACAGCGTTTTGCGTTGCGTCGTAATGGGAGAGAAAAAGACGCAAATATACGTTTGCTGCATTCTCTCTCATTACAACGCAACGCAAAACGCTGCCATGGGACTGCGGCCTAAGGCTGAAGTCCCATGGCAGCGTTTTGCGTTGCGTTTTGTAACTAGACCATAAAAGTAAAAATAGTTAACATATATTTGCATCTCTTTTACTCTTATGGGCTAGTTACAAAACGCAATGCACAATGCTGCGTTTAGTAACTAGGCCATGAGTGCAAATGTAACAAGTATGTATCTGCGTCTCTCACACTCACAGCCTAGTTACAAAAAATAACACAAAACGCTGTCTTGAGAGCGCTGACCCATGGCACCGTTTTGCGTTGCATTTTGTAACTAGGCCATGAGTGTGAGAGAGATACATATATATGTTTGCTCTATTTGCACTCATGGCCTAGTTACAAAACGCAACGCAAAACGGTGCCATGGGACATGACCCTTAGGCTGAAGTCCCATCGCGTTTTGCGTTGCGTTTTGTAACTAGGTCATGAGTGTGAGAGAGATGGAGATATATGTTTGCTATATTTGCACTCATGGCCTAGTTACAAAACGCAACGCAAAACGGTACCATGGGACTCCAGCCTTAGCCAATTGGAATTTGGAAACGGTGGTCTAGTAACAATCTAGTGACTTTAGACCGATCTCTTCCTCGGTTTTGTTTTTTCTACTCTTTATAACCTGTTAATTAAAGAGAGATGAAGAAAGAAAATGGAGGAAGAGATCGGTCTCTCACCAGATGGCGTATTGCAGTTTAGCCATTCCCAATAGGAACTTCTGATTCAATGGAAATCGTTTTATTAGTGAATTCTTATTGGCTAAACATTTTACGTTTCACGCTGCCATGGGACTGCACCATAAGGGTCAGGTCACACGTTCTCATGCAAAACTTATGCATGCAGGTTGCCATGGTAGCGTTCAAGACTGAGAGAGATAGGAAATTATTCTATCTCTCTCACTCTTGAACGCTACTATGGCAACCTGCATGCATAAGTTTTGCATGAGGAGGTATGAACGCTCACTAACGGGGCAGTCCTGTGATTACGTTAAACGAAAAACAATTGGGATTGGCTGTCTATTGATAATCTAGTAACTTTTACCTACTCCTGCTTTTTATTTTGTTTTTTTACTATTATTTTTTCGTGGTTTCTGCTTTCCGCCGACGTTATCACGCCAACATGGAACTGTGCCTTTACTGATACGAGGTCCTGTATTGTAGAAATACCTATATGCAAGTTGGATGTGATTTGACAAAGTTGGCAACCATGTGTCTTGAGCAGAAAGCAGCCGAAAGACAAGAGCAAAACAAATGTAAGTATGCAAATATTATTTATTCTCATGTAAATATGATTAAAAATAATAAATCATGTTTAATAATGTACAAATTTGCAAATAAATTAACCAGAAACATTTCGGTTCATCAACAGGTTGCAAGGGAAGATGCTAACATATATATGAGAAAAATGTGTACTAGTGGCTATCAATCTTCCAATTCATGACGGTTCCTGCAACCAAATATGGTAAGATTTTAATATTATTTGTAATAACTAAATATTTTGTATCAATTTGCGACAATTTTTATTTATCTACGTATATTGACAACATTTACTCAATATTCGAAACGTGGAGGTAATATAGTCAAAATTGTTGCAAGTGTGTGTGCTGCGTGTGTATAAATATACTATTTTACAAAACTATTTCCTTTGTTAATCACTAAATGATTAACAATAAACACACATCCCACAATACAATTTTTTTGTAATTTGTAGGTTAAACATGTGTTTAAGCTCTAAAACACGGATATCAAAGTAAATTTTTCTTATAAAATACTAAAAAAAGAATTCGGAAACACTAAACAACACATAAGCAGTGTGAGGTGACCCTTAGGAAAGTATCGCCCAATAGAGGTCTTCCGGTTGAAATTTACCATTTCATTGTAGAATGACCTGTGTACAAGGAAGTATTTTGGCGCCTTTTCACTATTGTATTGTCGAAGGCGATGGATAAAGAACGTTGAAAGTAGAGTGTGAGTGTGTAAATATTTACTTTTCACACAAATATTGTTGAAATTAATACCAAAATTTAGGATTTTTATTATATTCCCAATTGATGGAACTAAAATTACTTGTGATTATCCACAGATTACCCGAGGAGAAAGTTCGAGAAAATTTTTCTCAGATTGTCGTTCATTGCTACTTTCAAGGTTATTTTTTCATCAAAAACATGGTAAGATTTTAATATTTTGGTTATTTACACATTAATCTTGTAATTAATTGAGTTCATTGCAGACTTTAATGTTTACCTAAGTACAATAATCTTTTTTTTGTGTTTCTTCTGTCTTTTGTCATTTACTTAATAAATACGAAAAGCAATGCTTGTGCATTCACTTGAAAATAATAGGAAAAAAAACTTTAATTTTCAGAAAAGTAAATAATAATTATAATATTAATTGAATGTTTTTTTTATCAATTAAGCTTCATTTTATTCGAGTTATCAGTTTTTCAATAATTTTCTTTTATTTGTCTTTCGAAAAACATCAATGTTGATTTTGTTTTGTTTTTTACAGAAAAAATTTCAATTTTTCAGTTTTATATTCAGTGATTAACTAATAGAACATTTATTACTTTGACTCACTAAATACTTATTTGGATTAACAATGCCTTCTGAAAAGAATATACAGTATATCGATACTGTACACTGTAAAAAAATGTTCTGTACATTTACAGCTTTTTACAGAATTTTATAGAAAAACTTGTAAAATAACGTCTTTAAAAGTAGGGAATTTAAAATCCCTTTTCTAAAATGAATACTTTTATTGTGTCAATTTTACAGTTTTCTGAAAAATTACTACTCTGAAAGTAGGTAATATTTTTGTCGTTTTATTACCTACTTTCAGAGTAGTAAATTTAGAGAAAATTTGAAAATTGACACAATAAAAGTATTAGTTTTACAAAAGGGATTTTAAATTCGCTACTTTTAAAGACGTTATTTTACAAGTTTCTATAAAATTTTGTTAAAAACTATAAATCTACAGAAAAATTTTTTACAGTGTATATTCTAATAATTTACATCACTTTGTATTAATAGGCGCTATGTCAGTTTCAGTAAACAATTTATAATTTTTTCAGGCTATAGTTTCATGGAAAGGAAATTGTTTTACTTCTGAAGGAAGGTTATATTGCCCTTTCATCATTATTATTCGCTTTGGTATGTTTTCTTCTATGTTAATTATTTAGCATTCAACTTTAAATTAAATTTATAAAAATAATAATAATTAGTAAATTGTTTCAGACAGCAAATTGTAAAGTTTAGTTTTCTAATAAATTTTTTATTTTCAGTTCATCAGTTTATCCTGTGAATCACAGCGAACAACCTTAAGCTCCAGCGTACTGTTCTGTAGAAACCGCGATGGCAAGGCATCCATCAACCAACGTGGGATTCACCGATCGGTGAGTGATTACTGATTCTTCTGTGTTGTACCCTTGCATGTTTAGTTTAATTTTTGTGTTTTATCTGTTCATGATTATTTTCTTCTGGCAAAATTAACAACATTATTATGATTTATAATTTAAAATTGCTTTTATTAATTTATTGCAACTTATAAACTATCGTTTTGAAAACAGGAAAGGAAACATTACTACACAGTGACAATATTTGTAAAATTTATTAGTTTTTAGTAATTTTTATTACTAAACAATCTAATATTTTTACCAATGTTTTTTCATTTGTTTGTACTGTTTCTTTCCTCCCGGTAAAATTATTGAACCACTTTAACCACTAGTAAAACGCTTTTATACCGAAAAAAAGTTGTTTCAAATAAACAATTATTGTGTGTTACCAAAGAAATATTTCTTTGCATCAAAATAATTTTTATTTAAGTTAATTAAACGGTATTTACTTCAAATACAATTTATTTTACGTAAATAAAAAATATTTGATTCAAGTAAAAATTTTTACGTAATATGCAAGTAATCTTATAATTGAAAAAAATTTATTTGATTCAAATGAACAACTGTTTGTCTTTTATTATCAAATAAATATTTGTACTTTTGACTTGGTCTCTAAATTTATAGTAGTAAAAATTTTGACGAATTTAAATTTGTCATTAAATTTAAAAAGTCATTAAAAGCTTATTTCTTGTAACTTTTAATATTTTTGTCCTCGGCAAATCACTTGATTTGCAGTAGGGACTGAGCCTTACACAATCCTGAAGGACAGAATTTTTTATTTCAAATTTTAAGTAGTAGCAAGTCCCTGCGATTTCTAGCAGACAATCGAAATTTATTGAAAAAAGTCATTAAAAATGTATTTCCTCTAATTTTTATATTTCTTCTGTTCTTCACCTGAATTGCATTAGGGACTTTTTTTGTTGGCTACTTATTTTTGGATTAAAAAAAATGTTTCTCAGTGTAGTGTTAATTTTCTAAGAATTAGAAGAAACTAGTTTAAATTACTGAACAACTTTTAACTAATTCAAATTTAAAAAGTAGTTTTTTGAAGGAAAAATACAAAGTTTTCCTTTGGAAAGTAGGAAAGAAGGAAAGTACAAAAGAAGTTAAATATTTTGAATGTTAGTTTACTTTAAAAATACGCTTTGTACTCATGTTGACAATAATATAATAGAAAGAATTTAATTCGAAAAATTATAGAATATAATATAGGCAAATTTCAATTTCATATAATTCGTTAAAAAAAAAGGAAGTGAGTTCTTCACGGAAAAACATTGAATAACGGTAAAAATTCTTGCCAATAATTTGTGGTGAAATAAAAAATGCGGAATTACTTTAGGTATGCTTTCAAGGTGTTTAATCGAATAGTTAGAACGAATCGTCAGAATTACATTAATGTGGAAATAAAGTGATTCGCTTATCTTTTAGCTATAGGAGAAGTGAGATCGCGCGGGGCACGTTGCTCGCTCGCACACAGCAATCTCTTGCATAGTTCTCACAGTCCATGGTCAGTTTGGTCTCGAGAGCGGGATATATCGAATAGCTCATAGGTTGCATCTCTCCCGTGGCCGCCACTGCAACGTGTGCATCTATTTCCGTGGCGTGTGCGTGCATTGGTGCAACGTGCGTGTAAGATTCCACGATGCATTCAGCAAATGCAAAGCACGCACGCGGTTTCATTGATGTCCCGTAAAAGTCGGAGGTCCGCGCGACTTGCAAAGGTATTATCCGTCGAGTCGTACAACGACCGATGGGAATCTGCCGATATTCCCATATCCCCATACGCGAGCCGTCGTCCTTTTTCTCCATGCGGCGATACGTCCGACCAGATTCAAGATTGGATCATGATATACATTCGTTAAGAAGGCAAAAACAGAATCCCGATCATTTAGGGACTAAATGCTTGTTTGTTCTTCTAATCTTCTAATGGAGGAAAAATTGAGAAAAAGTCATTATGTAATGGGGTTGAATAATTACTATTTCGAATATTCGTATAGAAAATCAGGAAAAGAAGGCAAATATTGTCCATTTGTACTGACAAAACCATTTATTTCAATAAACAGGGTTGCCACAGGTCAGGGAAGTCAGGAAATTCAGGGAAATTAGAATTGATCAGGGAAATCAGGGAATAATCAGGGATTTTTATTAAAAGTACTGGAAAAAATTAAATTTTTAGAATTTATAAGAAAATTCTAAATTTTGGAGTCTTTTTTGTTTGCCTCGTAAACTATGAAATTGCCAAGAATTATAGTATACAAAACCTTCCATTTTTTCTACATGACAATAATTTCTTTTTCAATAACTTAATTAAATATTAAATAACTTAATTCTTGAAGAACTATCATAAAATTATTTTACTTGAAAATTTCAAAATTAATTGGATTTCAAAAGAGTTGCGTTTACAATCTTCATAAATAGATAAACTCCAAAGGTTTCAATTTGAAATTTTAAGAACAACTGATTCCAGAAATTTAATTATTTTTTCAAAAGTGATAAACTTCTTCGCATAAATTCAATTATGTTCAAAAATTATTAATAATTCTTGACAAAATTTCAATTATATTTATAAATAATAAAATTCTTCTCCGAAATTCAATTATTTTCAAAAAAATGGTAATAAAATTCTTGGCAAAATTTCAATTATTTTCAGAAATTTTCCTAATTTCAATTATTTTTAATAGGTATCTACTATTTTAATATAATTTTCCAAAAGAATTCAATTGAATTATTTAAACAAAATTTTAATAAAAGTTTCACAGGAATTCAATAATTACTTACCAATTTTTTTTTATAAATTTCTTCAAACCAATTCAATTATTTTTAATTAATGAAGATTCTCGAAAGAATTCAAATATATTCAGAGAATTGAAAAAAAATTGTCCTGAGAAATTCAATTATTTCTAAAAATTTAAATAAAATTCATTTAAAAATTCTATTATTTAAAAAAATGTTAACAAAATTCTTTACAAGATGTAGTTAATAAAATTGCAATTTTAGTAAAATTTTCCTATACAATTCAATTATTTTTAATACAATTCTTCTTAGGAATTCAATTATTTAAAAAAATTGGAATAAAGTTCTTCACAAGAAATCAATTATTTTCATAAATAATAACATTTTTCTTGAGAATTCAATTATTTTAAAAAATTCTGATAAAATGCTTTATAAAAATTTGAAAAATTATAATAAAATTGATTACAGAATACAATTATTTTCGTAAAATATAACACTCTTCCTAAGAATACAATTATTGTCAAAAGTGTTTGTAAAAATCTTCGAAAGAATTCAATTATTTTCGTAAAAAATCAAATTCCTCGAAGCAAATCAATTATTTAAGAAATTTTAATAAAATTCTTCCCAAGAATTCAATTCTTTTGAAAAAATTAACATTTTCAAAGGAATTGAATTATTAAAATTTTTTTTTTTTAATTCTTCGTCAGATTTCAATTATTTTCAATTTTTTAATGAAATTTATCGGTGGAATTTAATTATTTTCAAAAAGTTTTTAAAAATTCTGCTAAATTCAACTATTTTCAAAAAGTTTTAAAAAATTCTGATAAATTCAATTATTTTGAAAAATTTGAATAAAATTCTTCACAAGAAATTAATTATTTTCATAAATAATAATATTTTTCTCCAGAATTCAATTATTTTCACAAATTTTTTTTCATAGGAATTCAATTCTTTAAAAAAGTTTTTAATAAAATTTGTTGCAAGAATTAAAATATTTTCTCATCTTAAATTTATTATAAAATATGAAGAAATCGATTGCTCCGGGTCGAAGACTCGGAGTGATCGATTTCTTCATGTTTTGTAACAATTTTTTTAAATAGTTTAATTTCAAAAAGTTTGAATTTGAAATTTTTGAAAATCTTAATTTCTGTAGAAAAATAATAATGATTAAATATTTATTTAAAAAAGAAGCTATAAATTTTTTCGAATAATTTTACAATTAAAGAAATTCGTTGATAAATGTAATAGAACATTTTTTTGAGTATTTAATAATTATTTTGATTAGTAGGATGTTTTCGGGTAATTTCCACATAATTTTTTTTATTATTTGTGATTTGATTTATTGTTCACTAATCTAAATTGGATAAAGGTTTGTAGATGACTTTTAATAGTGAGTACTTTCATTAGTAAAAAAAAATCTTTTATTATATTTAAAGGCAGATGGAAAAATGGGGTTTCGAAAATTACTTCTCATTTTGAGAGGATAAAATATTCGCAACTATTTTGATACGTTTTTTGTCTCAATTTGATATCCTTAGAAAAACTGTGAATTGAAAACTTCTTCTATACTCGAAAGTGCTGGTAGAATATTTGTTATTGAACCTTGACGAGAGGGAATGATTGTATACATATATATGTATATAAGTTTTTAATAGCGATTACCGGCAAAAGAGATTTGATCAATTTCTAATATATTCAAATCACGTCTCTCGGCAATGATATATGCAGATTTGAGCGCACGAGTTCATGTAGGTAATTGCGATTCGCGGAAGATCTGTATCAATTGTGGGGGCATCGATCGGGCCCTGTCTCGGTTATACGGTATACCGTCTTTTTGTTGCAAAGCACACTTCCGTTTCGCGAATCGACAGATCGCAGATCGAATCTCCCGCGGACGACAATATTCGAGCGGAGATTGGAATGACAGATGAAGCGTTTGCTTTTCAGTTTGGAACACGAGCGCGGGAATAGAGAAGAAAATTTATCGACCTTTAACAATCACAAAATGATCATTCGATTTGATTTTCTTTTCGTTGGATATATTCACACGCAACCATGTTTATACGTAATGCGCGCTTCTTATTTTCTCTATCAATTATTATTTTTACATCCTGAGCTTGTTCTCTTTGCTACTCTCACGATATTTTAGTTCAAAATTAATTAATCGAACGCTGACAAAAATTTATTTTATTCAAATAAAATATTACTTGTCTATAAACATTTTTTTTTGGTAATAGTCTAGTAATAGGTTATTTGAATTAAATAAATTTTTTTAGTTCTGTTTGTTATTCAATTTATTAGTTAATATATAAAATATTAAGGTCTACAAATGAATAAGAAATTTATTAGTTAATTTAATTCACATTACGGAAATGTCAACATTTTAATTTATTAGTTAATTAATACTGGCAACAATTAGCGCGCTAAAGCGCACGGCTAACTTCTTACTACCTTTTTTAAATAAAATTAGCAATTTTAAAAATAATAGAATATTAAAAAAATTTTCTGAATTTAAATTTTTGTTGAAAACACTAAAAACATTCAATTTTGGGGAAATTACAAATAATTGCAGAAATTCAATTATTTAAAAAAAAAATAAATTTCTTCTTATAAAATTCAACTGTGTACAAAATTTGAAAAAAAATTTTGTAAAAATCCCAATTATCTTTATAAATAACAAAATTCTTCTCCAAATTTCAATTATTTTCATAAATGTCAAAAAAATTCTTGTCCTAATTTCAATTATTTTCAACAATTTTTCTAATTTCAATGAATTTCAATATCTACTATTTTAATAAAATTTTCCAAAATAAAAAGAATTGAATAATTTAAAAAATTTTTTAATAAAATTGTATGCAAACATTTAATTATATTTTCATAAATAATAAAAATTTCGCAGGAATTAATTTATTTTCATAAATAATACATTTTTTTAAGGAATTCAATTATTATTTCCATAAAAAAAATTGAAATTCTAGAAAATAATAATTGAATTAAAATTATGAAAATAATTTTGATGAAGTTACAGTAACAATATTCTTATAATATAAAATAATGATTTTATCTCTCGGTCATCTTTAATTATTAGAAAACATAAAGAAATCCATATCTTCATGTTTTATAACAATACTTTTATAAGTTGTTTAATTTAAAAAAGATTAGAATTTGAAATTTTTGAATGTGAATTCAAAATTCCTGTGGAAAATCCTGTTCCAAAAATAATAAGATTAAAAATAGGAATTGTGCAAATATTTTTCTTCTTTTTCTAAAACAAAATAATAATTTTGTTAAAAAAATTGTGATTCATAAAGAAAAATAATGCAAAATAAATAAATTTTCTATTTCTTAATCACAGTTGTTTAACAATTTTCTAATTTTGTTTAGAAGTAAAGAACAAAAATATGCATAATTTCAATTTGACAAAACATAATATGTAACACAACTTTAGTCTTTTAATGAAAAGAAGTTAAAAAATTCTGATGATTTCTATATTTGTCATTACAATTTTGAATTAATTATAAAATAAAAATAATTATTAATTAATTATTAATTATTATTAATTAATTAGTTAATAATAATAAAGTACATGTTCCGGTAAAATCTGTCCGAAGTTTGAAGTTAGATGTTGTTCGCTTTTTGTTTCTGAACTTTTTTTAGAATTTTTCTTTTCAAATATTTTCAATTTTAAAATTAATGTATTGAAAATCATCGAATTATTGCAAAGAATTTTATCAAATAATTTAATGATAATAGATTTCTTTCAAAAAATTTTTATTATTTAGAAAAATAACTGAATTCTCGCAAAGAATTTTATTAAAATTTTTAAAAATCCTAATTACATTCTTTTGAAGAATTTCTTTGATTTTTTTTAAACTAATGGAGTTTCTTTAATAATTTTAATTGAAAATTTTGAAAGCAATTAAATTTTATGAAGAAGAATTTTATTAAACGTGAATTGAAAATAATTGAATTCTTGCGAAGAATTTTACTATTTATAAAAATAGTTGAATTGTTTCGAAGAATTTATTAAAATTTTAGGACATAATTGAAATTTATGGAAATATTTAAAAATATTTGAATTCATCAGAGGAATTCAATTAAAATTGTTTTGAAAATAATTAAATTCCTTCAAAGGATTTTACTTTTTATAAAAAAAATTGAATTATTGGGAAGAATTTTACTATTTATGAAAATAATTAAAATGTTTCGAAGAATTTATCAAAATTTTAAGAAATCATTAAATTGTTATGAAGAATTTTATAGAAATATTTGAAAATAATGTAATTTTTTCGAGAAATTAAATTAAAGTTGTTTCGAAAATAATGGAATTTCTTTAAAGAATTTTATTAAAATTAAGTACATTTAAAATAATTGAATTCATCACAAGAATTTTATTATTTTTTGAAAATAATTGAATTCTTTCAATGTTTTTGACGAATATATTTAAAAATCGCATTGAATGTAATGTAGTTTTTATACCTATAGAATTTTTCAAAAATATTTTTGAGAATAATTTAATTATTTTTAAAGAATTTTAAATTCTTGTTGAAATTGCATTTTATGGAAATTTTTGAAAATAATTAAATTCTTTCATGTAATTTTACTTAAATTTGACTAAAAATAGTTTAATTCCTGCAAAGAATTTTTGTATTTATAAAAATAGTTGAATTGTTTCGAAGAATTTATTAAAATTTTAGGAAATAATTAAAATTTATATTCAGGGTTCCTACAGAATCTGGAAATTAGGGAAATCATGGAAAAGGCCTGGAATTTTTAAAAGTTTCTAAATTTTTTTAGTTTTCCATTTTTTCTCTGGAATAGAAATTCAAATAATAATAAAGCTAAATGGCATAAAAGAGAAGAAAAAATGTTGAATTTTAAGATATTCGATTTTTCGGATTTTTGATAATTTTTAATAATTTCTGATTTTTTACCAAAAAGTCGAGACTATTAAATAAGTAAAGTATTTTACAAGAGCACAAAAATAATGAAGCTAAATCCCATAAAAGAAAGGAAAAAATGTTGAATTTTAAGAAATTCGGTTTTTCGAATTTTTGATAAACTTTGATAATTTTAGAATTTTTACCAAAGGGTGGAGACTATTAAATAAGTAAAGTGTTTTTAAAGAGCCCAAAAATATTGAAATTAGATTTAAAATTCCACTGGAATTTCGTAAAAATTTGACCTGGAAATCACGGAAAAGGTATGGAATTTTAAATTCGGATTTCTGTAGGAATCCTGTTATATGGAAATATTTAAAAATATTTGAATCCATCAGAAGAATTCAATTAAAATTGTTTTGAAAATCATTGAATTTTTGTAAAGATTTTGCTATTTAAAAAAATAATTGAATTGTTTAGAAGGATTTATTAAACAAAAGGCAGCTTCAGAGTGTGAGGGACAGAAAAAGTGAATATATAAAAGAACATTCAAATTATTATAGTTAATTATCGAATACGTATTTGCTATTTAATTTGTTAATTAATTTAATTAATTAAATTAATTTAATTAAATTATTAATTAAATTTAATTAATTTATTTAATTTAATTAATATAATAAGTGTTTGCTATTTGATTTGTTAATTAAAAATAATATTTTTTAAATGTTAATAATAGGTTTTTGCAATTAATAATTATTTCGAATTAAAAATGTTTATTCTCAAAATTTTATTGATGAGTTGGCTTTTAAAATAAGAAATTCTGATGAAGTATTCACATTAAAATCATATTTTATAATTAACCAAATTTTTAGCCACTGCCTCTTTTCATATTATGAGGGATCATGCATCATGTGGCGGAGAGAAAAAAATTTATTTACCGCTGTCACAGCCAGGTCGTTTTTACACTTGTAGCGCGTAAAGCTCAAAATAAAAGGTGAGAATTCCACACTGAATTCAAAATTCCCGACTATCTCGAGCAATAATTCAATCATCATGGAAGAATTTATTCTTTTACTTTCATATACACAAAGTGTTCCACTGACACTTTTTCTTCATGAGTTCATATTCGTAATCCTCGTTTTTTTTAACATTCTTCAGAAATTAATACAAAAACTAATAACTTAAAAGAAGATCGAATTAGGAAATTTAAATTATATTTATTAACTCATTAAAGTATTTATCACTTTACGTGAATTTATTATCTTAGTTACATTTTCATGCGTTTCTAATTTGTTATTAACTTTGTCGTATCTGATATTCCTAATCTTTTAGCACTTTCAATAAAGTATAAAATAATCGTCTTGAAATTTAATTTCCCTATATTCCAGTTTTAATCTTGTGACATTAATGACACATAATTTTCTAGTAAAATAATTTTCCAGTTCTCACACGATTTTCGAATGGTTTTAGTGTCAAGTGACGATAATTAGTAATAATTTGAGGGCAATTAATTAAAAACGCTTAGCTTGGTTTTATTTTTCACGTGTAATGCTTGAGTGCACACACGCACACACACACTCGGAGCAATTTCATTCGTTAATTAAGTCAAAATGTGACGCTGAGTCGTAATTTTCAGCTGACATAAGAAGGCGAGGCTGCGGTTTAACCTCACAGGTAGCTTCGCGTTTCCAAGACACATCAGGCGCGTAAAAGAGAGACATGTTATACGCAAATCTCGTGACTTGAAAAAGGGGAGAAAAAAAAGAGAGCGAAAAAGAAATATAGAGAGAAAGAGAAAGAGAGACGTCAATAATTATAACGAATTGCTACATAATTGCTTCATTACTATACAACTATCTCTCTTCTCCAGAGGGAGTCGACGATTCATTACAAAGGGCTTTTGAGTCTTTCAATAGATTCATTCTTTTCGTATTGTATGAAACCTTTTTAATAAATTGATCTACCAATATAAATTGATTAGGAGAATGATTTTTTATCCTATTGTGATTGAGTTTGATTAATAGATAAACACCTACTCGTCAAATTGCCCAAATCAAATTGTCCGTCATTCAATGTTTTATATGAAAAACTTTTTTTTTTATTTAGGCCACAGACCTTGTAAGTCTTAAATTGTGGAACTAATTTTCTTGAATGGATTTGTTTTCCTCGAGTCTTGTGATGAAATTAAATGGTTAGTCTTTTTTTAAAGGTTGGATAAGTGCACTAATTACTGCGACTTGGTGAACTGTATTATTATTTTCCATTTAGGAATATGTACCTAACTGTTTCAAAATGTTTGAAAAATTATTTTAAATTTTATTGTATTTAATTATTATAAAAATCGTTATAAAACATAATACTTTCTCATGTTATAAGATTGCGATTGAAAAAGAACAGAAAATTCGTAAATTGTACGATATAATTTGGAGAATTTCAGAGAAATTACAAATGAATGCAGAAATTCAATTATTTTCAAAGGCAATAAAATTTTTCGCAAAAATTCAATTATGTTCAAAATTTTTTTAAAATTTTCATGAAAATTTCAATTATCTTTAGAAATAATAAAATTCTTCTCCGAAATTCAATTATTTTCAATAATTTTCCTCTTTTCAATGATTTTCAATATCTACAATTTTAATAAAATTTTCCAAAAGAATTTAATTATTTAAAAAAAAAATTTTAATTCTACGCATACATTTAATTGTTTTTATAAAATAGTAAAAATTTCACAGGAATTCAATTATTTACAATTTTTTTTTATAAATTTCTTCGCAATAATTCAATTATTTGCATAAATAATAAAATTTTTACAGGGATTCAATTATTTTCGTAAATAATAAAATTTTTTCAAAAAGTTCAATTATTTTCATGAATTTTTGGAAATAATTGAATTTTGAAACGGTTTCAAATTAAAATCTTTGAAAATCTGAATTTTTCATTTTTTAACGAACAATTCTGTGGAATTAATGTTTTTTAAGAAAGTTTAATTGCGGATTTTTTTTTAAATTATGTCAAGTTTTTATTTTCTAATATATATTTAATTGACAAATTTACGAATAATTGAAATTTTGTAAAATTGAATTGTAAACAAGTAAATTTGAAAATACTCATAGAACTTTTTCAAAAAATATTAAAAGTAATGCTTATAGAGAAGGATTGTAGTTAAAAACATTTAATTTTGGAAAAGTACAAATTATTGCAGAAATTCAATTATTTTCAAAGAGTAATAATATTCTTCGCAAAAATTAAATATTGTTAAAAAATAATAAAATTCTTCTTTAGGGATTCAATTATTTTTAATACAATTTTATTAAAATTCGTCCAAATAATTTAATTATTTAAAAATTTGTTGATAAAATTCTTTATAGAAATTGAATTTTAAGAAACATACAATTATTCAATAAATTATTTCTTTTTGTATTTTAATAATTGAATTCTAGTAGAATTTTCTAATAAAAATTGATTTAAAAATTAACTTCAGTTAAAATTTTAGATAATAGTTGAATATTAAAAGCAATATGATTTTTTAGAAATAATTAAAGTTTGAAATTAATTTTTTTAAAAAAGTTTAATTGAATTTTTTTAATATTATTTGAAGTTTTTAGTTTCTAATATTTATTTAATTAAAGAATTTACGAATAATTGAAATTTTATAAATTGTTTTTAACAATTCAATTTTTTTTCAAACTAATTTTAATAAAATTCTTTGTAGAATTAAATTAATTTCAATAATTTATCAAGATTCAATGATTTAAATAGAAATATATAATTAAAATTCGTCTCAAGAATTCAATTATTTTGAAAAGTAAGAAAATTCTTCACAGAAATTCAATTATGGTCAAAAGTTTAAAAAATTCTCGTCAAAATTTCAATTATCTTTATAAATAATAAAATTCTTCTTCAAAATTTAATTATTTTCAAAAATTTTAATAAAATTCTTGGTAAAATTTCAATTATTTTCAAAAACTTTTCTCAATTCAATCAAATTGTTTACAGAGATTTAATTATTTTTAATACAGTTTTAATCTAATTTCTCGAAAAATATGAAATTATTCTTAAAAATTTTATTAAAATTCGCCAAAAGAATTTTAATTATTTAAAAATTGGTTGATAAAATTCTTTACGAGAGTTCAATTTTAAGAAACATTCAATTATTCAATAAATTATTTATTTTTGTAGTTAAATAATTGAATTGTAGTAGAATTTTGTAATAAAAATTGATTTAAAAATGAATTTTTGTTAAAATTTTAGATAATAATTGAATATTAAAAGCAATATAGCTTAAATTTTTATAAATAATTTAATTTTGAAATTAATTTTTTTTGAGAAAGTTTAATAGCGGATTTTCTAAATATTATTTGAAATTTTTATTTTGTAATATATATTTAATTGGAGAATTTACGAATAATTGAAATTGCGTATAATTGAATATTGGAAGACAATGGATTTGAAAATTGTCGAAAAACTTTTTGGAAAATTATTAAAAATAATTAATTTAAAGAAGAATTTTAGTTAAAAATTCTAGAAAATAATAATTGAATTGATAATGATTTTATCACTCAGTCATCTTTAATTATTATAAAACATGAAGAAATTGATCACTCCGAGTCGAAGACTCGGAGTTATTGATATCTTCATGTTTTATAGTTATGAAAAATTTAATTTATAGTTTTAAGTAAAATGTTCTCTTAGTTGACTCGGACAGGTTATATTTTTGTCAGTAATTGGTACGTAATTTTTCATTTAAAAAGTAAAGTCCATATTTTCAAATACTTTCACTGGTTCGAGTTAAAAAAATTACCTATCAAATAAACTTTGCGTACACGGAAAGAAAAGGTCTGGAAGAGGTATCCATAAAAATATTGTTGAGCAGAATATTGTTGTGTTATCCAATTCAATGGAAGAGACAACTTTCAGAATGGAAGCACATTCCATATTCAATGGATGAGGGAGCCATATTATATTGTTGAATCAAATATGGATGTGATATCCATAGGCATGGTTGGGCTTACAATTCATGCTATGGATTTTCACATATGGCTGTCTCATCCATAGAAACTTTGGTTGGGAGGTCCATAGTTAGTTCAAAATTTCGATACATGTTGCGCGCAATTCATTATCATGGCATCCATTTAAAAATGGTCGTCTCAATTTGTCCGTCGCGTCGGTTTCCTGTCACGTCTATATAATCGCGTTGTGAGTTTATTGTGTATAAATAGTGTTACAATTGTTTATTATTTAGTATCGTTATTGTCTATTTGTGTTTATGTAAATTCATTTTCATGAAATATGTGTAGAGTATATAAGGAATATTATATGCTCAAATATTGTAGTTGCGTGTATAGTGTAGTGGATAGCGTTAGTGTTTAGTATGCGTTAGGTCTAGGGTTCGTGTCTTCCCCATCGGTTAATAATTTATTTCATAAATATGCGGTTATTCAATAAGTGGTGTGTATTAATTAACAGAAATGTGTATGAAATATCTCAAGTGACATGGAATTTAATTAATTGAGTGATTCAAATTTTTTTGTTTCCCATTTCCATTACTATGGATCACCCAACCATAGATCTTTTGCTGCTTTAACAATATACAGCCAGCCATAGAATATGGATGCAGCAACCTTAACTATGGATATCCCGTATTTTTCAATATAATATGGCTGTGATATCCATGTATCTGGATGTGTCAACTATTCCTTTTTCTCCGTGTATTATAACGTCCTAGATAATATCGCAGTAACTGGTACAATTACCCAACGAGAAAATAAAACAGTAAAACAATTAAAATCACTACCTAAACGAATTTCAAACCATTAAAAAAAAGTTCCATCAAAAGAAAATAAAGAAAAAAACATATTGCAGTAGTAAAGAAGTAGAAGAAAAGAAATTTGTATCAGTTGAAGAATACAAAAAAAAAATGGTGAACGTTTCCTTTTGAACTGTTGTAAAAAAAGAAAGGGTTGAATTGCGAGATTGAGATGAAATTTAGGGTCCGACCTAGTATCGCGGGGTTGTTTATGATTATATGTGATATATATATTATATGTGATATTTACAATGATGTCGACCGCGTGAGCACACATAAAATCATTGAATCGCATCTGCGTCGAGGACTCCCCACTGGTTTACGCCCGGCATACATCTCCATATTATATCCACTGTAAATATGCTTGCATGAAGGAGATTTAATTTCCACATGGCTCCAGTTTATATGCTCCTCGATAGTAAAGGGGTCTTTGTCTTCTGACCGCTCTTGGAACGATTTATACCCGTTGTATCCTGACTATTCACCTGACGCTGATATACTGTGTCAAGTTTTCTCTCCGCTAACATATTCTCACCGGGCATTTTACGATCTGCATTTAGGTGCATTAAGATATTTCTTAATTTATTTAATTATTATTTAATAATAATAATAATAATAATAATAATAATAATAATAATAATAATAATAATAATTTTTATTATTTAATTCTTTATTTATTTTAATTTATTTAATTTTATTTTTTATTTTTATTTTTTTAATTTATTTTTATTTTTTTTTTTTTTCTTTATTTATTTATTTTTTTATTTTTTTTATTTTATTTTCTTTATTTCATTATACGATATCAATTATTTCACTCTCTCGTAATGAAATAAATAATATTTAATATATTTGTGCAGTAGTAAAACTTAATTTTGGTTATGGGAAAAATTTACTTTTTACTAAGATTTTTATTTTTATGATAGGCATTTGTTTTAACAATTTTAGTTTTGCTTTTGTATTTTTGTATTTTTATCCTTTTGATCCTGTTTTCGAGTTAGAAAAAGCTTCTGGTTATAAATAACAGAAGGTAAAAATAGAGGTAATAAAGATTTCAGTCTTGAGGCATTGCATCACGAGAGTAGGCATGACTGGTCCTACGACTATTATCTTGACAGAGCACGGCCTTTGGCACGAAATACATTTCTCAGAGAGTCTCGCGCGTTGATTTAATGTACTGACCAAATCAGCATAAATTTATGCAGTATATATTTATATTTCATAATTATAATGACGTTGAGCTTAATTGGACTCTTCTCGCCGGAAACTGACGTATGTGCGAGCATTTATAGTTTTAGTATTTAAATTTTAATTGATCCTCGAATCATACGCCTGTGCGAGCATATCTTTCAAATGTAACGAGATACTGTAAAGTATGATTTATGGTCCCATGTTATGAGGAGAGTCACCCATTTGCCTTAGTTGAGCGCAATTCCTACAAACAAAACGAGTTCCGATCGTACTCCACTGATGATGATGATGATGAAGAAGAAGAAGAGGAAGATGATGATGATGATAATAAGGGAGACTCTACATGAGTAAAAAAAAGGGTTTGGATGAAAAGAGCCTTTTAGATTCCCTGCGTCCCGTTATGTCTTTGATCGCGTTTCAGGACACAAGGGCACGACCCATCCTGATTATGATTCGAGAGAGACTTTCCACTCACGGACAACCTTGTATAATAAAATCTCCGGAAAAGGACATACCAAGAGAGGATGATCAGTATATATACCAAGAGAGTGGATCCGATCTGGTACCGCTTTGATCGTATACCATTGCCAATGACTTTCATTTCCAACAAAAATCCATTCATACTTCCGCCTTCTTCTAATGGGAAGAGACACACAAGACGTACTCACAGTCGAACCACATTGAAAGGACATTCAATCATTGTTACAATTCAAAGACAGAGAAATCCAAGAATTGCAATCGATCTTCTCTTTCCCTGGAGAAATTAATTTTTACAAATTCTAATCTTTTCATTTCTTTTCGTCTTTGAATTCTTTTTTAATTAATTTCTTTTAAAAGATAAAAAAATGTTGAGCATGAGAAATTGTTTCTTGCACTGTTGGGGAATGTATCAGAAAAGTTATTTGGAGTTTGTTGATCGGGTGGAGTAATTCTGTTCTTTTTTTTCTTTGGTTTGCTTTTAAAATACAGGTAGTGTGTACAGTGTGGTTGTACGAGGTTAATCGGTGAAAAGGGTAGGAACGAGCGTGGAGATAGAGGAGGAAAGGAGGGGTAAGAATGTACTCCGAACTCGCAACATAACGGGTAGCAATGTATCCAGATCACGACGACCGGGTCTTGTTCGAAAGAAAGAGAGAGAAAGAGAGAGAGGGACAGCAAGACAGATTTACAGTGCACGACACGACGTCGTATTACGATTATTAACAATTACAATTGATTTAGCATTGTTCTACGCGTGCACAGGCATTATTTAAATTTATTTAAATTGATAAGCTCGGGAGAGCTTCATTTCTTCATGGGAGACTTAAAACAATCAAAGACTGCTGATATATCTATTATTCTGATATATCTTATATTCTACGTATTTAATATATCAACTGCATTTCTTCTCCATGAGAGTCCTTTAAAATTTATCTTCATTTTTGTTTTACGATTTTGTGTCTAGCAGAAATTTTCCTTATTTATTCAGTTATGTATTCTTTTCCCTATGCACTGATAAATTTTTTCCTCTTTCTTCAGTGATACATTTCTTCCCTCTTTCTTCAGTGGTGCATTTTTTTCTCTTTCTTCAGTGATATATTTTTTTCTTCTTTCTTCAATGATATATTTTTTTCTTCTTTCTTTCAGTGATAAATTTTTTCTCTTTAGTAATTGATATTCTCCTCTTTCTTCAGTGACAAATTTTTTCCCTCTTTCTTCACTGGTGCATTTTTTCTCTTTCTTCAGTGATATATATTTTCTTCTTTCTTCAGTGACAAATTTTTTCTCTTTTGTAATTGATATTTTCCTCTTTCTTCAGTGATACATTTTTTCCCTCTTTCTTCAATGATATATTTTTTTCTTCTTTCTTCAGTGATAAATTTTTTCTCTTTAATAATTGATATTCTCCTCTTTCTTCAGTGATAAATTTTTTCCCTCTTTCTTCACTGGTGCATTTTTTCTCTTTCTTCAGTAATATATATTTTCTTCTTTCTTCAGTGACAAATTTTTTCTCTTTTGTAATTGATATTTTCCTCTTTCTTCAGTGATACATTTTTTCCCTCTTTCTTCAATGATATATTTTTTTCTTCTTTCTTCAGTGATAAATTTTTTCTCTTTAATAATTGATATTCTCCTCTTTCTTCAGTGATAAATTTTTTCCCTCTTTCTTCACTGGTGCATTTTTTCTCCTTCTTCAGTGATATATATTTTCTTCTTTCTTCAGTGACAAATTTTTTCTCTTTTGTAATTGATATTTTCCTCTTTCTTCAGTGATACATTTTTTCCCTCTTTCTTCAATGATATATTTTTTTCTTCTTTCTTCAGTGATAAATTTTTTTCCTCTTTCTTTATTGTTACATTTTTCTGATGATCCTAAAGTTCTGAACGTTGAAATAAATGAAGTTTATTTATTTCTTCTTCAAATTTAATTTTATTAACTATTTTTCGTCTTTATAAAATAAATTAATTATACAGCTTCTAAATTGAAAATTTAAGTTTTTAATCTTTATTGCAACCAGTAATTTATGAAAATATATTTAATAAAAAATATTTCGTTTATTTGAAGGATCAAAACTTGTGGATAATTTTTTTTTCCTTCTTTCTTCAGTGATACATTTTTTCCTCTTTCTTCAGTGATATATTTTTTCTTCTTTCTTCAGTGATACATTTTTTCTCTTTCTTTAGTGATTGATATTCTCCTTTTTTTTGGGTGACAGATTTTTTTCCACTTTCTTTATTGTTACATTTTTCTCATGATTCTAAATTTTGCGCCACTATCACAAAATTAATTAAAAAGTTTCTGAAGTAGAAATTTAAGTTTTAGACTTTTATTTAAATCAGTAATTTATGGAAATGTTTTTAAATAAAAATATTTCGTTTATTTGACCGATCAAAATTGGGTATAATTTTTATTTCTTCTTTCTTCAGTGGAACATTTATTTCACTTTCTTCAGTGATTCATTTTTCTCTTCGTTCATCAGTGATGCATCATTTCTTCTTTTTCTATTGTTACATTTTTCTGATGATCCTTAAGTTTTGAATGTTGAAATAAATGAAGTTTATTTATTTCTTCTTCAAATTAAATTTTATTAACTATTTTGCGTCCTTATAAAATAAATTAATTATATAGTTTCTAAATTGAAAATTTAAGTTTTTAATCTTTATTGCAACCAGTAATTTATGAAAATATATTTAATAAAAAATATTTCGTTTATCTTCGTGTATAATGTACACATTTGTATTTTACTTTTATGTCGAAAATTTGTAAAAATAGGTGAAAATTGTTTTAGAAGCAATTACAATAACTTAACATACAATGCATTTAAAGTAAGCCCTGCGCTTTATAAGGTTTTAGTTTCGCACTTACAATCTGTTCCGTGAAATTATGACTGTAAAATAGCAAGATACCGTTTCAACTAAATATGTCGTAATTTTCTTGATGGTAGGACATTTTTTTTTTTTTTTTGCAAGTTATAGACGTGCTTTCGCATCTTGTACACGTGCGCTACACTATTAGGGCAAATTCACATGCACGAGACAACCCTAGATAAGATCCGTTATTTACGCACACGCTTTACAATCCTGTGACATACAGATGAGCTCCTGATATGATGCGATCCTTTCTGGAGATTTTCTCCTTAAGCTCTAGTTAATAAGTCTAATTAATAGGTACGTTTTCTTTTCTTTTTTCCATCATCTAGAAATAAAAATTTATTTTGTCAATAGATTTTAGGAACAAGTGAATTTCTTTTCGTTTCCGAATTCTGTGAGTTGGCATTTTGATTGCTCAATGGTTAATAGATGAGCAAATGGTGGCTGTTCGGCAAGTTGAAACAGAATGTCACTCTCATTCGTCAGTCAGGAATAGTGACAGGACTGGTAGATTATAATCTTGCATGGAAAGCGAAGGAGTTTACTTGAGACTACATATGGGAAAAGAGTTTTGCGGTCGATTTGTCTAGATGAAAAAGCGCAGCACTTGCGTCACGCGTAGCAAAGAGAATTGCGACCCGACCTATCGCAATGGACGACGATGGTATTGAGCACCTGCACGCATGACAAAGCAGGACCAGATAGTGCGCATGCTCTCCTACAACGTTTGCTGTGCAACCATAACGTTCCAAAGTACCGAACACTTCACCTATACCAACTGAACACCATCACTATCAACTCCACAAGACGCTCGCGGTGAATACGCGTTCAACGTTTAAAAGGCGATTGCGGTTAGCAGAGGAAGAGTGTAGGTAATTTATTGCTACCATTTAAAGCGCCATATAATAATACGCCGGGAGAACTATTTCTTAATGTCCCACCGGCGCACTCAAGTGCACTACAGGGTGCACCATGGGGTGGAGAAGATGAAAGTGGAAAAGAAGAACGAGCACATGGACAATTTATTAAAGAACCAAGCCTTTATGAAAGACCGTCTTTGGTAGATATGACAGTTGTGATCCATTTTCAAGACACACCGCGATTAGTATCCTTTTCAATTCGGAATTCACCTCGGCTTCCGTGAGTTTCAATTCAATCCGAAATACAAGAGATGACTTTCCCCTTGTGAGAGAGACTCGCATTGTGTCAGTGAAACTTATTTTTCGTACACAAACATCAGGCATCTAATCTGAAAGGTTCATCTGTTTCATTAATCTCGTTTTTTTCTTATTATTTGTCTTTTTATTATTATCCCTGGGTTGCCACGCAACCTGGAAAACCTGGAAATGACAGGGAATTTTTATCAGAATCCTCAAAAATTGTTGTGTTTATTTTTGAAATCTAATTATCGAAAGCGAAAATAATACTGTATTCTTCTTTAATTCGGTTGATTTGAGAGAAACAAAAGATGCATTTCGCATTTGACAAGTTATTCTTTCAGAAATGTTAGCTCAAGTTGTTGAATAGATGTATAATTTTTGACACTTTTTGAGTCTTTAAACATTAAGATATTGATTTTTTTCTTTTATATTTTCTTTTGCTTAAAAGATGACTGAAAAGAAAAGGAGACTTTTAGATAAGCAAATTTACTAGATGACCAAATGAAAAATATTGACAGGATTGCCACAGGTCAGGGAAAAGTCAGGAAAACTAAAATTGTTCAAGGAAATCTGGGAAAAGTCATGACATTTTATTAAAAGTACTAAACAAATATTCTATTCCTGGAATTCAAAAAAACAATTTTTGATTGATTTTTAAATTTTTTGATATATTTAATTGGTTATTAAAAACAATTGATTTATAAAAAAATTTTAGTTAAATCCACTAAGAACAATTAAATTTTGGAGAAGTTACAAATGATTGCAAAAAAATCAATTATTTTCAAAAGTAATAAAATTCTTCGCAGAAATTCAATTATGTTGAAAAATTTTATTAAAATTCTTGGCAGAATTTCAATTATTTAAAAAAAATTTGCACTACTTAATGCTTTTCAATATCTACTATTTTAATAAAATTTTCCAAAAGTATTCAATTATTTAAAAAAAATTTTAATAAAATTCTACGCAAATAAAATAAAAAAATGTAAATAAAAATTTCACAGCAATTCTAATATTTTACAAATTTTTTATAAATTTCTTCGCAATGATTCCATTATTATCATAGATAATAAAATTTTTTACAAGGATTCAATTATTTTTAACACAATATTTTAATCAAATTTCTCGAAAAATGAAATTATTCTTATGATTTTGATTAAAATTCGTCAAAAGAATTCAATTATTTAAAGATTTGTTAATTAAATTCTTTATGAGAATTCAATTTCGAAAAACATTCAATTATTGAATAATTTATTTAGTTTTGTATTTAAATAATTGAATTCGAGTAGAATTTTCTAGTAAAAATTGATTAATAAATGAATTTCTATATTAAAATTTGCTAGTAAAAATTTATTTATAAATGAATTTCTATTACAATTTTAGATAATAATTCAATATTATTAAAAGTGTTATAGCATGAATTTATAGAAATAATTGAATTTTGAAAAGGTTTCAAATTGAAATCTTTAACAGCATGTGATTCTTAGGTTCTCAATGGTAAAGTTTTCGACCATTTTTCTCTTTCAATATTTAATAAATTGAGCTGAAATTTTGTACAAAAGTCTAATATATAATAAAGAAGGGCAGTGATGTGCAAAAGTTTTAATATTTTTAAAATTAATTATTACAAATTACTTTAAAATCATCAGTTGTCGCGGTCACTTCTAATCAATTTCTCGTCTTTACCGATTTCAAAGTGTCTTTTTATAATTTATTTTTGAATTATCAAAACTTTTACACATCACTGCCCTTCTTTATTATAATTTAGACTTTCTTACAAAATTTTAACTTAATTTATTAAATATTTAAAGAGAAAAATTTCTAACAGTCACATGCTGTTAAAGATTTGTATTTTTCATATTTACTAAACATTTCTGTAGAATTAATTTTTTTTTAAAAGTTTAATTAATTTTTTTTTGTAAATTACTTGAAGTTTTATTTTCTAATATATATTTAATTGAAGAATTTCAAAACAATCGAAATTTTGTAGAATTAATTTCAATTCAAATGTAAAGAAATGAATTTGAAAATTCTCAAAGAGCTTTTTAAAAAAATTATTAAAAATAATTTATTTAAAGAAGAATTTTAGTTAAAAATTCCAGAAAAAAGTCGGGGATAAAATAAAATAAAATTTTGGTGGCAACCCTGATTGAGTAATAGATAAATATAATAGTGCGGAACACAGTATTATATGAAAGTTTCATTTATTTTTAAAAATTGATTAGAGTTATTTAATGTGGTAAAAAATACATGCTGTCTTAAAAAGTTTGGAAAAATGACGTTTTTAACCTAGAAAACCTGAAACAGTCAGGGAATTTCAAAAGAGCAAAAGCGTGGCAACCCTGTAACCCTGAAAATTTTTTTGAAAAATTTTCATTCTATTCGAACCGAAAATGAATTGTAGAAAAGACAGAAAGAAGAAGTGTGTGACGAAATATGATCTGACACCCAACAACCGATTTTACAATTAATCGCTCATGTTATTTTTCTTGAACTTTAAAATGATGAATAGAAAGAGGTCCGAATTTAATATTTGAATTTCAATATAACCTTTCGAATATGACATTGTTGATGATCATTTGCTCTAGGTTAAACTTTATTGGACTTGTAATCTTGTAAATTTTCATCTTAGACACACATTTTCTTTATGAGAAATCGTGGTTGACTCATATGTTGCGCGGCAAAATGTGTCAATTATTTCAAAACTGATAACGTGTGTTATTTTCTTTGAGTGTATATTCTGCGGTATTGTGAACTTATTTCTAGCGTTAATGAACTACTGCTTTGTCTTGTGAGAAGGCTTGTTTTATTGGAACGTTAACGACATCTGATACAATATGGTTTTATATATATATATATGTTTGTTTATAGCGAAGCGGGAGCTGAAACAGCATCAATTCTCTATACACTATTATATACTTCGATCTGAGCCTTGTCTATGTACCGTCACCTTCTTGTGAATAGCCTTAACGCCATCGACGTGTACCACTTCCAAGTCTCTCGTTTAGAATAAAATAAGATTCTCGTCTCGAGTAATTCATTGGATCGATTGAATCTCACATCTCTCATGTTGTTCAAGCCAGTTCGCGTTAAACAAATTACATCACAATCTCGGGGATCTTGGAAAAAAGATGCGTTTCTCACGACCTTGATATACAAATGTACACCAATCCGGCCTGGTTTCCATTATCGACGATCTAGGACAATTTATACACAATTTATTCCTATAACCGATGATCGATACTTATTCTGAAATTATCCATCGACGATTATTTCTAGAATGTCGATAACTTCTTTCGTTTCGCTACTGAAAGGTTTACGAGAAAGAGGGATCTTTTAATCTCCCTGCAATTCCTTTTACGAAGAATTTTTTTTTATTGATCCGCAAGTATTTATATTATGTTACAACATTTTTTTTTCTTTTTCATTATTCTGATATTGTACAGGGTTGCCACAGGTCAGAGAAGTGAGGGAAAAGTCAGGACAATTAGAATTGGTCAAAGAAATCAAGGAAAAGTCAGGGAATTTTATTAAAAGTACTGGAAAAAATTAAATTTTTAGAATTTATAAGAAAATTCTGAATTTTTCAATATTTTTTGTTTGCCTTATAAACTATGAAATTGACAAAAATTATAATACAAAACCTTCAAATTTTTCTATTTCTATGACAATAATTTCTTTTTCAATAACTTTTAATTAAATATTAAATAACTTAATTTTTGAAGAACTACCATCAAATTATTATTTATAAATTATTTAATGAATAATTTTACTTAAAAATTTCAAAATTAATTGGTTTTTAAAAGAGTTGCGTTTACAATCTTCATAAATAGATGAACTTCAAAGGTTTCAATTTAAAATTTTAAGATCAACTGATTACAGAAATTTAATTATTTTCAAAAGTGATAAACTTAACCGCATAAATTCAATTATGTTAAAAAATTTAAAAAAAGTCTCGTCAGAATTTCAATTATCTTTATAAATAATAAAATTATTCTCCGAAATTCAATTATTTTCAAAAAGGTTAATAAAATTCTTGGCAAAATTTCAATTATTTTCAAAAATTTTCCTCAATTCGATGATTTTTAATATCTGCAATTTTAATAAAAATTTTCCAAAAGAATTCAATTATTTAAAAAAAAATGTAATAAAAGTTTCACAGGAATTCAATTACTTACCAATTTTTTATAAATTTCTTCAAACCAATTCAATTATTTTTAATTTTCTAATGAAGTTTATGCAAAGAATTCAAATTTATTCAAAGAATCGAAAAAAATAGTTATAAGAAATTCAATTATTTCGAAAAATTTAAATATAATTCTTTTAAAAATTCTATTATTTAAAAAAATGTTAACAAAATTCTTTACAAGATTTAGATAATAAAATTGGAATTTTAATAAAATTTTCCAATACAATTCAATTATTTTTAATACAATTCTTCTTAAGAATTCAATTATTTAAAGAAGTTGGATTAAAGTTCTTTACAAGGAATCAATTATTTTCATAAATAATAAAATTTTTCTCGAGAATTTAATTATTTTTAAAAATTTTGATAAAATGCTGTATAAAAATTTGAAAAATTATAACAAAATTAATCATAGAATACAATTATTTTCGTAAAATATAAAATTCTTCCTAGGAATATAATTATTGTCAAAAATGTTTGTAAAAATTATTTGAAACAATTATTCAATTATTTTCGTAAAAAATCAAATTCTTCGAAGCAAATCAATTAGTTAAGAAATTTTAATAAAATTCTTCCCAAGAATTCAATTCTTTTCAAAAATAAACATTTTCAAAGGAATTTAATTATTTAAAAAAGTTTTTTTTAATTCTTCGGCAGATTTAAATTATTTTCAATTTTTTAATGAAATTTCTTCATGGAATTTAATTATTTTCAAAAAGTTTTAAAAAATTCTGAGAAATTAAATTATTTTAAAAAATTTAAATAAAATTCTTTTAAAAATTCAATTATTTATAAAATTGTTAACAAAATTCTTTACAAGATTTAGTAATAAGATTGCAATTTTAATAAAATTTTCCTGTACAATTAAATTATTTTGAATACAATTCTTCTTAAGAATTCCATTATTTAAAGAAATTGGAATAAAGTTCTTCATAAGAAGTTAATTATTTTCATAAATAATAAAATTTTTTTCGAGAATTGAATTCTTTAACAAAAATATATTTTTTTTTATAAAATGCTATATAAAAATTTGAGAAATTATAATAAAATTAATCATATAATACAATTATTTCCGTAAAATATAAAATTCTTCCTAGGAATACAATTATTGTCAAAAATGTTTGTAAAAGTTTTCAAAACAATTCAATTATTTTCGTAAAAAATAAAATTCTTCGAAGCAAATCAATTATTTAAGAAATTTTAATAAAATTCTTCCCAAGAATTCAATTCTTTTCAAAAATAAACATTTTCAAAGGAATTCAATTATTTAAAAAAAGTTTTTTTTTTAATTCTTCGTCAGATTTCAATTATTTAATTTTTTAATGAAATTTCTCGATGAAATTGAATTATTTTTAAAAAGTTTTTAAAAATTCTAAGAAATTCAATTATTTTCAAAAATTTGAATAAAATTCTTCGCAAGAAATTAATTATTTTTATAAATAATAAAATATTTTTCTTCAGAATTCAATTATTTTTACAAATAAATTTTTTCCTAGGAATTCAATTCTTTAAAAAAATTTTTATAAAATTTGTTGCAAGAATTCAATTATTTTCTCATCTTAAATTTATTATAAAACATGAAGAAATCGATTGCTCCTAGTCGAAGACTCAGAGTGATCGATTTCTTCATGTTTTATAACAATACTTTTATAAGTTGTTTAATTTAAAAAAGATTAGAATTTGAAATTTTTGTAAATCTTAATTCCTGTAGAAAAATAATAATAATTAAATATTTATTTAAAAAGAAGTTATTAATGTTTTCGAATAGTTTTACAATTAAAGTAATTCGTAAATAAACGTAATAGAACATTTTTTTTGAGTATCTAATAATTTTTGGAGTGAATCAGAATATTCGTCAGGGTCAGGGAAAAAGTTAAAATTTTGTCTGTAAATCAGGGAAAAGTCAGGGAAAAACAAAATTAAATTTTTGTGGCAACCCTGTTGTAGAATGAAAATTGATTCCCTCTTTGAAACTTATTGAGGAAAAATTTATTGATTAGTTCTTGATTTATATATATTGAGATATTATTAATCGATATTGGGTTTATTGTTGAAAAAAAGTGAGAGTTACGTGTGTATATGAAATAATGGAGCTCAGATTTGTTAATTATGTAAATGTCGATTATGAAAGTTCATGGATTTCGTTATCATCAAATTATCTAGTGTCTTGAACAAATTGTATCTTACTAAAGAAACACTTTAGTGAATGGGGTACATAAACTATGACTTTCATTTACAAATGAAAACTCGAAAGTTATGATCAACACTTGTCAACATTAATTTGAAATGAAATATAATATCTGGAACTATAGCATATTAATGAAATGTGAAAGACTTGGTGCGAATAAATTCTCGACATTATTAATGCAAATCCTTTGAGACTGCGGTAAAATCAATTGGCTTATTTGGATTACAAGACATTATATATCAGGTGGTGAAAAGGAAACAAGAAGAAGGAAAAGGGGAGATGGAATTTTAGATTTATTAAGGAACTTTAAGGAAATTGGAATAAAAATGTAGGAACTAGTAATCTTATTACAATTTATTTTTCTGGAAGTGTTAATCAAGATTCCGGTCCTAAATCGTAAAGGTACAAGGAATTTAACAAGAGAAACATTTAATGATAGCTCGTGCACCTAGAATAGGACGGTCGGATAACACGTTCAGTCATTAATGAATACTGTTCATTGCATATTGCAGCATGCGATCTCGAGGTTCTTAAACTTTATTCAATAAGGAAAGAAAGTATTTTTCTATGACAGAATAATTTAGGTATCGTTATTTTAATCTAAATTTTTAGCAAAATTAAATTCTGATTATTTTTTAAATTCAACATTAGAATCAAAAGTATATTCTGTTTTCGTTTTGATTCTAAAACCAAAACTGCAAAAATTTGATTCTAATTTTTATTCAGATCTGCTGATCATCAGCATTGGCTATCTTTAATATGTTCCATCTTAATTTAAGACTTTTTTTGTGCCTTAAACTAAGGTTTCGTTTTTACTGCTTGATGCATGGGAGTATAATTTTTACTATGCTTCAACTAAAAAAATTTGCAACTCATTTTCAATCCCGTTACGAGTTACAATCCAACTCTCCTTTTTTTTACAGTGCATGAAATTAATTTGAATCCAATTTAACTCACTATCCGTTGTATAAATATTCAAACTCCGCAATCCCTACATCTGTAATGAAACACACGACTCGATTTGACCTTATCAGAATCAGCCTCTACCAATAATATAGAGTAAATTGTGTATCAAATAGTAAAGTACTCTCGTTTGTGTAATATCAAATTTATTGCCACGTTACAATCGATAAATTCTTTTTTATGAAATATATATATGAAAAGACATTGCACAATTAGGAAGTAAACTGTTGTTCAATATGACCGAAACAGTCGAATGAAGCTGTGTAGAATAATATATGACTTTCTAGGGTTCTTCAGTCACTATCTTTTTCCAATCGCGCTGAAATCTCACAAAGATTACAATCTACCTCAGATTACTACTCCTTACAGCAGTGCATTTCTCGCTACAATAAATTACAGAACGAGCCAAAACGTCTTCCCCTGCAATGGAATTCTCACCTTTCTGATCTGAAAGCTACTTTATCCTTTAATGTCTAAATTGTCTTACACTTTTCGCGACATTTGCATTTAAACGATGAAAAGCCATCTTGAACTGAAAATGTCACTGAAATCTCAAATTCACTGTAAAAATACCTAATTTGCAAATATTTTTTATTTCATACTTTTTGTTGATCAAATCAATCTATTAATTAGATGACTTGAAACTAAAAATTAAAAATTCATTTAGGGAAGACGAGCTTAAATTAAAATAGGAGAAGCTAAAAATAATATTGAGTTTAGTTGAAACCAAATTTTCACAGTATAGAAATTTAATGGTAACATTTTGGTTATGAGAAAGTAGTTTGTATTTTAGATGCACCTGACTTTTCTCCTGTTGTACATAATATGTTGGCGCAAGAAAGCCACACATATATGGACGTCGTTATAGCAGTAAAATATCGTTGAACACTCTGTGGCAGTATTTCAAATTTGTTTTCAGTAATAAATATTCCAGATTGAAATGGTAATATATTTTATCGCTATTCCAGCGTTATCATTACTAACAATTTCCGCGTACTTATGTACAACGCACCTGAGAAAATATTGCACTCGACTCTAACCCCCTTAAGTTGATCGTTAATGTATTTGCTGACAGAAAGTCAAATAATTTTCAATACCTCCCCCCCTGGGTGCAAAGGAATATTAATGCAATTTTCACACATTCATTTAATGAGCAGGATACAAATTCCCCTTTCGAATTTAATTGAGAAAACTTAATCTTCCTCTCGTTATGTCTTCTTTAGTTCAGTTCTTCTAAATTATTGTTATGAATCAAATTAAGAGAGAGAGAGAGAAAGTAATAAAAACATTATTAAGTAACAGGAGGTAAAATTTTTTAGAAACATTTAAAAACTGAAATGTTTTTTTTTAATTAGTATATAGAGGAAGAGGATTAATTTATATATTATTTGTAATTAACAGACTAGTTCCTCAGAACATAAATTATTCAGAATACAAAATCTATCGAAGAAATGGAAATATATTTATAAGGAATTATCACTGGAGAAAGGAGATTTAAAGTGCCTTTAAAAACAAATTTTGAAAGTCTAATTTCGAAAAGTTAATCATGTGCTTTAATTAACGTACAGCAATTTCTTGTTCTTCCTGAGCGACATACGGATTCCTCATGCAAATTTGCACAGCAACATAGAGTGATTATGCAAATTGGGATGGCCTGCTCGTTCGTTACTTCGTGATCTGCAGTAGGTCGTTTCATGCGTATATGAAGCGTTTATATCTATCCACACCTTGCGATTTTATTCCGATACAACTTTTAACGATTAAGAAAGTCTATTCGTTTATTTCGATAAAATGGAGAAATTATGTTAGATCAAGTGAGAATGGACTTTTTGTTCTCACAACGATTGATGTTTAGGGGTAAAATTTCATTTCTTGGCAATCAAGTTGCGCAGCTTGGATATTTTATACGTAATCAATAGATTCATTGTTACGTTACAAAAAAATGATAGGTTTTATTAAAAAAAATTAGTAGAATTTGATTTGATTAATTTTTATTTAGAGATGTTTGCAATAATAATATATTCTTTTCGTGCAAAATATTACAAAGTGGATAAAGATTCTGACAATAATTACAGGTCTCGGACTAACACGATTATATGATAGTTTTTCACACTTTCTTTACCTCACACACAACTATTCATCTTTTTAAATTAATATGTGAACAATAGAATACATAAATCTAAAAAGAGTGTATTTAATTCTGATGTTAGAAACAAAAACATTTATTTTGTACAAGATAAAATGAAAATTTATGAAATATATCGAATTTACTTGAAATTAACTACATCAGACATTTCTAATTCTTTTTTTATATTTATTTTTGTAAAAACTGTAAACAATAAAAATAATCGTGAATTAAATGAATTACTCTCGCAAAAATTATGTTTTATATCTAATGAAACTTTTGATACGAGAAAAATATTAATATTTTTAAAGATTTCAAAGGTGACAGTCAAGTTAATTTCAACTTTCAGGCAACTTTCTGTGCTATTAAAGGTCAAGTTATTGATTTTCTTACAATTTATATACATATTTAAATTTTCACTTTTTATAAAAGAAAACAAACTCATTGATTTTTGTATTATCTGTTCAGGTCATCACATTTTTCAATAGTGTTAAAATAAAGTAAAACTTTCTTTAACAAAACTTCACAATACGCAAAATATAAATTTTGAATTTAGCTATAATTTTGAGTCTACAGAAATTATTTTTCCAATTTACTCATGCAGTAAAAGCTTCAATAAGAAAATTTAATTAGCTTAATTTTTCTAATTGTTAACAGTTTTTGATCTTAGGTAACATGATCGCTTTAATCTGCAAATAAATTTTCTTGTAACAATAATTTTGAATGTATCAAGCTGTAATTTTCTGAAAAAGTCTAAATTATGATAAAGAATGTGAGTAGGATACAAAAGTGATCTTATTTGTTAAATTTATTAATGTAAACTACTTTTCAATTGATAGAAAATCCAAAAATTCTAAATTTAAAATTTCTAGCATTTTTAAAATAGTTCTCAATAATTAACTCTACAAATATCAACCTTTCTATACTTAACAGCCGCTCCCTTAATATATATATATTAGAATTTTTTCAAAAATCTTAGCTTAATCAATTCAGAATTTTTTACCATAAAAATTGCTTTCTAAATTACCTTTTGTGTTCGATTATGTAACCTAACAATTACCTGCTGTTACAAAATTAAATTCTTTATGATTTTACAAATAACATGTAAGCTTGCAAGAAACTTTAATCAAACTTTCGAAACTTGCAGTGCAAGATTGCTCCAAGTGATAAACTAGCAAAAGAGTAAACTTGTCCAGCAAGTTTTGCAGCACAAGCTTACAGTAAGCTTACCTGCTGCACTTTTTAAAGACCTTTTGACACTTGCGACAAGCTTGCGCTTCAAGTTTCCTGCGAACATACAATTTACAAGAGTTAATCAAACCTTTCCAGTAATTAAAAAATTTTCGACAATTGTCTATGAATTTACGTCTATTGAAAAATGTAAATTCTACAAGGAAAGTTAAAATTGAAAATAAATATCCAATCAAAAGAATAGCAAACATTTCAAACAATAGTTGCTTCGATTCAGTACTTCTCGTAAAACAGTTCGAATTCATGACTGGTTTTCTTGACGTTACATTCTCATATGGAGCTTTCCATTTTGCAGTAATACCAGATTGAATTAATCTTTGCAGTATAACGTTAATTCTCCTCACATAAGGATATCTTGGAGCCAGTACTGTATAACTTAAAGGACCAGATAGATATTCTTTATCCAAAATTTTAACTTTAGGCCTATGACATTCATCATTTGCATTCTGCAACAAAAATTTAGCATTTAGTGAAAAAGCTACGCAGATGATGTTTCCATTCTTGGTTAATTGTTTCAGACATTCAATAGGTAGTTTTTCACTTTTAGTAGCTTTATTTATTAAAATCCGAATATTCGAATTATCCAAATTCTTCAATAAACGAACAAAATTATGATTCATTTCAATCTTTAGGTCTGATGTCAATACATCGTTGACTGTTTCTAAAGAGTAGGTTGTTTTCTTCTGTAAGCCGACATCCGTAAGCCCTGTATAAATGGCTGAGGAAAACAAAGTGCATGTGATCAACAAGATAATGAAAATAATTTTCTCTGGTGACTTCCGAGGTTCACATGGTGCGGGCATTCCAAATATGATTTGGATCAAATACGTCAACTTTAGATCCTGTGTTTCAAGTCTAGCGATCCGCAAACAAATCCAGATTATGTTGGGCAAACTAATAAGACCAAATAGGTTTAAAAATTTCCAATAGTCATCCATTATATAGGTTTCTTTGGTAAAAATTGGTACAATCAAACATAACTCGGTTTCTAATATGCCTGTACTCCATTCGAATAACTTACTCTCACAATTTGAGAATTTCTGAAATTCCACTACAAGTAAATCAGATTTTTTAGTTACTATGCTTAGATAAATTCCAGTACTATTGTATCTATTTTCACAATTCAAGAAACCCCAATTGTCTAATTTTTTTATTATTAATCGAAAATTCATTATCTTTGATAAAGCTTCCACTTTAGACCATCCTAATCCTGATATTTTCATATCACCTTTTTCATCTGTGGTTATAAAAACTTCAGGCTCGTGTTGAACTGAGGTTGCAGTTATATTGTACTCATGAAAATTTTCTGTTTTGTCTGGAAACCAATGGACACTTGATGAAAATTTTTTTGATTTTGTATGATTTGTATGAGGATTAAAAGAATAAAGACGGATCCGTTGAGATTCTTCAGAACTGATATGCTTCATTTTATCATTGAGGGTATAGATTGAAACTACAGTAGCATCTAGAAAGTCATACGACCACATTTCACGAAGCAAATGGTCACAGCTTCTTAAAGTTGTCTGCCTTGAGAAAATGATAAGAATTTTCGGACGAGATCGATTTGCTTTAAGATTACTTACAAGATTGAATGGTTTTCGGAGTGAGGAGAAATTCTCATCGTTAATAATTATGATAAAAATTGCTTCCTGAGGATCGTTGATATTCAATTTTGAAAATGCATCGTCCGGTTCTGATAGAAAATCGAAAATTGCGACCGGGAATCGAGATGCTATGCTCGGTAAATCATCATTTACGTTCGAAACTACTTTGACATTATTTTCTTCTCTTAGAATAATCACTTGATTCACTTTTGCATTATTTTGAACATAATTTGTCAAATGTTGCAACCAATTATTCCCGTAACAAAATTCGTGAACTAGGAAAATTAAAATAAAAATTAGAATTTTAGGAATCATTGTTCTAATGTTGAAGATAAAATTGTTTTGCAAATTCTTTAATATCTTTTAATGATATGCTTATGTTTATGGTACTGTTTTATATTTTAAAGGTAACCATAGTAAACTATAGTCACAACTTGAAGGACAATTTTAAACTGACAATTTCATTTTTTCATTACTTTTGAAATATTGATCTATACAAAGTGACTAGTTACTTTTTCCTTGAATTTGAGATATACTTTCAAACATATTTTAACTTATCAGAGTTATTTATTTTGATCTGAAAAAAAAGATTGTAATTTTATTTCTGTAAAAAACGTTACACTGGTGAAAAACTTATGTGAGTGTAATAAATGATTACTTCTATGTTATCAAATATATATTTATTTGTGAGAAATAATTTCTATTTAATTAAATTAACATTTTCAATCGCACTAATCAATATATTAACAACATTATGTTATGGCAAAAAGAATTAGAAATTCATTAGATTTGCTGGATACATTATATTTGGAAGTAGTATCTGAAATTTTTTGGAATTTGTTCTTAGATAAGCTTAAATTTTTCAACAAACACGATTTACAATAATTTAAAAACATTATTAAACATTCAACTCATTAGGTACATCTAGATATTTCGTTATCGAAGGGTTCGAGTTCTCACGCAGAACAAAAAATTGTTTCCTTGCAGTTAAAATTTTTCAATTCTTAAACTAGTTTAGTAATTCTTGGTTAAAAATTCAAAATTTTTTTTTTAAAAATGATGATCTTAATATTTTAGTAAAAAGTTTTATTAGAATTAAAATTTATTGTAATGAAAAAATAGAAAGGAGCGGTCTAAAATTATTTTCTACATTTCATTGACGAAAAGAACATTATTTAATTTACTTTGTGCATCCAGATATTAAAAAGGAATAAGACGTTGACTTTTGATTAGAATTTGACTTTTACATTGATTTTTTAACTTTGACTTTCACTTTTAATATGAAAGTAAAAATGAACTTTAAAGTAAAAATTGAGTCCAAAGCAAAAGTCATATCACAAATGATGAGACCACATTTGACGTAGTAATTTTCCATATTTACCGAATTTGTCATTTTCCAAAGAAATAATGAGACATTTTGGTCGAGATCTTGATTTAGAAATGTTACTTACAAAATTAATTGATTCTGAGAGAGGTGAAAAATCCTGATTTGTATTTTGATAGTGTAACAGAACAAACAAGGCTGTTTGAGGATCGCCGATTGGTAATTTTGGAAGTTGATCTTGTACACTCTCCCACTGGAAGCTGATAATTCTGCTTGGAAATTTGATTAGAATGCTGAATAACACATCTTCGATTTGCGATTTTCCATGGGTTTTATTTACAGATTGTAAAACTATAATTTGGTTCACTAATTTTGCTTCGGTTTCATTATTATTTATTTAATGTTGTAAACGCTCTAGTCTTTCGTTAAAAGCGGTTGGTAACAACAAAAGAATAATTACTTTTCTTACGAACATTGTAGAATAACTTTTAAAGTTCAGTTTCTATAATTTCCTTTCTTACTTTATTCACTAAATTAATATAATTACTTAGTTACTTGAATTTTTGTTTTAAATCTTAGAAGATATATTTTTTATTAACCAATTTCTACCGAGAGTGACTAAGTAAACTGGTAAAAGACAACTGAGTCTTAGAATAAAGAATCGATAGAAAAAATTCAAAGTACCTTGTAAAAAATTTCTATTATTATAGGCTGAGTTTTAAAATAAATGACGTAAAACATAGACATTGTAAAAGGTAGTGCATATATTTTTCATACTCAACCTTCTAGAAAACAAATATGAATCAAAGAGAGATTACTTGTAGTTATCAAACTTTTTAGACCTAATATGATTATCGACGATTTACTCTGGGTTTACATGCATTGAAAATAATAATTTCTCCAAAGAACATTGAAATTGAGACAGAATGTGCAATGAAAAGAATTAAAAACATTTGTTGCAATATTTGTTTTGATTCAGAACTTCTGATAAAACAGTTCGCATTCCTGACTGCTTTTTTTGATATTACATTCTCATACGGAGCTTTCCATTTTTCAGTAATACCTGATTGAATTAATTTTTGTAGTACTGAGTTAATTCTTCTCACATAAGGAGATCTTGGAGCCAGTACTGTCTGACTTAAGGAATTAGATAGATACTCATTATCCAAAAGTTTAACTTTAGGTCTAAGACATTTATCATTTGCATTTTGCAGCAAGAATTTAGCATTCAATGAAAATAATGTGCAGATGACATTCGCTTTCATGGTCAATTGCTTCATACATTCAACCGGTAGATTTTCAGTCTCAATAGATTTATTTATTAAATTCAGAATATTCGAAGTACTAGAGTTCTTCAATAAACGAGCATAATTATGATACATTTCAATATTTAGATCTGACTTCAGTACATCGTTAACTGTTTCCAAGGAGTAGGTTGTTTTTTTCTGTAAGCCAACATCTGTTAGCGCTGTATAGATAACTGACGAAAACAAAGTGCACGTGATTAACAAAGTAAGGAAAATAATGCTTTCTGGAGACTTTCGAGGTTCACGGGGAACTGGTGTTCCAAATATAATTTGAATCAAATACGTTAATTTTAGATCTTGTGTTTCAAGTCTAGCGATTCGCAAACAAATCCAAATTATCAGGGGCAAACTGATAAGACCAAATAGATTTAAAAGTTTCCAATAGCCATCCATTATATAGGTTTCTTTGGTAAAAATTGGTACAATCAAACATAACTCGGTTTCTAAAATGCCTGTACTCCATTCAAATAAATTGATCTCACAAACTGAGATTTTCTGAAATTCCATTATAAGTAAATGAGCTTTTTTATTTACCATGCTTAAATACAGTCCAGTGCTCTTGCTTTTATTTTCGCAGTTCAGATAGCCCCAAATTTCTTCATTTTCTTTTAATCGAAAATTCATTATTTTTGATAAAGTTTTCAACTTTGTCCATCCTATTCCTGATATTCTTCTATGACCTCTTTCATCGGTTGATATAAAAACTTCAGGCTCATATTGGACAGCAGTTGCAGTTATATTGTACTTATGCAAATTTCGCGTTTTATCTGGAAACCAATGGACACCTGATGAAAATTCTTTGGATGTTGTACGATTTTTATGTGGATTATGATAATAAAGACGGATACGTTGAGATTTTTTGGAACTGATATGCTTCATTTTACCATTTTGGGTATAGATTGAAACTACAGTAGCATCCAGAAAGTCGTGCGACCACATTTCACGAAGTAAAATGTCACAGCTTTTTAAAGTTGTCTGCTTTGAGAAAATGATAAGAATTTTTGGACGAGATCGATTTGGTTTAAGATTACTTACGAGGTTGAAAGGTTTCTGGAGTGATGAAAAATTCTCATCGTTAATAATTATGATAAAAATTGCTTCCTGAGGATCGTTGATATTCAATTTTGAAAATGCATCATGCGGTTCTGATAGAAAATCGAAAATTGTGACCGGCAATCGAGATGCCATGCTCGGCAAATCATCATTCAAGTTCGAAACTACTTTGATATTATTTTCTCCTCTTAGAATAATCACTTGATTCACTTTTGCATTATTTTGAACATAATTTGTCAAATGTTGCAACCAATTATTCCCGTAACAAAATTCGTGAACTAGGAAAATTAAAATAAAAATTAGAATTTTAGGAATCATTGTTCTAATGTTGAAGATAAAATTGTTTTGCAAATTCTTTAATATCTTTTAATGATATGCTTATGTTTATGGTACTGTTTTATATATTAAAGGTAACCATAGTAAACCATAGTCACAACTTAAAGGCCAATCTTAAACTGACAATTTCATTTTTTCATTACTTTTGAAATATTGATCTATACAAAGTGACTTGTAACATTTTCCTTGTATTTGAAAAATATTTTCAAACGTATTTTAATTTATCAGAGTTGTTTATTTTGATCTGAAAAAAGGATTGTAATTTCATTTCTGTAGAAAAAGATACACTGAAGAAAAATTTATGTGAGTGGAATAAATGATAACTTCTGTGTTATCAAATATATATTTATTTGTGAGAAATAATTTCTATTTAAGTCAATTAACATTTTCAATCGCAGTAATCAATATATTAACAACATTATGTTATGGCAAAAAGAATTAGAAATTTATTAGATTTTCTGGATACAATACATTTTTTAAGTGGTATCTGTAACGCTTTAGGATTTATTCTAAGATGAGCCTCTGTTATCCGACAAACATAGAATATACAATAATTCAAGAACAATATGAAACATGCAATTAATTACATCTGGATCTTTTTTTTGAAGGGTTTGAGTACGGTTTGCCTACGGTCTTATGTTGATGACAATTTGTTTTTTTTTGTGAACTTAGAATTTAAAAAAATTTTCTACATTTTATTGATAAAAAGAACATTCTTTAATTTAATTTTTGAGTCCAAGCATTAAAAAGTAATTAGACGACTTTCAATTCGAATTTGACTTTGACATTCATTATTAATTTGAAAGTCAATGTCTAAGTTAAAATTGTGTCCAAAGAAAAAGTCAGATTACAAAATCGCACCAATGAAAAATTGTTAGCTTATTGCAAGAATCTTATAAAATACTTTACCTATTTTGCAAAAATTATCCAATTCTGAAATTTTTTGCTACATATTTCAGTCTGTAGAGTTGGGACATTTCCACAAAGATTGAAAGAATACACAACGAATATCCAATGATAATAATGAAAAAAAGCTTCCAGTATATTTCTTCCAATTCAATACCAATTCAATAGCAGGAAAATTCTAAGATTGACGTACTTGTCGTCAATTTTCTGTAATATAAGGTTGTTTCCATTTTTCCGGTATACCCGATTAAATTAATCTTCGCAATAAAATGTTTACCCTTCTGACGTATGGTGATCTGAAAGCCATTGGTGTATAACTTATTGTAGGCGCTATTTCTTCATTTTCTAATATTTTGGTTATCGGCATGCCACAGCGATTAAGCAAGTGTGCAGTTAGCTTACCTGCTACTTATTTTGGACGTATTTTGAAACTTGCATCAAGTTTTCTGCAAACGTACAGGTTACTGAGGTTAATCAAATCCTTTGGACATAAAGTAATTATCGACTATTTATTATAAATTTACATGTATTAAAAGCAATAATTTCTACAAAGAACACTAAAATTGAGAATAAATATCCAATTAAAAGAATAAACAACATTTGCTGCAATATTTGCTTTGATTCACTACTTCTGATAAAACAGTTGGCATTCGTGACTGTCCTTTTTGACATTATATTCTTATAAGGAGCTTTCCATCTTTCAGTAATACCTGATTGAATTAATTTTTGTAGTATTGAGTTGATTCTCATCGCATAAGGAGATCTTGGAGCCAGTACTGTCTGACTAATGGAACTAGATAGATAATCATTTTCCAAAAGTTTAACTTTAGGCCTAAGACATTTATCATTTGCATTTTGCAGCAAGAATTTAGCATTGAGTGAAAATAATGTGCAGATGACATTCGCTTTCATGGTTAATTGCTTTAGACATTCAACCGGCAATTTTTCACTCTTAGTAGCTTTATTTATTAAATGCTGAATATTTGAATCACTTGAGTTCTCTAATAAACGAGCATAATTAAGATTCATTTCAATCTTTAGATCTGACTTGAGTACATCGTTAACTGTTTCCAAGGAGTACGTTGTTTTTCTCTGTAATCCAACATCTGTAAGCGCTGTATATATGACTGACGAAAACAGAGTGCATGTGACCAATAAGATAATGAAAACAATTTTTTCTGGTGACTTCCGAGGTTCACGTGGTGCTGGCGTTCCAAATATGATTTGGATCAAATACGTTAACTTTAGATCCTGTGTCTCGAGTCGAGCGATTCGCAAACAAATCCAGATTAAAATGGGCAAACTGATGAGGCCAAATAGATTTAAAAGTTTCCAATAGTCGTCCATTGTAAACGTTTCCGTTGTAAAAATTGGTACTGTCAAACATAACTCGGTTTCTAAAATGCCTGTACTCCATTCAAATAACTTGATCTCACATTCTGAGAATTTCTGAAATTCTGTCATAAGTAAATGAGTTTTTTTATTTACCATGTTTAAATACAGCCCAGTGCTCTTGCCTTTATTTTCGCAGTCCAGGTAGCCCCAATCTTCAATATATTGTATTATTAATCGGAAATTCATAATCTTTGACAAAGCTTCCAACTTTGACCATCCTACTCCTGATAATTTTGAATGACCTCTTTCATCTGTTGTTATAAAAATTTCAGGTTCATGTTGAACTGCGGTCGCAGTTATATTGTACTCATGTAAATTTCGCGTTTTATCTGGAAACCAGTTGACTCTTGATGAAAATTCTTTGGATCTTGTATGATTTGTATGTGGATTGTAATAATAAAGACGGATCCGTTGAGTTTCTTCAGAACTGATATCTTTCATTTTATCATTAAGGGTATAGATTGAAACTACAGTAGCATCCAGAAAGTCATGCGACCACATTTCACGAAGCAAATTGTCACAGCTTTTTAAAGTTGTCTGCTTTGAGAAAATGATAAGAATTTTCGGACGAGATCGATTTGCTTTAAGATTACTTACGAGGTTGAAAGGTTTCTGGAGTGAGGAAAAATTCTCATCGTTAATAATTATGATAAAAATTGCTTCCTGAGGATCGTTGATATTCAATTTTGAAAATGCATCATGCGGTTCTGATAGAAAATCGAAAATTGTGACCGGCAATCGAGATGCCATGCTCGGCAAATCATCATTCAAGTTCGAAACTACTTTGATGTTATTTTCTCCTCTTAGAATAATCACTTGATTCACTTTTGCATTATTTTGAACATAATTTGTCAAATGTTGCAACCAATTATTCCCGTAACAAAATTTGTGAACTAGAAAAATTAAAATAAAAATTAGAATTTTAGGAATCATTGTTCTAATGTTAAAAACGAAATTGTTTTGCAAATTCTTTAATATCTTTTAATGATATGCTTATTTTTAAGGTACTGTTTTATATTTTAAAGGTAACCATAGTAAACCATATTCACAACTTAAAGGCCAATCTTAAACTGACAATTTCACTTTTTCATTACTTTTGAAATATTGATCTGAAAAATGGTTTCAATAGTATTTTCCTTCTATTCATTATTTTAGCTTAACGACGTTATTTGTTTTGATCTGGATAAAAGATTGTGGTTTCATTTCTGTAAAAAACATTGCACTGATGAAAATGTATTAGATTGAAATCGAAACCGAATCCACGGAGTGTCAATATTCAATCTAATGTGTAAATACTTATTTCATAATATTTAAGTTATCAGTTATTTTAATCAAATAAATTTTTTTTAATGTAAGCAATTTTAGGAAAAAGGAAAAAGGAGTTCTTGTATAGTTTGAAATTTTATGGTTTTTAGATTAATTTTATTGCATTTCTGTTATTTTACATTTTTGAATGGATTTATATTTTGTTGTACGGTTACAAATTCAGAAAAGAGAACACACAAAACTTTTTATAACTTTTATTGCCAAAAAAAAAGATTGTTCAATTTAGTTGTTAAGTCCAGCCCTGAAAAAAAGATTGATTAAATATGTTTGTTTGTGTTGGTGTTATTTATAATAAAATTAATTGGGTGTGTTACTAAGTGTGCCACTTAGTAATTTGACTTTCGATTCGAATTTGATTTTTACTTTCTACATCACTTTGAAAGTCAATGTCTAAATCAAAATTGAATCCAAAGTAAAAGTCAAATTGCAAAATCACAACCCTCTAGATTATTAGCTTTAATTTGATATTATTATTTTGAAATACTTTACCTTGTTTGCAAATATTTTCCCACTTTAAAATGTTTGGCAATGTATTTCAGTCTGTAGAGTATGAAAATTTCCATAAAGAATGTAAAGATAGACAAGGAGTATCCAATGATAATAATGAAAAAAAGCTTCCAGTATATTTCTTCTAATTCAATACTTCTGTTAAAACAGGAAAAGTCCAAGCTAGCTGCATTTTTCGGCAATTTTTTGTCATAGGAGTGTTTCCATTTTTCTGTTATACCCGATTGGATTAATCTTTGCAACAAAATGTTTACCCTTCTAACGTATGGTGATCTAAAAGCCATTGGTGTATAACTTATTGTAGGCGCTATTTCTTCACTTTCTAATATTTTGGCCATCGGCATACCGCAACGATCCCTTTTATCTTGCAATATAAATTTAGCATACGTTGAAAATGTTATACATGTAATATTTTTTGTTACATATACTTGTTCAACAGGTCCTGCATTAGAGTAAATAATTTTCAATCCTTTTTCCAATAACAATTGACTTTTACCGGTGACAATAGTTTGTATTGTTGTAGCAATGTTTTCATGTACTACAATTGTGATATTTGATAATAAAACATCATTAATTGTTTCAAAGGAATACTTAGTTTGTTTATGTAAACCAACGTCTGTAAGTGATGTGTATATCGTTGTTGAGCATAAAGTGCACGAGATTATCAAAGCAGCGAAAATAAATCGTCCCTTTGTTTTTTGAGGCACTTGAGGTATTGATGATCCAAGCATTATCTGAATCAAATACATTACCGGAAGGTTTGCTGACTGATTTCGGCTTAATCGTAGAAATAACCAGATGATAAATGGAAAACTAGCCATAGAAAATAGTCGAAATATTGCCCACATGTCACTTAATATGTAGGATTTCTTGTATAAAATTGGAACAACGAGAACTACTTTTGTATTTACTAGTCCTATTGCTGATTCGGAAAATATTTTATTGCATCTTCCATATTTTTGAAATTCTGTGCTTATAAATTCAAACTTTCTTTTCTGTAAGTCCAAATAGAATCCTGTAGGATTCTTTTTACCAGTACAATCAATTTTTGATGTATAATTTTTTAGTGGATAAATAAATATCTTAAAATTCATAGCGTTTTCCAAAGTTTTCATTTTTAACCAACCAATTCCAGAAATTTTATTCGTTTCTGATATGTTTGATGGTAAAAAGGTTTCAGGAGGATAATTCATAACGTGTACATTTATCGGATATTTATTCAAATTCCTAGCCTTATCTGGAAACAACTGAGATTTTAATTTCCGTATTTTAGTCGTGACATTTCTGTGTGGATTGTAATAATAAGAACCCGTTAGTTTATGAGCATGAAAATTCATTGCATTCATTTCACTTTTTGAATTGTTTTTTATTGACAAAATGGAAACTACTGTGACATCTAGAAAATCATGAGACCACATTTGGCGCAGTAATTTTCTATATTTACCGAATTTTTCATTTTCCAAAGAAATAATGAGACATTTTGGTCGAGATCTTGATTTGGAAATATTACTTACAAAATTTATTGATTCTGAGAGAGGTGAAAAATCCTGATCTGTATTTTGATAGTGCAGCAGAACAAACAAGGCTGTTTGTGGATCACCGATTTGTAATTTTGAGAGTTGATCTTGTACACTCTGCCACTGGAAGCTAATAATTCTACTGGGAAATTTGATTAGAATGCCGAATAGCACATCCTCGATTTGCGATTTTCCGTGAGTTTCATTTGCAGATTGTAAAATTATAATTTGATTTACTAATTTTACTTCCGTTTCGATATTATTCGTTAAATGTTGTATCCACTCTAATCTTTCGTTGAATGCGGTTGGTAACAAGAAGAGAATGATTACTTTTGTTATGAACATTTTGGAAAGTTTGAATTCTGCTTTTTATAATAATTTTGTAATCACTTTTTATCTGTCTATATAATTTTTTTAATTAATCTGCATTTAATAAATTCACCCTCCGCCCGACACTTGGGTACAGCCAGATCCCTACACTTTTTATCTTTATTGTAGAATATTTATAGAAACTTGTGCTCTCAGGGTGTTTCATAAACTTTACGTAGCTCGATTTACAAAAAACAACCTGTCGAAAATGTTTATCCACAGAATATTTTATAAATCATAGAAATATAGCATCTGATCGACATTTGAACATTTGTCCGACGTAGGGTTAATTTATACGTAATTATTTAATTAATTAGTTACTTAAATTATTATTGCTATTGTTTGTTAATTAAAAGTCGTTGTTCATTTGAATTTTCTGTTTTCAATTTTAAATAATAAGTTTTCTTTTAACGAATTTTTACTTGAAGTGACTAAGCAAACTGGCAAAAGGTAACTGCGTATTGGAATAAAGAATCGATAGAAAAGATTCTTAACACCTTGAAACATTTTTTATAATTATAGACCGTGTTATAAAATAATTACCCTAAATCACATACATAGTACGCAAACTCAACTTTCTAGAAAATAGATTTAATCAAATTTGCAATTATCTATTTTTTCCTTCAACCCAAATAATACGTAATCATGCAATAATCTAGTAGCAGGCTTACCGTGAAAGTTTTGCAAGGTTGCCGCAAACTTTAAATGTCCCACTATTGTAAGCTTGTAGCAATCTTACTGCAGTATTGCAACAAGCTTCCAATGAGTGGTTGATTCGAAGCTTACATAGTACATACGGTATACTTGACGAGATTGCAAGATTACATATTACCTGAGAAATTTCTGAAAATCACTGTTGCCCTGTATATAGTTAATTTGATACTGCAGGAAAAGTTTTACTTTTTAAGATTATTTTTGCAGACTTACATTCTTTTGAATAAAATAATATAATAATAATATTTATGAAAAATAATTAGTGTCCTGAGAAAGAAAATTAATTTTTAAAAAGGATTTAATTTTTGATGCACTCCAGATAAGATTATGAAGCGTAAAATTATTATCGATATTGTAATTTCATGAATACAAGATGCCTCCTATGGCGATATTGCGTATATCGTGTTTTATCCATCGATAAAAAAAATGCTTTCGCCACCGATGCCTGTAGGCAAATTTATAATATAATCGGACATCTTGTCGCCTTCTTCCGGGTCCTGAATGAATACTCTGCCGCGACAAATTGGAAATTACTATATAATCCTCCTCACTCTGCCTTCATTTCTCAATTGAGATTAATTGTTTTTTGCAAAAAGCAATCACCAATCTCCAAGTTTGGCCTTAACTTCGCTGTCTTCATTGATTGCAATCTTGAGAGTACACCTTTTAAAGAATACTTTAACTTCAGAACATAGCAAGTTCTTCCTGGTAAAATATTAATTAAGGGGAAAATTAATTTTTTTTGGTAATGACTAAATTATAAATTTTATGTTTATAACAACTCTTGGTATAGAGTTTACTTAGTTCAAATATGAATAGCAGACTGACTTATATTTTTTGCTTTTTGATTCTAAATGAGTTAATAATATTAACTGACTTATATTTAGAGAGTAATCTCAATTTATAATTGTTTCAAACATATTGTTTTCTCAGAGTAGTTAGCAAATATTTTCATTATTGTAAAGTTTCATTTTCAAAATTCCGAATGTATGAGAAGAAGTTTGACGTTTTGTGAAAGTAAATATAATGTTTTGAGGGTCAAAAGAAAAGCCCTTAAGGACCATTCGTCTGGGAGTAATATATTATTTGACTTGAGAGTGAGAGAGAGTAAGAATGGTTACACGAATGGTAAAAGAATTTTAACATCCGGGAGGTAGATTTTAGTTGAAGTAATATATGAAATAATGCATGTGTATAGTAGTAGTTGGCAATAGTAGTCAGTCGAGTTCAAGAGCGCTGCTCGTAACTCACTAGAGGATTATTAAATTAATACGAGCAGACTTACCTCGAGCACATTGGTGTGTGAGGAGATAACCACAGGTTTCCCATGTAATAAGGCCCTATAACGACACCGACCAAACATTTATACGCCCCTGAAGGCGCACGCCCAATTGGTCCTCCGTTCAAACGAATTTACCATCATTTCCGTCACTTACGTTTCGTAATAAGCATAAGGACATAGAGCTTTTTATGTTCATTTTTTTCGTACGCCTTTCTTATTTATTGATTGCCGTTTGTCACTGATGTTTTGTCATTTCCTCTTTATTGTTGCTAGTTTCCTCTTTTAGTCATTTTTTTGCAATTTTGTCCCTCTTTTCTTCACTCTCCCTTTTTTTCTTTTCTCTCATTTCTTTTTTCTTCAGTGATATAACTTTTTTTCTTCCCACGCAAGGAAAATTCACTTCCATTGAGGCTCCGGATCTTAAAAGGGCACTTTCACCATGTAAAGTCTATGCGGAAAGTGCCCTTTTAAGATCCGGAGCCTCCATTGTCTTTTTTTCAATATTTTGTAATCAATTTTTTTTTCGTAATTGTGGGCAAAATTTAAGTTATCCAATTAGGATAACTTGTGCACTAAATTTAGTATTACTGAAACTTAAGTAAAAATTATAAACTTTAATTTTCTAATAGTAAACTTACTACTAGTTAAATTTTACTATTAGGATAAATTTCTTAGGATTTAGAATTTTAGGATAATTAGGACTTTTTAAGAAATCGTGTGTAGTTATTATTTTTGTTATTAAATACAGAGACAAAGTTTTTGGAAAATTGTATAGAAAAGAAATCGAAAGAAGTGATATTTCGCACAAAGTGATGTCTAATTACGAAAAAATGCGAATTTCGAAAGCCATGCTCAATTATTTGTGTGTATGTTGTGTTGATTGGACATTGGCGACAGATATGTTGCAGTGGCAAAACAGGCTTCTGGTTCTGGACCCGTTATATGGCGTTTGGTAATATTTATTTTTTTTAACCCAAGCAATAATTTGTGGATGCACCATGAATTCGATTCTCTTTCTTTTCCTCTTTTTTTTGGTTTCTTTTCTTTTTTAATTCGCTGAAAAATACTTTTCTCCTTCACGTAGATCAGACTTGTGGTTCATAATAAGCTGCTTTTTATTGACCACATGTACTGTGACCTAATTGAAGTATCATTCAGTCGTATAAGCATTTTGATTTCATTTCCGAGAATCTTCCTCTCTCATTGGATTACTTTGATCTTTATACATTTATTATAATAAGTGATATAAGGATTCAAGAGATTGGACAATATTTATTCTGGACTTAACCCCTTTTACATTTGTTGAAACTGATTTATTGCCATTTTTGCATTTCACTTTTTCGTTGTAAACAAAAAAGAAATTGTTTTAAAGTTCTTTTCTTTTTGGTATTTCTTGGGGGTTTTTTTTTGCTCCATCTTTTTCGCACCTGGTCTCTTCCCACGCAAAAAGCGGTAAACATTAATTGAAATGTCACTTCGCAGCGACATTTTCACCCGCGTGCCGGTTGCCTGGTTCGTTGAATCACTTCCTGGTACACCTTATTAAACTGAAAATTAACATAGCACGAGAACGATATAGTCTATAAGGATTCTACAGGAGGGTGGGGGAATAGGAACCCTCACCTTTTTTTGTCCTTGTCTGTGGCGTGGATTTTAAGCGAAGATTCCCTTTCCATCTCTCTTAAGCACACGCCGTGAATATCGTGTATAGCCAGGGGGAAATTTATCACCATAGAAGCAATTAATGAGATTTTTCTAGAATAACGGGCCCCTCGGCTCACGAGCGTGGTCTCTGCTCATGCATCGTGGTCACGTCTCGGGGTCCGATAGTTCGATACCGTATTATATAATTTGTAATCAGGGTCTCATGTGCATTTTATATGTAGAGATGTTCACCCGTACCCGCGAGACGTTGAGAAAAAAACGCGTGACTAACTCGCGTTTTCGCACCTCGCTCTCGACGTCTCCAGTCTTTCAAGCGAGGACTTTAATAGTGACGCGATTTTACTGAATTGCCTCTTGAAATTATCTTTAAATGATTGACTTGTAAGAATGTAAGCAGGGTTTTTCCACAGGTCAAGGAATTCAGAGAAAAACAAAATTAAATTTTTGTGACTACCCTGTTAAGCGATTTTTGAATTTGATCACTTTTTTTCTATTCCTCCATTGAAGTTTGTTACTATTTAACAAAAGAAACCTGAACTTATTAAATAAAGATACCATCTGGGTTCATTTTTTGCTGTTTATCAAAATGAGAATCACTTTGAGCTCACAAGTTTTTTCTGTGATTCTAAAATGTGGTACGAGAGATTTGTTTAATTAAATTCGACGAGATTAAGTAAGACAACCATTAGCCTATGACTTCCTCAATATCTTCTCCTAGAAGCAGAGGTTAAACCGTCTTTTGCGGCACTCACCGAGAGAATCTTTATATATACTTAACCCAAAGGTTGCTGTTCGATTAAACGATAGAGAAGTGACTCTCGAGGTGTGGAATTTCGTGAGGCCGGAACGCAAGTACAATCTCGAGCGGAAGGTTGATCAGAAAGGAGGTATCGGTCGGCGCAAGTAAAGTATGACGTTAATTGGCTGTAATTACGTGGCCGAATCGCTTAATTAGGTGGATTCAAGGCGCCGGATGCTCGATTCCGAAATTTATCGATGCACAACAACTTTGGTGCAATCGAAAATTTTTAATGGTGCGTTTTCTTGGGTTCGTTGCTATCGTATCTCGCGATCTTTTTTTATATTGGTGTTAAGCGCAATACACAGGTTAATGAAGCGACGCCACCGCTAGAGTGCGTCCTATCGGCATCGGTAGCAAACGACGCTCCACAAAGAAGAGAAGAAGAGATAGATGGATGTGTGGACCCCTTTTGACCTGCGCGTTCCAAGTAATTTTTTGTCCAATTTTTTACAGACTTATATAGCAGCACACAACACTGAAGAGTGTTGAGAGTGCTACTGCCGCGCCGCCTTAATCTGCCGCCTGGAATCGAACCAACTCCACGAGTTGGTTTCTCGTTGACTCGCGTGAGCACCATGCACCCTAAGGAGGCGTTAAAGCTCTTGTTCAAAGATAGCCGTATCGGGAAGCGCTAATCGCAACTCACCATGTCCATCCATAGGAGGCACCCACTACTTGTTTTTCCTTTGCTCTTTAAATCTACCATTTCTCTCCATCAACACTGATCAATACCTTTGTTTTCTTTTATCTCACTCTCGTCTCTTTGATTTATTATTTCCACATCAGTTGGTAATTCATGAACGTATACTTTTGGAAAAAACACTCTTAAATCCTCTTTGCAAATAATGGTATAGTAAAAATTGGAAATTTTCACTCTTCGAAGATTCTATTTTCAATTAATTAGCTGGATTCAAATTTCTATCACCTTTCATGGTGAATACAAAATATATATATCCAAAGAGCGATCTTGGAATTTATTTCCATCCTCCTGATCGCTCTTGGGATATACATTTAATTAATTGATTTAATTTCTCTTTTAATTTATTGATGAATATTAACCACTATAAATTAAAGTATACAGGAACTAGAGTTGAAACTCGAGCTATTATTTGATTTTAGAATAGAAATTTCATTAAATATTAATGTCTATGTAAATAATGGTTGAATAAAAGAAGTCGAGTAATGATTAATAAAAAGTGGGATAAATAATAAATTAATTTAACGAATTAATTTATGGAGTAAATTTTGATGTCTATTTTTGCGAGATCAATATGCTATATAAGAATGATTGATAATGATAGTTTCTGTTGTTATAGCAGCTGTCCTGAAAGTAAATTTTCCTGTAATAAAATGAGTAAATTAACGATATGAAGAGCTGTGATTTCGCCACACGAGGGCGTCAGGTTCGGATGTATAGTGTACTGTGCCCACACGATCTCTATTTCTGTCTTTATATTTATCCACACGGATTTGGTATGTAGTTTGATGTAACGCCTTGGCAACATCTCTGCCCTATGAGTTGTAACCGTTACTATAGGTAATTATATCCAACGCAGGGAAAGCGGTAAATGATTAGAAGGCAAACGATATAACGACCCTTTCACCTTCGCAAGTAATTACCGCGGTATAAAATTACAAGAATTATTGCAATATTTGATTCCTCGAAATTGAATGGGTGAAAAATTACAAATTGTCCTTTCAATTTTTTTTCATTTTTCTAAATATTAATTGAATTGAAAGAAATTTATTGAATTGAACTAATTTAATATTATCGAAACCATTCACCAAGTGAATGGTTAACCTTTTTAGCAATGCATTTTGTCGATTCACCAAAAATTAGGAGTTTCAAAAACCAATTTTTTTTTGAGTGTATATAGTAATTATTTTTCTTAAATTTCAAAAGTGAATGTCCAGAATTAGTGTACGATGTACAGTTGCAAAAAAATGTTATGTTGCGTCAATTCGTTTGTAGATTTCGATCGGAAGAGATGTTAGGAAAGATAGATGTCCCAACTTCTATAATAGAGAGCAGATAAATGTCACTAAGGTTTGCCTAATCAAAAGGATTGGTTCACACGACTCATCCTGTTCCGTTTCCTCGATATACTAAATGATCTACAAAGCATTTATCGTCACGCAATCCTTTTGCTATAGAAGTCAGTCGACGCCCAACCCATAGAATCAGAACTGGTGCAACACAACTGATGTGGTCCTTTCTGCATCTTCGTGCTAAAAATCATTACTTCCCTAGTACACTTATTATTTCTGCAACATTCGCAAAAGCCAGTTTTGTATCGCACGCTACACCTGGAATTTCGATGGGAAAGATGCATTGCAATCGTTTAGGGTAAAAGGTCTAATCTAATCACAATACTCCATTTTAGCTTTCTTCCATTTTTTCCCCTTCGCTTTCACATATTATCTTGATTGCAAATATTTTCTTCTTCTGGTTTAAAATTATATTTATGTAATATATTTGTATTTTCTAGAAAACGAGTCACTTTTACTTTTCCACTTGATACCCCATATCAAGAAAATAAAACATGTGTAAAGTATATGGTCGAAAAAAATCGACTTGTTCCTATTTTTGATCCTAAAAAAATTAATTTTTTTAGGATCAAAAATAGGAACAAGTCGATTTTTTTCGACCATACTTTACACATGTTTTGACAGAGTACTTTTCTGAAGTCACCATTGGAATAATCTCCCATATTATTTGAGTAGTTTGAGATTGAGTGATTTGAAGAAGGAATAATTTTTTTTTCTCTTGTCACTTTTTATCAAGTGCACGCATGACGCTTCGATGTAAAGAACTCGTGTAAACTGTCGAGACGTCAATGAATTTGATTGGGAACACGGCGTGGCACCCGAAGAACGTATTTTGAACCTGGCATGTATAGTACATGAACTGACAAACGTAGAACTTGATCTTATGGAACCTTGCTGATCGCAGAAGAACGAGTCATTCCTCCAGTTGATACTCCCTCGCTCTCTATATAGTTTGGAGGAAAAAAAAATCACTTCCCACGTCCCAAAACGCTTTTGCTTTTCAATTTGACCCCACCCGGGGCGAAATTGCCTCTTGTTAAAATGAAAGAGACCCGATTCTAACTCATCAACAGACATGTGCGTGTTTCTCTGACTCATGTGAACACTGTTTAACCCACTTCCAGTTCACGCGCGCAGAATATGTCGATAAATTTTCAAAATACTCATTACGAAACTTTCTATAGTAAAATAATAGATACAATCTTTTTTAAAATCTCTTTTTCTTTTATTATTTATGCTTTCTTTTGTAATAAGCGGTAATAATATTTATCACTGTTTATGTCTGATTGTTCATTAAATATCAAAAAAAAAAAAAAAAATTAGTATGAAACCATAATTAAATTATCTGCATAATTAGCAAAGTATTAATTAATCACAAATGCCCTACATTGTTGCGAGGAGGAAAAAAGTGGCATACCGATAAAATGGAATGCTACCAATAACTGTTATTAAATTACGGGTCACGATTTTATTGCTATTTGATGGTTTGAAAAGTAGTCGATTAATTTCGATCAGCAGGTGTGACTGGAGTGTTTTAATTTATTTAACTACTATATAGGAAAATATTAATTAAGAAATTCAATTGATGGAGTTATCATATAATCTCGATGAAAACATTATTTTATTTATGTGTGTGACTTTTTGATCGAAGGTTTTGATATGAAACGACATTGGAATTGGCTCGAAAAGGATAGAAACTATTCCCATTAACGATAGTAATAAACGCATTTTTTTTTGTTTAATCAGTATACTAGTCGAGTCGCACGGCCATTATAATTACGGTGTTCACTTATCGATAATTATTGCAGGTCGATCTATGAGACGATACTTATATTTCTAACACTTTTTTTTTTTTTGAATGTGCAGTATATCAGTGCAAGAGTGCTTGGTGGAGAATGGACCGGTACGAGAGGGAAAAGCGATTGAGACCAGCGCGCCGATTGCTTGGTGTGATATGAAATAATCTGTAAGATAGCTACTGTATTGTCACACGGTCTATTCCTTTGGAGGTCATTTCATGACTGATAATAGAGATCTAAAGACTTGTGTATCTTTTCCTTAGGATTGGTTCGATTAGTCGCACTCTATCGTCATTTTTCTTCAACACAGAGGATAAGTCATAAAGCATATTATGTGTTTTGTGCGTTTTGAAAAGGAACTTCATGGTGGATAATTCAGGGAACTCTTGTAGCTTTACCGACTATGAAGAAGATAAGTAACATTTCATTATATTATTAACATTTTATTTACTCTTTTCTTAAAATTTTAAATTCGGGGCATGTGCTCGTATTATAGCATACTACTGCGCAGATGTAATTATTAAAATGAACTTCTGCGCATGTGTGTGTCATGGTATAATACTGCGCAGGTATAATTATTAAAATGAACTTCTGCGCATGTGTTTCTAGCATTGTGCACCACTGCGCAGGTGCTAGTGCCATGATGTAATATAATATCTACAATGATCGAAACGCATGCGCAGAAGTTTCTTTTAATATTAAGACCTGCGCAGTAGTGTTCTACGATATGAACAAATGCGCTTATAAATAAATTTTTCTCCTAAGCACGAAACTAAATTGATTTTCTATTTTGTTTTGTTTAGTTCTGACCTTCAAAAGATAATGCTCATCGGCTTTAGTTCAAATGCCCTTAATCCAAAGAAATCAACAGCTCTACCGACTATAAAGAAGCTAAGTAACATTTCATTTCATTCTAAAAATTTTATTATTATTAATGTTTCTTGATTTTCTTTTTTTAAAGTTATCATCTCCTTTTCGTTATTGCTACGTCAAATCATAGTTTTACAATTTAAAAACTCCTTTTACACTGAAAAAAGAGTATTCTAACTTTAAGGATATTCTACTTGACGTTAGAATATTCGCCACTTAAATGAGCGCCAAGAATATTTTCTTAGTGTAAGTGGGGAATATGCTTTAAATAAGAATATATTCTAAAAATCTCTTTTGAGAATATATTCTTAACCTATTAAGCCGTTCTTCTTATATTAAGAATATTATATTCTTGAATTTATAAGCACATAATATTTTTAGGTTTCTGGAAATAATATTTTTCATTTATGATCTAAATAATAAATTTTCAATTAAATAGACATAATTTTGGAATGATAATATATGACAAAAATATGAAATTTGATAAAACTATTTGATATAATCAAAATATTTCTTAAGTTAAAAAAATATTTATTTTTTTTAATAAATTTTTTCGAAACAAAATTTTGGATAGAATTTTGTAATAACAATATTTTTTATTATAATAAAATTTGGTCGGTCAAAACTATATTAATAATAATAAGAAAAATAGATTGAACAACTTATCTCTTACATTACCTGTCAAATTTACGTAAATAATTCTTTTAATAATAATTAAATTAATCTATTTTTAAAAATAGTAATAATAATCTAAATAATTTATTGTTATTTATTACATCTAATTCATTTTTAATAAATAAACACACAAAATTAAAACTCAACACTGCGTCGCACACACTATAAAACCAATTAAACGAATGAGAAAACGAAGACGCGTTATGGCGACCGCAGCACGCTCTATCGTAAGTATATTTTCTTAGCTTGCCAAGAAGATATTCTCAAAATAAGAAAATTTCTTTCATCGATAAGAATATAATTTAGAATATTTCTTTAAGAATATAATATACTTAAAAGTAGAATACTCTTTTTTCAGTGTACCCTCAGCATGATGGCAAAGAGTAAATTAAATTCACTTTTCTTTAAATTCCCTTTTGCCGTTACTATTGCTGGCAAATATTATTTTATAATTCGATTTTTTATGCTTCTCCGACACGGCGATGGTGAATACTTGATAGAATTTTCTCTCTACTTGCTTTTCTAATAATTAGATCTTATTATTTAACTCGGATATTATTTTATGTTATTAATTATTTTCTTTACTTTTTCAGAAACACTAGGAGAAGTTTGAGTTCATTGCATAATGAAATACATATTATGAGTATTACATAATGAATTTATGCAGGGAGGGACTTGCTTCGACAATAGTTCCAAGGAATTTTTGCATCTCAGCCGAATTCTTTAAGCTAAGTTTCTTTTCAGTACATTTTTAAAATTTTATTATTACTTTTTTATTTTATGTTATTGCTTCCTCATAGAGGAAGTATTTTAAAATTTTTTTTTGCCTCTACTATTACTGGTAAAAATGATCTCTTAATTCAATTTTCTTATATTTATTTTTCTGACAATGCGATGGGACTATTATTCAATTCGGCTATTATTTTAAATTCATAAATCTTTTTTGTCAACTTTTTATTTTTGTCATACAATGTACTATTCTTTACTTTTTTTCAGGAGCACTAGAGAAGGCTTGAGTTCAATGGATCATCATCAATTTCTGCAGGGGAGGACCTGCTTCGTAAATAATTCCAAGGAAATCCTGCAGCTCTGTCGACTACAAGAAAGATAAGTTTTTAGTTTACATTTTTTAATTCATTCTTAAATTCTTATTACTGTCATAATGATAGCAAAGATTAATTTTCATTATTTCTTCGATTCTTTTTACTCGCGATTTTTTTACGAATTGATGCCGAAAATGTGGATTAAATCAAAAACTGATTCAAATTTTTGGCATCAATTTCATCCAATCTAGTATCAATTTGATCCACTCTAGTATCAATTTGATACTTTCAAGAAAGCTTTGCTGTTGTAATTAAGATTTAATTTTTAATAGGGATTTTTCGTTTGTTGCAGAATATTTCCTTATCTGTGGTGTCCATATAGATTAGTCAGTATTTTTGGTTTGGTTCCTATGCTATTCGATTAATAAGATGATCAATGTCTACAAGAATGTCGTTTGGATGTGATCTATTTCGTCAGTGGCATTTCATGGATTTAGTAAGTATAGTTTTGTAATTTAGTTTACTTTACTATTTTACTTTCTGAAAAAATTTTAAGAACATAATTTTTTTATTATTAACCAGCAAAAATAATTTTAAACACAGGTTTCTGTATCAGAATTCAATATTGTTTTAATCATTTTATTAATTATAGTTGTTCGTTTATTAATTAAATTTTGTATTAACTTTGGTACATTGATTTTTTGTAATAACTGATACTTAATTCAATTTTTATATTTTCTTCTTATAATAAATATTTTATTAATAATTATAAATAGTTAATAATAATTTTTTTGTCTTTACACTTTAATAATTTCTGGTAAAATTGAATTTTCAGATCCCTCCTTCGGTGGTCACTATTTCGTCGCGAAAAAACAAATCCCAGTAAACGAGAAATTTGAGTCATGAGAACTCGGTCTTCTTACAACAAATTGTTGTTTTCGAAATTTTTATATTTCGATTAATTATTATAGAAGGGATCTCTGGGGACAATTGACTTGAAGATTATTGTCATTTTGCTGGTGTTTGTCGTCTTCGCTGGAGGGAATCCATTGAAATCGTAAGCATTAATTTACTTTTTGGTACTTACATAAACTTGTTTTTTTAATTAAATAAATAGATTTTTATATTTTTATAAAAATAATATTTATTATAGTTTATAACAATAATAATATAATATAAATAAAAGATGTTTTGATTCTCCTGTGTGGCCTAATGGCTTATTTCTGTTTAACCCATTAGGACAAACAGGAGAATCAAAACATCTTTTATTTATTTAATGTATGGCTTCCAAAAATATTAAATTTATGATAATATAATATCGCAGTTTTTCTAAAGATATCAAATTGAGACAAAAAACATATCAAAATTGTTGTTTCAATTTGATATTCTTAGAAAAACTGTGATAATAATAATATTATATTGCAATAATTTTGGCTTAATTTACTATTAATGTTACTAAAAAATTATTTGTCTTACTTTCAGGGCCAACTTTGATAAAGTTTAGAGTCTGTGCGCGTTTTTAAACCGTTTTTCTTGATTTATATCTTGTTTAGTTTATTGTTTGAAAAGTATGTGTTTAAAAGTTCTTTCAAAATTAATCAGTGTAGCGGATATGTTACAATTTACAAGCGACTAGTTGGTTTTATATAATTTTTACCAAGTTTATTTATTTCTTTACAATTCACTACTTGACAGAAGGATTACAACTGATTTGTTTTCATTTGAAAGACAAAAGTTTTCATAATTGACAAAATCACTACTTTAAATCCTAATATTTGGAAAATTTCATTTCAAAACTATAAGTTAATTATTAAATTTTTTAAAGAAAAAATACATAAAGATACTTAAAATCACAAGTTAAAACAAAAAAATAATATAGAATAATATAGAATTTACTATAAAAAATAATATCTTAAAATATAAAAAAACATAAAATATTTATCAAGAGTTATTATTAAAAATATTTATTGAAATAGAATTGTAATGTCGCCAAAGCTTTGAACATTCAAATGAACGACATTATCATTTGTTATCACTTTTAATTTGAATTTTGTTACAAAATGTGACACGGTCCCAGGAAAGGTACCTAAGAGGCAAACGAATTGTAGGTTATGTTTGTCTTAGATTTATCTGGATTAAAAGTCCCTTTTTAATAATGTAAATTTTAAACCAATTTGTGCTGAATATTTTGAATGCAATGAAGAGTTAAACATAACTAATTTGTGATAGTAATTGATTTTCTTTCTGTATTTTTACTTACAAAATTATAGACATAACCTAAAAATATGTTTTGCTTCATTGGTACCTTACCGAGGAGAGCGTTACAAATATTGTTTTTTATATTTAAAAATTTCATATTTAAACTAAGTAAATATTTTGTTCACTTGAACGTTCATCAAAACTTTAGAGAAATAAATTGTATTAGTTCAGGAAATTTTTTTTAATTCAAATAATGAAGAAGCATGTTTTGTTAATTTTTAAAAAAGTTGTTGCTCATTTCATTATTTCTTGTTTCTAAACTAAAATTTTTATAGATTCTAAAGTATATTACCTACTAGATCACAAGTAATTTGTTGCAACCCAACACTTAAATAAATTAATAAGTCATTATAGAATCAGTGCGCGTTTAAAAATATGCAAATAAATTTAGTGAGTGTGTTGTGATCTTCGAATTTGGAAGGATTCCAAATGGGCGTCATCCATCTCCAGCTATGGTAAATATTTTAATCTTGTCTATAATTTTCTTTTTATATTTTTAAAAATTTTCAAATACTTAATTTGTATTTAACACTTTCTAAATCTGAATCAGTAGAATTTTATTAACAAATAGTAAAATTTCACTAATTTTTAGTAACTTTCATAGACGACTTTTCACATTTTTAATTTTAATAAAATATTACTAATTGTAAGTAAAATTTTACTAATTATTTTAGTAGAATTTCACTAATTGCTGGTCGTTTAATTTACTAAATGAGTTAGTGAAACTGTTTTATCGAATTTTAATAAAATAGTTCTACTTCTACTAATTGTTAGTAAAATTCTACTAAACAATTAATGAAATTTTACTAATTATAAATTTAAAATTGTATATAATAATAATTATAATTATTATAATTATTATTATAATTTTCAAAATATTACTAAATTATTTGATAGAAGATTTTTCATTATTTCATTAATACTTTTGTACTAATTGAAATTTAGAGAATAGTTATTAGTTTTATTTTTTGTTTTTGACGAAGAATGTTTTTTAACTCGTCTATTTTTCAAAATTAATAAAAACAATTTGTAATTTTAAATTTTGAATTTTAAATTTTTGTAATTTTAAATGAGCTTGAATGTTAAATTAAAAAAGTAAAATTGTTGTTGTTACAGTGCGTTCAAAATGGGAGGACGAAGGAAGGATCGAGGACAAAGAGGAAAAAAAAGGTCTGACTAAATACTGTCTTTACTACTTCACTTCAGGATCTTTGAGCAATGCTACCATAGATCTACGATAGTTTTGACGCGGGAATTATCGGTGAGTCCGAATCCTAATAACAAACCCTTTTTGTGCCCTTTTTGCCCCAAAAAGTGATTTTCACATTTGCAACATTACTTTATCACGAAAAGTAATATTCTCGGATAAATATTTTCATATTTTTTACATATAAATATGAAATGTTTTTCTTCAACAAAGGAAAACAATTAAATATTCAAATTATTTTTTCAATAAGAAATTAGGTGGTAAATAATAAAAGTAAATAAATAGGATAAATTTCCAAAGAAACTGCAATATAAAATTTCATCGAAATTGCTTAATATTCTTAATGAAATTTTTATCAAATTTTCAAGGAATTTCCAATTTTGTAATTTTTAGGAAAAAATTGTTTTTAGTCTTTCTGTGAAATAGGAAAATTTGTCTGAAATAGAAAAAAATAACAGAATTGTAACTGATAGATCACGTGATTGTGCTCTAGTGTTTAGAAATCATTTTTTTATCGTGAAATTCAGAATAAATTCATCTGAAATTTTGTGAAAAATTCTAAAATATGATAAAGGGCTGTGATGTGAAAAATTATTGTTTTCGTTATAAATTAACTAATATAAATTACGTGCAAATTTTTTCAAATTTGGAAATTAGAACTTTGTTTTTCTAACGTTTTGAACTTTTAAATAAGCGAACATTTTTAACTTAAAATATTTACCAAAATTACTAAAATAGAATGAAAAATCAAAAAAATCAAATAATTACTTGGATAAGAATAATTTTTTTCAACCTTTTTTTGAATTAATTCAAATATTATTAATGAAATTCAAAGATAATATTAAAAAATGGTTGTACATTTGAACGTTTAAAACTATAAAATTTTTAGATAGACAATTTTTAGATATTTTTAAATATGGAAATTTGAAATTTTCTAATTATTTCAAAATAGTTTTTTACGATAAATTTAACGAATAATTTGCACTTGACTTTTTATTCTTATTATATTTTACTATTTATATTTCTTTCTGTTTCCTTCTTACAAATTTTTGTAAATTACGAGATTAGAGTTTTATTTTTCTACTGTTTTGAACGATAAATAAACAAATTTTTTTGTCAATTTAAATATTTACAAAAATTTGCTGCAATAAAAAAAGAAAAACAAATAAAAAATTTTTTAATTTACACGGAGAGAGAATATATATTAAATTTTGTAAAAATATTTTCAAATTGGGGAAAAAGTGCGACAAAGCGAAATTTTGATATCAAAAAATACTAAACTTTAAAAAAACTTATGTGAAATTTAGTAAAGTTATATTAGAATTTAATTAATATTCTTGATATTTGATATAATTATACTAAATTTCACATAAGTTTTTTTAAAGTTTAGTATTTTTTGATATCAAAATTTCGCTTTGTCGCACTTTTTCCCCAATTTGAAAATATTTTTACAAAATTTAATATATATTCTCTCTCCGTGTACAGAAAAATATTTTTTAATGCAATTCAGAGTGAAGTATAAAAAAATGGTTCATTTAAACATTCAAAATTTTAAGGACAGAATTTTTAGATTTTTTTTTTATTTCTTCAAGATAGTAATAATTAATTTAACAAATAATTTTTACATCACTGTTTGTTCTTATTATATTTTATTGCTTATTGTTGTCTTATTTACTGTTTTAATTTTGCTGTAATTTTAGAGTTGGACCCAATAAAAAAAATGATTTCAATTCAATTTAGGCTAACAAAAAAAAAAAAAAAAAATTATAAACGATATCGAATGGTTATTCGTGATTCGTTGAGCACTTATCGTGTGCTTATTACATGAAAAGCTATTAATCATCAATTTAATTCAGCAAATTAAATAAGAGCATGACTATGTCAGACAGGTTTAAAAGTATCTTAATGGTGGCTAATCGCTCATAAATTTAGTTTCGATGAAAAAAAACTGGATCACACCGCTCAGTGCCTTATTCAAGGCGCAGCATCCAAGAATGGAGCAAAAAAATCTTTATTCCATTATCTCGAAAGTATTTGTGATTTTTGTTTTTTTTTCTTGTGACTCCGAAAGCATCTTGGAAATTTTAAGTGTTTCATTTGATAAATAACTTGAATCATTATTTATCTCGCGAATTTCCATTATAATTCCGATGCTTTTTTGTTATTTGGTGTAGAAACATTGGATTATTTCATTTAAGAGTTGTTTGTAACAACTTTGTAACAACTTTGTAAAAACTTTGTTACTACTTTGCAAAAAGTTTGAAATAGCTTTGCAACAACTTTGTAACATCTTTTCAAGTATGCTTTTGAAAATTGTACTTGAAATTAGAGCATATTTTTTTTTATTTTGATTATTAGGCGTTGATAAAGATAAAATCAGTTTTGACCCCTTAGTCAGGAATTTTTCGAAACTCAAAATAATGTCTGTTTTCTGGTTTAATTTTCAATTGGCAATTATATGTAATCGTTTTATCCTTTGGCGTTGCGAAACAATTACGATATTGCGCACGTAATCGTGTAATGAGACGCAAATTGGGGAAGCGAGTAATAAACGTACCTTGAAATTAAAATTTTGTACAGAACAAAAAAGAGGAAATGTTTGAAGACTTTTTTTTTGTTAACAAGAATTAAGGAATAAAATAACAAAAGTCTTCCTTTTCTTTTATTTTATTACTCATTTTCCCACAAGAATTATTATCGTTTGAAAGATTTCTCTAATATGATAGTAAAAATGCAGTAAAAACAGTGTCTCATTAAAATCATCGGGCAAATGAAGAAAATGGAGAAAATAAAAAGGAAGACACGCGCCTCTTGAGTTAATGTTATACCAATCAATGTGACGGATTTGCAGCGATTATGTCGTTTATCGTTGCTGGAAAAGAAGAAATAGGCCCATTCGATTTGTGGCGTGCGGATAAATTAATTAATGTAATTAGTATATAAATCTATAGGGAATGTCGAGCCGTCATGGTTAATTACAGATAATGGTGAAGAGCATATATACGCATTACTCTCTCGTCTATTGCGTGAGCGTATATGTGTGTCGCTTATAGCTAAACCAATAGTTAGTAAACGGTTTACTTGTTAGCGAAATGGAGGAGAAAAGAATGAGTTTAAATGGAATGTCATTAAGTCGAGCAAATCGACTGTTATGTAGAATTCATTTTCTTCATCGGTGAAAACAACATGCTACAAATTCACTTCATTCTTTAAGAGTATAGCACTTTTATAAAGCAACGCATTCTTTGGCAGAAATTTTCTACTAATTTTAAAGATTCGCTTAAAAATTTCATCTGTAGGGAGAAATTATGGTCGTTGAGAATTTTTCGTAAATGTATTAAAAAGAATCAGTTAGAGAAGCAAAGGTAAAAGTCCGTTTTTTTTAAAGAAGGTCCGTAAAAACCGTAATTTGATTGAGAAAAGGACGAAAAGTTCGTAAATTGTACGATATAATTTGGAAAATTTTAGAGAAATTACAAATTAATGCAGAAATTCAATAATTTTCAAAAGTAATCAAATTCTTCCCAGAAATTCAATTATGTTCAAAAATTTAAAAAAATTCTAGTCAAAATTTCAATTATTTTTTAGAAATAATAAAATTCTTCTCCGAAATTAAAATATTTTCAAAAATTTTAATAAAATTCTTTGCAAACATTTAATTGTTGTCATAAAATAAAAAAATTCCACAGGAATTCAATTATTTTTAAATTTTCTATAAATTTCTTCGCAATAATTCAATTATTTTTATAAATAATATAATTTTTACAGGGATTCACTTATTTTCGTAAATAATAAAATGCTTTTTAGGAATTCAATTATTTTTATTATAAATAATAAAATTCATTGCAGAATTTCAATTATTTTTAATATACAATTTTAATCAAATTCCTCGAAAATTTTTATTAAAATTCGTCGAAAGAATTGAATTATTTAAAAATTTGTTGATAACATTATTTATGAGATTTGAATTTTAAGAAACATTCAATTATTCAATAATTTAGTTTTTTGCATTACAAATTATTGCAGAAATTTAATTATGTTCAAAAATAATAAAATCCTTCTTAAGGATTGAATTATTTTCACAAATAATAAAACTTTTCGCAGAATTTCAATTATTTTTAATACAATATTTTAACCAAATTTCTTGAAAAATATAATTATTTTGAAAAATTTTGTTAAAATTCGTCGAGAGAATTCACTAATTTAAAAATTTATTTAATAGAATTCTTTACGAGCATTCAATTTTAAGAAACATTCAATTACAAATTATTTATTTTTGTATTTAAATGATTGAATTCTAGTAGAATTTTCTAATAAAAATTGATTTAAAAATGAATTTTAGTTAAAATTTTATATAATAATAATTTTACATAATAATTTATTAAGAGCATTTTAGGATAAATTTAGAAATGGTTTAATTATATAAATTGACAAAATTTTAACTATTTTTAAAAATTTTCTACAATTCAATGATTTTCAATATCTACTATTTTAATAAAATTTTCTAAAAAAATTCAATTATTTAAAAAAAATTTAATTATTTTCATAAATAATAAAAGTTTCACAAGAATTCAATTATTTATAAATTTTTTATAAATTTATTCGCAGTAATTCAATTATTTTCATGAATATTAACATTTTTACAGGGATTCAATTATTTTCACAAATAATGAAACTCATCGCAGAATTTCAATTATTTTTAATACAATTTCGGATTTCTCGAAAAATCTAATTATTCGCAAATTATTTATTTTTGTAATTAAATAATTGAATTCCAGTAGAATTTTCTAATAAAAATTTATTTAAAAGGGAATTTCAGTTAAAAATTTAGATAATAATTGAATATTAAAAGCAATACCTATAGCTAGAATTTTTACAAATAATTGAATTTTGAAATTAACTTTTTTGAAAAAGTTTAATTGAATTTTTTTTATATTATTTGAAGTTTTTATTTTCTAATGTAAATTTAATTGAAGAATTTACGAATAATTGAAATTCGTAAAATTGAATATTGTAAACAAATTGATTTGAAAATTGTCAAAGACATTTTTCGAAAATTAATTACTTTAAAGAAGAATTTTATTTAAAATTTCTTAAAAATAGTAATTAATTTGAAATGATAAAAATAATTTTGAAGAAATTACAGTAACAAAATATTCTTATGATATAAAATAATAATTTTATCAATTTGCCATCTTTAATTATTGTAAAACACGTAGAAATCGATGACTCCGAGTTGAATACTCGGAGTTATCGATATCTTTATGTTTTATAGTTATGAAAAATTTAATTTATAGTTCTTAAGTAAAATGTTCTCTTACTTGATTCGGACTGGTTAAATTTTTGTCAGAAATTGAGGGTCATAATCAAAGAACCGATTATAAGTTTTTGAGACTAAAAATTCTCGACCTCTAAATAAAAAAAGGATTTAAAATTTTAATTTCTTGAAAACATTTCGTAATTGTATAAAAATTACGAAAATGTTTTTCAAAAAATTGCGATTAAAAACTGTTTAATTTTTTACTTACAGGGCAATGATTTTAAGCTTAAAAAAAATTATAATCGGTTCTTTGATTACGATCTTCAATTGGTCTGTAACTTTTCATTTTTGGTCCGTAAAATTCGTATTTTTAAATACTTTCACTGGTTCGAGCCCTGCTATGGTAACCATTACCATATCAAAGGTGACTATAAAAACAGTTGTCATGGTAACAATTACCATAGCAACGGTTGCTACGACGTAACGTTACATCCCCTATGGGGGTGGTCATTACGAATTAACAGCCAATAAGCAACTAAGGGCAGGAAAAATCTCAAGTATAAAAGTCTTGAGTTGGAGTGAATTGTTTAGGAGTTAGAATATGGAAAAGAGGAAGGATGGAATTTTTGTCAAATGAAATTAATATCCATTTAGATGTTGAGTCGCGTACGTACTGCGAACGATTTGAGTAAATCACGAAACGTGCTGTAATAATTCCAGATAATACCGGTAATCTCCTTTTTTTTGTCGCATTGTTCAATCTGCTTCTGCGATTGCAATGATTGCGCAAAAAAATTCTAACAGCTGTCCACCTACGGCAGCTCGTAAAGCGGACGGTTGGTATGAGTACATAAAAGGGACCAGACTTTCCTTACAGTTAGAAAAACCTGCTCCAGATATCCAGCGTTGCGCGCACGAAAAATGCATTCAGCAGCGAGCTTGAAAAATAAAGTGGAATCACAGAATGTAATCCCCGTCATCTCCTCTTATCCATAAACACTTATACACCCCTTTTGCGAAAAACAATTATTTTCTCCTTCTCTTTCTAAAATTGTAGTGCTTTAGTATTTTATATCATTAGAGATTCTAGGTAGTAGTTTTCTTCTAACACCCTTTTAGGATGGTTGAAATATTTTATAGATTTTTGGAATATTTATAATTTCTAAGTGAATATATTTTATAAAAAGAAGAAGGAAGAAGAAGGAGTCAAGGAGAAAAGAGGGGAGAATGAGAACTAGAACTTTAGAGAAATATTTCAATCTGATTTAGTAAATAATTTAATACTCTTCTGGAGGCTTTAATTAGTATATGTAGCAGAATATATAGAGTTAATTGAAAATAAATTATAACAAGGAGGGGGCGATGGGGGGGGGGAGAATGGATAGCAAGTATAGAAATAAAAGGAATTTGAAGAGAACAAAGTTAATTGGGTGTGCGAGATTGGGTTTCTGACATCTAAATGGAAATGTCTGTGTTGTCTGGGAAATGTTAATGTTGTGACTCTCCGGTTGTGTACCTATTGAGTGCATGTCACGATCAACGACCGACATTAAATTGCAGGTAATTAATGTCGCGACCTGTACTCGCGTCCGTCGATCGCTTCGATACCGAGACTCTGGGCAGGAATGTAGGCATTTATCGGGTTTGCCAGGAGCCACCGATTTCGCTTTCGTTTTTCGCGATCCGCGCGGTTTGTTAGCGCGAGATCAAGGGATAACGCCACACCACCACCACCACCCTTTTTAGATGAAAGCTACCGGAGATGCCGCGGATTACGTGGCACCTACGCCGCTTAGATGCATTCTCAATCCTACCCCTTTTTCTCTCTCTCTCACTCTCTATCTGTGAGGAATTTTGCGACGACAAAAATCAAATATTGTTTCCTGACTGGGAGAATTTAAATATATTTTTCGGAAATGTATTTCTTGTGTTTATTGTTAATTTATTTCTACTTGTTTTTCAATTATATTATTTGTTGTTCGTTTATTCTCATTATTGGTCATTTTCTTCTTTAGAGAAAATTTAATTAAAATTGTATTGAAAATAATATTGAATTCTCGCAAAAAATATTATTTATAAAAAGAATCAAATTCTTCCAAAAAATTTTATTAAAATTATTGAAAATAATTTAATTCTTAAAAAGAAATTTTATTAAAAATTTATTTAAATAATTGGATCTTTTAGTGAAATTTTATTAAAATTGTTTTGAAAATAATTGAATTCCTGCGATGACAGGGTGACCGCATGTCGGTAAAGTCAGAGAAATGTCAGGAAAACATAATTTTTGTCAGTCAAGTCAGGGAAAAGTCAGGAAAAAAATTTTTTGACAGGGAAATGAAGAAAATTGAGACTTTTTTCGACTTATTTTCAAAAATTGAAACTTTCTCGATTTTAAATAGTTGAAATTTTGTAAAATTTAATTGAAAATAATTAATGTATTTCAAGTATTTTTTTACAAATTTTGAAAATCAACTTTTGAAGAATTTTAATTGCATTGAAAATAGTTAAATTATCAAAAATTTTAATGGAAAATCTTTAAAGGTAAATTAGTAAATTAGTAAAGTCAGGGAAATGTCAGTAAAACAATATTTTTGTCAGTAAAGTCAGGAAAATGTCAAGAAAAAAATTTTGTCAGGGAAATTTAGAAAATTGAAATTTTTTTCGACTTATTTTCAAAAACTTTGACTTTCTCCAATTTTTTATCCAAATATTGCATCAAAATATCATATTTTTTAGTTATTAAATGTAACTCTTTTTGATGTTTATAGTGCAAAAAATAACTATAAACAAATCTTTCAAAAATTATTTTTCAATCATTTTTCTATATTTAAATTTTCAAAATATAAAATATTAAAAAGGTTTTGAATACTTGAAATTTTGTTAAATTTAATTAAAATATTACATTTTTTTTCAAATATTTTGTTAGAATTTTTGAAAATCAACTTTTGAAGAATTTAGTATTTTCACAACTTGTAATTACATATTTTCGAAAATTCAAATACATACAAAAATAATAACATTTTAGAATTATTTTTATTATTTTGGAGAAAAAAATCATGTCAAAATATTTTATTAAAATTCATAAAAAAGTTAGTTAGTTTTTGTAAATAATACAAAAACTCTTTTAAGAAATTCAATTGTTTTCGAAAAATTACATTAAAATATTTTTAAAAACTACTTAATTCTTAGAATTTTTTTATCATAATTTTTTAAGATTTAATTATCTTCGAACAATGTAAATAAAAATTTATGAAAATTTACTTTTTGAACTTATTAAAATTTTTGGAAAATTATGATCCTGTTTATAATTAAAATTCTTTAAAAATTTGATCATTTTTTTGTATTTTTCAAAAATTTAATTATTTTTAAAAGATTTTACCAAATTTTAATGTTTGTAAATTTTTTTAAATTTAAAAACTGTTATCTTTCAAAAATGATGTAAAAATATTTTTCAAAAATTAATTGTAAGAATTTCTTTATATATTTTTTTAAAAATATTATACCTTAATAACTTAAGATAAAACTATGGAGAGTTACATTTAAGGCTCCGTATCTTAAAAGAGCACTTTCAGCATTGATTTTAAATGGTAAAAGTGCCCTTTTGAGATCCGGAGCCTCAATTATAAAAAATTGAGTTTTTGTATTTAAATAATTTAATTCCAGAAGAGCTTTTGGAAAATTATTTTAATTAATTGATTCAGAGATGAAGTTTAGTTGAAAATTGTAGAAAATAATTGAATTCAAGAACATTCATATTTTCCTGTAAAAAGAATTTTGTCAGGGAAAGTAATTTTAATGTCAGTAAATTGTCAGGGAAATTGATAAACTGAAACTTATGTGACCACCCTGGACCATAAGAATGCAAAGAACAAAAATTATAATTTATCTTTAAAAAATGGTTTATTTATATTATTTAAATGTTTATAAATATTTTCATTACTATTTGATATATACACAGCCTACGCGAAATTTTCAAAAAATCTTCAAGTTTTTATAATGTTTCTTCAAATTCTTCAAATACCTATTGCAAATTGCTTTAATTTTCTTTAGATTTGAAGAAAAATTTTCCAATCTGACAACACTACTTCCAGTTTCAATTTTGGGTCCTTTTATACTTAAAAAAGTTTCATCAGAATTTTGGGTTGTTGGTGCAGTTTTATTAAAATTCGAAGTGGGTTTCTAAATTCGCAGCCTTGTGACAATCTTGACGATAAAAATTGCCGATCAATATTTAGCTAATCGTCACGACAGCCATGGAAAATTTCTAAATTTGAATAATCGTTTAAAATATCTTGAAAACATTATAAAGTTGCAAGTAGTGAGACGATCTTTAGCCTATGAAATATTCTTAATGTAGGTGTTCATGTATGTATATTGCTTGGATTTTATAGAGTCACGAAACGTGAAATCGATTGAATGTACTATCTTGCGGAGCATCGAAGTCACTAGAGATGTATGTCTCTAAATCTCTATTATCGATCCTCTAAGGACGCCCCGTTGTAATTCTATGCATAATCGACATTAATAGTCACTTAAAAGGTTTCTTCAATCGTTCATAATCAGACAGTAATATAAAAAATTCAAAGAAACTTACTTTACATCGCGAGTAATTCACGCGTCAGTATTGCGACACATTGGGTTTTATTTCATTTTATAACTCATGATTCACGATTTGTTAAATGTGTTTTCAATTTTTACAATCCGTGTATAGATAGGATTCGCTTCTTGTTAATTATACTTTCGTTGTATTATTTACTTTTTCAACACTTAATTTACAGCTTTTATTGTTGTAGGAAAAAGTAATGTAACAATTTTTCCTGATGAAGAAATAGTTTTTCGAAAAAAGGGGTAGATTTTTATTTTGTGAAATTGAGTATTAAAATCTCATCGAAATCTTTATAAATAAGTTGTAATAGATAACGAACATTATAATAAATTATTATTCACCGATTCAAATAAGTTGAAGTTATCATTTCGAAGATTGAAAGTAAATTTCCTTAGGTTTGTTTTCAATTACATTCCGAAAGTTAGTCAATATCCAAAGCTAATAAGTAGAATCTTCATTCCTATACGTAATTTCCAGACCAGGAAGATTTCACTATTTTCATATTTTATGAACAAAAATTCTTTAAATCAGAAATATGCAATCATGGTGAATTGTTGAAAATTCTATAATGAATCAAGAACAAAAGGATTTCTTTAAATTTTTATGAAATTTGTAGAACGTTATTTTTGTATCGAATTTACTTTAATGGTGTGTGATGTAAGGAGTAAATATCAGTTGAGCGAAAATGCGACCATGAAATGACAGTTGTAAGACGAGAGAGGAAACAATTTGGCGAACGAGTTGAATGAAAATTTATTGAGACAAGCAAAGAGCAATAGTAGAGAAAGAACGAGAAAAGTGTTTATACAGAATAGAGGGGGAAATTTCAGAATCGCATAACCACTTAAACGCGTCGTAATCACATTGTTGCCGCAGTAATTGCGCATAAATAGATGAGAACTGGGTCCCTCTTTCTTTCCTTCTTCTTCTCTCTTATTCTTGCCTTTTCCGATGAGCAAATAACGAAGCAGCGTCCCCTTTTAAAGAAATAGCATGCCGGTCACATATTCCCTTCGCTGTATTCCCAATTGAATGTCTTTTTAATATAACCTTGAAATTTACTTTATACACACTTTATTCGCGTATTATAGCTGAATTTCTTTTTATAATTCTAGATTAAAATCGAAAAAATTTCACAGGCGAAATAGTAGGTCCTTGAGGTTGTCGTCGACGCTGGGAGTCGTTTTTGATAATAGTGAAATTTTATTACATTAAATCCAAAAATTATTCAAATCATTTGGGTTGCCATGCAACCTAGAAACCTGAAAAACCTGGAAATGTCAGGAAATTTTATAAACCTTGAAAAAATCTGGAAAAGTCAGGGAATTTTTAACAGAATTCTGGAAAATTATTGTTCTCTAAAGTTATTGTGCTTATTCTTGAAATCTAATTTTACTTAAATGTTTCAAAATTAATTGAATTTTAAAAGAGTTGCGTTTACAATTTTCACAAATAGATAAACTTCAAAAGATTTTAATTTGAAAGAGTGACGCTAAATTTAGCCCATTTTTCGGACCGCGAATTTTTCAATCAAACATATTCTAAAATGCGCCGTATAATGGGATATTAATTTCATAACCATTTTGAGTGGAGCATATCCTTTGTTTTTTGGATATAGTGTTAAAATGGGGGTTTTAGAGGGGTTAAAATACCAAAAATTAAATATGCTCAGATTCGCTGGAAACTGGTTACTCGGGGGTTTTCAAGGTCGCTGATTACGAATCCAATGTTAGTTTTTCAAAATTCAAAATGGCGGATCCAATATGGCGGACGACTTTTTCTAAAATTGATCAGATTCGCTTGAAATTAATTACTCAGGGGTTTTCGGGGTCGCTGGTTACGAATCCAATATCAGTTTTTCAAAATTCAAAATGGCGGATCCAATATGGCGGACGACTTTTTTAAAAATTATATCTTATTGCTTAAAACTTGTTATTCATTTATCAAATAGTCGCATGAGTCTGAGACCTGAACCTAAAATTTTTTGTTTCTTTTTTCCCATTCTTCAAAGCGCTTCACAAATACCAAATAATACGATTTAAATTTCCCACATTAGAAATTCACTTCTCATTCCATTTTTTCCAAAAATTATGAAACACTTTTTAATAAAATTCACCAACTATTTTTCTCTCACTATAAAAGACCGACATATATAAAAAAAATTTTTTTTGAATTTTAGTGAAAAAATTTTTTTCCTCACACGAAACGAGAATAAAGTTGTGAGAAAATAAGTCCAATGCACCTTCGACTTTTTTCTTCCCTTTAATTCTATACGTACAACGCGCTTCTTCTTCTTCTTCTTCCTCCTCGCTCTGTGTATAGGTCACGCCATTCGCGTCATTAACACGCCTCTTGATTTATTGCAAGTTGAAAAAATGCGAAGCACACGGGGATTTCGACTCCGTGGCTAATGACCATGGACAAGAGCATTATGGAACGCGCGCGGTATCGTTCGACGTGTTTCTTGAAGAAATTAAGAGAAATTAAAGGGAGTTACCACCTCGATTCTACCCTCAAGGTCGATACTTATGTTCCTATCAAGATCTCCTATATTTTAATCACGTGCAATATTCATATAGTTAGAAATGATTTTTTCATAATATCTCTTTACGGGTATAATATATTTATTAACAGAAAATTTGTATCCCTAGAATTTACTTTTTTCTTTAAAATTAAAAAATTTTAAATGTTAACTAACTTTTAACAGTGTTCCTAAGGATATAAAATTGAGACAAAAAAAGTATCAAAACGTTGCTTCGCAAAACTTTTAATACGTTTTTTGTCTCAATTTAATATCCTTAGGAAAACTGTGTAAACTTTGAATTAACTAATAGTTTTAATAATTCTTTATTCAAAAACCGAATAGTCTAAAATTATTTTCAAATTCAAACTTTTTCATTCTGTATTCTGTCAGCTGATCCACTTGAAATTTTATAACTCGTCCAAAATACAAATTAAACTGAATTAAATGCAGATATTTTTTTAAAACAATTTTTTTCAATGGCAAGAATGTGATTTATGTGTAAAAAAATATTATTCAAGGTGTCTACAACTAATCTGAAAAAATTCCCCTGACATTTCAAAGTTTTCCAGGCCCTCTAAAATGTTTTTCCAGGTTTTCAGAATCGAAATAATGAGGGGTTACAAAAAATGCATTGCTTAAATTTTATTTGATAACACTTACAAATGACGTGGGAAAAGTTCACAACGTTTCTCATCAATGATTTAAAGAAAAAACTGTTTTTCACTCAGAAAACAATATTTTATGTTTACAAAATTTTCCTTTTTTTAACTTTTTGTTCAAGAAACATTGTAAAAGTTTTATTAAGACAAAAATTTGAATAGAAAATTATTTTTTCTTCTAAATCATTGTAAACGTTACCAACGTTATAAATTATGAATATAAAATGAACATTTTTAAAAAAATGATAAGGGCTCAAACTAAGGACAGTATTTTTAAAAATATTTAAAAATACGTACTTTACGGACCAAAAGTAAAAAATTACGGACCATTTACGAACAAAAATATAAACAGTCCGAGTCAAATAAGAGAACATTTTATTTAAAATTATAAATTAAATTTCTTTGTTTTATAATAATTAAAGATGTCCGAACGATAAAATCATTATTTTATATTATAAGAATATTGTACTTCTTCATAATTATTTTCATCATTTCAATTCAATTATTATTTTCAATAATTTTTAAATAAAATTCTTCAACTAAAAGTACTTTGACAGTTTTCAAATTCATTTGTTTACAATATTCAATTTTACGAAATTTCAATTATTCGTAAATTTTTCAATATATATTAGAAAATGAAAACTTCAAATAATATAAAAAAAATTTAATTAACCTTTTTCAAAAAAATTAATTTCAAAATTCTATTATTTCTAAAACTTCAAGCTATAATGCTTTTAATATTCAATTATTATCTAAAATTTTAACTGAAATTCATTTTTTAATCTCAATTTTTATTAGAATTCAATTATTTAAATACAAAAATAAACAATTTATTGAATTATTGAATGTTTCTTAAAATTGAATTCTCATAAAGAATTTTACCAACAAATTTTTAAATTGATAACGAATTTTAATAAAATTTTTAAGAATAATTACATTTTTCGAAGAATTCGATTAAAATTGTATTAAAAATAATTGAAATTTCTCGATGAGTTTTATTATTTATAAAAATAATTGAATTCCTAAAAAGAATTTTATTTTATAAAATATGGGCTTATTATCTTATAACATCCAGCCCCTCAATTGAATCCCAGTAAAAATTTTATTATTTATGAAAATAAAAAAATTGAATTATTGAAAAGAAATTTATAAAAGATTTGTAAATCATTGAATTCTTGTGAAATGTTTATTATTTTGTGAAAATAATTAAATTTTTTTTAAATAATTAGATTCTTTTGGAAAAATTTTATTAAAATAGTAAATATTGAAAAACATTTGAATATTTTAAATGCGGAACATTTTTGAAAATAATTGAAATTTTGCCAAGATTTTTATTATTTATAAAAATAATTGAAATTTTGAAGAAATTAAAAAAAATTTTCTGAATATAATTGAATTTTTGCGAAGAATTTTATTACTTTTGAAAATAATTGAATTTCTGGAATCATTTGTAATTTCTCTAAAATTTTCCAAATTATATCGTACAATTTACAAACTTTTCGTCCTTTTTCAATCAAATTACGGACTTTACGGATCTAGTTCGAGCCCTGAATTATGTATTTTAAAAACAAATTGATTTATTTTACGAAACGAATTTTTTCAACGTCATTATTTCTGCTTTTCTTTTGATCTTTCAGAATTTTAAGGGGTCAATATTTTTCTATTTTATTGTGTGTCTGTGGTTTATTCTTTTTATCAAAATAGAATAGAATTGCAAATTGAAAAGGCAATACTAATTATTACTATTAATATTTTACTAAAAATTTGTAAAACTAATTGTGGCATTAAAAATATTGTTCAAGAGTACTTCAAGTCGTGATGAAAAAAATTCCCTGACATTTTCCGGTTTTCCAAGAAATTTTTAATTTCCCTGACATTTTCCGGTTTTCCAAGTGTTATAGACACCATGAAAGAATATTATTAAATGTAATTCATTATTGTAATAACAATTACAAATTGAGTCCCAAATATCAAAACAATTTATTTATTTTCGAATTTTTTGAACATTTCAAAAGAAATTATTGTTCTTACGAAAAATTACAGGAATGGCCTTAAATAATGACGAGTCTGGAATGTAAAACTGGAAAATGACTTAATCAGCTCTAATCAAATCACTGTTATTCTCGTTTATAATATTGTCTCAATTGGAAAATAATGAAATGTCTCGTTTCTCATTTAGGATCGTCAATTTTCTCATTCTCTGTTGCCGCTGGGAATAATTTGCGTGAGAGAGGATTAGAATCTCTTATATTCTTTCCTGATATGTTCTTCATCGCAGCGACTCATCTTTGTTAGATGTATATGTATATACATATATTTGTTTCATCTTCAGTTTCTCCTTCTTCTTTTTCTTCAGTTTCATCTTATTCTTCTTCTTCTTTTTCCACGCGCCTATAGGCACATTGTTTTCCAACTCGGTCAATCGAGAGATGTCCTTCGATTAAGGATTGGCAAGATAGGATCAAAATCTCAGGGTCGCTTTGGAAAATACGACATTGGCGAAGATACAGGTTTAGATATTTATCTGTCGATTCGATACTTCTATCCTGACACGCGTTAGAAAGAGAGGAAGGAGTGGTTCACTCGCGAAACGATATCTTCACAGTAACAAGAAATTCTTATAAAATTAATTTAAAATCAGTACTGCTGAAGAGTTAGTTAATTTTTCTTAGATTACTCAAATTTTGTTTACTAAAAACATTTTATTTATTATAAAAATTAAAAATTATAAATAAAATTAATTATAAAATAGTTCTTGAGGGTCAAAATGGTGGATGAATCTCTCCACTTGAGAACGCCAAGGTCGCCACCAGGTGGCAGGAGAAATTCCAAGAATCAACTTAACTGCCATCTAGCGGTGACCTTGGCGTTCGCAGGTGGAGAGTAGCAACTCCATATTGAATCTCAAGATATTCATCTGTATTCGTAATTCTATAATTACTTATAATTTAGAAAGTTTGGCAATTAATATAACGGATTTTAATTTTTAATTTACTTTTCTTTTTATCGCCTCTTATATTTTACTTTTAGAATTATAATTTAAATTTCACATTTTCAATAAATCTTCGTAAAATTCCATTGAACTTCCAATTTTGTATAACGTAAAAAAATTCACACTCAGTACATGAAATATGTAAAATAATCAAAAATTCCCTACCAAAAAAGATTTTCATTATAATAAACTGAACAGTTCAAGAATAAAATTTCCCACTATAGACATAAAAATAAAAATCAAAAATATCTTTACGATACACTTCATTGTTATACGAGAAATTTATTCACATGTTTGACATCAACTCTGTCTCGACATTTCATTATATTGCGTCAGTTTTTAGCAATAAATAACAGTTTTCACACAAAATCTCTCACTTGATGTTTGCGTTGTTGTTGTTCTCTCTCTGGGGGATCACGACCCACAAATCAAAATCCTTATGTCTTATTCATATTGGTATGCGATATAGACACCTGCTGTCACCTATGACTCAACTTTTTAGATCGATTATCGTGAAATTTTTTGACATTCATTATAAAGACCGCCAAAGCATTTTTTTTCTTTTTCAAAAACAAATTTGATTGAACTACTTTCTTCCATGTAAATGTTGGAAATTAATTTTCTGCTACATTCATAAATCATATTTCTTCCTGTTTAAAATATATGTAATATATATCATAAACAGAAACGATGTCATTCAAAAAACTATACCAATCATAAAACGAGTAATCACTTTATAAAGAATTGCAAATGAAAAAAAAAATTATAAATAGCCAAAATTAATAATAATTTAATTGATACGTTTGTAAATGTTTCGAAATTTATCGTTCGGATCAAAAGAGTTTGCATCATCGTGTATATAAAGTTTATGGATGAAAAAAAGCGAGCATTAAACGCATATTTTGTAATTTTCATATACAATAAAACTCATTTTCGATGGTCTTATTTTACAAATAATAAAGGTTATTCAATTCTCACGAAAATGACTTTGATCTACTTTTAATAATTCGCTTCCGTCTGGGAATGAATGCACCTCATGTGAATCATACGCAAGAAAATGTAAAATTTACAATTACTTTTTTCGAGTAAATTTATTTATTTTAGAACAAATATTTTTCACAATTATTACTTAACTATTTTTTTTATTTAATTGTATGCTTTTAATAATTTTTTATTTGTATTTATTTTCTTCAAACTATAAATTAAATTTTACCATTAGCTATAAAACAAGAAGATATCGAACACTCCGAGTCTTCGACTCGGAGTGTTCGATTTCTTCATGCTTTACAATAATTAAAGATGGCAAATTGATAAAATTATTATTTTATATTATAAGAATATTGTACTTATTCAAAATTATTTTCATCATTTCAATTCAATTACTATTTTTAAGAATTTTTAAACGAAATTCTTCTTTAAAGCAATTAATTTTCGAAAAACTTCTTTGACAATTTTCAAATCAATTTGTTTACAATATTCAATTTTACGAATTTCAATTATTCATAAATTAAATATACATTAAATATACAAATATACAAAATTAAATATACATTAGAAAATAAAAACTTCAAATAATATTTAAAAAAATCCAATTAAACTTTTTCAAAAAAATTAATTTCAAAATTCAATTATTTATTTATAATAATTTACGCTATATTGCTTTTAATATTTAATTTTATTATCTAGAATTTTAACTGAAATTCCTTTTTAAATCAATTTTTATTAGAAAATTCTACTGAAATTCAATTATTTAAATACAAAAATAAATAATTTATTGAATAATTGGATGTTTCTTAAAATTGAATTCTCACAAAGAGTTTTATTTACGAATAATTATATTTTTTGAGAAATTCGAAATTGTTTTAAAAATAATTGAAATTCTGCGATGAATTTCATTATTTGTGAAAATAATTGAATCCCTGTAAAAATGTTATTATTTATGAAAATAATTGAATTATTGCGAATAAATTTATAAAAAATTTGTAAATTATTGAATTCCTGTGAAATTTTTATTATTTATGAAAACAATTAAATTTATTTTAAATAATTGAATTCTTTTAAAAAATTTTATTAAAATAGTAGATATTGAAAATCATTGAATTGTAGAAAATTTTTGAAAATTGTTAAAATTTTGTCAATTTTTAAAATCAAACCTTTTCTAAATTCAATTATTTCTAAAAATTTATCCTAAAATGCTCTTAATAAGTTATTAAGTAATTATGTAAAATTATTATTATGTAAAATTTTAACTAAAATTCATTTTTAAATCAATTTTCATTAGAAAATTCTACTAGAATTCAATTATTTAAATACAAAAATAAATAATTTATTAATTGAATGTTTCTTAAAATTGAATGCTCGTAAAGAATTTTATGAAAAAAATTTTTAAATTAATGAATTCTCTCGACGAATGAACATAATTAAATTTCTGCAATAATTTGTAATGCAAAAAACTAATTTATTGAATAATTGAATATTTCTTAAAATTCAAATCTCATAAATAATTTTATCAACAAAATTTTAAATAATTAAATTCTTTCCACAAATTTTAATAAAATTTTTAAGAATAATTACATTTTTCGAGGAATTTGATTAAAATTGTATATTAAAAATAATTGAAATTCTGCAATGAGTTTTATTATTTATGAAAATAATTGATTCCTAAAAAGTATTTTATTATTTACGAAAATAATAAATCCCTGTAAAAATGATATTATTTATGAAAATAATTAAATTATTACGAAGAAATTTATAGAAAATTTGAAAATAATTGAATTCCTGTGAAATTTTTATTATTTTATTAAAATAATTAAATGTTTGCCAAGAATTTTATTATTTCTAAAAATAATTGAAATTTTCTTTTTCTCATTGATATATTTTTATTTTTCACTCTAACTGTAACACTTTTTCGTTTTCACTTCCATTTTCACTTTGATATATTTTTATTTTCACTTCAACTTTAACAGGTTTTTCTTTACACTTTCATTTTCACTGTCACTGTGACTGATCTTTATTTTTACTTTTATTTTTTACTTTCACTTCAACAAATGAAAGGGAAAATAATTATCTATCAAAGTAATCTATCATGTAAGTGAAAATAAAAATCTATCCAAATGAAAATGAAAATGAAAATGAAAATGAAAATGAAAATGAAAATGAAAATGAAAATGAAAATGAAAATGAAAATGAAAATGAAAATGAAAATGAAAATGAAAATGAAAATGAAAATGAAAATGAAAATGAAAATGAAAATGAAAATGAAAATGAAAATGAAAATGAAATGAAATGAAATGAAAATGAAAAATGAAAATGAAAATGAAAATGAAAATGAAAATGAAAATGAAAATGAAAATGAAAATGAAAATGAAAATGAAAATGAAAATGAAAATGAAAATGAAAATGAAAATGAAAATGAAAATGAAAATGAAAATGAAAATGAAAATGAAAATGAACATGAAAATAAAAATAAAAATCTATAAAAATGAAAGTGAAAATAAAGAAATCTATGAAAGTGAAAGTAAAATTCTGTTTAGGTAAAAGTGAAAATTGTAAATTAAAAATATGATTCATCAAAGTGGAGATTAAAATGAAAATAAAAATTTCTTAAAGTAAAAGTGACTATGAGAATGAAAGTAAAAATAAAAAAATGTATGTAAGTGAAAATAAATCTTTTTCTTCTTCTTCTTTTTTTTCTTCAATGACTTTTGGCACTTTTGGACTTTTGTCACAATGAAAGTGAAAATGATAGTTTTTCAAAGTGAAAGTGAAAAAAAAGTCAAAGTTAAAATGAAATTACACAATCGACCCCCAGGAGTATAATTGAAATATTTCCTGCTATTGGAGACATAAAAGTCACTTCCTTCTAAATTTTTTCCAATATCGATTCTCTCCAAGAGACAACCTTCCAATACCCCAACTAGAATCGAAGTCTAATAAATATAAAATCCATTAACTATGAATAGAGAAACAAAATGTGAATCACTCTTAATTTAATCTCAAGGTGTGTTTTGTATCCCACGATCCAGTATTGAGTAATCGGCAATGAAACGTGTTACGGATCGAACAATCTCAGAAAGTAACCAGAAGTTAGCAATGGTCTATTATACTATACACTGTACATATATATGCTACACATTACTATATCGTGGGAGGCTCTTCCGCTTCCGCTATTCTCGTCCCACGAAAATAGAAAATAGCCAATACTCTTGATATTTGAATAAAACTTAGGGAATATCAAATAATAATAGTAATAATGCGAAAGGGCTGATCGATCAACGGTACTCGATTTATCTCAAGATCTTAAGTAGTGGAATCCGGAAAGTCAAGATCGACGATGATGTAAAGTGACTCGTGTCGATCTTCTCATATAAATACATTTCTGTCTACATAGACACATACATTTATATATATGAGTAAAAAGAGAGTGACGTGGCGTGCGAATAATTCGATGCGGATATTCTAAATGTGCTAGATAAATCCGGATAATGAAATCGAAATCATTATTATTGGAAATATCAAGAGTGAAATCACCATCCAAGTTAATTACACAAACAATTTATTGTAATTTTAATCAAAAACGAAAAAGATTCATCTTGGGAATTTATATAACGAATGCACAAAAAAAATAATTCATTAAAATATAGACGTATATAAAATACAGACGTATTTATTTTCAAAATTTTAAACTTTCAAACCTCTCGATAATTTTACCTCTCTTGATTTTTAAATTACAATTCTTATTTCTAAATATTTAGAGAATATAGTTATTATCATACAGAGAAATACCGAGTTATATTTCACACAAGATCATGAAATTTAATTTCACTTACGAAAGTTAATTTTCATTAGTCAAGGGAGTAATAAAATGATAATTTATAGAAAATTACGTCTAATGCGCTCTAAATCATGTTACCAATGACGGTTATTCAATTTTCAATCTAATAAAAGATAATAATGAAATGTTTGCGCGTGTAGGTTGTTCAAAGTTACGCTCCAGTTTCGATTATGTGTCTATACTGGGACATTAAAATTAAATACTATATAAAATAGAGAGTATTAAATGACGGGAAAGAAAGATTTATTAATAATCAAAAAGTCGAGTGTGCGTATAAGCCAACTTATGTAAAACATGTCAAAACTAACGACTTTTCTCATTACTCTAAAATAGATACGCGGAACTATAAACAAATATGAATTGTAGCACCTGTCTAGTCTGAGAGATGATGATTCATGAGAATGGTACAGCCATCATCCTCCTTCGCAATCAAAATGAATGAGACGTTATAAATACTGTTTCTATTTATACTATGTAAACAATGTATAACAAAAAAAAAAAAGAAAAAAATCCCCTTCTCTCATTATAGATCTTCAAAAATTGATTGAACCCAAATTTTATTATATTTGTTTAGTAAAGTCACGATCACAAAAAATGTGTTATTCATTTCTTTGATTCGATTCCTTTTTTTCATTGTGAAAAAGCTTTCCTACTCATTATTATTATTATTATCATCATCATCATCATTCCATATTCATAAATGAGAAATGACACAAAATAGTGTATGAAGAAAAACAAAGAATCAATAAATTTAATCCATTGAAATTGTAAACCTAGAAAAGAACAAAAAATGAAAATTGCCTTTGTTTCAATACTTCAATTTTTCAATCAACAAACGCATGAAAGCAGGAAAATGTAAATAAATTTTTTTTCTTTCTAAATTCAATTGTGTTGAAACCGTGTGAAACAATTATTTCCAGATATTAAATAATTCAGACATTAAGGAAATTTATTCCACAAGATTTTATTTTCAACTTTTACATTATTGTTGTTTTATGCAAAATCCTTGGATTAAATATCAAATTTATTTATTTCAATCCTATTTGCGTAGACTTTCAAATGAAATTTATATATTTTCGATTTTTCTTTTAATCTCAGCAATCGATTTTATTATTTTATTTTATTATTTTCATTTGCATAAACTTGACTTTATTTATTCGATAAATAAAATTAAAAGAGAGAAAAGAAAATGTGAAATCTGGACTGTTTTTCCTGCAAAGGGAAAACTAGCCTAATAGCACTGAATATTCGATTCACATTCCTAGAATATTCCATTGGAACATTTGGAATATTAAAATATCCGACCTTTAGTAATATTCCTGTAGAATAATGTAGGAGTATTCCATCAAAAGATTCAACAAATATTCCATTTCTATCTACTATCCAGTATCCATTATAAATATTTATATTGAAATAAGTAAATAATTACCTGATCTAAGTATTTTATTTTATCGTACTAGATAAACAGTTATTTGCGTCAAACGAAACTTGCTTAAATTAAATAAATATGAATATTTGTAACTAATAAATAATTGTTTAAATCAGTCATGAAAATTATATAATAATATTCCTGTAATATTGCTTTAAAAAATTAATTACTTACTTCAAATACAAAATTTATTTGCATAAAAAAACATTATTGGATTCAAATAAATCTAAATTTTGACTTAAATAAAAAATTTTTTTAAAAAATAAATATTAGGGTTGTCACAATAAGTTTCAGTTTATCAATTTCCCTGACATTTTTCTAACAATTTACTGACATTGAAATTATTTTCCCTGACAACATTTTTTTTACAGGAAAATATGAAAGTTTACGGAAAATGAGTGAAATTTAAGAAATTTAATAATTTTGAAAAATTTCAACTATAACACTGCCTGAATTCAATTATTTTCTATAATTTTCAACTAAACTTCATCTCTAAATCAATTATTTCAAATAATTTTACGAAAGTTCATCGAGAATTAAATTATTTAAATACGAAAATCCCAATTTTTTATAATAATTATAACTGTCCATGTTTTTTCCTTCAATTTATGAAGCTATAATATTTTCAAAAAATAAAAATAATCAAATTTTTGAAGAATTTTAATTACAGATATGACTATGATTTCTAAGAAATGTTAATAAGTCTAAAAAAGTAAATTTTTATTTGCTTTATTAGAAGATAATTAAATCTTAAAAAATTTTGATAAAAAAATTCTAAGAATTAAGTAGTTTTTAAAAATATTTTAATGTAATTTTTCGAAAACAATTGAATTTCTTAAAAGAGTTTTTGTATTAATTAAAAAAAAACTAACTAATTTTTTAATAACATTTCATGAAATATTTTGGCATGATTTTTTTTCCAAAATGTTAAAAATAATTCTAAAATGTTATTATTTTTTGTATGTATTTAAATTTTTGAAAATATGTAATTAAAAGATCTGAGAATACTAAATTTAAAAAAATTTTATGCTAATTTTCATTAATTTTCATTTTTAAATTAACGTTTAAAGATTTTTCATTAAATTTTGAAAATTTACAATTAAAATTCTTCAAAAATTGATTTTTAAAAATTCTAACGAAATATTTGAAAAAAACTTATTATTTTCTAAATTTTACAAAATTTCAATTATTCAACACCTTTTTAATTGTATATTTCGAAAATTTAAATAGAAAAATGATTCAAAAATAGTTTTTGAAAGATTTGTTTATAGTTATTTTTCGCAATTTAAAAATCGAAATGAGTTACATTTAATAACTAAAAAATATGATATTTTGATGCAGTATTTAAAAAAAAGAAGTGGAAAAAGTCGAAGTTTTTGAAAATAAGTCGAAAAAAATCTCAATTTTCTAAATTTCCCTGACCAAAAATTTGTTTTCCTGACATTTCCCTGACTTTACTAGCTTTACTGACATGTGGCCCTCCTAAATATATATTTATTTGAGTCAAGTTTAACTAATTTTATTGTTCAGTTATTTTCCACGGAAAATCAGTTATTTTTAACGCATTCAAAAGCAAAAAGTCAGTCACTGATTGTCAGATAAAACCATAATTTTTAACTGATTCAAATTAAGAGATTACTCTCTAAATCCGAATTAGTAAAATTTTATTAACAAATAATAAAATTTTACTAGTTTCACTATTTTAAAATTCAAACATTTTTAAATTTGAAACATGAATAAATTATTTCCAAAGGAATATTCAATAACAATAAACAGAATATTCTGTGCTTTTTCGAACAGTTCAAATTCAGAGATAAGTTTAATAATTTTTCACATATTTAGTTATATTATTTTTTCTTTTGATTTATTTTCAAATCAATTAAAGATAGAGGATAAAATGAATGAAAAGGGTACAGATTAATTGAAAAAATTGATTAATTTGAAAATGACAAAAAAGATCGCTCAACACTTTTAATTAAATAATCGTTCATATTTCTAACTCTGACAAGAAAAAATTTTTTTTCCCTTGACAGTAATTGATTTTCGTAAGCTTTGTTAAAATAGACAATTTACTATAAGTGTTTTGTGTCTGCGCGCATTCATTGAACAATTATCAAGTAGGTGTTTCTAAAGAAAACAATCGACCTCTTTCCTCTTATACGTGTGTAGGAAGAGGGTATATTTTCCACCTGAGTGGCTTATTGATAAACAAAAACCTAATTGAAGGAGCAATTAAGAAACTCATTGTAGGAGACTAATTTTTTTCATCCAAACCTTTCTCCTTAGTCTTTTACATATTACACGTATTATATATATATAAAGTGTGGGAAGAGGGTGGAATTCTCGAAAATAAGAATAACGATAGAAATGTCGATATAAATACTATGGTAAATTGATCGAGAGACTTCGTGGGACTTTGTCGCTCCCTATGTACATACATATATATAAAACGATGAAACAATCGATTCATCGTCCAAACGATAGATCGACATATATACAGAATACAAAAACAGAAAATAACTAAAAGAGAGATATAACACGAACACCACGTGGAATTCGTGCGATGATAATAAAAACTGATTTCATCATTATAATGTCTCGTGATTGTGAATCCATTATAAAGTTTTTTCTAGAATAGGAGGGAAATTTTTGCACGTTTCACGCGGCAAAAGAATGAGAGAAAAAAATCATTGAAGATATTTCATTTATAAAATAAGAAAATCAAGTGATTAAATATTCGAAGAATTATTCCTCTGAAATAAGAAGAAGAAGATGCTGCAGCAGCAGCAACATAGCGCAGAGTATTTCAGAAAAAAAGAAGAAATACTATTAACTTGTGCATTATGAGGAGAATACATGTTTCCATATAGTGTATAGAATAAGCTGCCCGAGAATGTAAAAATATATGTTACAAACACAAAGAAGGTACGTGTAACGGTCACTGGATGCACGTTCCCTGGACCATTCTAATATCAAGGACGCGCAAGAAGAGTTGGATGCAGGCAACCTGTGACCCGGCACGCTGAAATCTACAGGATGTCTGACTCATGACGCGGAACGTCACCCCGCCATATCCGAGAGATGATCCTTTTTACCCCAAACGGGAAGTTATGTAAATACAGTTTTTAAAGAGTCGTTTTCGAATGGGACCCGAGGACGAAATTATCTCTTCCCTTTTTTTTTATCTCCACTTGTGAGAGATGCTTCTTGGTACCGGAAATGAAAAACTAAATTTTTAGCAGTGCTAAGAATTTATAACAGTTAGGAAACATTTTCGCTGTGGTATTAATTTTAGGAATTATAGTTTGTCACCTATTCGTCTTTTTTACCTATTTTAATAATTTCTTACATATTCGACCTTTTTTCATGATTCAGGGTTGTCATGCTTTTGCTCATTTCAAATTCCTTATGACCTTTCCAGGTTTTCCAGGTTTTTAAAACTACATTTGTTGCCAACAAAAATTTAATTTTGTTTTTACCAGACTTTCCCTTAAACTCCAGACAAAAGTCTTACTTCTTGACTTAAAAAATATTCTCACTCAGTTTAAAAAATGTTCTATGGCTTCTTTTTTAAATAAATATGTAATCACTATTATTTTTCTACACGAATTAAAATTTTCAAAATTTCCAAATTCAAACCTTTTTGAAATTAAACAATTTTATAAAAATTGTTATAAAACATGAAGAAATCGATCACTCCGGAGCAATCGATATCTTCATGTTTTATAATAATTATAAAGATGACCGACTGATAAAATTATTATTTTATATTATACCCTGTAAAAAAAGGGAGTTAAATTTTAACTCCCCCGGGGGTCTATAAAAGTCGCACCCATTGGAGAGTTAATGCCGGGGGAGTTAAATAAAGAGAGTTAAAATTTAACACCCAAATGCTAACTCCCCATGGAAAAAATAACTCGCGCGGGTGTTGAATGAAGGGAGTTAGAAATTAACTCTCTTTTGGAGTTGATTTTTAACTCGAAAAATTTAACTCCCAACTCCCGAGTCCGTTAACTCCCTAAATTTTTTACAGTGTAAGAATATTATTACTAACTGTAACTTCATAAAAATTATTCTCATTTTAATTCAATTATTTTCTAAAATTTGTAACTAAAATTCTGCATGAAATTAATTATTTTTAATAATTTTTGCAAAATTTCTTTGAAAATTTTCAAATTCTTTTGTTTACAATTCAATTTTACGAAATTTCTTCGATTATTCGGAAATTCTTCAATTAAATATACATTAGAAAATAAAAACTTCAAATAATTTCAAAAAAGTTATATAAAACTTTTTTTTAAAATATTAAATCTACACAATGTTCAGTTAATGGAAAATTCAAACTTTTAAAGATTATAATTCAAAACCTTTTCAAAATTCAATATTATTTCTAAAAATTCACGCTTTTTCCTTTTGAATTATAAATTTTACTATTAAATTAAGAGAAACTACTATTTATTGGTAAAATATACTAATTCAAAAGCAAAAAGTCTAATTCAAATTAGAAATCATTTTTACTAATTCAAATTTAAAGAGTTTAATGTTCAATTATTATTTAAATTTTAACTGAAATGCATATTTAAATATCAATTTTCAATAGAAAATTCTATGAAAATTCAATTATTTAAATACAAAAATAAATAATTATTGGACTTCACTATTTCAGAAGTTAAATAAAAATTAAATTTACTGTCAAACGAAAATGAAGATAATAAGATATAGTTATAGTTTCATTTATAGTTCTTTTCATTAAATTGTCTTTGTTTAATTCAAAAATTAAAAATATAGAGTTGAACTAATTTTTGTTTTGACTGTCCAGCAGATTTTTCCTCATAACAAACTTTCTCAAAAAGAAAAAAATTATATTAATTCAAAAAATTTAAAGTGTAAAATAATGTAATATTAAAATATATTCAATTACGAAAAAAACATGTATTACATATAAATTTCCTCTTTTTCCGTATATTTTACTTGTTTAGAAATTTTTATAAAAATCGATGTTTTTTATCCTCTATATCAAGACCACACTGAATTCCTCATTAATTGAGATTCATTTTTAAAAAGATAACCTAAATCTAGATGAGTCATTTGTAATTCATGAATTTTTATATTTCAGGGAAACGATTATGTAAATGTGAATCACTTTAAATTTTTTTTTTCTCTTTTTCTTCATTCATTCTTGATTTTTTGATTCAAGCGCGAGCGCGCGCGTTGATTCTGGTATTTTTATAGTTCGGGAAGAGGCAGGGAATTACAGGAAAGCAAGTTTCAGTAGAAAAAGCCAAATTTGGTAGATATAAAAAGGCTGTCCCAATAAATATTGTGCGCGTGTGGTTTAAAACAGTTTTCATTTGAAACTATTATATAGAATTGAAAGTAATTTATATCTTTGGAGAAAAAAAAATCTCTTTATTTTTTAATTAATATTGCATAATTCGAGTTTGAAATTTATATAAATTTCAAAGTGATACAATTTTTTTTTTATTTCAACACTGTATAGATATATTCATTGACACAATATAAAATGATGAATTTAATTAACGCAATACGGTTCCTGATTCTAATTCAAATCGTATAGAACAATTACGTTATTTACATAATTCAGTAGGGTAATAGAAGATATATTGAATTGTTTCTCAATGTGGAGAGGAGAAAAATAAAAGAGAACAGAGTCAATATTGTGTGTGCCCTCGAAATGAAGCGCGAGGTCATTATTAGCCAAAAGCGAGAGGCGCCATTGTCAATTTACGGTAGTAATTCGTTGCTTTAATTCGAGCCACACGCAATGTGTGTAAATGGCCCTGATTCGATGAGCAAAGCAAAGGTCGTAACGATTGTTTCTCGATGGCGATTTCCGACGTGCCAGGCCTATTAAATGTCCTGACGATAATGATTCGTGCGCCCAGAAGCGTTTAACCTTTAGTTTGCGCGACTCGAGACGAGCTTGAATCATTGCACTTAATAATTATTGTCGTAATGATTTTATCGCCGAATGGCGAACTTTAGCGCGGTGAAATTATGTACTTATTATTCCGTTAGGTTCTATTTCAATTTTTTTTTTTATTGATTTTTTATGAATTCTTCTTTTGGTTCAGTTCGTTAGTTGGAATTTTCTTCTTGATTCAATTCTTCAATTTTCTCCTTTGTTTATTTACTTACCCCCACAGTTTTCCTAATGATATCAAATTGAGACAAAAAACGTATCGCAAAACTTTTGATACGTTGTTTGTCTCAATTTGATATCCTTAGGAAAACTGTGTAAACTTTGAATTAACTAATAGTTTTAATAATTCTTTGTTCCAAAAACCGAAAAGTCCAAATTTTTTTCAAATTCAAACTCTTTCGTTCTGTATTCCGTCATTTCTGAGAATTACGAAAAACAAAATGGTGGCGCACATATAAAAAAGCTGATCCACTTGAAATTTTATAACTCGTCTAAAATCCAAATTAAACTGAATTAAATGACGATATTTTTTTAAAACAATTTTTCCCAATATGGCAAGAATGCGATTTATGTGTAAAGAATATTATTCAGGGTGTCTACAACTAATATGAAAAAAATTCTCCTGATATTTCCAAGTTTTCCAGGCCTTCTAAAAATTTTTTTTCCAGGTTTTAAAAAAAATTACAGACCATTTTCGAACAAAAATATAAACAGTTCGAGTCAAATAAGAGAACATTTTATTTAAAACTATAAATTAAGTTTCTTCATGTTTTATAATAATTAAAGATGCCCGAAAGATAAAATCATTGTTTTATATTTTAAGAATATTGTACTTCTTCATAATTTTTTTCATCATTTCAATTCAATTATTATTTTTAATAATTTTTAAATAAAATTCTTTAACTAAAAATTCACTGTCAATTTTCAAATTCATTTGTTTACAATATTTAATTTTACGAAATTTCAATTATTCGTACATAAATTCTTCAATATATATTAAAAAATGAGAACTTCAAATAATATACAAGAAATTTAATGAACCTTTTTCAAGAAAATTAATTTCAAAATTCATTATTTATAAAAATTCACGCTATATTGCTTTTAATATTCAATTATTATCTAAAATTTTAATTGAAATTCATTTTTTAATCTCAATTTTTATTACAATTCAATTATTTAAATAGGGGCCGTCCATAAATTACGTAAGTTATTTTTTTGGAAAATTTGACCACCCACCCCCCTTTGTAAGATTTTTTACATACATTAGCGCCATTTTTTCTACGGTTCGTAAGATTTAGCAGACCCACCCCTCCCCCCAAAATGTCTTACGTAATTTATGGACGACCCCAAATGAGAGTAAACAATTTATTGAATTATTGAATGTTTCTTAAAATTGAATTCTCATAAAGAATTTTACCAACAAATTTTTAAATTGATGACGAATTTTAATAAAATTTTTAAGAATAATTACATTTTTCGAAGAATTTGATGTGTATTTTTATTAAAAAAATTGCATACATAATCTCAAATTTTTTGCTTCTTAGGTACCTTTCTTCGGAGTGCGTCTGAAATATAGAGTTTTATAAATAATTAATTAATATTAATTATTAGAAGTAGTGTATAATAGGATCCTTTTGTAGAAATTATTATTTTCTTTAGTTTTTTATATTTTTATAACCATTTTATTGTAATGTATTTCTTTTCTTTTTGTTTCAGGTGAGTAAAACAACGTACTTTTTCTGTTGAGTTTATTTCGTAAGTAAATATATACAGAATTGTATCTCATTTTATATATTATAAAAATCATAATGGTTATAGGAATAATTTAAGATTCTGAATTTTGACGTTTTAACATTGAAGTAGGCAGTGCTGATCTTAAATTAAAATTTACTTTCTGATAATTAATTAAATTGAAAGAAACGATTGTTTATAAGCTGTGTAGTATAATTTACTCCTTAAATTTGAATTACTTAAAATCTTTACTAATTTGAAATTTTGTTACTAAATAGTAAACAGGGTTGTCACAGGTCAGGGAATTCAGGGAAAAGTCAGGTAAATTAGAATTGGTCAGGGAAATCAGGGAAAAGTCAGGGATTTTTATTAAAAGTACTGGAAAAAATTAAATTTTTAGAATTTATAAGAAAATTCTAAATTTTAGAGTCTTTTTTGTTTGCCTCATAAACTATGAAATTGTCAAGAATTCTAATACAAAACTTTCAATTTGTTCTATTTCTGTCAATAATTTAATTTTAAATAACTTTATTCTTCATTAAATTATTTTAAAAAATTTAAATAAAATTCATCGCAAGAAATATATAAAATTATATAAATATTATATTATATATTAATTATATTATATAAATTATATATTATTATATTTTTAGTTCCCCCTTTCTATAAGGGTCCCTTAAAACTTTCTGAAACAGCGGCGGCGGCGATATGATTTTATATTAATAGGGATAGATAATAAAATTGATCATAGAATACAATTATTTTCGTAAAATATAACATTCAATTCAATTCCTTTATATTAAAAAATAAAGTTTTTCACAGGAATTCAATTATTTAAAAACTAATATTTAAATTCTTCGTCAGATTTCAATTATTTTCAATTTTTTAATGAAATTTCTCGATAGAATTTAATTTTTTTAAAAATAGTTTTAAAAAATTCTGAGAAATTCAATTATTATTTTAAAAAATTGGAATAAAATTCTTCACAAGAAATTAATTATTTACATAAATAATAATATTTTTCTCTGAAATTTAATTATTTTCACAAATAAAATTCTTCACAGGAATTCAATTCTTTAAAACATTTTTTAATAAAATTAGTTGCAAGAATTCAATTATTTTTATAAATAACAGAATTTCAATTATTTTTTATACAATTTTAAATAAAATGATAAGAAATTGCATTTATTCTTACATTTTTTTTTCAATTCGCAGAAAAAATTCAATTATTTTTTAAAATTTTGATAAAATTCTTCATAAAATTCAATATTAAGAAATATGCAATTATTGAATAAATTATTTATTTTTGTATTTAAATAATTATTGAATTCACGGAAAATGTTCTAATAAAAATTTGATTAAATAATGAATTTTACTTAAGATTTTAGATTATAATTTGAATATTAAAAGTATTATAAAGTGAATTTTTAGAAATGAATTTTAAAAAGGGTTCAAAATTAAAATATTGGAAATTTAAATTTATAGTTACAATATTCTTATTATATGAAATAATGATTTTATCACTCTGTCATCTTAAATTTATCATAAAACACGATGAAAGCGATCACTCCGAGTCGAAGACGCGGAATGGTCGGTTTCTTTGTGTTTTATAATAATATTCTCACAAGTTATTAAATTTCAGAAGGTTTGTATTTGCGAAACTCAATTCCTATAGAAAAATAATAATGATTAAATATTTATTTAAAAACCCAGGTGCGAATTTTGGTCGGCCGCCAGAGTTGGAAGGTCGGGCGCAGGTCGGCCCATCTATGGCTGCCAATAGGTCGGCAGCCAAAGTCGGGCCGACTTTGGTTACTGTTTCCACCCAAGTTTGGGCCGACTATGGGTGCCAAAGTTTAGAGAACCTAATTTTAGTTGGTCGGGCCGACTCTGGCCTGAGTCGGGCCGATGGTCGGTAAAACTATGGCAGCCAGAGTTTAGAGAACCTAATTTTAGTTGGTCGGGCCGACTCTGGCCTGAGTCGGGCCGACGGTCGGTAAAACTATGGCAGCCAGAGTTTAGAGAACCTAATTTTAGTTGGTCGGGCCGACTCTGGCCTGAGTCGGGCCGACGGTCGGTAAAACTATGGCAGCCAGAGTTTAGAGAACCTAATTTTAGTTGGTCGGGCCGACTTTGGCCTGAGTCGGGCCGATGGTCGGTAAAACTATGGCAGCCAGAGTTTAAAAAGGTTAATTTCTGTTGGTCGGGCCGACTTTGGCCTGAGTCGGGCCGACGATCGGTAAAACTATGGCAGCCAGAGTTTAGAGAACCTAATTTTAGTTGGTCGGGCCGACTCTGGCCTGAGTCGGGCCGACGGTCGGTAAAACTATGGCAGCCAGAGTTTAGAGAACCTAATTTTAGTTGGTCGGGCCGACTTTGGCCTGAGTCGGGCCGATGGTCGGTAAAACTATGGCAGCCAGAGTTTAAAAAGGTTAATTTCTGTTGGTCGGGCCGACTTTGGCCTGAGTCGGGCCGATGGTGGGTTAAACTATGGCAGCCAGAGTTTAAAAAACCTAATTTCAATTGGTCGGGCCGACTCTGGCCTGAGTCGGGCCGATGGTCGGTAAAACTATGGCAGCCAGAGTTTGAAAAGGTTAATTTCTGTTGGTCGGGCCGACTTTGGCCTGAGTCGGGCCGATGGTGGGTTAAACTATGGCAGCTAGAGTTTAAAAAACCTAATTTCAATTGGTCGGGCCGACTCTGGCCTGAGTCGGGCCGACGGTCGGTAAACCTATGGCAGCCAGAGTTTAGAGAACCTAATTTTAGTTGGTCGGGCCGACTCTGGCCTGAGTCGGGCCGATGGTGGGTTAAACTATGGCAGCCAGAGTTTAAAAAACCTAATTTCAATTGGTCGGGCCGACTCTGGCCTGAGTCGGGCCGACGGTCGGTAAAACTATGGCAGCCAGAGTGCAAAAAACCTAATTTCACTTGGTCGGGCCGACTTTGGCCAGAGTCGGGCCGATGGTGGGTTAAACTATGGCAGCCAGAGTTTAAAAAACCTAATTTCAATTGGTCGGGCCGACTCTGGCCTGAGTCGGGCCGACGGTCGGTAAAACTATGGCAGCCAGAGTGCAAAAAACCTAATTTCAATTGGTCGGGCCGACTCTGGCCTGAGTCGGGCCGACGGTCGGTAAAACTATGGCAGCCAGAGTGCAAAAAACCTAATTTCACTTGGTCGGGCCGACTCTGGCCTGAGTCGGGCCGACGGTCGGTAAAACTATGGCAGCCAGAGTTTAGAGAACCTAATTTTAGTTGGTCGGGCCGACTCTGGCCTGAGTCGGGCCGATGGTGGGTTAAACTATGGCAGCCAGAGTTTAAAAAACCTAATTTCAATTGGTCGGGCCGACTCTGGCCTGAGTCGGGCCGACGGTCGGTAAAACTATGGCAGCCAGAGTGCAAAAAACCTAATTTCAATTGGTCGGGCCGACTCTGGCCTGAGTCGGGCCGACGGTCGGTAAAACTATGGCAGCCAGAGTGCAAAAAACCTAATTTCACTTGGTCGGGCCGACTTTGGCCAGAGTCGGGCCGATGGTGGGTTAAACTATGGCAGCCAGAGTTTAAAAAACCTAATTTCAATTGGTCGGGCCGACTCTGGCCTGAGTCGGGCCGACGGTCGGTAAAACTATGGCAGCCAGAGTGCAAAAAACCTAATTTCAATTGGTCGGGCCGACTCTGGCCTGAGTCGGGCCGACGGTCGGTAAAACTATGGCAGCCAGAGTGCAAAAAACCTAATTTCACTTGGTCGGGCCGACTCTGGCCTGAGTCGGGCCGACGGTCGGTAAAACTATGGCAGCCAGAGTTTAGAGAACCTAATTTTAGTTGGTCGGGCCGACTCTGGCCTGAGTCGGGCCGATGGTGGGTTAAACTATGGCAGCCAGAGTTTAAAAAACCTAATTTTAGTTGGTCGGGCCGACTCTGGCCTGAGTCGGGCCGACGGTCGGTAAAACTATGGCAGCCAGAGTGCAAAAAACCTAATTTCAATTGGTCGGGCCGACTCTGGCCTGAGTCGGGCCGACGGTCGGTAAAACTATGGCAGCCAGAGTGCAAAAAACCTAATTTCACTTGGTCGGGCCGACTTTGGCCAGAGTCGGGCCGATGGTGGGTTAAACTATGGCAGCCAGAGTTTAAAAAACCTAATTTCAATTGGTCGGGCCGACTCTGGCCTGAGTCGGGCCGACGGTCGGTAAAACTATGGCAGCCAGAGTGCAAAAAACCTAATTTCAATTGGTCGGGCCGACTCTGGCCTGAGTCGGGCCGACGGTCGGTAAAACTATGGCAGCCAGAGTGCAAAAAACCTAATTTCAATTGGTCGGGCCGACTCTGGCCTGAGTCGGGCCGACGGTCGGTAAAACTATGGCAGCCAGAGTGCAAAAAACCTAATTTCACTTGGTCGGGCCGACTCTGGCCTGAGTCGGGCCGACGGTCGGTAAAACTATGGCAGCCAGAGTTTAGAGAACCTAATTTTAGTTGGTCGGGCCGACTCTGGCCTGAGTCGGGCCGACGGTCGGTAAAACTATGGCAGCCAGAGTGCAAAAAACCTAATTTCACTTGGTCGGGCCGACTTTGGCCAGAGTCGGGCCGATGGTCAGTTTGAAGTTGCAGCTTATAAAATCATTTTTGTTCTTAGGCTTTCATGTAAGCGTAGCGTAATGGTTAGCGTGTTAGACTTCGGTGCGTTAGGTTGCGAGTTCGATTCCTGCGAGCGTTAGAAATTTTAATTTGTATTTATGTGTAAGATTGCGTTTAGTGTTAAGATGTATACAATAAACAAATAAATAATGAATAATAATAATTAATAATAATAATAAATAATTAATAATTTTTTGCAATCGGTCGGCCGACTTTTGGCTGCCAAGGTCGGCACGACCAAGGTTGCCAAAGTGAATCCGACCTTCTTTCTCATGGTCGGCAAAGCTTTGGCACCCCTGGTCGGCCCGACTTTGGCAACCATAGTCGGCACGACCATGTCAGCCACTGGACGGCGGGTGTTACAATTCGCTAGTTCGGCCGACCTTTGGCTGCCAAGGTCGGCACGACCATGGTTGCCAAAGTCAAGCCGACATTCTTTCACATGGTTGGCAAAACTTTGGCACCCCTGGTCGGTCCGACTTTGGCAGCCATAGTCGGACCGACCATGTCAGCCACTGGACGGCGGGTGTTACAATTCGCTAGTTCGGCCGACCTTTGGTTGCCAAGGTCGGCACGACTATCCACTTGGTCGGCGCGACCATGGCCCGACCAACTTTTCGCACCTGGGAAAGAGGTTATTGGTGTTTCCGAATAATTTTACAATTAAAGAAATTCATAAATAAAGCAGGGAGAAAGAAAATTAAATTTTTTGGCAACTCTGTTAAAATTTAGAGCGTAGAGTTAATATATTATAGTAAATATTATATAATTATTTGATTAATTAAATAATTATGAAAAAAAAAATTTGAAAATGGATGGGAAATGGATTATTTTAGCATTAGGGAAAAATTGTCAATTGAATGTCCATTAAGAATTGGGATATAATCGATGTTCTGTGGCGGTAGATATATACGTATATAAAATATGGTGATTTGAATGCTGGAAAAGTCAAGATTCAACGTGTGGGGTGTACAAGAGAGAAGGTGACACATGTGTACCAACAGGCCAGTAACTATATGTAGACAAACTCAAAGTGTATAGTGAATACGTGACTGACAGGCGCGCTTCGTCACCGCGGGACACGAGATAAAAGGAGTGCGACATAACAAGGTGCCTGTGAACGTACCAGCGAGATAACGTTAGCCGAGGATGCATATAAGTACCAGTCTATGATTCCTGAAACCACTCGAGCGTCACATGGATTTCGTTTCTCGTGCGACCTTTCCAACCGTCTAATGGGACTGCTTTTCACATCAAACATCATCGATTTAGAGATTAATCTTGCTACATAAAATGTTTGAGTCGAACAAAAAGGGATTCACTTCTGCAAATTTATCTCTCTCTCTCTCTCTCCCCAAATTTTGTGATAATTGCATTTACATTTTTGAAAAATAATTGTGCCAATTTGGAAGTTTGAAAGTTGCCATCGTAAAATATTGCAAAGCATCTGTAATAAAGTTTGACACCTTAATAACTCTCATAATTCATAGCTGAAAAAGTTTGAAAGCCTCCAGCTGTTGATTTTGTTTTACAAATTGCCGAGTATTTTTTATTTCTCGAGATTTTTGAATTAACAAATTCATCTCGTTTGGGAACAATTTTTCTTTCTTTATAGAAGTAGGACTTGTTTTGAATTTAAAATTTTTGATAGAAATTATATTGGAGAGATTGAAAGAAAAAATTTCTTATTAATGTTTGTGAAAAAAAATAAATAAAATGAAATATTAATAAGTTCGATTAAAAGTTGTATCACTTTTTGTGCAGAGACGAGTCAGAGAGCAGAAAGAAAATTAAGTGTTTGGGAATGCAAGAATATGATGTAAGTTAATGACACCCTAGGTGGTCTGACGAATTGGTTTACGAAGAGTAATTTATTCGATCTGACCCTCTCTCTCATTCTTTCTCTGTTGCGCTGTATTAACGGTAATGCGGCAATAGTATAACTTTTGGTGTGACACACGTTGCGGTTGTTTTTTTCTTATCCAAAACGGGGACACGAATGTTCACAATCGAATAAACTGGAACGACTCCCTGATGGACCCATCTTCACTTGCGAAACTTTTGTCGCAGCATAAAAGTTGCATATACAAACTCGTGTGTGCGTAATTTTTCCTCCTTCACGATAAAAAGAACCTCCGAGAAATCGAAATTTAATGGTAATTGGTTTCTTTCTTTATTGTATTTACTCTACACTAAATTTGAAAACAAACTACTTCGTTTTTTTTCTCCTTTCTCTTTTTTTGCTCAAAGCAAATTCAGGAAATTAAATAAAATTTTTATTTCAATAAATTGTAATTTAAAAAAATCAGCTAAAAATAGAAGAGAAGAAAAATTTGTTTGGATTATTGTTATTGATAAATTTTTGTAATTTTCTATATAATGTGAAAAGTGGGTAAAATTTATGATGGTGAAGATTGTGAGGAGCAGAGAAGGATATATATATCTGGTTATGGAGAAGGTTAATCCGGGATTGGATGATGGGGTTCGGGAAATATTTAATTTATTCGAAACACCTCGGTTATTAATCGCGAGGTGAATCCTCTTACGTGGGTACAAATAACGAACATGCCCCGTGTCGGGGAGATGAACCAGAGAAATGTTTTAAGCGAGCCACTCGCGGCGCCCACGCTCATCTGCGGCAACAGACGCGCCGACACGCGCGCACACGCCGGGCACCTTATTTCAACCATAAATTAATGTTCTGTCTTCGGTGGATGCATAATTGTGCGACCCGTGCCCAACGAGATATCCTCCTGGCAATGACACATAACGAGGGATCTAATGGATTCGCAAACACGACACACAATGCGCGCAGGATACGCCCTTGAAGAATCGTTCGGAAATTTTCGTTCAAAATTTTTTATATTGTCTCTTATTATTCCTGTGTTAGATTCAAATTTTTCCGATTTATTTACTTGTGGAAAATAGTAAATATGTATCTAGGACGAGAAGAAGATGTTTTCCAATGAGTTTGTAATTTGCTGCGAACAAACTCATCGGAAAACATCTTTCATTCAGTCAGTGATTGTTCTGATCAGCGAAGAAGAAACTAACATAACCTATAAAATTAACTGATAAATTAGTAAATTTGACGATGAATGACTTCTTTTTATAGGTACAACTGATTAAATCAGTAATCTTTATTTTACTATTTGAATCAGTAAATTTCTTTTAATTATCAGTAATTCAACTCTGACTGTAGCAATTAGTGAAATTAACTATAATAATCTGATAAAATTCTGTCTTTCATTCATTCATTCTGTCTGCAGTGTGAAGTTAGTTTTTGTGAATGCTTCTGTTTTTTTTCTCATTAAAAAGTATTGTTTGACAAATACACCTACTCTCTTAAATTGATTCAAAATAGGGTAAGTCCGGGGGAGATGGCCATAGTTTTTTAAAGTAGTGTAAAATTTATAAAAAAGCTTTTTTTGTCTAAACTTTTATTGATAATTAAACATGGAACACTTAACTTGAAAATAAAGAAACATAAAATAAAATATTTTCATTGCAACAATCTTAAAATTTACATTTTCGAAAAAGTGCATTTGGCCATTTCTCTGGAATGTCCGGGTGAGATGGCCACATGTGTTCGGGAGAGATGGCCACTACCTATAATTTTTGGCTTTTATCTTAAATTTAATTTTTAATCGTTCACATCACTTTCCTCTTTTTCTGGTCGCATTTTGAAAATTTTTCATGGGGTTCAGAGCAGTTTTCATGTAGCCACAAGTGTCAAATTCTGCATTGAATTCAATCTTCAATTAATGTCGTTCGGTTGTAACTTTTAGCACAACCTACAAATAAATCTCCATCTCTGGTGTCAATTAGATCAATTATTTTGTTCTCAGACATTTTTAATTTGCTTTTCTTTAATATTTCTCAAGTATCTAACATTAACATAAAAAAATTTTAAATAAAAGTCATTAATGGCCATCTTACCCAAAAATTCATGATAAAAGTAAACATCAAAATATTAAATAAATAAAATAATTTTTCCTTTCATTTTTCGTTTATATCGAAGCGTGGGTTATACACTACTCAATAAAACTTAAATTTAAAAATTATGTTAACAAATAACAATATAGCAACAAGAAATCTGAAATTTTCAAATTATTTTAGACCCATGCAAAAAAAATAAACAAGGATTACACTTACAGCTTCATTATTTTTCATCAAATTATTCTTTAGATTTATTATTAATCACAAAAGGTTGAAGAATAACCCATAAAAAGTGATATTTCTTTACAAATTCTGTAAAATATTCGAACTGGCCATCTCTCCCATATGGCCATCTCCCCCGGACTTACCCTAAATAAATCAAATTTCACTGATTCGCAGTGAAAATGACTACAAATCAGTAAAATTTGACTGATTAGGTAGCCAGAAGTAAGTCACTGATTCGTATGCAGTAGAAATTTCACTGATTCAATTTAAGAGAGTATTTTGTATATTGTATGTTTTTTCTGTATCAAATTTCGTTTGACTAATATAAATTATATGCAAATTTTTTTCCTTTTTATTTATAAAAAATATTAGAAAATTATTATTGAGAAATAGGAAATATACCCATTTTATGCATAATTTTTATTTCTCAATAACAATATTGTACACAAACTCATTTTTTTTCTTTTGAGAAAAAAAACATTACAAACTCCCGTTTCTTGATATTTTTGTAGAAAATTCTCAATTTTCATAAAGAAATAATTTGCAGCGTTTCTATTTCTTAATTACAATTGTCTTACTAAAATTCATAGTTATTTAAAAATAGAGGAAAATAATGTTTATAAATTCTATTTGTCAATTACAAATTTCAATTGAAAATGAAATTGGAAAATCTTTTGATTTTTGGAAATTAAAGGAAAAAATTTTACTAAAAAATATATTCTGTTACATTTATTTACGAATTTCTTTAATTGTAAAATTATTCGAAAAAATCAATAACATCTTTTTTTTAAATAAATATTTAATTACTATTATTTTTCAATAGGAATTAATATTTTCAAAAATTTCAAAATTCAATTAAAACTTTTCCAAAAAAAAAAAATTAACTCTAGGTATACAGAAATGTTAGTTGAAAGTATGAAAAATTCAGATTTTCAAAGATTTGAATTTGAAACCTTTTCAAAATTCAATTATTTCTAAAAATTCAGCTGTAATGCTTTTAATATTCAATTATTGTATAAAATTTAAACTGAAATTAATTTTCAAATTAATTTTTTATTAGAAAATTCTACGAGAATTCAATTATTTTAATACAAAAATAAATACTTTATTCAATAATTGAATGTTTCTTAAAATTTAATTCTCGTAAAGAATTTTCTCAAGAAATTTTTAAGTAATTGAATTTCTTTGACGAATTTTCATAAAATTTTTAAGAATAATTATATTTTTTCGAGAAATTCACTTAAAATTGTATTAAAAATAATTGAAATTTTACGATGAGTTTTATCATTTATAAAAATAATTAAATTCCTTAAAATTTTTTTATTAATTTTGAAAATAATTGAATTATTTTTTTTTATCAATTTGTTAATTGAATTCCTGTAAAATTTGTATTATTTTTAAAAATAATAATTATTAAATGTTTGCGTAGAATTTTGTCAAAATTTTTTTTCAAATAATTGAATTCTTTTGGGTTCAAACTAGGATCGAAACGTCTAAAAAAACTTAAAAATTTAGTTTTTTCATTTCAAATTATTGATCCTACAAACCACAAAAACTCTACACTATTACACAGTAAAAAGTAAATCTTAATTTAAGAGCTGCCTTAAATTCAACACTGTCTGCTATAATGTTAAAGGATACGAAAAACGTGCGTAAATTCAACATTGACTGTCTTAAAAATGTTGCATCTTAATTTAAGGCAGCTTTCGTGCCTTAAAATAAGATTTTCTTTTTACTGTGTACAATAATTAGATCACAAAAGAGTCTTACTTTTATTAACATAGAAGATATTGAAAATCATTGAATTGAGGACAATTTTTGAAAATAATTAAATTTCAGATAAGAATCTTATTATTTATAAAGATAATTGAAATTTAGACGAGAATTTTTTTAAATTTTTTAACATAATTGAATTTTTGCTAAGAATTTTATTACTTATGAAAATGATTGCAATCATTTGTAACTTCTCCAAAATTCAATTTTTTTGTGTTTTTAACTAAAATTCTTCTATAAATCATTATTTTTAATAATTAATTAATTAATATATATTAAAAAATTTTACTAATTTCAGAAGAATTTGATTTATTAAAATTTTGTGAAAGATTTAAGTTCTCTTTTCTAATATTAAATGCTTTGAAAAGTGAAATTTTATGAAATTTCAAATTAAAACCTTTTTAAATTAATTTATTTTTGAAATATTCAAGTGATATTATTACTTAAATAATTTATAAGTAATAATTTGATTATAGTTCTTTAATAATTAAGTTACTAAAAAAGAAATTATTGTTAGAAAGAGAAAAAATTGTAGGTTTTGTATTAGAATTTTTGGTAATTTCATAGTTTAAAAGGCAAACAAAAAGACCAAAATTTGAGAATTTTTTTATGATTCTTTTCTTCACTTTTCTAAAAAAAAATTTATGGGCTTTAAGAAAATATTAATGAGCCGATTTAATACGGTTCAGTTTTATACGAATTGCATTAAATTGATTGTTTACATTTACCCCAAGGTTTCTAAATTTTCAACCCTAAAATTGGGTTTATTATTTATTAACTAAATTGACACAATTGAAAAATCAAAGTCAATTTTTGTAATCTCTTTAATTAGAAATAAATAGAAATGTTTATTTCAAGTTTTAGATTATTTTCATGCAAATGTGAGTCGAAATACTAAAACTGTTAAACTTTGATTTTTTAATCTTTTATTTATTAAGAGATAACTATCTAAATCTGAATTAGTAGTTTTCTACTAATGAAATAGTGCGGATTCGTTTACCAATTGGAATTAGTAAATTTTTTTTACTAATTTCTAGTAGTTTTTTTTACTAATTTTTAGTAGAAAACACTAATTCAATTAGTAAGTCTTATTTTTTACTATTTCAAATTAGTAAGCCAACTTACTAATGAATTAGTAATTTTCTACTAACAATTAGTAGAAAACTACTAAAAATTAGTAAAAACTGTTACTAATTCAAATTGGTAAACGAATCCGCACTATTTCATTAGTAGAAATATAACTTACTAATTCAGATTTAGAGAGTACATTATTTATCCTAAATGACTCTACTAAGTAAGCAAAAAGTGAGTAAAAAGTGAGTAAAAAGTGAGCAACAAGTGAGTAAAATGTGAGAGAAAAGTGCGACCGTAAAAGAACATCAATGGATGACTTTGCGTCAAATGCACCTGCAATAGATCTCGACACTCTGATACAGATGCACATGTGTAGGTGCCCCCATAGGCATATATAATAGAGGATCGCTTAGTTTGCAGGAGCGAGGACGAGTCGTGATCCAATGTGCAAACGACAGGAGACCTTTTGCTTTCTAATCATTCTCAAGGTTAGTCCCGTTGAACCTATTAAGTCAACTGCACTTATGGAGGTTAGGACCTAACCCCCTGGCCTCCCTCTCCATGTAAGGGGATGACCTTAACCACAGCTGGAGTAAGACATCTTTCGTGTGTCTCTCTGCGGTCGATGTCTCTAACTATACACGTATGCACACCATCACTTAGGAACTTAGGAACGCCTCCGAGCATTGTTTCAGGATAACTCTTCTTGCGCGCGGTCTAATTATCATTCAGGGTCATCCAGGGTTACCAGACCAGGGTTATATATATACTTCACTCCGTACAATCGACAAACGAATTCAATCACCTTGTCAGTGTATTGCATTGTTTCTCATTCATTGCCCTGTAAATTTACTGCAATACATATGATTTATTATCATTTAGCATAAAGAAAAATTTAGATTCTTTCCTTTGTTATTTGTTTTGCCAACTATAGATGGCAAAGTTCAATGTTTTCCATAGTGTAGGGGTAAAACTTATATTGTGAACAGTGTTGAATAAATCTCGACTGACTTACATGAGTTATGCTCTACGATTATTTATCTATTCAGCTTCTTTTTAGTTGTAAATCTTTTTTCAAATTCTTCAATGATGCGGTAAACGATTTCGCAAATAGTCGCAAAAATTGAAAAAATTCTTTTTCTCCTCTTGTACATGAAATGAAAATTAAACTCATTTTTGTTGCATTTCACTTTCGGGTTGGTATTGAAATTATTAAAGTTCATGTTGTTCAAAATTAACTGCTCTGTGTCGAATTTTTTATTCTGTTAAAATGTCTCAGGAAATGAAGAATCATGTGGAGAATTAAAGAAGAATATACTCTTCAAATTTTAATCAGTAAAGTACTACTATAACAACTGGTGAAATGTGGCTAATATTGTGGCACATTAATATTCCCAAAATTTTATTTGACATAATAGTAATTTAACATAAATTTCATGACTTGTTCGACATAAAACTCATTTAATATAATTGCCATTTTACATAAATTTCATTAAACATGCATAAAAGTAATTTGACATAATTTTTAATAAACATAACTTTAATTCGACATAAATTTCATTTAAGACAAAATATATTTGACATAATTCGCATTTAACATAGAATTCATTTGACACAAAATGTATTTAAAATAATTTGACATAAAATTAATTAGGTATGAATTTAAAATTTAAAATTGTCATAAAATTCATTTGAAACAAAATTCATGTGATGCTGAAGTCCGCAACGGTTTTAAAAACAAAAATCCAAAAAAGAATTCTTTTTCAAGGCAAATTTATCTCTAATTTACATGTGCGTAAATTTTTCAGAAATAAAAAAAGACAATTGTTCAAAAATAACATGAGTTTGAAATAAAAATAAAATAAATTGGCGCAATTTTATTTCGTTTTCATTTTTATAAACGTTGTGGACTTGAACTTCATAAATTCTTTAGGTATAAATATAATTTGACATAAAATACATTTGACATAAAGTTTATTTCACATAATTCTCATTTCACATAAAATTCATTTCGTATAAATATTATTTAACATAAAAATCATTTGGTATACATTTTATTTGACATAAAATTCATTTGACATAAATTTTATTTGACACAAAATTTATTTGATATAGATTTTATTTAACATAACATAACATTCATTGAACGTAAATAACATTTTACATACAACTTTTTTTTATCTGAATTTCATTTGACATTATGAAATTCTATTGCAATTTTAATTTGATATAAAATTCATTAGACATTAACTTCATTTGACATTAAAATTGTTTAATACAACTATCATTTGGCATAAATATTTCCTTGCCATAAATTTCATTCGTCATAAAAATATAGACGTGAATTTTAGAACTGGTCCTTCACATCAACTGATTTTAGGGTCAAATCAGTTTTAATGTCAATTAAACTTTATGACAAATGAATTTTATAATGTCAAATGAAATTCAATTTAAAAAAAAATAAATTAGTAGAAAATACTAATACAAGAACAAAAAGTAAAAATAATGGACTTATAGAAGTATTTTAGTTAAAAGTACTAAAAAAAATTGAATTTTGGAAAACTTACAAATGATTGCAGAAATTCAATTACTTTCGAAATTAATAAAATTCTTCCCAGAAATATTTAATTATGTTAAAAAAATATCTTTATAAATAATAAAATTCTTCTCCAAAATTCAATTATTCATTATTATTTTCAAAAATTTTCCTCACTTCAATAATGAAAATTGATTTAGAAATGAATTTCAGTTAAAATTTTAGATAATAATTGAACACTAAAAGCATTCCAGCGTGAATTTTTAGAAATATGTAATTGAATCTTGAAAAGGTATCAAATTCAAATCTTTGAAAATTTGAATTTTTCATACTTTGAACTAATAATTCTGTAGAATTATTATTATTGAAAAAATTTATTGGAATGTTTTTTTGAAATCACTTCAAGTGTTTATTTTCTAATATATTTAATTGAAGAATTTACGAATAATCGAAATTTCTTAAAATTGAATTGATTTGTAAACAAGTGGATTTGAAAATTGTCAAAGAACTTTTTTGAAAATAATGCAAAATAATCGGTTTAAAGAAGAATTTTATTTAACAATTCTTGAAAATAATAATTGAATTGATGATTTTATCACTCGGTCATCTTTAATTATTATTAAACATAAAGAAAGTGATCACTCCGAGTCTTTGACTCGGAGTAATAATATTCTTATAAGTTTTAACTTAAATTTTTGAAAATCTTATTTCCTATGTAAAAATAATGGTTAAATATTTATTTAAAAAAGAAGTTATTGATGTTTTTTTTTTTTTTTTTGTTTCTTTGTTTGTTTTTTTTTTTTTGATGTTTTTTTTTATTTTTTTTTTGTTTTTTTTTTTTGAATAATTTTACAATTAAAGTGTAAATAAATCTAATATAACATTTTTTTGAGTATCTAATCATTTCGAGACTAAATCGGAATATTCTTTAGGATCAGAGAAAAATTCAAAATTTTGTCTGTAAATCTGGGAAATGTCAGGGAAAAAAAAATTAAATTTATGTAGCTACCTTGTATCTGAAAAAATTCGATAATTTTTCAAAAACCCACTTTCTGAAATGCTTCCAAATGCGTTCAATCTTTAATTCTTAAATTTTCTTTTCATTTCAAATAATAATTTTTTCCTGCGATAAATTCAAGAAGTGATTTCTCAATAAAACTAAAATGCCCCAGCATCACACACACAGTGCGTCTTCATCTCCGCAGTATCTTTGTTTTCCACGCGCGATCGTATAACTTCCCGGTCTTGATTACGAATCGGCCACAGTTGGTGGATTAAATTGATGGCAATTATAGATTGCATTTGTCTGCGATTTAGTGATCGGTCAGTATTTAACGGTACTGAAATTCTCCACTATGTGCTTGATTCACATTTTTTTTTCTCGAATTAGAAGGAAAAGAAAGATCGCAAAGAATGTTTCCGAGGAGAAAGTCTCTAATTACTTACTCACGCACTGTGTATATAATTCTCGATTAAAGATCCAAAGTGGATTATTTGTTATTGTCTTAAAAATTTTAATTAACCCATAGTGGAAAAAGAATTTATTTCAAGCCTATTTTGGATACTCGCGCGCAATAATAAGATACACGAGGCAATTTGTTTTAAAATATAGTGACTTGCCTGATACATTGGAAAAAGTTTCTTACTTTTTCAAATTTATATAGACAATTCTACACTGTTTCTTATTCACGTGTTGTATTCAAATAAATTATGTTTTCAATTCTTGATAATCGGGAAATTTAAAAATATTATATGATACAGGGCTCGAAATTATTAATTAATTGATTTAAAGAAGAATTTTAGTTAAAAATTCTTAAAAATTATAATTGAATTTTTATAGTTTTAAGTAAAATGTTCTCTTATTTGACTCGGACTGGTTATATTTTTGTCAGTAATTTGAATTATTTGAATCGAAATGAATTTTCGAAAAACAGGAGATCTTGAGTGGAAATAATTGAAATCTCAAAAAAGGGTCAATTTAGTTATAGTCGCGCATGGTCAATGGCAATTTAAATCTACTAACCGATTCAGAATTCGAGTCCTTTTGCACCGATAAGAGAAACACGTGACTCGAATTGTGCACCGGGGATAAAATATGTACGAATGGAGGCGTGATCGTGCTTTTTATAGAGGGAACGTTCCTCGAGTGCCTCTCTCGTTTGCGTATGGACCAATTCTTGCCAGCAGGGTATTCTTCTGCAGATAATTTTCTGGACCACCTTGTTGTCGATCCGATTTAAAGAAATTGGACAAGTAAAAGAGAAAGAGAGAAAGAGAATGAGATGCGGGGAAAAAATGAACAAGAAGAGAGACTTCTGGCTCACAAGGTACGAAGAAATCGAAACGAGACCGAGACAAACACAGTAGAAAGGTGACGTTGACAAAACAGGTCGCCAATGTCCAATGATACTCGATTTTTTTTTTGCTTTTTATTCGCACAAAGATAGAAAGTGCATTCTCCAAGTGACAAATGCACACATCATCATCATCATCTTCTTGTTCTTCTTTTTGTATATGAATCAGAAAACAAGAAAATAATTGTATTCAATTCTATACTATTTAATACTTCTACTATATTTTTCTGTGTTTCGCGATTCTAGGAAGAGAATAGAAATTATAAAAATTCATGAAATGCACAGAGGAAAAAGTTGATAAAAATTGTCTCAATTCTGTATTCATTTGAAATGATGAATTACTCTTGTGCACTTGAACTTTAAATTTTATTATTTTACACTGAGAAAACATTGTATACTTAAATGAAATAGAAAAATAATTTTAGATGATTTTGTTTAATTAAAATTTGTTTGCAAGTTTAATCCCAATATATAGAAAATATCTAAATAAATAAAACTAGAAATCTATCAAACTAAATATGAAAATAAAAGTAAAAATAAGAATCTATCAAAGTGACGGTAACAATGAAAGTATTAATAAAAATGTATTAATGTGAATGTGAAAGTCAAAGTCAAAATAATAAAATCGCCTCCTAGAACATTTTTCAAGTGTACCACGTTTTTAGTATTAAAATTTTCACATAATTTTTTGGCCCAAAAATAAGCAGAAATAAATTTATCAAAAAGTCAGGACAGTGTTGCCACAAGTCAGGGAATTCAGAAAAAAGTCATTAATTTTTATTAAAATTACTGGAAAAAATTAAATTTTTAAAATTCATAAGAAAAATCTTAATTTTAGTTTATTTTTTGTTTACCTCATAAACTAAAAAATTACCACGAATTCTAATACAAAACCTTCAGTTTTTTCCAGTTCTGACAATAATTTATTTTTATATAATTTAATTCTCTATAAGAACTATCATAAAATTATTAGTTATAAATTATTTAATGAATAATTTGACTTAAATATTTCAAAAATAATTGAATTTTAAAAGAGTTGCGTTTACAATTTTTATAAATAAATGAACTTCAAAAGGTTTTAATTTAAAATTCCATAAAATTTTAATTTTGAATGCATTTAATTAGCAAAGAGAACTTAGATTTTTGACAAAAATTTCATAATTCAAATTTTTCTGAAATTAGTTAAATTTTCTAATGTATATTTAATTAATTATTAAAAATCATGGATTTATAGAAGAATTTTAGTTAAAAACACAAAAATAAAAATTGAATTTTTGAAAAGTTACAAATGATTGCAGAAATTCAATTATTTTCAAAGATAATAAAATTCTTCGCAGAAATTCAATTATGTTCAAAAATTTCAAAAATTTTTAAAATTATATGTTTTCGTGGAAATTTCAATTATCTTTATAAATAATAAAATTCTTCTCCGCAATTCAATTATTTTCAAAAATTGTATTTATTTTTAACCATTTCCATAAAATCAAGGATTTTCAATATCTACTATTTTAATAAAATTTTTGAAAAGAATTCAATTATTTAAAAGAAATTTAATAAAATTCGACGCAAACATTTAATTGTTTTCATAAAATAATAAAAATTCCACAGAAATTCAATTATTTACAAATTTTTTATAAATTTCTTCGAAACAATTCAATTCTTTTCATAAATAATACAATTTTTTCATGGATTCAATTATTTTCGTAAATAATAAAATTCTTTCTAGGAATTTAATTATTTTCATAAATAATAAAACTCATTGCTGAATTTCAATTATTTTTAACACAATTTTAATCGAATTCCTAAAAAAATGTAATTATTCTCCAAATTTTATTAAAATTCGTGAAGAGAATTTTCAATAATTTAAAAATGTTTTTAATAAAATTCTTTATGTTAATTAAATCTTAAGAAACATTCAATTATTTAATAAATTATTTTTTTTTTTTATTTAAATAATTAAATTCTCGTAGAAGTTTCTAATAAAAATTGATTTAAAAATGAATTTAAGTTAAAATTTAAGATAATAATTGATTATTAAAAACATTACCTTATAGCAAGAATTTTGAGAAATAATTGAATTTTGAAAATGATTCAAATTCAGATCTTTGAAAATCTGAATTTTTCATACTTTTAACTGACAGTTCTGCAGAATGAATTTTTTTGAAAAAGTTTAATTCAATTTTTTTTAAATTATTTGAAGTTTTTATTTTCTAATGTATATTTAATTGAAGAATTTACAAATAATTGAAATTTTGTAAAATTGAATTGTAAAGAATTGAATTTAAAAATTCTCAAAGAATTTTTTCAAAAATTATTAAAAATAATGCATTTATAGAAGAATTTTAGTTAAAAACACAAAAAAAAATTTAATTTTGGAAAAGTTACAAACTATTGAAGAAATTCAATTATTTTCAAGAGTAATAACATTCTTCGCAGAAATTGAATATTGTTCAAATATAATAAAATTCTTCTTTAGGGGTTAAATTATTTTCACAAATAATAAAATTCATCGCAGAATTTTAATTATTTTTAATACAATTTTAATCGTATTCCTCAAAAAATGTAATTATTTTTATTTAAAAATTTGTTGATAAAATTCTTGATGGGAATTGAATTTTAAGAACATTCAATTATTCAATAAATTATTTATTTTTGTAGTTAAATAATTAAATTGTAGTAGAATTTTGTAATAAAAATTGATTTAAAAGTGAATTTCATTAAAACTTTTAGATAATAATTGAACATTAAAAGCAATACAGCGTGAATTTTTAGAAATAATTGAATTTTGAAATTAATTTTTTTAGAAAGTTTCATTTTTTTAAATTGTTGATTTAAAGAAGAATTTTAATTAAAAATTTTATAAAATAATAATTGAATTGAAATGATGAAAATAATTTTGTAGAAGTTGCATTAACAATATTCTTATAATATAAAATAATGATTTTATCACTCGGTCATCTTTAATTATTATAAGTTATAAAATTTTAAAATAAAAGGTTTGAATTTTGAATTTTTGAAAATCTTAATTAAAATGGAAAAATAATAATGATTAAATATTTATTTAAAAATGAAGCTATTGATGTTTTTGAATAATTTTACAATTAAATAAATTCGTAAATAAATGTAATAAAAATTTTTTGAGTATTTCATAATTTTTAGAGTGAATCATAATATTCTTTAGGGTCTAGAAATAAGTTGAAATTTTATCTGGAAATCAGGGAAAAAATTAAATTTTTGAAGTAACCCTGTAGGATGAAGTGAGGGAACAAGTCAAGGAAAAATCAGGGAGGTTTTTTCTCAATTCTCACTGGACACCCAGAATCCAAACTGACTTGTACGCCAGCGATTTGAGATTCAATATAAAACCCAACGCGATGACATAATCTTTTGAATGTGCGTGTGCCCAGTTGAAGGATATCATTCGGCGCCTCGTGCTTTTCGTTTCTAATATTGATACTCCTCAACAATCGTGACTTGTTCGAAGCAAGAATGCATTGTCCTGGGACACGCGTCTCATTTGAATTCCGTTCGAGTATCGTTTCGAGCGCGGCTCTATATCGAAGGACCCGGGTATAAGTATATGCCCGTTGAGTACTTAGTAACTTTTACCCGGTACGGTATGGGACATTAATGACGGTGACTGTCGAGATCGTGGAAAAGAGGGTACCTTTTATTTCCAATGACTCTGACCGGGATTTATAAAGGAAAGGTGACCTTAATCGTCGCTAAAGGTGAATTCTCCGGAAAAAAAATTCTTATTTTATCGCGACATCGCGCTCACGAGCGCTCGTTTTTCCCCCCCAAAAAAAAACCTTTTGTTTTTCCATGCACACGCGGTTATATATGGATTTATGTAAAACGCGAATTTCGATGCCTACTTCGTTTGCGCTTTTGCATTTTATCACTTTTCTTTCGTAACGCGCCGCGCAAAATCTGCCACATAATCAGAATCACGATATTTCGTTAAGGCTATTTATAAAAATGAGTTGTTCATTATTTTTGCTTAAATACAAATCTCGAAGACGTTCTTACTTTTTGATGAGAATGTGTAAAAATACACAGTTGAAATTTCACTAGAATTGTTCTATAAAATCCAGGGCTGCTACGCAACCTTAAAACTTGGAAAACCTGGAAATGTCAGGGAATTTTATAAATCTTGAAAAAACCTGGAAAATTCAGGGAATTTTAATCGAAATCCTGGAAAATTGTTGTTTTCTAAAGTTATTGTGTTTATTCTTGAAATCTAATTTTACTTAAATATATCAAAATTAATTCAATTTTTAAAAGAGTTGCGTTTATAATTTTCATAAGAAGATAAACTTCAAAAGATTTTGATTTGAAATTTTGTAAAATTTCATTTTTAAATGAATTTAATTAAAAATTTTAAAAAACGTAGATTTTTAAAAAATTTTAATAACTAAAATTCTTCTGAAATTAGTTAAATTTTTTAATATATATTTAATTGATTATTGAAAATAATGTATTTATAGAAGAATTTTAGTTAAAAACACTAAAATAAATTGAATTTTGAAGCAATTACAAATGATTGCAGAAATCCAATTATTTTCAAAAAAAGTAAAATTTCTTCTCATAAATTCAATTATTTTCAAAAATTTTAAATATTTTCAAAAACTTTCCTTAATTCAATGATTTTTAATATCCTCTACTTTAATAAAAATTCCCAAATGAATTCAATAAGTTAAAAAAAAATTCTAATAAAATTCTACGCAAACATTTCATTGTTTTCATAAATAATAAAAATTTCACAGGAATTCAATTATCTACAAATTATTTTCATAAATTGTTATTGAATTATTTTCATTAATAATAACATTTTTTACAGGGATTCAATTATTTTCACGAATAATAAAAGTTATCGCAGAATTTCAATTATTTTTAATACAATTTTAATGGAATTCCTCGAAAAATGTAATTATTCTTAAAAATTTTATTAAAATTGATCAAAGAAATTCAATTATTTTAAAAACCTTTGCTTCAATTTATTTATTACAATTTAAGTGTTTTTTTTCAATACATTTTTAATTTAATTTCTTCAAAGAATTAAATTATTTTCAAAAATTTTAGTGAAACACTTTGTAAAAATTCAATTTTTTTCAAAATTATTTTACTAAAATTCTTCGTAGAAATTTAATTAATTTAAAAAATTTGTCAAAATTCAATTACTTTCAATGTCTATTATTTCAATAAAATTTCACAAAAGAATTCAATTATTTAAAAATAAATTTTAATAAAATTCGTCTCAAGAATTCAATTATTTTCTATGCAGAAATTCAATTATGTTCAAGAATTTACAAAAATTCTCGTCAAAATTTAAATTACATTTGTAAATAATAAAATGTGTCTCCGAAATTCAATTATTTTCAAAAATAATATGTAATAAAATTCTTGACAGAATTTCAATTATTTTTAATACAATTTTCATCAAATTTCTCGAAAAATGAAATTATTCTAAAAATTTTTTTTAAAATTTGTCAAAATAATTCAACTATTTAAAAATTTGTTGATAAAATTCTAATGAAAATTTAATTTTTAGAAACATTTAATTATTTAATAAAATATTTATTTTTTTAGTTGAATAATTGAATTCTCGTAGAATTTTCTAATAAATATTGATTTAAAAATTAATTTCAGTTAAAATTTTAGATTATAATTGAATATTGAAATCATTATAAATATAATAATAAAAAAAATAAAATAAAAAAATAAAAAATAATAATAATAAAAAAAAAAAAATAAAAAAAAAAAAAAAAAAAAAAATAATAATTCAATTTTCAAAAGGTTTTAAATTAAAATTTTTGAAAGTTTGAACTTTTCATACTTTTAATGAAGAATTCTGTAGAATTAATTTTTTTCAAAAAGTTTTTTTTTTTTTTTCAAAAAATAAAAAATAATAATAATAAAAAAAAAAATAAAAAAAAAAATAGAAAAAAAAAAAAAAATAAATAATAATTCAATTTTCAAAAGGTTTTAAATTAAAATTTTTGAAAGTTTGAACTTTTCATACTTTTAATGAAGAATTCTGTAGAATTAATTTTTTTCAAAAAGTTTAACAGAATTTTTTTTTAATTATTTGAAATTTAATTTCTAAAATATTTAATTTGAAAAATGTCGAAATAATCGAAATTTCGTAAAATTAAATTGTAAACAAAAGAATTTTAAAAATTCTCAAAGAACTTTTTCAAAAATTATTTTTAAAAAATTGACTTAAAGAAATATTTTAGTTGAAAATTCTAGAATTTGAAATTTTTGAAAATCCTAATTTCTGTATGTAAAAATAATAATGATTAAATATTTATTAAAAAATAAAGTTATTGATGTTTTCGAATAATTTTCGTTTTAAAAACCTTGAAAAATTTCGTTTTTTAACCTGGAAAACATGGAAAAGTCAGAGAATTTGAAAAGAACAAAAGCGTGGCAACCCTGAAATCATTTTACATTTGAAATATTTAAAAAAATTATTCATTACATAATTTATAAGCAAGAATTTTAGGAATAGTTATTCAAGAATTAAGTTATTTAGAAATAAATTGTCAGAAATATAAAAAATTGAAGGATATTAGAATTTGTGGTAATTTTATAGTTTATGAGGCAAACAAAAAAGACGCTAATTGTTGCTAGTTTTATTTAATAATATGTTAATCCTAATAACATCATTTATTATTATCTATAAAAAAAATTATCCTCTTTAGAAAATAATCGTCCCTTTTCAGAAAAGAAAAAAAAATTGTTTAAATTTTTAACTTAATTACTAGAGTTTATGCGGAAATTCTTTTGAAATGTTCTAATGAAATTCTAGAAAATATATTTACTAGATTTTAAATAGAATCATTTTTGTAAATCTCCATAGAATTTTTTTTCTCTAGCTACTTATTAAAGTAGAAGGAAAATTTGAATTAAAAATTAAAATTAAAAGAGTCGATTTTTTATTCCACTTGGGAAAAAATCATTCGAAATTGTAAATTGGATTCGAATAAGTGTATGTAGCGGTTATTAAAGAGAGAAATTAATTCCTTTTTTAGAAATAAATGAGTAATTTAAAAGTTTCATTGATATTTATTGTCTTACCAAACGGGGACTTTTCTACTTAAGGAAAGTATTACTTCTTTCTTTCGTTTATCACTTCGGTGTCACTCTTACCACTAGTAAAACGAGTCTTGTTGATTAACGAAATTAATTTCCAATCCTGGTCAATTAGTATCATTGCAGTCGAGTCTAAAAACAGATGTTCTGTTTTTTATATCTTCTATTTTATTTTTACCAGCTAACTCTCCTGACGTTAATTTTATTAATTAGCTAAATCTATTATTGGAACTACTTTTCCTTGTATAACGGAAAAATTTATATATAAACTAACTTTTACTATTTACAAAGTAAAATCTAAATTGGATGGAATTTCTGATAATTTCCGATACTATTTTTGAAATTAATTTTACTGTAGTGCTAATTAATTTTTACTCTTAATTCAAAATTATCAAAGTGCAACGAATTGATCCCAAAAATTGATACCGATGAATTAATATTTTTGGTTTATTTCTGCAAGTGTGGAAAAGAAGATCAACTCCTTCGTGAGTTATTTTGTAATTGCAAATGGTTAATTCCTTATAATTTTAATATTGAGGAGGAGAAATTTTATCTCCTATTTTTACTCCCATTTCTGAAAGTCCAAAGAGAGGGAATTTTAAACTAAACAAAAATTTTGAATGAAATTCAAAGAAAATTAAAGATTTGCTATTTTATTGCACAATTCTCATATACATATGATATTGTTTGACATTAATTTTTCCGCACACCTTTCTTTTCTGTAAACTATCCAGACTCTATGAAGAATAAGGTTATCAATGATGTGAAAAACAATGGAAAAGATGTAAGTCGCAATCGAAAAATCGTGCCACCTTTCAGTTTCATTATGGCATTTTGCATTTGATCGGCATCGACCGGATGGCTTTTGAATACTTTCAGTCTCTGCTTCACCCGCGATCATATACTGACAAGGTCAGAGTCTGACATTTGTGGAAGTTACTTGGAACGTGGGCTTGGTAGGTGTATGTGGACGGTAGTTTTTCCCTTTCAGCGAGTCATTGTTTCGAATCCAGTACAGTTTGTATATAAATACAATATCTCCTATTATAATGTAGGTAAACTCAAATCGCTCTTCATTTACTTTAATAGATTTCTTCATAATTGATCATTTTTTAATTTGAGGGGAGACTTTGACTACATTTTTAACCATATCAAGAAAATTATTTAAATCTTCCATAAAATTATTTTTATAGCAGTGCTGCCAGATTGGAAGATTTTTCTTTAAATCTGAAGAAAATTAAAGCAATCTGCGATATTTGAAGAATTTGAAGTAATATTGTAAAAACTAGAAGATTTTTGAAAATTTTGCGAAGGCTGTGTATATATCAAGTAATAATGAAAATATTTATAAACATTTAAATAATATAAATAAAGAATAAGAATTAAATTATTTTTAATAATTTTAATAACATTCTTTGGAAGAATTCGATTCTTTTTATAAATAATAATATTTTTTGCGAGACTTCAATATTATTTTCAATATAATTTTAATTAAATTTTCTCGAAAGAATTCAATTATTTAATAAAAATTTTGATAAAATTCTTCAAAGGGTTTTAATTATTTTAAAATTTTTTGATAAAAACTTTGCAAGAATTTAGTAATTTTCAGTGCATTAATTTTTAAAATTCAAAACATTGAACAAGAAAATCTATATTAATAATCGTTTTCATCCGGTAATCGGTTCGCAGTTTGAAGTGAGTTTTTTTTGCTTCTTTGTTTGTTAACTTTTTTAATTCTTCTTTTTCCTAAATGTTTTCAATTTCAAAATTAATGTACTGAAATTCATAGAATTCTCGCCAAATATTTGTCCAAATTTTATTTTTTTTCGTTAACAATTAAAACTTATTGAAGAATTTCTTTAAATTTCGTAAAAATAATGTAATTTTTTAATATAATTTTCACTGAAAGTTTTAAAAAATAATTGAAATTTACATAAAATTAAAAAAAAAACTTTTGAGAATAATTGAATTTTTTAGAAAAATTTTCGTAAAAAATTACGATTTATAAAAATAATCAATTGTTTCGAATAATTTTATCAAAATTTTTTAAAATATTTGAATGTTTTGAAGGAATTTTGATAAAAATATTGAAAATAATTAATTTTTCTTAAGAATTTTATAAAAACTATTAATGATAATTGTAATATTTTTAAAAATAATTGCATTCTTTCGAGAAATTTAATTAATAGTTGTATTAAAAATAATTTAATTCCTGTGTAGAATTTTATTATTTATGTAGATAATTAAATTTCTCCAAAGAATTTCATCAGAATTTTTGAAAATAATTTTTTTTTTTAATGAATTTTATGAATAATTTTAAAATTAATTAAATTTAATCGAATTGAATAATTTTATCGAAAAAGTTCAATCATTTAAAAATTTGTTGATAAAATTTCTTTATGAGCATTCAATTTTGAAAAACATTGATTTATTCAATAAATTATTTATTCTTGTATTTAAATATATGAATTCTCGTAGAATTTTCTAATGAAAATTGATTTAGAAATCAATTTTAGTTAAAATTTTACATAATAATAATTTTTACATAATAATTGAATATTAAAAGCATTATAGCATGAATTTTCAAAAATAATTGATTTTTGAATATATTTTAAAATAATTACATTTTTCAAAAAATATACTTAAAATTATATTAAAAATAATTGAAATGCTGTAAAGATTTATTATTTAGGAGAATAAATTAAATTTTTGTAAAGAATTTTTATTACATTTATTTAAAATAATTGAAGTTCTGTGAAGAATTTTAGTATTTTTGAAAATAGTTAAATTCTTGCAACGAATTTTTATTAATTTTTTTTTTAAATAATTGAAATCCAGTAAAGAATTGTTTTATTTATGAATATAATTGAATTCTTGGAACGCATTTTATTACATTTTTTTAAATAATTGAATTCATTTAAGAAATTTTAGTAAAATATTAGATTTTGGAAATATTTTAATTTCAGCGAAGAATTTTATTATTTGTAAAATGTAATTTTTTTACAAAATGCGTATTTTATTCAAGTTTTGCAAATAAATTGCAACAAAGCTTATTATTAGAAATTAGATTCTAATCATAATAGAAATGTTAAAATGATATTAAAATATAAAACTTGCAGAATTTTCACGGAAATTCCATGGAATTACCAGGAGTTACTTCCATAGAATTCTTCGACGTGGATTTATTAATTCATTTACTTATTTACATTTATTTATTCATTTACATCTTCATATTTATTGATTCATTTACTTCTTCATATTTCTTTATTCATTTACTTCTTTATTAAAAATTATTCTCAACCCCAGATTTAACGAATCTTTTATTATTTCGTCTATAAAATTCTATTGTCAAGACAACATTCACTTTTCAAGGATAAAAGTAATTTTATATAGTTATAATTTGAAATCAATTAGAAAAACAAGTAAGTAACAATAAGAAGGAAAAAAAAATTATTTCAATGGGTTGCGATTTCTTGGGCAAGATTATAGGGCCTCTAATTAATCTACCGATGTAATTAATATGTCGGTTGATATTACAAACGTAACGTGTTATTACGAGCGATTTTTTGTTTTTTTTTCTTTTTTAATTTATTTTTTTCTTTTTTAAATCTTTTTTTCGTCCTTTTATTCTCAAGCAACGACAGATTCAGGCCCCACGCAATATTCCTTCCGCCTCTTAAAAGATTTTTATCAACGATTATTCTCGCCCCGAGTGTGTTGTGCATACGCGACGATTTGCCGCTTTCGCCAAAGAAGAAGTTAATTCTCCACAAGACGTGTCTCACTTTCCATAGGTGTTGCATACATATATGTGTGATACAATTAATAACGATTAACCGCTTTTTCTGGCGATTTTTTTTTTTTTGCTTTTTTCTCTGGGTGAGAATAATTGCTTTTTGAAAAAAAGATCAGGAATATTTTGTTTTGAACAATAAATGGGGTTAATCCAAAAATATGTAAACGTATCTTTGGCCCCCCCCCCCCTCCCTGAAAGTGTTACGTATTTGTTAAATAAAAAAATATTAAGTTAAAAAATGGAAAGTACTATTTAGTTTATAAAAAAACGTTTTTAGAATTAAAATTTTTAGCAGGAGGATTAAAAGACTTTTATGCGGAAAAATTTTATTCTGTTTTTTTATTATTTTTTTATTAACGTGTGGTCAATATTCAATTTATAGTATTGCTCGCTTTTAACCTCTGTGAGTGATGTCGAAACATGTAAGATACTTAATGTCTTCTAAAGAAGGAGCAAAGAGCATTTCCAGACGATAGTGAGATGCATCCAGACGAAGTGAAAATTGCAATTAAGCAGAGACCTCTGAAACTGATATTACATAAAAGAATTTAATATTACATAAAGCGGGAGTATTTTTTTTTCATACATCTGAAAGTAATTCTATTTCGATATGAGATCAGAGAACAAAAGTTTTTCGTTTATTATATAGCTAAAATTCGAATGTGAGAAGAAAAATTGTATTTTAAGTAGAAACAGGACGTTTTAGTCAGACAGGTGCTTGTAAATGCGTTAGGTTTCAATTCTTCTAAATTCTAATTGAAATAAAAATTTTTGTTAAGGTCAAAAATAAGTAGCCAATCAAAATTTTACTGAAAGCACTAAGGTTTATGTAAAAAATTAAAAATTTAATCAAAAAAAATATTTTAAAAATCGAACAGAATTTGATACAATAGAATTTCACTCAGACTTGATTGAAACTTGCCATTCGGTGTTTTTTGGGTCGATGATTACGAATATGAAGTCAGATTTTAAAAATTCAAAATGGCCGATTCAATACGGCCGACAATGTTCCTTGGGGACTTTATAGAGTTTATGAACATGTGCTTTTGATTTTCATTCGATTTTCAGTGAAAGAAAGGAAAAAGGAAAATAAAATTCTTGGACCAGAAAAAGTGATATAAACATCCGACATTATTTCAACTGTCTCAAAAGTACTTTCAGTGCGACCTTATTATCCAACAAGGATAACATTATTGATTACCGCATTCGATCTTGAATAATAGTTCAACCTCGATACTTTACGTCGAAATAAAGAGTTTCTTTTCGTCTCCTCTCCTCAAGTGTTTTATTTTTCCATTTAGTTTTCAGTTTTTCTTTTCTCTTTTTCTCGCAATATTTCTTTTTTCTTTTGCTCTTCGGGAAACTGTGCGCACTGCAGGCTTTGAGAAATGCCGGCCATATCGGCGGATGGCTGCTGCTGTTGCGAGCTCTGAGTGATATAAAACCGGCATCAAGAATAAATACTCCATTGCGGGAGTTCCAGCCCTAAATATTCATGGGGCACGCTCTCCTTGCACACCGTTCTGTAATCGTCTTTGTGTACGTATATAACAACGTCACATTACCACTGTATACCATATTATTAATCCTGCCACGATTTTACCATAATACTATTCCTGCTTACACTGCAATACATCAAGTATTTATTGTTTACTACTCATTCTATAGTATGATATTATTACAAATTTTTATTGATATCAGTCTTTGCACTCATCTACAAAAACCTACTTTTAACTACTTTTTTTACAATTAGCTTCTATTTGGATATTTGTTTTAGACTTGTAACACTAGAAATTACTTTTTTTAAAAAAATATTCACTACTTTAAATCAGTCATTAGTTGAAATAAAAATTTATTCTTAAAAATTTTACCAAAATTCCTCTTAAGAAACAATTCAAAAAATTTTAATAAAATTCTTTGAAACAATTCACATAACTTCAAGAATTTTAAAAAAACTAATCAAAATACAATTTTCAAGAAAATTTTTGGAAAGGAATCAATTATTTGCAATTAACTATAATAATTTGAATGTTCTTTCATTCATTCACTTTTTTTCTCCTTCACACTCTGAAGTTGTCTTTTGTTTATACTTTTGTTTTTTGTTAACTTTAGATAGATATTGTATATTATATTATTATATTATAATTATTTTTATTTTATAATTAATTCAAAATTGTAATGACAAATAGAAATCATCAGAATTTTGTTAAATTGAAATTATGCAGATTTTTGTTCTTTACTTCTAAGCAAAATTAGAAAATTGTTAAACAACTGTGGTCAAGAAATAGAAAATTTATTTATTTTGCATTATTTTTCTTTATGAATCACAATTTTTTTAACAAAATTATTATTTTGTTTTAGAAAAAAAGGAAAATATTTGCACAATTCCTAATTTTAATCTTATGTATTTTTGAAACAGGGATTTTCCACAGAAATTAAGACATTCAAAAGATTCAAATTCAAACCTTTTTTAAATTAAACAACTTATAAAATTATTGATATAAAACATGAAGACATCGATTGCTCCGAGTCGAAGACTCGGAGTGATCGATTTCTTCATGTTTTCTAATAATTAAAAATGACCGAGAGATAAAATCATTATTTTATATTATAAGAATATTGTTACTGTAACTTCATCAAAATTATTTTCATCATTTTAATTCAATTATTATTTTCTAGAAGTTTAAATTATTTTTTATGAAAATAATTCCATTCCTTAAAAAAAATTTTATTATCTATGAAAATAATTAAATTTCTGTGAAATTCTTATTATTTATGAAAATAATTAAATGTTTGCATACAATTTTATTAGAATTTTTTTTAAGTAATTGAATTCTTTCTGGGAAATTTTATTAAAATAGTAGATATTGAAAATCATTGAAATTAGAAAAATTTTTGAAAATAATTGAAATTAGGACAAGAATTTTTTGTACATTTATGAAAATAATTGAACTTTGGAGAAGAATTTTGTTATTTATAAAGATAATTGGTATTTTTACGAGAATTTTTTTTCAAATTTTAAACATAGTTGAATTTTATAAAAAGAATTTTTTTTTTATAATTGAATTTTTGCAATTATTTATAATTTCTCCTAAATTGAATTTTTTTTAGTGTTTTCAACAAAAATTTAAATTATAAATTTTTAAATTCTATTATTTTTAAAATTGCTAATTTTATTTAGAAAAGGTAGTAAAAAGTTATCCGCGTGCTTAAGCGTGCGAATTGTTGCTAGTATTTTAAAAAAATTCTTTGCAAGAAGTTAATTATTTTAAAAAATTTTGATAATATTTGTTTATAAGAATTACATTATTTTCATAAATAATAAAGTTCATCCTAAAAATTCAATTGTTTTCAACAAAATTTTAATTCAATTATTCTTTTAAGTTTTATAATAAAATGATTTAAAAAAGTCAATTATTTCCAAAAATTTTAATCAAATTCTTCTTAAAAATTTTAATTATTTTTACAAATAATAAAATTTTTCCCACGAATTCAATTATTTAAAAAAAATTTAATAAATTTTGATAATATTTATTAAAAGAATTAAATTATTTTCATAAATAATAAAATTCATTCCAAGAATTAATTATTTTTTAACAAAATTTTAATTCAATTTTTTTTTAAATTTTATAATAAAATGATTTAAGAAAGTAAATTATTTCCAAAATTTTTAATTAATTTCTTTCCAAGACTTCATTTATTTTTACAAATAATAAATTTTTCCAGAAGATATTCAAGTGTTTAAAAAAAATCTATAATATAAGATTTCATTGCAAAATTCCAATTATTTTTAATATAATTTCAAATGTATCCCTCGAAAAATGTAATTATTTTTAAAAAGTTTATTAGAATTCTTCGAAGAAAATAAATTATTTTCAAGAATTTTGATGAAATTCATATTATCAGTTTCAATTTTAAGAAATAATCAAATATTCTATAAATTATTTTTTTTGTATATTTAAATAATTGAATTCTTGAAAGCATTCTAATAAGAATTGATTTAAAACGTGAATTTTAGTTAAAATTTTAGATAATAATTTAATATTAAAAACGTTATAATGTCGATTTTATTAGGAATAATTAAATTTCAAAGGATTAAATTTATGAAAGTTTATATTTATATTGTAAAACTGTAAAAGTATTTAAATACTTAAATTTTGAAATATTGTTAATTTATTATTTTTCTAAAAAAAACCATTGAAGTATTGAATAATTTTATTTGAATATTCGAAAAAAATAATTGAGCTTTGCAAGAATTACAGATGTAATTCTTAGAAGTAATTATCAATTTCAAAAAGCTTTTACATTAAAATTATTTAAAAATTTTGTGAATTCACTAAAACGAGTTTTCTATTCGTCAAGTTTAATTTTTCGTTATGTACTTTTTTACTACTTTTTCCACTCTTAAAGCTACTTTTTGCTACAATTTTAAATTAATTACTGTGTGTGAACTTTGTGATATTTTTGCTTTCCAAATCGGAATTAGTAGAATTCTACTAACAAATAGTAAAATTTTACTAATTTTTAGTAGTTTTTATGGATGACTTTTCCCCTTTTCAATTAGTAGAATATTACTAATTTTTAGAAAAATTTTACTAATGTTTTAGTAGAATTTCACTAATTGAAATTTACTTATTTTACTAAATGAATTAGTGAAACTGTTTTTTCGACTATTAATAAAACAGTTCTACTAATTGTTAGTAGAATTTCTACTAAGCAATTAGTAAAACTTTACTAACAATTAGTAAAATTTCACTATTTGTTAGTAAAATTATTACTAAATCATTTGGTAGACGACTTTTTGGCTCATTTTGATATCCTTAGAAAAACTGTGTTATTAAATAAAAGCAAATTTTTTTTAACAAAATATTTATTTTTTTACTTCTTTTTAGAAAACAAAATTTTTATAAATGAACAAACCGTTTTAATAAATATTTAATATAAATAATTTTTCTTTCTTTTATTGTTATTTATGTTAAACATTAAATTTTGAAAATACTGAAGAACGTTATTGCTGCGTATAATACGTGAACATAAGTTCAAGGAAGCAAATACAAATCACTTATGAGCAAATATAATTACATATCCATTATATTAATAATCTACAATGAATATAATTTCGAAACTATTTAGATAAATATTTTTCCGCACGTCATATAGTGATTTAGTCAGCAAAAAAGAGGACAGGGAGATAAAAGGATATCTCGTGGATATTCTCACGTTTTACGACGCACATTCAAAGTATAATTTTCCCTTGGACAGTGTATATATAGTAAAATGGCGCGTTGAAGTTCAAAAGTCGAATTTCAATATAAAAGAAAAACAAAAGAAAAAAAAAACACAACGCCATAACTCAGCCGACTTTTATTACGTGTTTATTGAGGCTCATCGAGTTAAAATCACAGCCACTGCTTTTACAATATACCGAACGCGCTCTAAGAGCACTGGTTATAAAATGAAATCACTAGGCTGGCTAAGGTACAAGGTCAGATAAAACATGATTCTGCGGCATCAAAGGGTATATATATACACAGGCGTTGACTTCCGCTTCTTTTGAGTAGTGTGACTCTCGCGGCACCTTGTGAACAAATACGTCTAAACGAACAGCTTGACTCGCGGTTCATTAAGCTCTCCTCGACTTAATTATTACCTTTTTCACTCCCCGACTGATTGGAGTCAATGTCCTGTATCAGGATTTTCTCACAGAAAAAAAAAACAATTTTTCAATAATTAAAATTTTTCATCTCTATTTAGTGCTGCTAGATGATTAAAACGACAAATTTTCAAACTTTTCTTATTTATCTTCAGAAATCTTTAAATTAGTCAAAAAAAATTTCTTCTCATTTTGGTTATAATCTTTCCTAAAATATGATAAATGAAAATAAATTTTACAAACAATTTTAATGAAATAAATTAATATTGTTGTGTTTGAATCTGTTCCCAGTTTAAAGTTAGTTTTGGTTTGCTTCTCAACTTTTTTAATAAATTTACTTTTTCAATGTTTTGAATTTTAAAAATCAATGCACTCAAAATTACTAAATTCTTGCAAAGTTTCTATCAAAAAATTTGAAAATAATTAAAGTCCTTAAAAGAATTTTATCAAAATTTTTTTTAAATAATTGAATTCTTTCGAGACAATTCAATTAAAATTGTATTGAAAATAATATTGAATTCTTGCAAACAATATTATTATTTATAAAAGGAATCAAATTTTTCCAAAGAATGGTATTAAAATTATTGAAAATAATTTAATTCTTGACAAGAATTTTATTAAAATTTTTTTTAAATAATTGAATCTTTTTGTGAAATTTTATTATAATTGTTTTGAAAATAATTGAATTCCTGCGATGAATTTTACTGTTTATAAAAATTTTATATTTTAAAATATAAGGATCAATTATTTTCAACAGTTTTTAAAAAAATTCTTAAGAAAAATGTTTTATTTTTATACGTTTTAATAACATTTTTCGATTCAATTCAATTCTTTTCAAAATTCTTAATAAAATTCTTTCAAAACATTTAATTATTTTCAAAAATTCTTCAGAACAATTCAATTATTCTCATAAATTCTTTTAAAGAATTCATTTATTTTTATAAAACGTAAAATTCCTCGGAAGAATTCAATTATTTTCAATGCAATTTTTATAAAATTTCTAGAAGTAATTTAATTATTTTTTAAATTATTTTGAACGTCTTAATAAAATTATTCTATTCAATTCAATTAATTTCAAAATTATGCATAAAATTCTTTCAAAAATTCCAATCAAATTCTTTGGAGGAATTCAATTATTTTCATAAATAATAAAATTCTTTGCAGGAATTAAATTATTTTTAACACAACTTTTAATAAAATTTCTCGAAAGAATGCAATTATTTTTAAAACTTTTACAATTATTTTCAATAGTTTTTATAAAATTGTTAAGAAAAATTAATTATTTTCAATATTTTTAATAAAATTCCTTCAAAATATTCAATTATTTTCAAAAATTCTGATAAAATTCTTCGAAACAATTGAATTATTTTTAGGTATAAATCGTAATTTTTTACGAAAATTTTTCTAAAAAATTCAATTATTTTCAAAAGTTTTAACAAAATTTAATAATATAATATTATTAATTACAATTAATAATAAACACGATTATTTTAGAAACTTAAAAGAAATTTTTTATACAATTCAAATTACTTTTAAAATTTCCAATAAAAATTATTTTTAAAAAACATTATTTAAAAAAAAATTCAATTTTTATACGTTTTCATAATATTTTTCGATTGAATTCAATTATTTTCAAATTTTTGGATAAATACTTTGCAAGAATTCTATGGATTTCAGTACATTGATTTTAAAATTGAAAACATTTAGGAAAAAGAAAAATTAGAATAGTTAAGAAACAAAGAAGCAAACAAGAATTTTATTAAAAAAAATTTGAAATAATTACTGTTTATAAAAATAATTGAATTATTCGAAGGAATGTTTTATAAAAATTTTAGAAAATAACTTAATTCTTATCATTAAAAATTTTTTTAAATAATTAAATTATTGCGAAAAATCTTATTAGCATTTCTGAAAATAATAAACAAGAACAGTTAATTATGTAGTTTAGGTAAATTTTTAAATTTTGAATTTAAAATTATTAAAAAATTAATGTTTATATTTAAAAATATAAAATTTTAATTTGCAAAATAATAAATGGAACAGTAACATTTACGATAGTAATTAATAATTATTACATTTATTATTATAATCATAAGAATGTAAAGAACAAAAATTATAATTTATCTTTAAAAAATGGTTTATTTATATTATTTAAATGTTTATAAATATTTTTATTATTACTTGATATCTACACAGCGTTCGCAAAATTTTCAAAAAATCTTCAAGATTTTACAATATTTCTTCAAATTCTTCAAATATCGCAGATTGCTTTAATTTTCTTCAGATTTGAAGAAAAATCTTCCAAACTGGCTGCATTGAATGTTTTTTCTTTTCCTCTTCATAGTTGAAACTGCGCGAAATAGATAAAATGATTTCTTGGAAAATTAAGCGATTTCTTTTTAATGAAAAAAAAAAAAAAAAATAGTGACCTTTTCGTAGTACATAATGAGACAGGACTCTATGATTAATTGTTATGATTATTACAATTATGTCATATTAACTCGCGGCGTGATCAATTAAATCTTGCAAAATTAATAGAGGTGGTAATATTTATTCTTGGGAATAATAAATTGGTGGAGAGAATTACAATGCACGATATTTATTTTTATTTCGTTTCATCGAATCGAATTAGAAGGAAGGAGAGAAAGAGAGAGAGAGGAAGGAGATCTTGACGACTAATGGTTTTGTCCGATTAGGAAGAAACGTGATCCGAAGATGGCTGCGAGCAAAATGAGAAGAGATTAAAGCAGTCGTGGCCTCGACATTATGTAAGGTCGCGAAGTATCGCGAGAGAATGACTGTTGACTTCCATTTCTTTAATTCTGCTTTTTTACTCTGTGATCTTATTCTCGTGAAATTGACCGATATTTGTGAAATTCTTGATGTTTTTCTTTTCTTGTCATTTTCGGTTTATTTGGGTTTATTTTGATTGGAGTAAAATTTATTTTTATGCTACACTGTGCTCGAAAACGTCGTTTTATTATCGTGTGAAGCAGGCTGTAAATCGAATTTTAAAGGTTAGGTGACGTCAGAGAGAAAAAAAATTGGAGACAGTCGCGCCTGCGCGACCTTTTTTCCCCTGTCTACAATTTTTTTGCTCTTCATTATCTAACCTAATTTATTAATAAATTTTTTGTCTACAGCGTGAATGGTTTATTCAGTTTTATCAGCCGAAATTTTCTTAGGGAGTAACTAGAAAAACGGAGGTAAGAGAAGCGGCCCCCCACCATGCGGGTGCTTCTCCCTCCTCTTCGCCTATCTCTGCACAAAGTGGGAGGCCGCTTCTCCATGTCTAGGGCTCGTTCTATTTTTCCTATTATTAATTCACTAATTTGAATTAGTGACTGACTTTTTGCTTCTGAATTAATAAAATCAGTGTTGCTACAGGTCAGGAAAATCAGGGAAAAGTCAGGAAAAGTAGAATTGGCCACAGAAATAAGGAAAAAAATCAGGGACTTTCATTAAAGTACTGGAAAAAATTAAATTTTTAGCGTTCAAAAGAAAATATTATGAATTTTTGTGTCTTTTTTATTTGCCTTATAAAGTATGAAATTACCACAAATTCTAATATTAAATCTTCAATTTTTTCCATTTCTGACAATAATTTTTTTTTAAATAACTTCATTCTTGAAGAGCTATCATAAAATGATTACTAAGAAAATATTATCGAATAATTTTACTTAAATATTTCAAAATTAATTGAATTTTAAAAGAGTTGCATTTACAATTTTCATAAAGAAATTAACTTCAAAAGGTTTTGATTTAAAATATCAAATTTAAATTTTCAATAAATTTAATAAAATAATTTATGTCCATGAAGCGTCAGCGTCGACGCTGAGTTTTGAAAACAATTTTTTTCGACGAAATAGGAAAAAAACAATAGTTTCAATAATATATTTATTATATATATTAATATAATATATATAATATAATTATATTATAAAAAAGTCCCCTGGTTGTTCTTTAATTCCCAAATTGATTGAAAGAAATGAAATTAGTGACATTTTTATTTCTAAAAGCCACAAATAATAGTTTTCGACGCTGAAAGTCGACGCTAACTTCAGGAACATAAAATTTTAAAGAACTTGTGGAAAATTCTTTTTATGAATTCAATTATTCTTATAAATAATAAAACTCATTGCAGAATTTCAATTACTTTTAATACAATTTCAATCGAATTCCTGGAAAATTTAATTATTCATACAAATTTTCTTGAAATTCGTCAAAAAATTCAATTATTTAAAAATTTGTTAATAAAATTCTTTATGAGAATTTAATTTTGAGAAACATTCAATTATTTAATATATTGTTTATTTTTTTATTTAAATAATTGAATTCGAGGTAGAATTTTTCAATAAAAATTGATTTAAAAATAAATTTTATATACTTTTAACTAAATATTCTGTAGAATTAATTTTTTTGAAAAAGTTTAATTGAATTTTTTTTTTATGAAATTATTTCAAGTTTTTATTTTCTAAAGAATTAATTGAAGAATTTCCGAATAATCGAAATTTCGTAAAATTGAATTGTAAACAAATAGATTTGAAAATCTCTAGAAACTTTTGCTAAGAATATTAAAAATAATTGATAATTGATTTTTTTCGAAGAATTTAAATAAAATTTTAGAAAACAATTACATTTTTTCAAGAATTTACTTTAAATTGTATGAAAAATAATTGAATTCTTGCAAGGAATTTCTATAAAATTTTTTTTAAATAATTGAAATCCTGTGAAGAATATTTTTATTTATAAAAATAATTGAATTTTTGCTACGAATTTTATTACATTTCTTTTAAATAATTGAAATCCTGTGAAGAATTTTATTAGTTAGGAGAATAATTGAATTCTTGTAAAGAATTTTTATTACAGGTTTTTTAAATAATTAAAGTCCTGTGAAGAAATTTATTATTTATGAAAATAGTTGAATTCTTCAATCAAATTTTTATTAAATTTTTTTTTAATAATAATTGTAATCCTATAAAGAATTGTATTATTTATGAAAATAATTAAATTCTTGGAACGCATATTATTACATTTTTTTAAAAAATTTAATTCTTTTGAGAAATTTTATTAAAATAGTAAATTGTGAAAATATTTGAATTTCAGAGAAGAATTTCATTATTTATGAAATATAATTGAATTCTTGCAAAAAATTTTTCAAATTATAATTACATTAATCGAGGAATTAATTTAAAATTGTATTAAAAACAATTGAAATCTTATGAAAAATTTTATTATTTATGAAAATAATTAAATTCTTACACTACGAATTTTATTACATTTTTTTAAATAATTGAATTCATGTGAAAAATGGTATTACTTGTAAAAATAATTGAATTCTTGCCAAGAATTTTATTAAAATTTTTGTAAATAATTTGATCTTTTCTGAAGATTTTATGTAAATTTAAATTATTATAAAACATGAATTTCAAAAAGGTTTGAATTTGAAATTGTTTGAACATTTTAATTCCTGTGGAATAATAATAATAATAACAATAATAATAATAATAATAATAATAGTAATAAAATATTTATTTAAAAAAGAAGTTATTGATGTTTTCGAATAATTTTCCAATTAAAAAAATTCGTTAATAAATGTATAGCAGAACATTTTTTTGAGTATCTAATCATTTTTAGAGTGAATCAGAATATTCTTTAGGGTCTGGAAAAAAGTCAAAATTTTATCTGGAAATCAGGGAAAAATTAATTTTTTGTGGTAACTCTAAAAATTGACTAATAAATTGGTCGAAATTACTACTTATTAGTAAAATTTACTAATTAAAATGCGAAAAGTCAGTCACTAATACAAGTTAGTAAAAAATTTTACTAATTCAAATTTAGAGAGCAAGTATCAGAAAGAAAATTTTCCTAAAAAAATTATATTAGTAATTATTATAATTTATAAGTACTAAACTTTTTTTTAAATATTTATTTATAAATATAATCGTTTATAAAGAATTTTACAATGGTGTGGTGTAATGATATAAATAACTGCATTCATTTCCTGGTTGTCTATTCTCATAGCATCCTTCTCTCAAGTTTTTCAGAAATGTTTATTTTAGTATTATTATAAATAAGTTGATTATCGCGTGTGATGTCTCTGTAATTAATTGTTTATAATTTATATGGTTATCCTTGCGGCAAAAGTGAGGAGACAATGAATATTCTCTCTCACTCTCTTTCAACTTGATTTTAATCTTAAATTGCATCTAATCTAGAATCGTAAGTTGTGTGTATTTATCTGTTATCTGCAATATTAGCGCACCCTGGCTTCCTACCATTCTCAGTGAGATGAACTTTCTCGAGTACTTATGGAAATACGACATTTCAAATTGCTAATAGCGCACTGCCAACAAGCGACGAAAGAGCGAACAAGCTCTCTTGACGATTTTTTTCATGCTCTTACCGTATAAATTATATGTTACACTGAGCAGAAGTCACGGATCAGACGACAATTCATTACAAAATTTTACAAGTCTGATTCTACCAGATGCCTTTATATGGTAATGATCATAATCACGATTGTAATCATAGTTGGCGATTGCAATCTTTATATTTGTACTTGCACTAATGGCTTAATAAGAATCAAATTTGTTGAGAATTTTCGAAAGATATCATTTTAGTTGTTGTTTTAAAATTTTCTTTTCCTTTTGAATTGGAAATTTTTATTGACAATTTTCGGGATTGTCTTCACAGGAAATTGATGTAAATTTCCAGAATTGATAATGTTCTTGAGCCGATAATATAGTGGGAAAAAAAAAAAATCCCGGACTGTAAACGATATTCGATGATACACATTTATAAATGTTGGCGATTACGTAGAGTTTTTATGTGACATGAAACTTTCTAAAAGGTACTTGAGGTGCAGGGAGAGAAATTCCGTTATTTGCAAGCCAGAAAAGATGTCTCAGGTGTCATTGAGATGAAAATAAACTCAATACAATCCAAAGAAATGTGCACTCGATGATCATTAATCTTTTAGCTTTATGTTATTCTCTTTTAAAGCAGGTTGGCAAGTTTATCGGATCCTTGTGTTTTGCAATCTTAATTTTGCAGATCCATTTATATATTTTTATAACCATTCGTTTTCAAATATTATTTTTTTTTTAAACAAGCGTATATTTCATCATCTTACTTTATTTTCATTTTTTTTTTTAATATAAAGAATGATTTATTTCCATAATGCGTTAACTTAATGATAAAGTTTTCATTCTTGTCAATTAAGGTAAATTTATACACCTTCGAAATGTGGAGAACGTTAAGTAGTAATTTAAACATAATGAAGCAATTCAACAGGTTGTGAGAGATTGTACAAAATTATAAATCTTTCTGGAATAAAAGGAGGATCTAAGCGCGTAGTTTATTCTCATTAAAAAAAATACTATAACCACTATATACTTAAATGAAGATCAATTTATTTTGCTTTATTATAGATTCATACGCTCAATGCTGATATATAAACCTTATGTTTTGATATTCACGAATGATTCTTGGATTATTTCATGAACAAGGCAATTCGTCTCTGACTGTAATCATTATCATTGTTATTAGAAGCACATATGTCGCGAGATCACGATCGAAGGAGCGTAAATACGAGATCGATTATATATAAAGGAATGGAGAAAAAAACCGGACCAATCGTCATCATATAGTTGAGAGTCATCGAGACAATGAAAATGTATAAATGAAGATGAACATGTATTGTATAAAATGAACATGAAGGAGTTTGTAATTCTTTTGCTTGTGCATTGACGATGATGCCGGCCAAGGCCGTGGTGATCGCGTAGATGTGAAAAAAAATTTCAAAAAATGCACAAACACGCTCAAGACTCATAGACGAGTAATACTCATAAATCAACCTCGAACCTGGACCATCCAGAGATGATCCTATATGTTGATCCTGGGTCACGTTATACCTGATCACCTCACGATTGATTGCGTAATGTAACTGCCGCTAATGCATCGAGAAGACGCGATTAGAGATCCACGCGCTTATTAAAAAGATGCAAATATATTAATAGCAGAATGTTCTTGAAAATTGGTGGCAAGGTTGATTTTGCCATTTTCAATCGAGTTCTGATTGGGAAAAAAATTACTCCGATGAGAACTTTATTTACCTTTTGATTGTTTTTTTTTATAAATCATTACAATGTGCGTTTGTGGATTGGTAGATAAGTCCTCGGATTGATAACTTAGAGTGTTGGGTTTTAATAGAAGTCAATTAATAGAAATTATTAAGGTCAGTGAAGTTGGCTCCGACATGTTAATATTTTTTACTTTTCTATGTGGCATTCGTTTGTCCAAGGTAGGTCCATGTTTGTCCAAACATTATTTTTTTGGCCACCCAAAATTAATTTAAAAAAAAAATTCTAAACTTTTTTTTTAAGTTAGATAAATGAAATTATTGATTAAAAAACATTATAATCGACAATATGAATTCAAATGTCAAATGTTTAAACAAATTTCTATGTCAGAAATAACAAATTCAACGTTAACACTAATCATGTAAAACAAACAAACAAATTTTCATATCAGAAATAACAAATTCAACGTTAACACCAATTGTTTAGAAAATTACAATATATTCTAATTTTTTAAATGATTAGTGTTAACGTTGAATTTGTTATTTCTGATGTGGAAATTTGTTTGAACATTTGGCGTTTGAGTTCATATTGTCGAATATGTTTTTTGAGCAATAATTTTGTTTATCTAACTTAAAAAAAATTTAAGAATTGTTCTTTTTTTTGGAAAATTAATTTTGGGTGAATAAAAAAAATATTGGTTGGACAAATTATGGACCTACCTTGGACAAACGAATGCCACGTCAGTGCAGCCAGATTGGAAGATTTTTCTTCAAATCTGAAGAAAATTAAACCAATCTGCGATATTTGAAGAATTTGAAGAAATATTGTAAAAACTTGAAGATTTTTTGAAAATTTTGCGAAGGCTGTGTATATATCAAGTAATAATGAAAATGTTTATAAACATATTTAAATAATATAAATAAACCATTTTTTAAAGATAAACTATGGTAGGTAGTCACTTTTTCTAAAAAATATTTTCTAATCCTTTTTGTCTAAAAAAAGTTTAAAAAAAGCAATTTCAAATAAAATGTTCTAAAAAAAAGTTTTTCTAACAAGTTTTAATTTTTTAAAAAAGTTTTTCTAAAAAGTTATTATTTCTAATATTTATTTTCCTAAAATTTATAAAATCACATAATTTTAATAAAAGATTGAAAATTATTAAAAATCTAAAATTAAGAAATAGAAATTATTTTACATATTTTCTGTTTCTTAATCACAATTCTGTTTATGAAAAATTGTATGTTTCTTTTTGAAAAAGAAGAAAAAATGTTATAAAATTACTACTTTTTATCACAATTTGTTAACAATATTCTGTTCTTCTTTGCAAAAAAAAAATAATTTGCATCATTTTTATACAAAAATTTCCAAAATTAATTTATTAATAAAACAATTTTTAGAAAATTTTAAATATCTTTAGGAAAAAAATCCCTATAATATTTCTATTTGTTAATTACGATTATTATTTGAATATTGTAAAAAAAAATTTTTCAGAAAATGACCTTTATTAGAAAAAAGAAAATTAGAAAATCACCTTCATTAGAAAAAAGTTTTTTAGTAACCTATTGGAAAAAAAATTTTTGGAAAATAAAAGATTAGAACATACATTTTAGGAAAATTGTACTCCAACCATAAATTATAATTTTTGTTCTTTACATTCTTATGATTATAATAATAAATGTAATAATTGTTAATTACTAAAGTAGATGTTACTATTCCATTTATTATTTTGCGAATTAAAAAATTTTGTATTTCCAAATATAAACATTAATTTTTGAATAATTTCATATTAAAAATTTTTCAAATTCACCTATTAACTACATAATTAACTATTCTTGTTTATTATTTTCAGAAATGCTAATAACATTTTTCGCAATAATTTAATTATTTAAAAAAATTTTTAATAATAAGAATTAAGTTATTTTCAAAAATTTTAATAAAACATTCCTTCGAATAATTCAATTATATTTTTATAAACAGTCAAATTCATAGCAGAAGTTTAATTATTTTCAAAACAATTTTAATAAAATTTCACGAAAAATTCAATTATTTAAAAAAATTTTTAATAAAATTCTTGTTAAGAATTAAATTATTTTCAATAATTTTAATAACATTCTTTGGAAGAATTCGATTCTTTATATAAATAATAATATTTTTTGTGAGAATTCAATATTATTTTCAATGCAATTTTAATTAAATTTTCTCGAAAGAATTCAAATATTTCAAATAAATTTTGATAAAATTCTTCAAAGGGTTTTAATTATTTTCAAATTTTTGAATAAAAAACTTTGCAAGAATTTAGTAATTTTCAGTGTATTAATTTTCAAAATTCAAAACATTGAAGAAGAAAATTTATTAAAAAAGTTGAGAAGCAAACAAAAACTAACTTCAAACTGCGAACAGATTTAAATGCAACAATATATTAATTTAATTCTCTAAAATTGACCTAAATTATTATATGTTTTCATTTTTTTTTTTATAATAATTCCAATATAACGAATTTTTTCTTCTTTTTGTTTCAGGTAAGTTAAACAACATGTTTTCTGGCGAGTTTATTTCGTGAGTAAATAATATATAAATTCTTGGGTTCGATTTTGTAATTTAACTGTGAATTTAAATTAGACTTTGATTATCTTTGACTTTAATTCTACTTTGACTTTAAACTTTGACATTAATTTTCACTTTGATGTCTACTTAGACTTTTATTTTCACTTTGAAAATTACAAAACATCAAAGTTAAAATTAATGTCAAAGTAAAAGTCAAAATTTAAAGTTGAAGTTAAAGTTACTGTCAAAATCAAATCAAAAATAGAAAATTAGTTGTCATTTAAATTTTCTAAATTTAAAAAAATTTAGCCATAATATTATTCAATATTGAATTATTTTTTACTTATTCCGAAAAATCTCCTTTTTTGAAACTGAGTTCCCTTTTTAAAAATTAAACTTTTTTTTAATATCACATAAAAAAGTGACTACAATTCCTGTTATTATTATTTTTATTATTATGAAAATTCCTGTTTTTATAAAACAGTAAAATTTTTTTTGCTTTTACTAAATAATGATAAAAACAGTAATTTTAATAGATAATTAAATATAAAATAAAATCCAGCTCAAATAAAACAGAGAATAAAACACAATTCAGTATTTCTAGAAAAGAAGAAAAAAATTTTTTTGACTAAGCCATAAAACATATTTTTCATGTATACAAGTTGTGCTTGATAATTTTACTGTCTATTAATTATTCAGTAATAAAATTTTTTCATCATTCAATGAATATCGCCTTTTTTTCTCCCCTGAATGGTTAATGTTTAGAGAGAAAGAGACGAGTATTATATATCTAGCAACATCGTTAATGGCGAGATTGCTGTTGCCTGGATTCTCATGTGTTAATATTCTTTTGTCAGAAGGTCAAAAACTGACTCTTCAGTTAACAACGTCTTCATTGCGCGTAAATATAATTAAATCGTGCGTATATTCGTGAGGGTCAGTGATTGCATTCAAACTCCAAGTCCCGTTGAACCCTTGACCTGACTGTACGCGCGCTTATTTTTACAGTCCACGTGAATCTAAAGGACTTTTGCCTATGGGCATTTACGAATATTTCTATTTCTATAGTCGTCCCTGTCAACAAAAGTTATTATTTTTTTTTATCTTTCTATGCGCATATAGTTTTTTTTCTATTCCCTTATTTTATTCATCGTTCAATGTCTTATTTTGTCATCATATATTATGCAAATGGAGACAATTTTTAATTATTTTTCTAAGTGAGTTGAATAGAGTTGTCACAGGTCAGGGAAGTCGGGGAAAAATCAGGGAAAGTAGAATTGGTCAGGGGAATCAGGGAAAAGTCAGGGATTTTTATTATAAGTGATGGAAAAAATTAAATTTTTAGAATTCATAAGAAAATTATGAATTTATTATAATATTATAATTATTTATAATAATTTTTGGTGTCTTTTTTGTTTGCCTCATAAACTATGAAATTACCACAAATTCTAATACAAAACCTTCCATTTCTGACAATAATTTATTTTTAAATAACTTCATTCTTGAAGAACTATCATAAAATTATTACTTAGAAATTATTTCATGAATAATTTTACTTTAATATTTCAAAATTAATTGACTTTTAAGAATTGCGTTTATAATTTTTATAAAAAGATGAACTTCAAAAGGATTCAATTTGAAATTTTATAAAATTTCAATTTTAAATAAATTTAATTTTTAATTACAAATTTTAAAGAACTTACAGATTTGAAAAATTTTAATAATTCATATGCTTCTTAAATTAGTTAAATTTTTTAATATATTTTAATTAATTATTGAAAATAATGGATTTATAGAAGAATTTTAGTTAAAAACACTTAAAACATTGAATTTTGGAGAAGTTACAAATGATTGCATAAATTCAATTATTTTCAAAAGTAATAAAATTCTTCATATAAATTCAATTATATTCAAAATGTTTTAAAAATTATCGTCAAAATTGCAATTATTTTTATAAATAATAAAATTCTTCTCTGAAATTCAATTATTTTCAAAAATTGTAATAAAATTCTTGGCATTTCAATTATTTTCAAAAAATTTCTTCAATTAAGAGAATTTCAATATCTACTATTTCAATGAAATTTTGCAAAATAATCCAATTACTTAGAAAAATTTTTGATAAATTCTACGATAACATTCAATTATTTTCACAAAATAATATAATTTTTCACCATAATTCAATTATTTAAAAACTGTTTATAAATTTCTTCGCAATAATTCAATTATTTTCATAAATAATTAAATTCATTGCAAAAATTCAATTATCCCAAGAATATTATCAAAATTTTTGAAAATAATTGAATTTCTGCTAATTTTTAACAAGATTTTAATATTAATTTTGAAAGTTTTAATAAAATTCTTCGCAACAATTCAATTATTTTCATAAATTGTAAAATTCATTTTAGAATTTCAATTATTTTCAAAAATTTTAAATTCTTTCATGGAATTCAATTAAAATTGTATTAAAAATTATTTAATTCTTATAAAGAATTGTATCAAAATTCTTGAGAATATAGAATATTTGAATTGATTCGAAAAATTTCATTAAAATTTTTAAAATAATTGAATCTTATTAAGAAATTTTTTAAAAATTGTATTAAAATTTATAAAGAATTGAATTCCTACGAAAAAGTTTTATCAAATCTTTTAAGAATATTTGAATATCTGCGAAAATTTTGCTATATATGAAAATAATTGAATACTTGGCAAGAATTTTATTAAAATTTCTCAAAGTAATTGAATTTCTGAAAAGATTTTTATTATTTAACGAAAATAAAAATTCTTGCGAAAAATTTTGTTAAAATTTCTTAAAGTAATTTCAGATCTTTAAAGATTTTGTTATTTTTTATTTATCCCTAGAATTTTATCAAAATTTTTGAAAATAATTGAATTTTTCTAATTTTTAACAGGAATTTAATTAATTTTGAAAGTTTTAATAAAATTGTTCCCAAAAATTTAATTATTTTCACAAATAATAAAATTCATTTCAGAATTTCAATTATTTAAAAACATTTTAAATTCTTTCTGTGAATTCAATTATATTAAAAATTATTTAATTCTTATTAAGAATTGTATCAAAATTCTTGAGAATATTTGAATTGTTTCGATGAATATTTCATTAAAATTTTAAAAATAATTGAATCTCATCCAGAAATTTTTTATAAATTTGTATTAAAATTTAAAAAGAATTGAATTTCTACGAAAAAGTTTTATCAAATCTTTTAAAACTATTTGAATTTCTGCAAAAATTTTGATATATATGAAAATAATTGAATACTTGGCAAGAATTTTATTAAAATTTTTCAAAGTAATTGAATTTCTTAGAAGATTTTTATTATTTAACGAAAATATAAATTCTTGCAAAAAATTTTATTAAAATTTCTTAATGTAATTTACGATCTACAAATATTTTGTTATTTTTTAATCATCCCAAGAATTTTATCGAAATTTTTGAAAATAATTGAATTTCTGTTAATTTTTAACAGGATTTTAATTAATTTTGAAAGTTTTAATAAAATTCTTCCCAACAATTCAATTATTTTCATAAATTATAAAATTCATTGGAGAATTTAAATTATTTTTTATAAAATTGATTTAAATATAAATTTCAGTTAAAATTTTAATAATAATTGAATATTAAAAGCATATAGCGTGAATTTTTAGAAATAATTTAATTTTTAAAAGTTTTTTATGTGGAATCTTTAAAAATCGGACTTTTTCATGTTTTAACTAATTATTGGAAATAATTGTTTTATAGAAGAATTTTAGTTAAAAATTCTAGAAAATAATAATTGAATTGATGAAAATAATTTTTAAGTAGTAACAATATTGTTATAATATAAAATAATGATTTTACCACTCGGTCACCTTTAATTATTATAAGTTTTAAATTTATTTATTTATTAAAATATAAACTTTATTATAAGTTTTAAATTAAAAAATTTTTTTTTAAAATTATTATAATTTTAAAAGGTTCGGATAATCGAGGTTCCATTGTATTTTATTGATTCAATAGCATTTTTTTCTCTCTGTAAATTAAAAAATTTACAAAAGTAGGAAGTAAGTGTAAAAATTTCTTTTAAGAGCATTCTTTGTTTTTTTTTTGTGAAATTTAGACACTTGGGGACAAAAAAAGTATTTTCAAAAAATTCTTCTAACAGTAGGAATTATAATTTTACGTCATTGCTTTCATTACACAGGAAGGACAAATCGTGACGCATATTATATTGTGGGAAAGACAACTCTCAAGTCTTGGGTGAAAATAACGACTTATAAATCACGCAAATATTATGGACCATAAATGTAATGCAGTTGCAGAACAAAAGCCTTTTACTCTGATCGGTTAGAGCAGAAATCTCCTTCCTTTGAGCATCTCTCGTTGTTTTCATAGCGTTCCAACGTCCATCTAGGAAGCAAAAATCACAGTAAAAGCTTGTAATTAACCTCGAAAGATATCATCACATGAAAATCTCACTCGAGTCGAATGTTACTTTAAAATTAACGCCAAGAAATCATCTTTAATTTATTTCCCTTATCATTTTTTATTTATCTTAATTTATTGCCATTTTTCCATTTTTATTTGAATTACCATATTTATTTATTTAACCATTATTCTTATTGATATTCTCTCTTCCTTGTCTTCATCTTCTCCTCCGACTTATTTTCGTATTTATTTTTATTATTATATTGTTATTATTTATTGTTATAATTATTATTTTTTTCTTTGTTACTATTATTATTTCTATATTAATTTTGTTACTATTATTATTTTTTTGTTATTTCTACTATTACTAATTAAAGAAATTTCGAGCCAGAAAAAATTCGCAGTCGCGAAGAATCGAACCCGGGTCCGCGCTGTTACGAGTCGCAGTACTAAACCACTGAGCCATCTCACTCGACTATTATAATTAGGATTTTTGTCATTTTTTGCTATTATAAAACGGAATGGAATGTAGATTTTGATTTGAAATTTAGATTAATGAAAGAGGAATGTATAATTCACTGTGGTTGATGATCGAAAGGTTGGAGGAAATGAGGTAATAATGAGGAAGCCTTCATAACTGTTGCTATTAACAACATTAAAAGGTCCTGAGTTAAATTAATTTCCTTTAGGCGCACGATCGAAACGAATTCGAGGCTTAGATGAAAATCGTGACGAGAGCATAATGACGATGATCGAAGAAGTCGCGAGTATCAAAGCCTCTCATTGTATTTCATCGGAAGACTCACGGCTCTTGATGATATAGGAACCAAAAGAGGAAGAAAACTTTGTATCTATACACTTTGTATTCATCAAGAATTAATACTGCCCAAGAATATTCTCTAAATCCAAATTAGTTAAAATTGTAATTATAAATTAAATTTTAATTATATTACTTCCTCATAGAGGAAGTATTTAATTAAATAATAAATTAAAATATTAATAAAAAAAAATTTGAAATTTAACTATTTCTAAAAATAAAAACTTAATTATTTTATTTAATTTTTACTATAATAGTGTAATAAATTTTTTAAAATAAATATGTCAAATATTATTATAGTTTACAATTAAAATTTTCAAAGATTTTGATAAAAAAATCTTTTGAAATTTGATTATTTCTAAAAATCTATGCTGTAACGCAATAACGCTTTTTTTATTTAATTAGTATCTTAAATTTTAATTAAAATTAATTTTTAAATTCTTATTAAAAAGTTGTACAAAAATTGAATTATTTAAATACAAAAATAAATAATTGATAAAATAATTGATTATTTCTTAAAATTGAATTCTTATAAAGAATTCTATCAAAATTTTTGAAAACTATTAATGAATTCTTTGAAAGAATTTTAATAAAAATTTTTAGCACTAATTGCATTTGACAAGGAACTAATTTTTAAAATTGTATAAAAAATAATTGAAATCCTATGGAAAATTTTCTTAACATTTTTGAAAAATTTAAATTTTTATGAAGAATTTTTTATTAAAAAATTTTGTAAATAATTGTATTCTTTCGGGGAGTTTAATTACAATTCAAGATAATAATCAGATTCATATTCATTTATTAAAATTATAAAAATAGTTGATTTTTTAATAATTTTCTTTTAAATAATTGAATTACTTCGAGAACTTTATTAAAATAGAAGAAAACATTTCAAAATTTAACTAAATGCTTAGTAACGAATTCAATTACATATATAAATAAATAATAAAATTCTTTACAAACATTCAATTATTTTCATAAATAAAAAAAATCTTCCAAAAAATTAAATTATTTTCATAAATAAAATAAAATTTCTAGAAAAATTTGAATTATTCTACAAAATTTTTAAAACAATTATTCCAAGAAATACAATTTTAATTAAATTAATTAAATGTTATATACATTTTTCTGTCCTAAAGAAAATGCCAAAAATTAAACAATATCAAATTTATTATATGAGACAAAACATCAATAAAAAAACTTTTAAAAAATTATGATTAAGAAATAGGAAATACATGTACTAATTTTATGCGCAATTTTTATTTCTGAAGAACATTATTGTTCACCAACTTATTCTTTTTTTTATAAAAAAGAAACATTACATATTCCCGTTTCTTAATATTTTTATAAAAAATTCTCAATTTTCATATAAGAAAATAATTTTTGCTTCATTTCTATTTCTTAATTACAATTGCTTTAATAAAATTTAATTTTTTTCTGAAATAAAGGAAAAAAATCTTTAAAAATTCTATTTGTCAATTACAAAAAGCAATAATTGAAAATGTAATTGAAACTTTTTAAATTTTTAGAAAATGAAGGAAAAAATTTTATTTGAAAAAATATTCTGTTACATTTATTTACGAATTTCTTTAATTGCAAAATTATTCGAAAACATCAATAACTTCTTTTTTAAATAAATATTTAATTATTATTATTTTTCCATAGGAATTAAGATATTAAAAAATGTCTAATTCAAACCTTTTTGAAATTAAACAACTTATGAAAGTATTGTTATAAAACATGAAGATATCGATTGCTCCGAGTCGAAGACTCGGAGTGATCGATTTCTTCATGTTTTATAATAATTAATAAAAATAATTAACGAGTGATAAAATTGTTATTTAAATTCAATTATAGTTTTCTAGAATTTTTAATTATTTTTTATTAAAATAATTGAATTTTTTAAAAAAGAGTTTGTTATTTAGGAAGATAATTGAATTCCTTAAAAAAAGTTTGTTATATTTAAGAAAATAATTGAATTCCTTAAAAAAAAGTTTGTTATTTATGAAAATAATTGAATTATTTCAAAGGAATTTGTAAATAATTGAATTCATGTGAAATTTTTATTATTTATGAAAATAATTAAATGTTTGTGTAGAATTTTATTAAAAATTTTTTTTAAGTAATTGAATTCTTTTTGGAAAATTTTATTATAATTGTAAAATATTTAAAATTATTGAATTAAGAAAAATTGTTGAAAATGATTGAATTTTTGCCATGAATTTTATTAAAATTTTTGAAAATAATTGAATTTTTTTACTTTTGAAAATAATTGAACTTTGGGAAAGAATTTTCTTGTTTATAAAAATAATTGGGGTTTTGACGAGAATTTTTGAAAAATTTTGAACATAATTGAAATTAGAACAAGAATTTTATTCACATTTTTGAAAATAATTAAAGCTTGGGGAAGAATTTTGTTTATAAATATAATTGGGATTTTTGACAAGAATTCTTTTTTTAAATTTTGAACATAATTGAATTTTATTTCTTTTGCAAATAATTGAATTTCTGCAATTATTTGTAATTTCTCAAAAATTAAATTTTTTTATTGTTTTCAACAAAAATTTGAATTACAAAATTTTAAATTATATTATTTTTAAAATTGCTAATTTTATTTTTAAAAGTATTCTAAGTAAAAAGTTAGAATTGTTTCTGATGAGGCAAATTTCACTAATTCAGTTTTAAAGATAAGCGAAAGTACATATATTAAATTTAAAATCTACTAATCAAAACCAGAAATTCTATATAAAGGGTTTTGTAAATTTAATAAAGAAAAAATAGTACAACTAGAAAAGTTCCCATCAGCAAAGACCTTTATAAAAGATCATTATTTCCATTGGAAAATTTATTACGACTCATTACCATTTATTGCCGTTTATACCTTTCGATAGGGACAAATAGTAATGATTGGTATTTCACTATTGCACCGATAGAAATTATAATGAGGATAAAATTTTCTTGGCAAATGTACTTATCAAGATTGTCGAATACTTTTTTCATACACAACAATAACCAGGAGAAAATTATCAAAGCAGAAATTAATCTAAAAAGTCTACTCGTATAAAAGGAGAAAAAAAAGAAAAAAAGAAAATAAAAAAGAGAAAAAATAAAAAAGAGAAAAAAGAGAAAAAAAGAGAAAATAGTAGAAAAGAGAAAGAAAATAAAAATGAGAAAAATAAAAACGAGAAAAAAATAAGAAAGGAAAAAAATAAAAAGAGAAGAGAAATAAAAAAGAGAAGAAAAATAAAAAAGAGAAAGAATGAAAAAAAAGAAAAAAAATAAAGAGGAAAAATTAAAAAAGAGAAAAACAATAAAGATGAGAAAATAATAAACACAGAGAAAATGTTTAATATACCCAGAGAAATTTGTTTAATAAATCTAGAGGAAAAAAAAAGTGTGAGAAAACTTTTTTTTTGCATCCTCTTCCTTGTTGAATACAAACTTGAAATTCATTGGATTTTATTATAGAGAAATAATAGAAGACACTAAATCGTCATTAACTCATAGTTTACCTCTTTCGGAGCACAAGAGTGCAATTAACCAAGTTTATTTTCCAGCTGAAGAAAAGATCTTAAATTCCATCTAACTCAACGCCTCACACGCGAGACATGAAACGGCCACTTTATCGATGAAGTTCCTTGTGATTGAAGAGGAATCTTTTTTCATCATGCGGCTTTAAGAGAACAAGAAGAAGAAGAAGAAAAAGAAAATAAAAGAAAAGAAATATTTAGAAAGCATGAACATACTCGGCTGTTTTCCAATTTGAAGTGCCAATAATCATTAGCTGCTGAAAGTTTCAAACTCGATTCGCTCATTTGCTACGGTGTGTCAAGTCTCTATATATATATATATACATACATATAAAAGGGATACCCATCTTCGTTATAAAGAAATTGCGAAAGATTGACGGATCGATCTTCTCCTATACACGTATAATATAAACACTGACACGGAGGTGGTCTCACCGTTTGCGGGCATCGAAAAGCAAATATATTCCATACTCGCCAAAAGCGCGAAGTTGGTAATGAAGACGTTTTCCATCTTCGACTTTGGTACACAACAGTAGTGTGATTAAGGGAATAGATTCGTGCGTGTATTTAATGATTTCGATGAAAAATACTCTAGAATAGACGAACGGCCAATTATATGCTGATGTTTTCGAGGTTGAAACGATATAATAGTAAAACAACGAAAAAAATTAAAAAAAAAAAAAAAGATATACATCCAACTTGCGTGTCCTGTACAAACTGTATGTATAATGAACCTTTTGGTGCAAATGCGATGAAGTAGTAATAACGTTTTCGGTCAGACGACGCCACGGCTTGGCGCCACCTAGAAGATCGTGCATCGAAGGGATTCACTGTAAACTGTAATTTATGCCGCGTTTCATGCTTGGGAAAATATTTATTTTCAAAAACAAAAAAATAATATTGAATCCTGTCGGTACATCATTTTCAATCATATACAGAGAGAGAGACGATAAAAAAGCTTTGAAATTGAAAAATTTTCGTTTCTTATACACATTCCATATTGTATTTTCGATCCCTACATTTCTCTTCTTTATTCTCTGTATTCTTCACTCTTCAGTATGAAAATTTGTATTTCATTTATTTTTTTGTTATTTTATTATTATTGTAAAATTTATTTATTGGTATTTAATTATTATTACTTTAAAGGCTTTATTGAACAATTATGACTTTACTGCTTTAGATTATAATTAAAACAACAGCAAGAAAACAATGTTTCGCGTTGCTAGGTACCTATGAAGTAAATCGAAATAAAAAAAAAATTCCGGAATTTTTTCAGGTTTTTAAAACTATATTTATTTTTTAGACAATATTAAATAACTTATAAATTTTTATAAATTACTCAATAATCAGGGTTGCTACAAAAATTAAATTTTTTTCCCCTGAATTCCGGACAAAACTTTGACTCTTCCCCTATTTTGATTCACTTTAAAAGTAATTAGATAGTCAAAGAATGTTATAATTATTTACAAATTTTTTTAATTGTAAAATTATTCGAAAACATCAATAACTTCATTTTTAAATAAATATTTAATCATTTGTTATTTTTTCATTTAAAAAAATTTCGATTAAACTTTTAAAAAAAAAATTAGTTCCATAGGATTTTTTTGAATTTGAAATAATTTAAAGATTTTAACTTGAAACCTTTACAAAATTCAATTCTTTCGAAATTGCAATTATTAGTAAATTCTACAAAATTCAATTATTATCTAAAACTTAAACTGAAATTAATTTTTAAATCAATTTTTAAAAAGAAAATTCTACGAGAATTCAATTATTTAAATGCAAAGATAGATAATTTATTGAATAATTGAATGTTTCTTAAAATTTAATTCTTATACATATAATTATTGTATCAACAAATTTTTAAATAATTGAATTCCTTAGGCGAATTTTAATAAAATTTTTAAGAATAATTACATTTTTTTGAGGAATTTGATTAAGATTGTGTATTAAAAATAATTGAAATTGTGCAATGAATTTTATTAAAATTTTTGAAAATAATTGAATTATTGCGAAGAATTTTATAAAAAAGTTTCAAACAATTGATTTTTTTCGAAAAAAATTATGCAAATTCTATATTTAATATTTGAATATCTATGAAATTTTCATTATTTTAGAAAATATTTGAATATTAGTGGAGAATTTTATTAAAATTGTTTTTAAATAATTGAATGCTGTTGGAAAATTTTATTAAAATAATAAATATACAAATTATTAAATAAGGAAAATGTTTTGAAAATAATTGAATTACTGCAAAGAATTTAATGACAAATTTTAAAACATTTGAAAATTTCGAAAAAATTTATCCAAATTGTATTTTAAATAATTGAATTCTGATGAAATTTTATTTTTTTTAATAATGTAATGTTCGTGTAGAATTTCATTAAAATTCTTTGTTTAATAATTGAATTCTTTCGGAAAATTTTATTATGATAGGTAGTAAAATATTGAAAATCATTGAATTAAGAATAATTGTTGAAAATAATTGAAATTTTGTCATAATTTTATTAAAATTTTTGAAAATAATTGAATTTTATTACTTTTGAAAATAATTGAATTCTTGTGATGAATATTGTTATTTATGAAAATAATTGAATTCTGCAATGAATTTTATTAAAATTTCTGAATATAATTGAATTTCGGCGAAGAATTTTGCTATTTACAAAGACAATTAAAATGTTGACGAGAATTTTTTTTAAATTTTTTTCAAAATTCATATAATTCTAAAAATTCACGGTACAAGACTTTTAATATTCGAAAATTCTACAAGAATTCAATTATTATTTTTACGAATAATTTCATTTTTCTAAAGATTTGATTAAAATTGTGTTAATAATAATTGAATCATGTGAAAAATTTAATTTTTTATAATACTTGAATTTTTGCAAAGAATTTTTAAAAAATTTAGGTATAAAGAATTGAATTTCTGTGAAATTTTTATTATTTATGACAGTGTATGAAAATAATTAAATCTTTGCGTAGAATTTTATTTTTGAAAATAATTGAATTTCTGCAATCATTTGTAACTGCTCCAAAATTCAATTTTTTCAGTGTTTTTAACTAAAATTCTTTTATAAATTCATTATTTTTAATAATTTAATCTAAAAAATTTAACTAATTTAAGACAAATTTTAATTATATATTAAAATTTTTCAAAAATTTAAGTTTTTTATTTCTAATAAAATTAATTGAAAATTAAAATTTTCTAAAATTTCAAATTAAAACCGTTTGAAATTCATCTATTTATAAAAATTGTAAACGAAACTCTTTTAAAATTAAATTTTAAATTTAATTTAGAAAACAATTTTTCAATGTTTAAATTGTAGCTTTTTTGAAAAAATTAAAAATTTTGTCTAAATTGTATTTTTTTTTTTTTTTGAGAAATAAAAGAAAATGTTTCTGCATGGTGTCGCTCTATTTATAATGACAGTATTTCGAATACAGGAAAAATGAATAATTCAAAAGCACGACGGACGATTTACGATGTTACAAAAGTAATTACGAACATTGCCAACGTATTCGTCGTATAAACCATGAGTTCCATTCTGCTGTCCTCGCGCGTCTTCCCTTCCCTTCCATTTCTATAACATACGATCCTATATGTAGTCCTCAGATTTCCGCACTTGCGACCTATTGGTAAGTGGTTTCCATCCATCGCTAGGCGCGAAGCAATTTTCCTGAAACCCCATTAACCCTTTCGAGATGAACGTTTCAAGTTACAACAAGAATGATAGACAGAAGATGAAGATTGCTAATTTTAATATTAAAAAAAATCTTTTTAAAATTAAAAAACCATTTAAAAAAAACAATTAGAAAAATGTTTAAAAATACAAATATTTTAAAAGCTTAAACAAATTATATTTATCTTAAAAGATCAAGTATACACTGCGAAGAAAATTTATTTGATTCAATTAATTCAAATTATTTGAAAAATTTTTACTTGAGTTCAACTAATTTTCATTTGAATCTAAGAAATTTATATTTGATTCAAATAACTTGAATTATTTAAATTATATTTATTAAAAATGTATTATAGTCAATTAAATGGTATTTTCTCCAAATATGGAAATTATTGGTTCAAATTACATTTAACTGATTCAAATAAAAATTATTTGATTCAAGTAAATATTTATTTACGTGTTTAATATTTAAAAATATTTTAATCATAAGAATTAAGTTATTTTCAAAAATTTTAATAAAACATTCTTTGGAAGAATTTAATTATTTTTATAAACAGTCAAATTCATCGCAGGAATTCAATTATTTTCAAAATAATTTTAATAAAATTTCACGAATATAATTTAAATAATTCAAGTTATTTGAATTAAATAGAAATTAATTAGATCCAAATGAAAATTAGTTGAACCAAGTAAATATTTTTCAAATAATCATTAACAATTTTTTTAAATAATTGAATAATTATTTTAAAAAAATTTTAATAAAATTCTTGTTAAGAATTAAATTATTTTCAATAATTTTAATAACATTCTTTGGAAAAATTTGATTTTTTTTATAAATAGTAGGTAATATTTTTTGCGAGAATTCAATATTATTTTCAATACAATTTTAATTGAACTTTTTTCTCAAAGAATTGAATTATTTGAAAAAAAATTTGATAAAATTCTTCAAAGGACTTTAATTATTTTCAAATTTTTGGATAAAACTGCGTAGAATTTTATTTTTGAAAATAATTGAATTTCTGCAATCATTTGTAACTGCTCCAAAATTCAATTTTTTCAGTGTTTTTAACTAAAATTTTTTTTTAAATTGATTATTTTTAATAACTAATTTAATATAATTATATTAAAAAATTTAACTAATTTCTGAAGAATTTGAATTACATATTAAAATTTTTTAAACATTTAAGTTCTTTAAAATTTCTATTGAAATTCATTAAAAATTGAAATTTTCTAAAATTTCAAATTGAAACTTTTTGAAGTTCATCTATTTATGAAAATTGTGAACACAACTCTTTTAAAATTCAATTTATTTTGAAATATTTAAATCAAATTATTTTTTAAATAATTTTATCTGATAGTTTTTAAAGAGTTGAATTATTCGAAAAGAAATTATTGTCAGAAGTAGAAATTGAATTAAAATTGAATTTTTTTTAGTATTTTCAACAAAAATTTTAATTAGAAAATTTTTCAATTCTATTATTTTTAAAATTACTAATTTTATTTAAAAAAAAGGTAGGAAGAAGTTAGCTGCTTTCTTTAGCGCGCGAATTGTTGTTAGTAAATATTTAATAGACAATTGAAAATTTATTGAATTAAAAAATTTAATTACATGGACAAAAATGTTCACTTGGAACATCGATAAGTTTCTCCAGAATAGCAAAATTAAAAATTTCTCTAATATAGTGAAATTTGCAGCTGTTGCAGTTGAAAATTTTTTTTTTGTATGAGAAATTTATTTTATTTTAAATAAAATTTTTTTATTCACAAATCAATTTTTTTCACTATATATATGCTAATGTTTTCATTTCAAGACAAAAATGTTCTTATATAATTGTGTCGAGAGACTATAACTTTCTTTATAAAATGAATCAAAGATTTTCGATATACATTTTCAATTCAGCAGCATGGAAAAATAAATAATTCGTCGAGTGTGTTTGACTTTGATGAAGCGTATATTATCATTTGTTGAGATCACGAAGAATAGATCGTGTAGCTTAGAGAGAGATTTCTCCTATTTTGGCGTTTGACATTTTAGAATCGCGAAGGAGTTTTCTAAGTATTGGTGTGTGATTGTGTGTGTGTGTGTGTGTGAGCTCACAGGCGCTCTCGCGAGAGGAAAAGTTGACGAACCGAGAAAGGACCCACGTGGGTCCGGTTTTTCGTAATCGAATCTTTGGCGACTCGAATTCAATATGTCATGCGTGCGTGTGCATTGGAGAAGATTTCCGTGAGAGCAAAGCGCAATATAAACTCCAGGCGGCTAACCGGTGAAACGAGTGAGTAACCACCTAATGACTCGATCGCTGTATCGATTAGCGCCCGTTAAGAACGATCGATTGCGTGTCTTGTCAAATTTGTCAACGGGCGCGAACCAGACTTGGACGTAACCATTTCCACTGCGCCTCCATTTACTTTTATTATTTATTTATTATTCACTCCACAAAATTGCCAATTTATAAAATCAATTTATAAAATTAAATTCAAAATCAAATTCGAAATCAATTTATAAAATCAAATTTAAAATCAATTCGTAAAATCTCTCTCGATTTGACAAATATACTCTCCTGGATGGAAAAAATAGAAATAAATAAACAAAACATTTTACAGAAATAAAGTAAATGAAACATAAACAAATGGAATTTAATTTCTAAAAACTGTCAACGATAAATTGAAATATAATTTAAAAATCTAAAATACAAATGCTGTACTTGTTGATGTTTAAAATTGTAAATGTCGAGAAAATGATTTTAAAGATGATTTCCCTGATCAGATGACTATTGAAAATGCGTATAAGGTTTTGCAGTGACATTTATAATGCTAGGAAGCTGTTTAAATTTATAAGCCTCTATGCGGCATGAAGAAGTAAGTTATTGCATTGGGGGAATAAAGAGAGGAGGGGGTGAAGAAAAAAAAAACACACCGGCAACTCTTTTCTATTTCTCCGTCAAGTTGTCAAATTATCACACACCCCTGGCACTGATTTTCAAAGAAGATCAATCAACCTTTTTTAAGGTCATCGCGCTGTCAAGCGATCTTACAGACAGTCTCGCCGATAATGGCGGAAAAACGCGAGCGTACAGAAAAAGTTGTTTGAAAGCAATCGATGAGAGCAATTCTTTGTGCGTGCACAATATTGTTGAGTCCCGTTAGAAAACAAATTCGCTTTTTGTGCTTTATTAACACATTAAATGTTGTCCATTATCAGTTGTATTATAGCTGTAATTTTTTTTTTTGTGCATTGTTTTTGTTGTAATATTGTATGTAAGTTCTTGTTCCAGTTTTTCAAAATAAGGGGTATAGTAAAAAATAAATCTTACACATTCAACTCACTTTTGATTTATAGTTTTTCTAAGGATATCAAATTGAGACAAAAAACGTAGCAAAATTGTTATTGCGATGCAACAATTTTGATATGATTTTTGTCTTAATTTGATATCCTTAGAAAAACTGTGGCTAAAATCATTAGATTACAAAGAAAATACGTCGAAAAATCCCATTCAAGTACACCCTGGAAATTCCATGGAATTTCCGTGAAGATTCCGTGGAAATTCTGCAAGTTTTATATTTTAATATCATTTTAACATTTCTATTATGATTAGAATCTAATTTCTAATAATGAGTTTTGTTTGCAATTTATTTGCAAAACTTGAATGAAATACGCATTTTGTAAAAAAAATGCAACAAAGTTTATTATTAGACTCTAATCATAATAGAAATGTTAAAATATTATTAAAATGAAAAACTTACAGAATTTCCCTGATTTACAGACAATGTTTTGAATCTTTCCCTACCCATAAGAAATATTATAATTCACTTTAAAAATTATTAGATACTCAAAAAAAAAAAATTCTATTACATTTAATTACGAATTTTTTTTATTGTAAAATTATTCGAAAACATCAATAAATTTTTTTTTAAAATAAATATTTATAATCATTATTATTAACCCATAGGAATTAAGATTTTCCAATATTTTTAAATTCAAATAAGAAATTTTAATAGAATCCTTTCCAAGAATTCAATTATTTTCACAAGTAATAAAATTTTTCACATGAATTCAATTATTTAAAAAAATTTAATAAAATTCGTTGTAAGAATTCAATTATTTTCATAAATAATAAAATTTTTCATAGGATTTCAATTATTTTTAATACAATTTTAAATAAATTCCTCGAAAAATGTAATTATTTTCAAAAAATTTTTGAAAGAATTCAATTACATTTCACATATAATGAAATTCTTCGCTAAAATTTAAATATTTTCAAAATCTGATATTTTAATAAAATTTCTTAAAAGAATTCAATTATATAAAAAAATGTAATGAAAAGCTTTCCAAGAATTCAATTATTTTCATAAATAATACAATTCTTTATAGGATTTCAATTTAAAAAAGAAATTTAATAAAAATTCGTTGCAAGAATTCAACTATTTTTATAAATAATAAAATTCTTCACAGGACTTCAATTATTTAAAAAAAGGAATAAAAATTCTTTGCAAGAATTCAATTCTTCTTCTAAATAATTATATTCTTTACAGGATTTCAATTATTTTTAATACAATTTTAAGTAAATTCTTCGAAAAATGCAATTATTTTCAAAAATATTCAAAATTCAATTATTTTTGAAAATTCATGCTATAATTTTTTTACTATTCAATTATTATGTAAAATGTTAACTAAAAATCATTTGTTAATCAACTTTTATTCGAAAACTTTACGAGAATTCAATTATTAATTTCTTAAATAAATGAATGTTTTTCAAAATTGAATCCTCATAAAGAATTTTATCAACAAATTTTTAAATAATTGAATTCTTCGACAAATTTTAATAAAATTTTTAAGAATAACTATCTTTTTTGAAAAATTCGATTCTAATTTCATAAAAAATATTTTAAATTCTGCAATGAGTTTTATAATTTATGAAAATAATTGAATTGTTGCGAAGAATTTTATTAAAACTTCCAAAATTAATTAAATTCCAGTTAAAAATTCGCAGATCTTCAATTACTTTCAGAAATTGGAAAAAAAAATTTCGCAAGAATTTAAATATTTTCGTTAAATAATAAAATAATATTTTCAGACATTCACTTGTTTTAAAAAATTTTAATAAAATTCTTGGTAAGTAAATAATTTTCAATAGAATTTTAATTGAATTCCATGAAAAAATAAAAAAATTTTTAAAATAATTGAAATTTTGCAATGAATTTTATTATTTGTGAACATAATTGAATTTTTTGGAAGAATTTTCTAAAAAGGTTTTTAAATAATTGAATCCTAGTGAAGAATTATATTATTTGTGAAAATAATTGAATTCTTCCAAAGAATTTGATTATTTATGAAAATAATTTGAATTATTGCGAAGAAATTTATAAAGATTTTGTAAATAGTTGAATTTCTGTGAAATTTTTATTATTTATGAAAATAATTTAATGTTTGCTTAGAATTTTATCAACACTTTTTTTAAATAATTGAAATCTTTTGAATAATTTTTTATAAAATAGTAGATATTGAAAATGATTTAATATTGAGGAAAATTCTTGAAAATAATTAAAATTTTTGAAAATAATTGAAATTTTGCCAAGAATTTAAAAACATTTTTTTAAATAATTGAATTTAAGAGAAGAATTTTATTATTTTTAAAGATAATTGAAATTTTGACGTGGCATTTTTAAAAAGTTTTGAACATAATTGAATTTTTGCTAAGAATTTTATTACTTTTGAAAATAATTGAATTTTGCGAATAATTTTATTAAAATTTTTGAAAATAATTGAATTTTAGAGAAGAATTTTATTATTTTTAGAGATAATTGAAATTTCGATGTGGCATTTTTAAAAAGTTTTCAACATTTTTAATTTTCCCTGATTTCCCTGACCTGTAGCAACCCTGGAAATGTTAAAATATTTTTAAAATTAAAAACTTGTAGAATTTCAATATGGAAACTCCAAGGAAATTCCGTGGAGAAATTCCATGGAATTTCCAGGGGGTACTTTCATGGAATTTTTCGACGTGGGAATTGTTACCAAATTGGATCAAAATCATACTAAATGGGATTTAATTTATATGAAATTGAATCTACTTGTCACTAAATTGTATTTAATTGATACTAAATTGGATCAAAAGAAAACCAGATTGAATCGAAACGATACCAAATTGAATTTTATTGATACCAAGTTAGATCTAATTGTTACTAAATTGTATTTAATTGATACCAAATTGAATTAAACAGATACCAGATTGAATCGAAATGATACCAAATTAAATCGAATTGCTACCAGATTAAATCAAATCGACACCAAATTGATTCAAATCAAAATACCAAATATTTGAATCACAAATTACGATTGGATCCATATTTTTATGGATTCATTTCATTGCACTACGATAATTTCGAGTTTAGCAGTCATCAGTCCAAAGCTGGGAGAAATTATGAAAGCAAATAAAAAAATTGCATTTCGTGAATCGCGATAAATTAAAAAGGAGCAGGAACGACGAGATTTTGCTCGTAGGACGTTTTAAAGGCGCGTCATCGCTCAAGGGCCCCGATTCGAGTGGCGCACACGGCCCAATTACTTTAAATTGAGTTATAACCGGATCAAATTATCGATAATTGGCGATTGCATAGCTTAATCGAACGTCCCCAACTGTATTCTCGTGAGTTTCTTCCTTGTATGAAGTTATTCCCACTAAGTGGGCCGATATCTTTTTTTATATTTACAAGACATGCGCTAAGCGCATGCACTCGACAATACAAATTGCTGATTATGCGCCCAGTTTACTTATACGTGCCTTCTAATTGGATCGTTTCATTCTCTTGGGAAGATCGTGCGATCCCCTCGTTAAACCCTTTCTCCACCAATACCCATACGTCCACCTTTTCGTCTCATTGTTCAACAATCTTCAAATGTCAACATCTTTTTCTCTGCAATATTTTTCTTTCCAATATTTTTACCTCCAATAATTTTTTCCCTTCAACTTTTTTGTTTTCAACTCTCTGACATTTTTCTCTGAAATATTTTCTCCAATATTTTTTCTCTGCAATAATCTATCTCCAAAATTTTTCTCTTCAATATTTTTCTCTAAAACATTTTCCCCTCCAATATTTTCTCTCTTTCAAAATTTTTTCTCTGCAAATATTTTCCATCAAACTTTTTTTCTCTCCAACATTTTTCTCTCAAATATTTCTTTTTCACCAAATTTTTTCTTCTTAATATTTTTCCCTGCAGAATTTTTTCTCTGCAATACTTTTCCTTACAATATTTTTGTCTCGAAAATTTTTCTTTTCAACATTTTTCCCTCCAATATTTCTTTCTTTCCAATATTTTTTTATCCAATATTTTTCCCTTCAATATTTATTTCAGGGTGTCTATTATAACCGGGAAATCCGGGAATTTTTTCATCAAATTAAAAAAAGATTTATTATTTTAATTTGTTCTTAAAAAATTGCTTTTTATTTCAATTTTTATAGATATTTATACTGTTCTATAAATTTGAATTAGTTAAAAATAATTAATTTGATAGTAAAAAATCAGTCACTGATTCAAACATAGTATGTAAATAAATTGAAAAAAAATAAATAAACAAATAATTGAAAATTTTTGAAATCATTGAAATTTCTTTACATTCCATTAAAAATAATTAAATTCTTTTAATAAAAGAATTTTATTTAAATTTTTCATTGCAGAATTTCAATTATTTTAATACAATTTTAATCGAATTTCTCGCAAAATGTAATTACTCTAAAAAATTATATTAAAATTGGTCTAAACAATTCAATGATTTAAAAATTTGTTGATAAACTTCTTAATAGGAATTGAATTTTAAGAAACATTCAATTATTCAATAAATTATTTTTTCTATTAAAATAATTGAATTCTATTCGTAGAATTTTTTAATAAAAATTGATTTAAAAATGAATTTCATAGTTAAAATTTTATAATATAATTGAATATTAAAATCATTAGAGCGTGAATTTATAGAAATAATTGAATTTTGAAAAGGTTTCAAATTAAAATATTTGAAAATCTGAATTTTTCATATTTTTAACTAACAATTTTGTGAAATCAGTTTTTTTTGAGAAAGTTTACACGGATATTATTTAAAATTATTTGAAGTTTTTATTTTATAATTAATGTATATTTAATTGGAGAATTCAAGAATAATTGAAATTTTGTAAAATTAAATTGCAAACAAATGAATTTGAAAATTCTTAAAAAACTTTTTCAAAAATTATTTTAAATAATGCATTTATAGAAGAATTTTTGTGAAAAACACAAAAAAAATTTAATTTTGGAAAAGTTACAAATTATTGTAGAATTTCAATTATTTTTATTTCAATTTTCATCGAATTCCTCGAAAAATGTAATTCTTCTTAAAAATTTTATTAAAATTTGTCGAAAAAAATCAATTATTTCTAGAAACTGAAAAAAAATTCTTCTCAAGAATTCAATTATTTCCATAAATAGCAAAATTCTTCAGATTTATTAAATTCTTTTGAAATTATTTTTAAAAAAAATTCTTCACAAGAATTCAATTATTTTCAAAAGTAGTAAAATTCTTCGCAGAAGTTCAATTATGTTTAAAATTCTCCTCATAATTTCAATTATCTTTATAAATATAATTAAATTGTTCTCTAAAATTCAATTACTTTCATAAATTTTAATAAAATTCTAAGCAAACATTTAATTATTTTCATAAATAATAAAATTCTTTTGAAGCATTCAATTACTTAATATTTTATAAATAGTAAAATTCTTTGCAGAAATTCAATATTAGTATCAATACATTTTAATAAAATTGAATAAATCAAATTTTCAATTATAATTATAAACAGACAAGATTATTTTAAAAAATTGAAAAAATTCTTTGTTTAATTCAATTATTTTCCAAGTTTTTAATTAAAATTATTAAAAAAAAACATTATTTTCAAAAAATTTAAAGAAAGTCGTCAAAAGAATTTAATTATTCATAAAAACTCTAATAGAAATTTTGGAAGCGATTTTTAGATTTATTTATTTTCGAAATCAAATATATTTAAATTTGATGAGAAAAAAAAACTGGGAAAAATTAGGACAAAGGCAGGAAAAAACCAGAAATTTTGTTGAACGAAAATAGTAGACACCCTGTTCTTTCTTTTTAATTTTTTTCTTAAATATTTTTCCCTTCAACTTTTTTTCTCCAATTTTTTCCTCTACAATTTTTAATCCTTATAATTTTTTTCCTTCTATTTTTTCTCTAAAATCGACATATATAAATAAAAGTATAAATAAATGTATAAATTTATAGTAATTCCTATGCATTATATTTAAAGAAAAATATTTTTTTCGTAAATATTATAAAGCAACCTCTTATCGTATAATTTATCCGAATTAAAGTTTTTTCAAATTCTAAATTAAGTGTATAGATAAATTTAGAAGATCGGATTTGATATTTACAAAAGAAACATTAAAAATTGCCTTTTGAATTGCAAGTGTAGAATGGAGGAAACAGGTTTAGGAACAGTAAGCTATATAGACTGTTTTTAGGCAGACGACCTAGACTCAATCTCTTTCATTTCAAAAAGAATAACACACACTGAGAATTATAAGCGCGGCGAAAAAAAAGCGTTTGCAAACTTTTTTCATTTTTTTTTCTCTTTTCATGAATGTGAATCTTGTGATAAATGTTACCCAGCAGGTATACTGTCGAATTTAGTGTTATTTACACAAACCATCCGCAATACGGTAGTTCGAATAATTAATTGCCAGTAAAAATAGGTGACTTCATAACCAAAAAAAATGAGAAGAGGATGAGCATTTAATTTTTTCAAGTCGACCAAGCTATGCGTCAATTTTTTTAAAAAATTTATTTTAATTCGTATAATAAAGTGGTTTTAGATTACTATGTATAGAGAAATCAAGATTAATGATGAGCAATATGATTATTTATATTCATTTTCAGAACATAAAAATACCATTTTCTCGCGTCGAAGATATTCACTCTTTGCAAATGATTTAATAACTCTCGAGTTAATTTTTTCTCGTGTAATTTTATTGAATTTGAATTCAATATCATAAGTGATTATTCAACTGATATTTTCCGCCACTCACCTACAGTTTTTTAATTATTTATTAATTAATAATTCAGCGTTCAATTTTAAATAAAATAAATATATCATTTATAATATTTATAATAATAAAAATGTTATTAAAATTATTTAAGTATTTTTTTCTCTTTGTTGATAATTTTTATTTCTTTTTTATCATTTTAATGATTTTTAGTTATTGATGTTTTATTGATTGATTGTTTAATAAATAATAAATTATAGTCAGTAAATTAGTTAATCGAGACAATTTAGTTTTTATTTACTGAGTATAATATTTTTTTTGCAACGAACGTAATAAATTGGGATGAGTAATTAAAATATTTATAATGGAAAAGGAATGGTCGGTTGGGGGATACTTTTTTTACACAGATTGCTTGAATGTATCAATAAAAATCCATTTGGATTATCTTAATGCTTGGATGTGAAGTGTAGGAGGTCCAATATTGTGTGCACTTTATGTGCCGTTATCGTGGATGTGTAAATATTTTCTGTTGGTAGTAATTAGCGGTTTTCAAATACGTAATTTTAATTATAGCAAAGCAGCCTTACGCTTACGTGTTAGAAAAGTTGAAGAGAGCAATATCTGAAGCATACCTTCACTATCGTTTTCGCATATCTTATTCGCGATATGCGCATTTAATAAAAATTATTTTCAATTCCATTCTGAAATTAGAAAATTAAGTTCGGAATTATTGTTAGTGATCAGGAAACACAGTCCCTTTATTTCACCATTTCATTTTTTAGGGCTCGAATTAGGTCCGTAAATCCGCCGTAAAGATCCGTAAATTTTCTTAAAGTCCGTAAAAGACAGTTTTTTGAAAAAAGGTAAAGTAAAGTAAAGTCCGTAATTTTAATGAAAAAGAAAAAAAAGTTCGTAAATTGTACGATATAATTTGGATAATTTTAGAGAAATTACAAATGATTACAGAAATTTAATTATTTTCAAAAGTAATAAAATTCTTCGCAAAAATTCAATTATATGTACAAAATTTTTTAAAAATTCTCGTCAAAATTTCAATTATCTTCAAAAATAATAAAATTCTTCTCTAAAACTCTTCGCAGATATTCAATTATGTTAAAAAATTTTTAAAGATTCCCCATCAAAATTTCAATTATCTTTAAAAATAATAAAATTCTTTTCTAAAATTAAATTATTTTCAAAAATTTTCCTCAATTAAATAATTTTCAATATCTACTAATTTAATAAAATTTTTCAAAAAATTTTAATTATTTGAAAAAAGTGTTGATAAAATTCTAAGCAAATATTAAATTATTTTCATAAATAATAAAAATTTCACAGGAATTCAACTATTTACAAACTCATTATAAATTTCTTCGCAATAATTCAAATTATTTTCATAAATAATCATATCCTTTGCAAGAATTCAATTATTTTCACAAATAATATAATTTTTCAGCAGAATTCAATTATTTAAAAACCTTTTTATAAAATTCTTTCCAAAAATTCAATTATTTTCAAAAATAATAAAATTCATTGTAAAATTTCAATTATCAAAAATATTTAATTTTTTCATGAAATTCAATGAAAATTGTATTGGAAATAATTTACTTACCTAGAATGTTATTAAAATTTTTTTAACCAATTAAATTTCTGAAAATATTTTTATTATTTAACGATAATAATTAAATTCTTGCGAAAAATTTTATTAAACTTTCTGAAAGTTATTGAAGGTTTGCAAATTTTTAACTGGAATTTATTTAATTTTGGAAGTTTCAATAAAATTCTTGTCAAAATTTCAATTATTTTCAAAAAATTAGGAAATTCTGAAATTAGGAAATTAAGTTCGGAATTATTTTTAGTGATCAGGAAACACAGTCCCTTTATTTCACCATTTCATTTTTTAGGGCTCGAATTAGGTCCGTACTATTTTCATAAAATAATAAAAATTTCACTGGAAGTCAATTATTTACAAATTTTTTATAAATTGCTTCGGAATCATTCAATTATTTTCATAAATAATAAAATTTTTACAGGGATTCAATTATTTTTGTAAAAAATAAACTTCTTTTTAGAAATTCAATGATTTTTATAAATAATAAAACTCATTGCAGAATTTCAATTATTTTTAATAAAATTTTAATCAAATTCCTCAAAAATTTTAGTGAAATTCTTCAAAAAAATTTAATTTAAAAATTTATTGATAAAATTCTTTATGAGAACTCAAGTTTAAGAAACATGCAATTATTCAATAAATTGTTTTTTTGTATTTAAATAATTGAATTCTAGTAAAATTTTCTAATAAAAATTTATTTAAAAATGAATTTCAGTTAATATTTTAGATTATAATTAAATATTAAAAGCATTAGAGCGTGAATTTATAGAAATAATTGAATTTTGAAAAGGTTTGAAATTTAAATCTTTGAAAATCTGAATTTTTTATATTTTTAACTAACAATTCTGTGGAATCAGTTTTTTTTGAGAAAGTTTACGCGGATTTTTTTTGAAAATTATTTCAAGTTTTTATTGCATAATGTATATTTAATTTAAGAATTCTAGAATAATTGAAATTTTGTAGAATTGAATTGCAAACAAATGAATTCGAAAATTTTCAAAGAACTTTTTCAAATATTATTAGAAATAATACATTTACAGAAGAATTTTACTTAAAAACACGAAAAAAAAGTTTAATTTTGGAAAAGTTACAAATTATTGCAGAAATACAATTATTTTCAAGAGTAATAATATTATTCGCAAAAATTTAATGTTGTTTAAAAATAATAAAATTCCTCTTAGGAATTCAATTATTTTTACAAATAATAAAACTCATCGCAGAATTATTTCAATTATTTTTATTAAAATTCGTCGAAATCAATAATTTAAAAATTTGTTGAATAATTCTTTGTGGGAATTAAAATTTTTAAAAAATTCAATTATTCAATAAATTATTACTTCCTCATAGAGGAAGTATTTATTTTTGTATTTAAATAATTGAATTCTCGTTGGATTTTCTAATGAAAATTGATTGAAAAATGAATTTTAATTAAAATTTATTATAATAATTGAATATTAATAGCAATATAGCGTGAATTTTTAGAAATAATTGAATTTTGTAATGAATTTTTTTGAAAAAGTTTAATTGAATTTTTTTATACCTATTGTTTAAAGTTTTTTTTCTAATATATATTTAATTGAAGAATTTGCGAATAATTAAAATTTCGTAAAATTGAATGTTGTAAACAATTCACAGGAAAAAAGAAGTGTTATCTTAACACTAAAATTAGTGTTAAAACAACACGCAACATTTTTAACCGATACTGCGTGATTTTAACACTTCATTAGTGTTAAAATAACACTAAAGCGTGTTAAATTAACACTAGAGGGTGTTAAATTAATATACATTTTTAATGGGGTTAAAATAACACTAAAATTGTGTTAAAACAGCACCATCTGAAAACTACACGCAACAAATTTAACAGATATTTTTTTCTGTGAAATGGATTTGAAAATTGTCAAAGAACTTTTTCGAAAATTATTAAAAATAATCGATTTGAAGAAGAATTTTATTTAAAAATTCTTGAAAATAATAATTTTATTGATAATGATTTTATTACATCTTTAATTAATATAAAACATGAATAAATCAATCAGTCCGAGTCGAAGACTCGAAGTTATCGATATCTTCATGTTTTATAGTTATGAAAAAAATTTAATTTATAGTTTTAAATAAAATCTTCTCTTATTTGACTCGGACTGGTTAGAGTTTTGTCAGTAATTGGTCCGTAAAATTCGTACTTTTAAATACTTTTACTGGTTCGACCCCTGCATTTTATCCTTTTGTTCCGTTTTTTTAATTTAATTTTATATTTATTATTTTTAATTTTTATTATTAGAATTCCCCAAAAAACACAAAATTTTTTTAAAAATTGAGACTTTTGGCTTCAACATCTTATAGTAAAGAAATGTTATTAAATTTAAAGCAGAAAGTTTTTTAAACTAACCAATCATATTTATATGTTTATTGTTATGTATAGGTTTATGTATAAGTTTAAGTTCGCACATGTATTGTGTACATTGTATATGTATTATGAACATGTGCATGTATATGCATATAAAATGCAAGACATATATAGAAGCGTGTACGCTATAACGGATAACAAACGGGCGAGTCTCGAAGCAATGCGTCAGTGCACCACGAACGGTTACACCACCTAAGCAATAAGCAATCGTTTAAAACCCGTCATGACTCTATGCGCAATGCTACTACATTCAAAAGAAGATTTAACCTGTACGCGAGCGCACATTGACTTCTCGGTTGACTCTTGCGAAGTAATATTAATAGGGAGCGGGGTTAGTGAGCCTCTCCGGCCCAAGTTATTTCGAATAAATTATTACACATTCTTTTTCACACACTTTTTCCCTCCCCCCCCCCCCAAAAAAAAAACAAATTTCCCAACGAAAATTCAGATTTTGTAAACAGTATAAGAGCATTTTTAAAGATCATTAACAATTCAAAGCAGAGGTTGAAACTTGAAAACTGCTTAAACATTTGCAAAATGATCGAGGGGTAAGATAACTCTAGGGGAGTTTAGTTGTGTTGAATTATCTTGTAAATATCTACAAATATTTTAAGTGACCCGAACATTATGAATTTTATGATGAAATTTTGTTAAACAAAGTAAAAGTGTCAGTAATTAATTAAAGTACTGCGAAATATTAGGAAATATCTTTCGTCGCATTGAGTTCAAAGTATTTTCGAAAGCATCAAATTGACAACAAAAATGATTCACGTTTTTGGTATCTGGTTGCAATTTGATATTTTCTAATTTCAAGTAGTGTTGGTTACCTCTCCGTAAGGATTCGAAATGTTTTTCGAATATAGAACTTTATAAAGAATCAAAAAAAAGAAAGATGGAGAATTTAAAAAATTTCAGAAATTTCTTTAATAAATTCAAGATGAAATTTTTTTTTTCCTCTTTTTTTATTTTCCTTATCGTTTCTTCTTTCCCTTTTCTTGTGCTCGCAAACACAGCACGCGATCTCCGAGTGTAGATACATGAGTATAATAATTTCTGCTTAACCACGGGTCGGATTTCGTGCAACGAATCGCTCGCGAATCGCACACAGAGACTAGTGCTCAGACAGAATTCGAATGTTGTATTCGAATTCGCGTCGCGCGAGTCGTCTTGGAGAGCGATTTACTCACTTTGTCCCGAGGATTGCATATTGTATCTTGCGGAAAAAAGTTTGTGCGCCACGTTCAGGGTAAGATCTCTTTTTAACAAGAGAGAGAGAGAAAAAGAGAGAAAAGAAGCGAAAAAGAGGAGAGAAAGACTCTCTCGCAAATCTTTGCTGACAGTGTAATGTATGATAGAAAAAGCGAGCATAATGTTGGCAAGGATGTCAACAGCTCTCAGGAGATGTATGTTGCTGAGACATAAGACGCTCCACGCGATACGCATAAGAACTCGTTTTCTACATCTATACATTTTCTGTAACTCTAACTCTTGTTATACTCCTCTTATATATTAAAGTGCACCAACACTGGGATTGATATAACAACCTCTTCATTCTCAAGATAAAAAGTGTAATTAATTCAATAACACCCCAAGATTGCCTTCCTCACGGCATCGGAAGACAACCTTTTACTCCTAGTTTATCTTAATTTGTACCACTCCTTTAACAACATTTTATCCCTTTAAAATACTATTGCAAAAAATCGGAGAGAAATATTTTCTTCAAATAATTTCATTTTTCAATATTGTCACTAATTCACTGCAACAGATTATGGTCATTTTCTCTTGTAATCACAGTTTTTTTAATGATATAAAATTGAGACAGAAAACGAATCAAAAATGTTGCTAATATAAGTAACACACAGTGGCGAAAAAAGTACTTTTTCGTTTCAAATCACTCTAGCAGCTGTAGAGTGTGATTCAAAAAATCATGATTACCAAAACGATTTTTCTTTTTTTCTAAATCTTCGTAATTAAATACCCTATCGATTAGTTCAGATATTAACAAACATTTTTCATTTCAAAGATTTCTTTCAATATTTAAAAAACAGTTTTCATAAATAGGAATGTTCCACAATTCTAGTAGAAAAAAATTATAGAAATCTATGAATGATAAGTATTGTTTTTCCAAAATTCTAAAAGTTGAAAAAATTATCGATTGGAATCATGATTTTCACAATTGTTAAATATTTTTGTTAATAACAAACCAATTAATACGAAATTTTGTATAAACCATATAGTTATACCTTATAATAAAACATTCTCAAAAAGAATTTTACAAAAGAAATTATTTTTGTAAAATTTATTAAGAAAAACGGACTTACACGACAACCGAACTTACCCGACTCTCCCCTATTAAAAAAATCATAAAACCGTAAAACATATTTTTTATTACCTTTATTAATTAAGAAAATTAATAAAAAAAAACCTTTTAAAATAATGTTTAAGTGTTTCTGATTTATGAAAAAAGTATAACAATTTATTAAATTGTTCAAAAATTTTTTTTTTAATTTCTTTATAAACAGTAGTTAGGGCTAGAAATTACTAGTTTTTTCTCAACTGTGCAATATGTCATGAGTAAAACATCTACTAATGATAAAAAATAAAATATCATTTATTTATTGAATTGTTTAAACAATTAATTGTTATTTTTTAACAAATTGTACTTAGGGTTAGAAATTTCTAGTTTTTTCTTAATTGTGAAATTTTACTAATTAAAAATTGTACAATTGAGAAGAAACTAGTAATTTCTGGTCCTAAGTACAGTTTATAAAAAAATAACAACAATTAATTGTTTAAACAATGTTTAATTAATTTATTTTTTATTTTTTTGTCATTAGTAGATGTTTTACTAATGAGAAATTGCACAACTGAGAAAAAATAGAAATTTTTAGCCATAAGTACAGTTTATATAAAAATAACAACATTTAATTGTTTGAACAATGTTTAACTACTTTATTTTTTATCATTAGTAGATGTTTTACACATGAAAAATTGTGCAGTTTAGAAAAAACTAGTAATTTCTAGCCCTAATTGCAGTTTATAAAAAAATAACAATTAATTGTTTAAACAATTTAAAAAATTGTTCTACATAAATTTCCATAAATTACCATAAAATTTCCATAAATGACTGAAATCCAAAATTTTAATGATAATTTTTGCTTTACATATTTTTTCGAATTATTGCGAAAATTTCTATAAATTACCGCATAAATTTCCATTAATTAGTTCCTAACTGACTATTGTCAGTTTACCGTGTTAGCAATACTGGCACAGTACTGGCATAACAGTCTTAAAGGGCAGTACTGGCGTAGTACAGAAATTTTAGTGAAGCCAGTACTGAACCAGTACTGGCATGCCAACTGCTGGCATGCCAGTACTGGTGCAATACTGCGCCAGTTGTGAATACTGGCATTTGACAGAAATTTTTGCTTGGGATGTTTACTAATTGGAATTAGACTGACTTTTTGCTTTTAAATTAGTAAATTTTACTAATAAATAGTTATTTCTACTAATTTATTAGTAAAAATTACTAATTTAAAAGCAAAAAGTCACTAATTCAAATTACTAAACATTTTTACTAATTTAAATTTAGAGAATAAGTTTAAAATTGAAATTGGCTAAATAATAATTGGAAATTTCTCAGAGAATAATTTAATACACAAAAAACGCGTATCAGGTGTAATTATAAATTAAAAAAATTTTTATATCTCAATATTATACCCGTCGAAGAAAAGTACAACCGCTAGTAGTATATATAAAAACAAATACATAAATATACACAATACATAACGTGTCTACATATATACAAATACGCATATCTCACGTATATACGCTTGAATCATGTTTGATACGCGGTGAGTTTTACGTATTGCATGAACCATCTCATCTGATCCATGTATCTTCCAACAACATGAAACCGTTTCGTGGCAACTGGAAATCACTTTGATTATAATGTGAATACTATTAATACCCGCGTCAGTTGGTGCTTGTTTCTTAAGACTAGAAAGAGAGAGGGAGACAACAATGCAAATTTCTCCATCATTTATTAACTTATTTTGCAAAACTCGCAAATGAAATTTTATTTTAGTCTTTCCTATATAATGACTTTTTTCTCCCGACATAATTCAGAAAATTTCATTATAAAACCGTAACATTATATGGAATCTCAAGAATGAAAATGGAATTCAAGAATGTCAATAGATTGAAAGAATGAAAACTATTTATCCTGCTTTTAATTCAATTTCTATATAATTTAGTTTCGCAAATATCTTTTACATAGTTTAATTAATTGTGGGATTTTTTCTGCCACTTGAAAATATTGTGGTTTTAATTTAAGGATAAACCTTGACTCGCTTGGAGAATGAAAAATTGTTTTCTTTTAATACAAAAAAAAAGAAAAAAAGAATAAACTTTTGCGAACTTTTGTAGTAAAATGTAAATTTCTTTGCGCAATTGTGTCAATTTTTGCTATTTTACGAAAGAGTAAATTTTTACTACTTTTTTATTAATTCGGAAAAATGTAAAAATTGACAGAAAACCGCAATTAGTAGAAAAAGTAAAAACTAAAATTAATTTCCAATTTTTAATTTGTTTTCTAAATAACTTTACTGAATAGAAGATAAAATTTTCTCGAATGCAAAGAAGCATGGAATTAATGATTTTTCGATCGATAGAAAATATCCTCGTAAATGAATGTTGAGGAAGTCTTTGGAAAAAAATTTTCGACCCGCCAAGGTCAAGCGTTGTGATCTGTAACTCAATGATTTTTCAATCTTCTCTTCCTGGTGCAATTGATTAATGGTCTCTTGCCAATTGAATCCTCGTGTATCGTCTTTTTCAAAGCGTGTGTAATATAATATTCAAACTGAAAAAGTCATCAAAGTTCTCGTCTTTAAATAAATGACTCATGGAAATTTTTTTCCCCAACAAAATTAATTTTCCCACTTATTGAAAATAATTACATAAAATGAGAATAAAACATTTTTAAATAAATTATTAAATTACTAAAAAATTATACTATTGGAAATTATTAAATTGAATTCAAAATTGAAATTAAATTAATAAATTATTAAATTAAAAATTTATTAAAATTATTGAATTTTTAAACTTTTTGGAAGTTTAGAATAAAATTTTCTTTGAAGTTCTATTTGAAGTAGAATAACACTTAAAGAATTAGTGATAGAGTGAGGGAATTGGAAAAGGGAATAAAATTAGGAATGAAAAATGCACAAAACACAAATTTATAGAATAAACAAAAATATTTATTTTCTTGATGGACGCTTAGGTACTGGCCGATCACTTTAACCATGACACTTAGCACTAATTAATATATTTACAAAATTAGAATGTGACTTTAACAGGACTTGAAGTAGTATTAAATTTACATGAACATTGAAACTAATATAGTTTAATTTTTTTTTCCATAACAACTGCAAGTCTTGTCAAAAAAAAAGAAAAATAATGAAACATTGCCATAAATCAGATGAGAGACAAGAGTAACTTTGAGCTCCCTTTATGGGAAACCCAATACACCAAGCGGAAAACAAGAAGCAACTCATCGATCTACGGACACGATCCCTATACGTTCGTATATTTACAAAACACATCGGCTCGAATGTCTCTTTAAACATTGAGTATCACTTACATCGAAAATTATTACTGGCCACTCGTGTTCGAATATCACGAGCCCTTGAATAGAATTTGGGATTTTTCTTTTAATTCTTTTTTTTATTTTAATAAATTTTTTACTCCGCGCATTATTTTTTTTTAATTTATAAAAAAGAGAAGTAAAAACATCACTTTCACACTTTCACATATAAATAGAGTTATATAATATTTATAATATATTTATATATACATATGTATATAGATTTTTTTTATCTACTGGCCATCTTTCTTTTTTTTTTCTTTATACAAAATCAAAGGGAGAAAGGGATGTAAAAAAAATTGATTTTTTTGATTCATTCCTTAGCTAGCTATACAATAAATAAGTCGATTCTTCATTTCGCTCAATTGGAGACTATATGTACAATTTGAACACATTTTCGTGAAAGACGTACGAGAATTTTATCTAGATTTCGGTAAAATTTCACGTTTGCTTTAATTTACAATTTTAATATTCACAATTTGCATTTTGAGATTATTTTTCAATTTGGAACTATGAGTGAATCAGTTCTGAACTAAATAATTCAATTTTTGACTAAATGGTTCAATTTTGGACGCAACTGTTTAATTTGGAACTGAATTATTCAATTCTGAAGTGAGGGATCCAATTTAGGATTAAGTTATTCAATTTTGAATAATGTAATTCAATTCTAAGCTAAATAATTCAATTCTGAACTACGCAATTCAATTATTTAGGACCAAATTATTGAATTTGAAACTAAATGATTCAATTCTTAACTAAATAATTCAATTTAAAACTTAGAGATTCAATTCTGAATTAAATGATTCAATTTTTGACTAAATAATTCAATTTGGAATAAAATGATTCAATTTTTGATAAAACTATTCAATTTGTAACAAATTGATTCAATTCTCAACTAAATTATCCAATTTTGGACAAAAGTATGCAATTCAACTTAGAGATTCAATTATGAATTAAATGATTTAATTTTGAACCAAATAATTCAATTTAAAACAAAAGCATTCCATTTAAAAATAAATAATTCAATTTAAAACTTAGTGTACTTTTTTATTTGAAATTGATTGATTCAATTTAGAACTTATTTTTTTTCAATTAAAAACTAAATGATTCAATTTGGAACTAAATTATTCAATTTAGAATGTAGAATTTAGAACTAGAATTAAGTGATTTAATTTAGTACTAAAAGATTTTTTTGGACTAAAAATTATTCAATTCAGAACTAAATGATTCAACCAAGTGATTTAATTCAGAATTTAATGATTTAATTTAAGATTAATTCATTCAATTAAAAACTAAATGAATCAATTTAATTTTAACTTGATGTATCAGTTTAGATTTTAATTTTTAAACTGCATGATTCAATTTAAGTGAAATTAATTAATTCAGAACTAAATGATTCAATTTTGGACTAAATTATTCAGATTGGAATTCAATTTCCGACTCAACTGTTTGACTCAACTAAGTAATTCAATTCAAAACTAAATGATTTGTTAGGATTAAAAATAATTTAATTCAGAACTGAATATTTCAATTCAGAGCTTAGTGATTCAATATAGAATTTAGTTATTTAATTCAAAACTAAGTTATTTTTTAGAACTGAGAATGATTCAATTCGGAATTGAATGATTTATTATGTGAGTCAGTTCCGAATTAAATGATTTTCTTAGGACATGATTTAATTCAGAATTAAATGATTCAACTAAGTGATTCAATTTTGTATTAAATAATTTAATTTAGGTTCACTTGATTCAATTCAGAAGTGAATCGATTATTAACTCAGTGATTTCATTTAGAACTTAGCGATTCAATTCGGAACTAAATGATTCAGAATAAATTCAGAATAAAATTTTTTAATTCGAAATCAAATGATTCAACTCAGAATAAAATGATTCAATTTAGTTTACAACTAAATAATTCAATTCAGAACAAGAGGATCCAATTTAGTTTACAACTAAATGATTTAATTTCGCGATTCAGATCCAAATTGATTTCCGAATTATTCTTCGAAAGTTATTGTCTCTTAGCATTCAAAAAAAAAAAAAAAAATTCAAAGAGTGAGCGGTAATTCAGCTGGCCTCTTCACTCCAAGTGTAAGATCGAGAGGTTTACTTTTGGTAATTGGCTCCTCCTTGATTTCGAGTTTACAAGTGTCCATGTCGTTCATGCGACTCTCGCTCGACATGAGACTCGGCCTGGGTGAATTTCTACTCGATCTGATACTGAGATCGATGGGTTCGTCCTGCTCGACCGCCAAACCGCCGGGACTCGGACTCACTAGAAGAAGATCGCCACCCCTCGGCGAATGTTGTGAGGCTGCTGGTGTGATTAGTCCAGGGGGAGGGTAGACAAGTCCCAGACCATGATGAGGATATCCAGTGGTTAGTGTGACAGTGGCGTTAATTTTTCTCGGTGGGAATTCCCTCTCGGACAACGTGGGCGAAGCACTGACTTTGAAGTAGCTCAGCGCCGAATTGCTCCTGGACTCTTCGTGTTCGCCGTCGACTGACGAGGCGCCGCTGTCACTTGGTGTGTCGGCGGATCGCTTGTAAGTGGGGAGGAATGGTCGGAATACTTCCGGTGGACTCGTGGGTACGATAGCCTCTTTTTGGGTGAAGTTGACGGGGAATATTGGCGACATTGACATGGGGTGCTTGTAGCCGAATGAGGAGGGTGGCGTGGTGTCTCGTGGCGGTGTGCCCGGATGCTGATTGATTCTCTCGCGTTCCTTCTGCCACGCGAGGAGCCTGAGATGATTTTGCAGGGCAATATCGTCGGGATGGGGTGATTTGTTGCCTCGTTCGCGTTCCTGCTTCATCATTGCCACGTGGAGAATGTGCGATTGGAGGGCGAGGTCCTCTTGACTTGGTGACGTTCGCTCCTTGCCTTCTTTACTGTAGATGAGATTTTGCTGCGTTTGCGATGGGGGCGAGGAGAGGAAGCCGGGAATGAATCCAGGTCCAAATGGTGAGCCGGCGGGTGAACCCATGTTCTGATTGCCGTTCGTCTGCTCCTGAAGTAGACAGTGAATTTTGAACCAGTTCGATCGTCTACCGTAGCGTGAGCCGGACTTTGACATTCCCACCATCAGACACTTTCGCAGTCGACACGCCTTGCACGCAGTGCGATTTTTCTTGTTGATTACGCAAACACCGCCATTCTTGCACTCCGAGATGCTGCCCAGGTTGTTGTATGTGCGCCCGAAGAAGGACTGAAACAAATAAAAAATTCATCATTAGATAAAATTATATTAGATTGATAGTGTTTGTGCGACATAATAATGAAACACAAATTGTAGGAGAATTACGCTTATATCGGAAATTCAAGGCTTGTACGAGATAATAATAAAGCACAAATTGTAGAAGAATTACGCTTATATCAAAAATTCAAGGTTTGTACGAAATAATAATGAAGCACAAATTGTAGAAGAATTACGCTTATATCGGAAATTCAATGAAATTTCTTTTCAAACAGTTATGCAATTAGTTAAAAAAAGCTTGATTTTTAAAACATCTACGGAAAAAAATGATACGAAAAGTGTTGTAAACTAACGTTTACAACACTTTTCGTATCATTTTTTTCAATAATTAAAGTTTCGCACTCGTCACTCCTTGTTGTCGAATAAATTATCATCTGAATTAAAAGAAATCATGTGGGCGACAGAGCGCGAGTAACGGATCACCATTGTCATTCAGCAAGTTTTCTCGAAATTGTTTTACACTTTTAACATTTTTAATACTCCATAAACTATATTTATACTACAGAGTGCATAAAATACTCTCTTAACGGGTTTTACAAAAAAAAATCGTTTGTCATGTTGCGTTTCGAGTATCTCCCTGAAGCTACAGTTTCACATTGCAATCTTTTGGTACCGATCTTAAACAATTTCTGTGAGCTGTTGTCACAAAAAGACAGTTTATGAAAGACACCTGCGCTGATAATTTTCTTCGTGTATATTTCTCAGAGCGATAGTATCGGCTTTCGGATAAAAACCCTTTTTTTCGTTTTTTTTTTTTTGACAATTCGAATAAAGATAATAATCGTGTGATTTATTGTTAAAGGGACAAATTTACGATTGACAGTGTAACACCAGAGAAGCTTGTATAGGAATATTTCAGGTTTTTTTTCTTCGTGTAGAGTGAGGGAACAAGTGCAGATCGTGCTAGAAAGGCTTTCCGTTCAAACGATCACCATTTAGGGGCGCGTGCGACAAATCCGTATATTGCTGAGAGAGCGCCGGCATCACTGGATTATCTTAAATCAAACGGCACGCCCGGAATCTTGAACCGATTTGTTAAGAACTGCACACAAGTCTCTTTTATTCAGAAAGAGATAGAGAGAAAAAAGTGGTAAAATTTTTTTTCCTAGGTTTCAGAAATTACGTGTGGGCGCATTGTGGATTTTTTCTCTTCTCTCTGTTTTTTTTTTTGTTTTCAATCGTTGCAAAGAAGGAAAGTTGCGCTTGAGTGTTTTTTTCCTCCTAATGTCTCATCCGAACGGTCGTTTCAAGTATACTTGCTGAGCCATAAAATGTCATTGGTATGACGTTCGACAAGTCGATCACTCGCCTCAGTGAGAATTTCCTAGGAAAAAACGCACATTTTCCTGCACGTGAGAGGAATTGGATTTATAGTTTCTAAACCAGAAGTCGATGTTTATATATAAATAAATCGAATAAAGAGAACCAAACTGAATTCGAAGCCATATAAAGGTAGGACCCTTTCGCGACTTGTCAGCTTACCAACTTTGTGAATACAAGAATTTTGTGATCAGCAATTCGAATTTATGAAAATCTTGTCAATCTTTCCTCTTTGTAAACTATTTATTTTATGTATGTGCAACTTTCGAAATGAATTTTATAAAATGTTATATAAAAATGTTGACTTTTAGTCAACTTTTAGGTTCGCATTATACGTCGGCAGGTGAAAAGGTGAAATTTACTGAAACTGATAGTGTAATTTCAACTGAGCAGCAAAGTGAGTCATCAAGTAAACGATGGAAATCAGTGTTTTAATTAAAGTGATGAAAATCTCTGTCCTGACGGAGAAACATAATACTCCCGGAAAAAGGCGTCTCGCGTCTCTCTTTCGGTGATGTGTGTGAGTGTGTGTGTTGGTAGGAATGATTGCAAAGCACGAAACGCAGCTCAAGTTGTTTCGTGATTTGAGTCAATTGATGGCAAACTGCAATTAAATGACGACAGTCTGCCGTTTTTCTGGTTCAGTCCTATATACCAAATTAGAGTCTTATTTTGTACAACTCACTACTGCAATTATCAATCCGTTTTATTTCTTACATCTCATTTTCGTTTCTTGCCTTTTTCACTATTGTTGAGGAATTTATTTGAAAATAAATACACGCTTCAGTGAGGCATAAACACCCGCGTGGAAATGGAAAAATGACAAATTCTAGCTAACTATGGTCAGAGTACTTTAGCCAAACAAAACAAGCTCTGAGCCATATTTTTAACATTGGCCAACAACTGAAACATCATTGCTTATGGCCAATGCTTATTACAAAATAATATATATCACTGCTTAAATATAGCGAACCATGAGTAAAGGCAAAAATAGTTTAAAACCATAAAAATGTCTTATTTTGAGCCAATATTTAAAACCCTCAAAATTTCTATATTTTTGACCATGGTACAGATTATTTTTTATTTGATTTATTTAAATTTGTATTTCTCTGTATTTTCCCACTAGTTCGCGTATCAAGAACCTATATATATATATTAAGGACGTGGGAATGTGAAACGACCTGTCGGGGAATAGTGACCGGGGGTCTTAGGGGAGTCCTCGTGGTGTGGTCGTGTATGCTGTCTTCGCGGGTGAGAGGGTCCCGTGTCACACGTCGTTTGCTACGACCTCGCGAGCATCCAAAACCCAGTGGGGTTCTCGAATTTCCCATTCTACAAGTTGCATTCTTTTCCTTTCGTTCTTTCTTTTATATATATATATCTGTTGTTTCTTTACGATTTTAAACGCAAGCATTTCACCTAACCCTTTTGGACTAAAAAACGTGAAAACGATTTGTTTGCTTTGTCTCTTTTTGAGAAAGGAAAAAAATTACTTTTTATGGGCACAATTTTTTTATTTTGATGAGAATAATTTTTGCTTCTTCATATAAAGGTATTTTAGATATTTTATTCATAGAGATTGTATTTTTTTATGCGCACAATTTATTTCCATTTTTATGCGCATAATTTTTTTACGTTGATGAACGGAATTTAATTTATTTTTATGCGCGCGCGATTTGAAAATATATTTTAATATGATTAATTGTATATTCTCAAAATGCTGGCGATTATAGATTAAAAATTCTATAGACTTCATTCGACTTCTATTATATTTATGCCAATATCATTATGTAGATTTAATTCGCGCACCCGGTGAATAATGACCTTTATGGTAGCGACGTTGAAATGATTTGCTTAAGTAATCGATTAATTTCTGTCAAAAAAAAGCACAGGCAGAAGTTTATTATCACGGAAGTGCAATTAATCATTATATGAACGTTTTGTCAAAAGAAGAAAATTGGCCAAAAAAGAGATTTTTAGAATAGTATTTGAATATATTTTAGAAATTTTCTTCGTATGCAACTTTTTTTTCAGCAAAAATATGCAATTAGGAGACGAAAATTGTCTAATTCAATTAGAATAAAAAAAAATTGCTTCTTCAAATTTCATCTAATTGGGTGAAGATAAAGAATTCCCATGAAGTGCGCGGCGTGAATTTGAAAAAGGATGCGCGCATTAATTAAGAGTTGGCGAAATAAGAGAAGAATAAAAGTTTTGCGAGACAAATATGCTTGACCCTGATTCTGCGATTCTCATCGATGAGCTTTCTTGGAATCCGCGTCACTTGTTCCCAGTTCCAACTAATTCCACGTCGTTTGTGTTTCCTTCCTCGACGGCATTCCCCGGGAGATGACTCGACCTTTCTCGTGAGCTCAAAACCGGATCACGTACTTTATAGTGTGTTTATTATACACATACACACACACAGAAACACACAGACCACTCAACGAGGAATCAATGCTGATTCGTTTTTACGGTTCAATTTATAGATTTCTTTGATTTGATTTAATGTTACGCTTTAATTCATAATGTTTAATTCAATTACATTAGTCGATTGAATAATGTTAACGAAACGCAGATATTGCCAAAATCGGGTCAACTTTTGGACGCGAAAAGACAAGAATTGTAAATGTAATTTTTTTAGGGTGAATTTGAATTAGTAGATTTCCCCTAGAAAGTTAAAATCCAATATGGCGGATTCAAAATGGCGGGCGAAAAGATAAAAAGAGGGATTTGTTTGAAACTTGTTACGCAGGATGTCAGGAAATAATATTAATTTCGAGAAAATTCGCAATGAAAATTATTAGTGATAATTTTTTGACGATATTTTTTTTCTGACGAGAAGTATTCTATTTTTCTAAAAGTATTACGAGGCATTCGCTTTTTGTCATATATGCTGCATGCGTCCACCTACTCTCGTTTTCGTTTTAGAATCATTTCCCTTGTTCTCCTCGACGCATTGCCTGAATTTCAATTGAGCCGCGGGGATTGCATAAAATGGATGAGCTAAACTTGAAAGAAACAATTCCCGTATGGGAATTAGTGATTCGATTTTAATTAAAATTAATTGAACGAAAGAAGAGGGTTTTTAAATGTAAGAAAATCTCGCAAGATTCGAGAAATACGGGAGTCGTCGGTTTTGAATATATATATATATACGCACAAGAAAGAAAGAGGCGCCAATCGTGTAGAGTAAATTTTTTTTCGATTTCTTTTTATTTTGTTTTTCTTGCGTCGATTTGCGGTATAAAATGCTGAAAAGGCAAGATCGTACGTCAGTAGTTTTTTATCACGAGACCAATATGGCCGGAGATGATTTGTCTTCCTTTGGAGCTATTTGTTTGCATTAGATGCTCGATGGCTCTGGGCGACATCGAGAAAATCGCCGCCAATGGATGTACCTACCTGAGTTAGACTTTGATCTTTCTCTACTGATAGCCACAAGGGCTTTCGCTATTGATGCTCTCGCGACTGATTTGTGATCTGGCTTTTAAAAGAAAACAACTTGAATGATTCAGACGAGGATAGATTAACAGTTTATCAGAAATAGACTTCCGCAAAATCGTATCATGTTTTCTTTTTGTTACAAATAATAATAAATATAGAGACAACAACAAAAAAAAAGGACTTTCGAAAAAGTGAGTGCATTCTTTGAAACAAGTATGATACATTAATATTTAATAGTCCACGGGAAGTGTTCGAAATGAATCATCATTTTGAACATTAAGCCACCTGCTCTAAAGATTTATAGACCAAACGCGATAAAGCTAATAAAAAGAAAGTAACGGTTAGCGCAATTATTAGAATATTACGTGTAAATAGTAGCGCTAACCACAATTCTAATAAAATTTATCACGAAAGTAATAAAAGTTCCTACAATTACCTTCTGTTGTAATTCGACTGTTCGGTGTATTTAGATATATTATTTCCATTTGCTTTCCTTGTCGGGGAAAAAAAAAAAGAATATCGAAATGAACCAGAATTCCACTTTCACCCTTGGGGATTTTATAAAACCGCGCGCGCGCGCGAGCGCGATAATATCATGCCTGGAAAAAGCGTATATATATATAATAATTCTACAGTAAAATATTTACAATTTAAATTCATAGACTCTCATTCTTCTCGAATTTTTTTTTCTTTTATTATATATATCTATATATTCATTTCCGGAACTTTGTGTGCACCTGAAATCGAGCACGACCTAGGACGTGTTTACAGGTGAAAGTGAAGTTATTAGAACTCTCCTTTGCTTTATATTGAACTCTCCTTGCTTCCGCGGATAGGACAAAACGAATTGCATCTTACAAGGTGAACTGTGCACTAACCTTTCCTCACCTTTTGCGAATTAGTTTCGGTACAACTTACAAGAAAATGTTGATATGAAAGTCGATTAGAATTGTTTGAACAGGTATTATTTATCACTAAAATGTCATCATTTTTTGTTTTACTTTTGCGAAAAATAAAAATCTTCTATATTTTCAATTTTTTTTTATAAACAAAATCGAGAAATATTAATTCTTTGTTAGATAAATCATTATTAGTACGACTCTTTTTGCAATTTCTATAAATTATTTTATTTGCAACGATTTTCAATTATGTGCCAAGATTGTAATTCTAGAGAATAAATTATGATTGCGTGAAAGTTTGTTCTTTTCAAAAGAAAATTATGTAAAATTAAAGTAGATTCGATCAATCTTGGCGGATTTTATATACCGCGTACTCTGAATGTATATATATACAACTTTTATGAAATTTATTTATTAATATATTTTAGTTTTCTAATTAGCGCCTGAGATTTTGTAATTAATATCACGTAGGAGAAATCATGGTGCATAAAATAGTGTCATTTGTGGATAATTTTCTATATAATTATGTTTTTTTATGCATAATTTTAGACTTGCTTTTTTACTGCGGAAAAAAGTGACTTAGAGATGTTTTAAGTACTTCAGTTTAAGTGAATTCACAATTTTTTTTTACACTTTGCTCTACAGTTTAAAGTTTTCCGAAACTAAAAGAACTTTAAAGTGAATTTTATTTTTGGTAATTTTTCTGCAGATTTGGGAGAAATTTGCTTCAAGTATTTTTTGAATGCATTTTTTTGTGCGGTGTATAGCGGAGAATTTGTTCGAGGAAATTAATTTTGCGGTGATTTTTCTTTTTTTTGACTTGAAGTAAAAGGAAGAAAAGAATAAGATGGATTTGTAGTCAGAAGTAGCGATTGGCAGTGTTGCGTTATATAGGTGAAATAACGAGCGCACTTTTGTAACCGAATTGCATAATGTCAATTGTTCTGAAAAGATCTCGCGCCCGCGAAAGACAGGACAGTATAAAGCGAGGTCGTTGTCGTTGCGCAGAGCCTCGTCTGCCTGTTGAATGTTAAGTATACCGTCTTGCAAGGGCGATTCAATTTGTCAAGTGCGGTAAACGCGACTATGGGTGACACGGCGTGAACTGGGGCACCTGCCTCTACGTGTCCAAGATTGCATCCCCAGAATTGTGTTTGTCTATTGTGCACACTCGTCTCTTCTACTTGTTTTAGAGAAGAAGAAACTTTCCAGAAGAAGAAATTTTTTTCTTTTCTTCAGAAGAAGAAACTTTTTTCTTTTCTTCAGTAGAAGAAACTATTCTCTTAAGAAGAAGAAACTTTTTCCTCTCTTTAGAAGAAGAAACATAAAAAAGAGAGATTACAATCTTTTTAGAAAATTAGCAACAAATCCCCCCACCTCTTCTTCCTTATGAGTGAAAAAAATCTTTCCATAAGTAACGTACGCGCAATTTTGTTGCAAACCGCATAACCACAACTAGAAGATTACGTCTATGGATAAAGCTACCAATGAGAGCACAACTCTCAACTCTAAACGCTCCACTTACACAATCGCGCAGTGATTTCATTTGATCATAACGTGAGCGATAAGATAACTGAATTTTTTTTTTCCTTTTGAAGGAAAAGCGCACCTTTTCAACTTTACAAATCTTTACTTGAAAAGAATCTCCTTTACGATATTTTAATGCCGACTGTGTGAAAAAGAGAGAAAGAAAGAGAATGAGAAAATTTACGAGACTCTCGCAACTAAAGGAATAATGTTTTCTTTAATCCATCATGAAGAGATGATTAGGTAATTTCGTATATATACAAGTTATACGCGCATATATATATATACTCCGCGTATATTTTCGAGTTGCAACAGAGACGAAAATGGCATGTATCTGCCATCTTTCTCTTGACCGATCACATTTCGATTCGTTGGATCGACAGTTCCTTTCATAGATTCGCGATTTATGGATCGTAAAAGTAAATCGTAAAGTCGGTGGTTTGGCCCACATATTATATTGTGGTACACTTATTCTGCGAGAGTGCAGCTGTCGCCACGAAGAAGGATAAGAAATTTTTTTTTAAACATGAAATGATGCGAGCAAACGCGAAAGAGAGAGAGAAAGAGAGAAGAGTGCAAATCGTGTAAATTCACTTATACGTAAAATGTGGTTCGCGGTTTCCTCCCTTGGGTTTATATACATTTTATCTCGACCGCAAAAAAGGGGCCATTGACAACGCCCTCCGCTTCCGAGAGCGATCGGAAACTGGAGACATATCCATGAGGACAAATGTATATTCTTTTATCAATGATAATAATTCTTCCCACGGAAATATTATTCCTGAGTTGTGCACGAAACACTTTTTAACAGTTGACAGTCAATATTTTTTTTTGTTAAGTGACACATGTCACACTCCCACTTTCGTGCGACATTCTGATGAATAGACTCGGTCCAGTCGATCATTGACGGATGTCCGACTAATAAGCATCGATACAGCTGCTTGTTGTGTGAGAGGTTTTAGCGAAACGGATGCTAATGACATACTTTTTATTCTTTACCTATTTATCCCTTTCTTGTATTTTTACTCCTCTTCTCTTCATATGCCATGCAACAATATTTATGCACATGTTCCTCTAGTATTTTACTTTTTATAAGTTTATCCAAATTGAGACAAGAAACGTAGTAAAATTGTTGCATCGCAACAACAATTTTGCTACGTTTTTTGTCTCAATTTGGATAAACTTAGAAGAACTATGAACACAAAATCTTGATTCTAAATTTGGTTCAAGAAATGAGTGTAAATGGTTCAACACAATGAGATATATATATATCGGGAGATGTGGAATGTAATTGTAGTTGAAAGGGTATTTCAATGGTGTGCAATTAGAAGAAGTAATAGCGCAGTTGGGATTGCGAGTCGTTTTGAAGTTGGTAACTCAAGTTCTTCTCCTTGAATTCTTGCCATGTGTTAAACACGAGCCTTCTTATGCCTCCTAATGCCAGTTTACGAGCAAGCTAATTGTACCATGAGGGAAAAGAAAAGAGAAATATCGCTTATGTCCGCGAGTGGAGAAAAAAAACATTTTTCCCCTTTCGGTTAAGATTTTTAGATATATCGCTCGAGATGAAATTAACCGCGCAGTGAACCTCGAAATGAAAGTTCGCTTTTGAAACAGATTAATCAAAGATAAAGAAATGAGCCGGGAATCTAATAAAAAATGTTTATCTATTTTAAAATTGTATCTATTACAATAAATCTATTAAAATATCTATCAAAATATCGATTAAAATATCTACTAAAATATCTCAGATATCTATTAAAATTTTATTCTATTTCGGATTTCTCCAACCGGAAACCGGACTTTTAAGAAGCTAAGTGACTTTCCTGATTCTTTGTACGGAAGTTGAGTGCGATGACGATAAAGCGCGTCAAGCATCAGGTATTTCCAAAGACACACTTTTCGTGTGTCGACCTTTTTTTTCTTCTGGTAATGAATAAGTCAAAGTGTCGCCATTGTTTTGCGGATGAATAAAAGCGACTTCTGAATCACTTGTCGCTTTTCTCTTCCCCTTTCAGAATTTTGTGTAATTGTTCTCTTTTCTTATTTTGTCGCATCGGAATAATTTTCAATCGTTCATTTGTGAAAAAACAATGGATGACAATAAAGAGAGAGGAGAGAAATTTGCATCATATAAGGTCGACGGCGTTCACGACCCGAATGTCTGTTGTTTTTTTTAACGAATTCGATAGCCCGCCGGAAATGAGGCCTTTGCAAATTGGTTCAGTGACAAAAAACAAAACGCGTAAATATTCATGGCAAACATGTCTCCTCTTCGCTCGCACAAGAGAATGAGCCGGAGAAAAAAAAGAAACTTTTTCATCTCTTAAGTCTCGTCGATTGAAAAACACATTACAATATGCATTTAGATTACTTGAATTTAATTTATCGCGGTAGAAAACAAGAATAAAGAAAAAGAATTGGTTAAAACAAAAATACGGCGCAGATATTTTAATACTAATCTCATCCCTTTGGAAATTTTTCAATAAATAATCAAGGATTTAAAATTCGTTGTCGTGGTAATGGAATTCGAATCGGATCATATTTTTTGTGAGGATTCGCATATAAACGAAAATTCCAAAGTGGGTAGGCGGTATAAAAGAGCGAGGAGAAAAAAAGAAATGAACGCGCAAAGGAGAAAGAGAAAGAACAAGTGGAAGTCGGCTACTCACGGCCGAATGTTACGCGAAGAATCCAAGTCGGGTCGTTAGTATGCTAATGGAAGTTCCTCCGCTTCCATATAATGCTCCCCCCTTCAATGTCCGCTGAATTATTTAAAATATTTCCGAATGTCGTTCTAATTGGTGCTAGAGCATCTAGGATGCCACGTGTTGGCGACCAAACCAAAAGGTTCGTTACTGAATCATGAATATGCTTTCGTTTCGAACTGCATTTATATACAGAGAGAGAGAGAGAGAGTCGGCGCCAAGGGATTCGATAAAAAAAGAAATTTCTTGATTGTTCTACCATTCTGGAAATATATTAGAGTCGCGATATAATGAAGAAGAAACATTTATTTGTTTGCAATCGACAATGAAAGATGATAAATTTTTCTTCTGATTCGTTAGCTTTTTACTATGAGGGTTGATAAACTACTACTCGCGGAATAAAATTCCCTGACGTTTCCGAATAAAAATTTATTTCCCATATTGCACTCTGGATAACCGCATGCAAAAGGGTTTCAATTTAGAGTGAATATAGTGGACATGTGTTTAGTGTAGGTGAACTCGGATAGTCGGTAAATTCAATTGGTAGAATGGGTGCCCTAATGAGGTCCAATTACTATCGGATGGGTCACTTAGTATGCAGTACCGATATTCCTTGCAGTGTACCACATTAGTGGGACGACGAGAGCAAGGGTCAACACCCTTGGGCTGGACTCTCTGTTGGTTAACGAGACTGCTTCTCCAATCTGCTCTCTCTCTCTCTCTCTCTCTCTCCCCTAATGCTCTTTTATGCTCGTTTCTCGACAAAGTCGAGTCCAGTCTCGTCGACTAAAGCACAAGCCGCCTTCTGGTTTTACGCGTGCTTCTCGTTTGCGCACGTGCACCACGTCCACCTGTTTCAATGTTCATCCGTCCATGCGGATCTTCCTTTTCTATACACATTATGCCGCGCTGTGCAAGAATAGTTCACCGCGTTTTGCAGAATAGCTCTTCTTTTTAACGACCCGGCGACACGCTCAATTTAACAAGGTCACTTCTTTTTCGACGAGTTGACCATTTTTTTAACAGACGACAAATATGCAGTAGGTAAAAAAATACCTGCGCGGAAAAATTTCAAGACATTCAAGAAGAAAAAGTTCAGGTGCATTTTCCACTTGAACGATTTTGAATTTCCAATATTGAATATTCGAAATTGTTTTTCGATTTTTAAATTGATTGTCTAAGCAGTTGAGTGGGTGATTTTTAAATCGATGCAATTGAGTGAATGATTTTTTGCATTATTGTTAAGTATATGGAAGAATCTAAAGATTGGTTCTCTAAATAAAAATTGTCAACTTGGAATAGAAAAATAGACGGAGAAAAAAAACGAAGGTTACTTGTAAAGGCTATGATTGTGATGTAAATCTTGCTCTAGAATTACGTGATGTATAATTGCAATATTTTCAAGAGGAAACGGTCTAATGCTCCAATTATATACCCGTTGGATAATTAACAGTTTTCGGTCTCGAAACATGACTTTAACTATTTAGTCCTTCTTTATTGTAAAAATAAAAAAAAAATATTTTTCCTCACCTTACAACCTTCGCAGGTAAATGCTCCAAAATGAAAACCTGCCGCCGGTTCACCGCAAACTTTACACTGTTGATTCATCTGAAACAAAAAATTCGAATTTGAATTTTCTCTTTTTTTGAGTATTGATAATTTTGTTCTAGATACCAATTTTAGAATTAACTTCTGCATTTAAAAAAATTTCATTTAGAATATTGATTCTTTCGGAGAAACTAAAAAAAGCAGAGAAAGAAAGTTCGATTGTTCCAAGGGCACACCCCTTATATATCTTTTTAGTTTTCACAATTAGAAAGTTAAAAAAGTCGAAAGAATTTTCCCATCTATTGGAAAAAGATACCTTTCCATGAATGTTTTACATGGTTCATCGAAAACTTGTTTTCTTTTTTTTTGTGTGACAAAAACACCATAAATCGATACTATCTTCTCGTTTCGAAGGCCATCTGCCTTTTTTCTTAATTCACAAGAAGAATTTTTCTCCTTCAAAAAAGAATTTTAGAATTTTATATCATAATAATGTCGATTGTTTTTCATATCATTTAATGGAATATATTCTTTTTCAGATATCATTTAATGCGAAACATATTGTTTTTCTCATATCGTTCAACAATTATTCGCGTATAATTATTGTTCTTAAAAGCATCAAATAAACACGCTTAATTATCCTATAATAAAATAATTCAACAGGAACGTTTTAGCGCTAATTTCTTGAACAAGAGTTCCAGCAATTAACAAATGCTGATTCGAATCATGACCATAAAGTTACATTCAATTAAAGCATACTCGAGTTTCTTTAGCGAGAGAGTCGTTTGAGCTTTTAAGGTTAACAAACGCAATGGCAAGAAATACATTTTGAAAACACCCTGTCCCGATAAAGTAAATTGAAAAATCCCCCCACCAATTCATTTTCTCTATATACACGAGAAGTTAGTTCTCTTTGAGATTCTGAACAAAACACTTGAACGCGCGGTGATTCGTTCGACTCTTAACGCATATTTTTTTTTCTTTTTTCCTTTTTTCTTTGCCTCTTTTGCCCGGGTATTTTAACGAGAATTCAGAGTGGCGGTAATTAGAGCTCTCGAAGGAACGATCCGATACGACACGAAGAGGCCCTCGTTCATTTGTACCTAATTACGTTAAGCCGACCGCCGACGGCGAGTAACGTCGCCTTTATATATATATGTAACGCGTATGAGCGCAACAACCACACGTATATATATTTATATACATAGGAGAAAAGAGCCGCTTCATTAAAGTTTCCAACTTTTTATCCCTCTGTTCAATGTGCGCGTCATTCTCTTTTGACCTCACCTTTCAGGAAAATGTCCCGATTCACTCGAATCATTATTTTTCCCTTTAAGCTCGCGCGCATGTGTCGCGAATTTTATGCTCTTCTTTTTTACCCTACTGCGGCGATATATTTATTGAATCCGCAAAGGATTTGAAATTGATCAAATAGACCAATTATTATTGTTACGAATTGTTTGGATTTCTAGTTGCTTATATAGAAGTATTTTTCTTGACTTTGCAGTTTTAATGTAAGAATTTAAAAAGTAATTTTATTTTTATTAGCAGAATTTACTAATTCAAAAGCAAAAAGTCGGACAAAAGAAGAAGAATAATAATAATAATGTCTCGAAAGAAAGTCCAGCACGCGCGCTCGCCGCAAATGCTCCCCTTTTCATTTTTTTTTCTCAACGCAAAAACGTCACCCCTTAGTTTCCATGAGAGTCAATATTTGCAGACACTTGTTGCTTCTTCATGAAGTCGTACCTGCTCCAAATATCAACTTACAAGGTTTCAAACAGGGGCACGTGAAAGTTTCCTCCCCTACTTTCTTTCCCTCGTCTCCTGGACGAAAATTTGGGGGTTCGAACCCTTAAGGGTACCTCTTCTCTCTCTTTCTTTTTCCCTCTCAGGACATTGCAATGTTTACGCACCATTAAATTCGACTCTTGTATGACGTTTATCTCTTTTATAGTTTAAAAAATTCTTTCTTTCTTCTCGCATTTTTCTTCTATACTCTTATTCAGAATATAAATTTCGCTTCCCCCTTTTTTTTGGCACACTGCGATTTGAAACCCTCGTATGGTTTTAACCCTTTTCCTTTTTTGCTTCTCATTTACATTCATTTCGTCATTGCGCTTCCTGATCGTTGAGAATGTTAAGAAGTAATCATTAGTGCAGCGTATTTCTCTCTCTTTCTCTCTTAAGATTTATATATATCTCAAAAGATAGAGAGAGAGAGGGGAGAAATGAGTAGAGTATAAAAAAGAGATAGTGGATTAGAGTAGAAAAAAGAGAGAGATTTATAGATTAGAGAAGAGAGAGAAATAGTAGAGAGAAGAGATGGAAGAAATACGAAGAAGCTGTAAGGATGAATATGAAGTGAGCTGATAATTGCGCAAGAGACGTAATTAGTGAAATTAGGTGAAGTAAGGAGAGACTTATTAAGGCTAATTCTAATCATCATCGTGGTCCAGCATCCGTTCACCGATATATTCTGTGTGTATATATATATATTTAAGCGGTGTTTGGTAATGATCACAGGGTCGAGGTGTCATGAGAGCTCGCGTGTGTGATTTACATCGGATCCTCAGGCGAGACGCACGAAATCGATCGTTTAATTTAAGACCAGTTTCGGATCAGAGAAACCGCAATGTATCGATTGTCACTTAATAGATGATCACGTCAAACTGGATTTATGAATTCTTTGACGATTTCTCTTGCGGGCTTTTTGCTTATAGTTTTTTATTACTTTCATTATGTTATTGCTACAATCATTATTGTTATTATTGTAACTAATATTATTATTCTTACTATAGTATAATTATTGTTACTAATATTATTATTCTTACTATAGTATAATTATTGTTACTAATATTATCATTATTATTGTTACGAAGAACTCGTTCACTATTAACTTAAAAGCATCAATTTGATACTTTCAAGAATAAGTCTTTAATAATAGATAAAAGATGTTTTAAATAATTCTGTGGCCTATAAGCTACAAAATTATTTAAAACAACTTTTATCAATTATTACTTAACTGCTATCTTTTATATTCACTGTTAATTTAATAAGTATCAAATTGCAACGAATTGATAAAGAAAGATGAACAAATTTTGAAAGAATTTAAAACAACAAAAACTTAAAGCATTTTACAAAAGAGTAACATAAATGATGTGCCAAAATGAATAAATAGATATTTACAATAATACATATTGAATGCTAGATTTTAATTGTTGTTATATATTGTTCGGAAAAAGGAAGAGAATAGAGCAACTTTTTAAAGATTTGACATAATGAGAGTTGTATTCAGAAAAAAAGAGCCGCGGGAATAATGGAAGAACTGTATATATACGAAGGAAATAAAATGACTCCAAGTGTCATACAGTGAAATTTAGCATTCTGCTCGTAATAAAAGAAGAAAGGGAACGTATGATACTGACAAAGTAGTTACGTTTCGGCCTAGTAAACTCCATTGTCATGTTGGTTTTTTCAATGCGTCCTATTATACAATACAAGAAATTCATCTCCCTCAAAAACTTCTCCTTACTCTACTCCATTTCATATATATAAAACTTGAAAAATATTTCCAACTTATCATAATGTATTTCTGGAAAATTAACTCTGTATCCTTCTGGGATTATTACAATAATCTTCCAAGTTTATCGAATCTCGAGAATATCAAATTTTTTCGAAGAAAAAAACAGACCGCACAAAAAGATGTACAAGTCACCCTGAGATGGTGGGTGAGAGAGAAAGACAGAGTCTTTTGTATTTTGACCCCGTATGGAAAGAAAAAGTATAAATAAAGCATTTTTTTTGATCCAGAAAATCGGGAGAAAAAATGGAAGACAACAATGACGGTATCGCACTCGCACAATTTGTATCGGGGATGCGTTTTTAACGATCCTCATGATGGATGAAGAAGAACGGTTTTGTTAAGACTCTCGAGACGCTCGATCGGGCACTATGAGGCCCCACTGAAAAATGGTCTTTTGCCCCGGGGACAGAAGTGCTTTTTCGGGGACCTCCTTCGGTTAATGTTTTCGCGATCCACAATGCACGCCACGGGAGCCGGGAGAGAAGGAGAGAGACAATTAATAACCTTCTGTAGGATCATTTATCGCGACAGTTTAAACTGAGTCGAGGGTCCTGCTGATGTCCTCGTCCTTATTTCTTGTCTCTCTCACTCTTTCTGTTTTTCCTTCTCACTCTCTCATATACATATAGATATTCATAACTTAGTTTCTATATATGTTGGTTCATATTCACTCTCGACGACATTGTTCGTCTCCTTGAGCCGTGACCGATCCGATTTTTAACAGGTCGAGACGTTAACGCTCATATAGGTATAAATAAGTCACACGTATATGCGTACTGAATTCTGATATCCTCCGGCACTTGAGAGCGGACAACCCTTTCCACTTGTGAGAATCGCTTTTCGCATATAACACCACCCAGTCTTTGCCAATTCGCCATGCTCGCGTATAAATTGAACGAGTCGCAGCTGCAACATGCTCCATCGCAGCTGCACTCTCTCTCTCTCTATCCGCATTTGCCAATCTTTCCTTCACTCAAAAAATCCCCGCTAATCAGATCTACCCGCCAATTATTATCTTCTTCCTTTTGCCACAGATCCAAAAAAAAATTAATACGCGCACCGCACAAAAAAAATCGTATTCAAATCAGGTAAATGTTTGATTTACTTTTGTAAATTTTCTTTAACTTTTGTTACCTTTCTTTAGCGTAATTTGAATTTCGCGCCCTTTTTATAGTTCGCCGAATTCCCGTCAAGGCGTGGAAGTTCTCTCGCAAACGAGATAAAACTGTCGGGAGTATAAACTCGAGACTTTGTTTTAATAACAAAGTAAAATGATAATAATGTTTCAATAATGAAATAAATTGTAACAATTTATAATGACTATAAAAAAGAAATCTTTTTTTTTTTTGTCAAAAATGATTAGAATCGTTTTTCTTCTTTTCTTTTATTTCGCACTTGACGTTTTACGACAGAAAGGCGCACACGATTTTCCGCGCGCATGAAATGGTCTTATTTTCTTGCATTCGCAACTGGAGTGAGACAAAATGACACTTTATGAGATTCGTGCACTCTGAAACGTGTCATTCTTGAATCGCGCGGCATTCTTTCTTTCGTTTTCTATTGTCTTCCAACTCTCGACGCTTACACAAAAATTCTCAATAGTGCTTTGCATTCAAAAGTAATGTAATAACTAACTTTTCGCATAAATATATATTCGTATATATATATTTATACATTTTACATATTTAAACACTGTGAGATTGTTTTATATAAATGTTAAACTGACGTGTAACGAACTAACTGAATTTGAATGTAAATTAGTCTGCTGTGTTTTAAATTTATTCTTTTTGAGTTTTCCGAATCTAAAATGCGCACCATTTCTTGGTTTTCTTCTTTCTTACTTAGTTTTTCTATAAGGTTATCAAATTGAGACAAAAAAACGAATTAAAATGTTGTTTCGCAACACTTTCGATTCGTTTTTTGCCTCAATTTGATATCCTTAAAAAAAATGTGCTTCTTCTTCTTTTTTTTTGTTTTTGAAATTTTTCCCTGTTTAATTAAATTTCCGGATTTTTTGGCTCTTTTATTTTTACTCCGAACAATAATTTTTCGAAAATATTTACAAAAGGGAAAAATTTTAATTGAACGCTTAGAACTTACGGATTATTTTTTTAAATTTAATATTGAATAGAAAAATTACAATTGAATTATTGAGGCAAATTGAAGAAGAAGAAGAAAAAAAGGAAAATTCGTTTATCTGTAGCGAATATTTTTTTATTTATCCTAAAACCGGAAGTGCAGGATAAAAACTCGTTTCAAGCGCTGAAATGATAGCAAATGATGCCCGGCCTCGAGGGTGCGAACTTGACTTCATTTGGCGATCAAATTCTTTGATTTACAGTCTCATAAATGCCGACGTTACTTTTTACCCGCAATTTTCAGTTGGATTTCTTTTTCAGTTAAAAATTTAAAATTTTCTGAATTAACATTTTTTCTATGTTCAAATTTCTTTTCGAGCTTTATTTGCCTCTAACGTAAAAGTCTAAAAAAACTACTTTCAACACATAAAGTTTAAGAAATGAATCACAGTTTTTCTAAGGATATCAAATTGAGGAAAAAAACGAATCAAAATGTTGCTTCGAAACACTTTTAATTCACTTTTTGGCTCAATTAATTGATATCCTTAGAAAAACTGTGATAATGAAAATTTTTTTTTAATTTTTTTTTTGAATTAAAACTATTTTTTGTTTAACAGCATGTGACTGTTAGACATTTAATGGTAATTTTTTCGACCACTTTTCTCTTCAAATATTTAATAAATTCAGCTGAAATTTTGTAAGAAAGTCTAAAATATAATAAAAAAGGGCAGTAATGTGCAAAAGTTTTAAGAAGAAATTTTTGTTACTAATTTCTATAAATTCCCGCAGACAAAAAAAGGATAATTTTTAATATACGACTATCAGGTTTCGTTTAAAATAAATTTCGTTACACTTTTTTTAAACAAATTTATTGTTATCGCAACAAAAATATTTTCTTCAAAATGTCTATGAATAAATCAGTAAAGAAAAAAGATTTTGTTTCTTCTGTGTTAATAATCCGATATTTTCTCTTTTCCTCGTGTTATTTTAGCTCTTGAACAAAAGATATTTATTTTTATTTATTTATTTTGTATAAACGGGTTTACAAAATTATCCTTTATGAAAGGAAAAAAAGTGTTCGAAGCAACACGATATTAGTAGAAAAGGACAGAAAAATTGTGTAAGAGAAATAAAAATGTTATTTTTCGAAGAAAATTATTAAAGAAGGAAGTAAGAAGGAAATGATTTGAGAAGCATTTAGTAATTCACGCAGTTTACTTGAAAGTATCAAATTGATGTCAAACTGGATCAAAATAACAACAAAAATTTTTAATTAATTTATGATTTGATCTATATTTTTATTATTAATTTGTTGCAGTTTGATACTTTCAAGTTAACAATGAATAAAAGGAACAAAAAGTAGAAAATAAATGAAAAAATAAACTAAAGAAAGAAAGAGAAATGAGAAAGAAAAGGAAGTAGAAAAAGAAAGAGAAATAGAAGGAAAAAGGAAAGAAAAAAGGAAAAGAAGAAAAAAAACAGGAAAGAAAAAGGAAAGGAACAGAACGGGTGTGGAAAGAAAAAAGAAAAAAGACAGAAAAGAAGAAAAAAGAGGAAAAACATAAAAAAGATCTAAAAATGAATCATTAGTGTTAATTATATTCCAGAAGAGAAAATATATTGTCCACGCCGATAAAGATGAAAAAAAATAATAAAAAGTATTTAACTCTCGGAAAAGAGATGCTCGCCAGCGATTAAATACATCCAGTTAATCTGTTTCAATTGCCATTTGTCCGAAAGATTATAAACTTTTTCTATTTCGACATATAACACACACAATTGATGATTTTCTCAAACTGCGCGCTTTCTCCATACACATAAGTGTTTAGAGTGACTTTTTATGTACCTCGTGTCGATTAATCGCGCGCAGTCACTCGAGAGAGATAAGATTAGGGGTTAACAGGGTGTTAAACCAAAACCGTTAGATCTGGAAAATGTTCCATCCAACCGAAACAAGTGACACACTATATATATACTCTGCTCGCACCGGGTGAAAACACCAAGACCAAAATACATATCAAGAAAACTCCTATTATAACGGAATCACTAAATATCCATAGAGACATTCCTTACTTTTTTTCTTTCTTTCCTCGCAGACTGTATCTTTATCTTCAACAGACATATATATAACAGTTAACTTCCCGTCTGGGAAATTATCGAAATTAACAATCATATACAACAAATCTTGGACACACACAAATGTAGTACACCGGACACATTTATTATTTTGAAAAATATTTACATTTGAATTTAAATTCATTCGATTCATTTGAATTAAAATTCATTTGATTCATTTGAATTAAAATTCATTTAATTCATTTGATTTATTTAATTCATTAAATTCATTTTACTGGAGAAACATGAAAATGTAGTTTTTATAGCGTGTGAACGGAGTGGAGGAATTGAAAGATGAAATTGATTCGCTTTTGAAACAGTTCGTGATTCAAGTCGCGGAGATTGGATTTGAAGTGTGACTATAGGTTCGCAATATAATAGCGCAATCACGAAATTTCACTACGTGTAGAGTGGAATAATTCCTTCCGCTATATAGCTAGTTTTCGTATCGAATCCCCCCTTCAAAAAACGTGGGGATTTTTGATCCTTTTGGACAAAGGATGTTGGCAAAAAGGCGTTAAGTCAGATCACGACCCTACGGGTACAACGCTCTCTCTCTCTCTCTCTTCGCGAAGGGTTAATATGCAAATAAAGTCCAGCGTGCGCGTATGGACACAAATACATGTACATGTGGGGGCAAAAGAAGAAAAAAAGTTAATTCGTCCACACGAGGAGCGAGAAAGAGAGCAAGAGAGAGAGAGAGAGAGAGCAAAAAAAAGAAAGACAGAGAGAGAAAGATAGAAAGAGTGTTATAAGAAGAAAATAACGTTGCAACTTTTCGAGACGCAAGTTTCTGCTTGCGTACAAGTGGGGTAATAACCGTATATGAAAGGGTCACAATGGAGCCCGACATACCGCAGCCGGTGAAAAAAAAGGGCAATAAATATATTTTGACATGGGAGAGCCTCAGTATATGCGGAGCAATCGTATAACGCTCTCTTCCTGCACTGGATGTATATGTATGTATATACGTCAATCCAAATGCCTGGACTTTAGCCAGGTGCCCTTTTTGTTATGCCAAGCGAATTATAGCGTCGACGTCCTAAGACGACGATAGAAAGGCAAATATTGTAGCAACAAGGGGTGACGTTATAATGTTTTCATTTGCCATGTCCCGCGAAATATGCGCACACGCGATGATGATACTATATATATACATGTCCCACATGAGAATTTTAATCTGCCTTTTGTGAATTAATTCCTAATATTCTATTGAGATAAGGGAGATAGGGTCAATTATTGTAATTATCCTTGTGTTCTTTTTCTTATCTCGTATATCTGTTTGTAAAGTGATATAATTTGCTGTTTGCACGCGGAGATCAATTTTGTAATTATGCTTGTCAACTCTCTCGATCTGATATATACGCACTCATTCGGGAAAAAAGATTAATATTTCACTCAGAAGCTATAGTAAATTATTTATTTGTTGCAAATTAAATTTTATTTTGTTTAGATAAATTCTATTTGGTTTAAATAAATTTTATTTTGTTTTGATAAATTTTATTTTGTTTGGATAAAATTTACTTGGTTTGGATAAATTTTACTTGGTTTAGATAAATTTTACTTGGTTTATATAAATTCTATTTGGTTCAGATACCATTTTGTTAAGATAACAATTTTATTTGGCTTAATAAAATAATTTGTGCTAAGTAAAATTACTTGTTATATGAATAAAATTATTTGCTGCTCTCTACTTTTGAATTAGTCACTTTTGACCATAATTCAACAGCACCAATTCGTTTATTAAGTGAATTAGTAACAGGTACTGATTAATTTTTAGTCAAAAATAGCTCATTGTAATTTAATTTATGTTATAGTCTAACGTTTAAATTATATTAAATAATAAAAATTAAATTCAATTAATAAAAATTAGTAGATTTATGTCTAGCGAATAGTTTAGTAATTTTCTTACAAAAAATTAGTCGTATTTTATTGTTGAATTAGTTATTTTCTACTTATAATTAGTAATTTTTTATTAATTGAAATAGCGACGAATTATTCGCGGTTTTACTATGTTTAATTAGTATAGTTTACCACTAATTCAGATTTAGAGAGTAAATAAAATTATTATTTTTGCTACTCTCTAAAATTGAATTAGTAAAAATATGTTTACTAATTTGAATTAGTGACTGACTTTTTGCTTTGAAATTAGAAAATTTTACTAATAAATAGTAATTTCTACTAATTTAAAAGCAAACTTTAAAAGCAACTTTTTGCTTTGAAATTAGTAAATTTTACATATTTGTGATAACTAAAAATATTTGTGACAAATAAAATAATTTTTTGGACCGAATAAAATTATTACTTTTCCTAAATAAAATTATTTTTACTGAATAAAATTAATCTAAATGACATTATTATTTCTGATAATTAAAATTATTTGTGCCGAATAAAATTATTACTTTTGCTAAATAAAATTATTTGTTTTGAATTTTATTATTTTTGCAAATAATGATGACAATAAAACCTTAATTTTGAATTAGTTAAAATAAAAATGTTTACTACTTTGAATTAGTAACTGACATTTTGCTTTGGGGTCGTCCATAAATTACGTAAGACATTTTGGGGGGAGGGGTGGGTCTGCTAAATCTAACGAACCTTAGAAAAAATGGCGCTAATGTATGTAAAAAATCTTACAAAGGGGGGTGGGTGGTCAAATTTTCCAAAAAAGTGACTTACGTAATTTATGGACGGCCCCTTTTGAATTTCTAAAATTTACTAATATATTAGTAGATGTTATTATTTACTAGCAAAATTTATTAATTTTAAAGCAAAAATTCAGTCACTATTTCGAATTAGAAAAAACATTTTTACTAATTCAGATTTTGAGAAAATAATTAAGTTTTTTTTGCTTAATATAAAATAAATTTGATTATCACTTGCTAATAATAATGGAATAATTATTTTATTGTCATTTGTTAGAATTAGAATTTCTTTATTCTGCGCCGGTCAAGCGAATGTTAATATTAGAAAAATAATCACAATATTTGTCGTAAAACAATTAATATTTTCTATTTTCTCACTATTAAAAAGTCACAAATTTTCGTTGTATTGTTACTTGAAATTTTTTTTTGAATCATTCTTCACTTAAACTTGATAATTTTTGTAGATTTTTCAATAAAAGTGATAACGAATAATTGAAAAACATAAAGACTTCGCAAAAAAAATAATTCACTTAAAAATTGCTATTTCTTGTAATTTAAATAAATAATTGCAATAAATATTTAGAGTAATTAATTACAATAAATAATTACAGTAAATAGTTATAGTAATTAATTATTAATTATAATAAATAATTAGTGTAATTAATTAGAATAAATAATTCAAGTAATTAATTAGAATAAATAATTCAAGTAATTAATTGCAATAATAAAATAAGAAAAAACGTTTTTGTTGTTTAAAACTTCAAAATATAAACTTACAGTTTACTGTTAAAAAGCCTGACAGTTTTGAAGTAAAAGAATAGAAAATTTATTTTTGACACTATTTTACACTTTGAACAATTAAAAATTTACTTGATTGACTTTATTTGCTTTGAAATATTCCAAAATTTCGATTATTTACGGTATTTTCTCTCTTAGAGCTTTGTTGATAATTAAATTCTGAATCTTTCACGCAGAAAGAATTTTTGATTAAAATTTTTATCTAATTTTTTTGCAAATAGTGCATAAAAAATTAACACGCATTGTTAATTTTACTAAATATAGAAGATTCCTTAAAATTCAATTTTCGTACTTTGCTAATTACGTCTCTCGCTGTTGCAATAATCGTTCACCAAAACATTGGTTTAATCTCGGAACTGTAAAATTTTTGAATAAGAGCGCGAGTATCTTTATACTTAAAAGACAAATTGTTTTCGAAAAAAATTGAAATTCGTTCTAAAATCATAATCAAAATTACCGATTTATGATGAAAAAAAACATGTAGTCGAAAAATCGGCAAACTTTTGATTTGTAAATTGCAATGTATCGGTAAAAATTTCGATAAATTTGAATGATATTTTTAATTTAAATTTTCAGAAGTGTTATTTTTTTTATAACTGTCGCTAATTAGTGGAAAGAAAAAACTACTGGCGCTAATTACCTTTTCGAAGGATATTAAATTGAGATAACAAATTCGTTTTTTGTTTCAATTTGATGTCCTTAGAAAAACTGTGGGAGTATAGTTTTGATAAAAATAAAATTTTATAATAATGAAAAAAGTAAAAATATACTGAAGAAAGAAAACGTCAAAAAGACCTGACACTTTGGGAGACTTAAACGCCCGCACAAGTGATAACATAATAATATATCAAAGAATGAAACACTCACCTTTTCTGACAAACTAATTCAACAATAAACGATGCACTCAAACGATCTCCACGATATTGGGGACAGTCAATGAGATCGTTTGAAACTTTAAAGTTCCTTTACCACATGATAACGATCCAACACTCTTTTAATGAAAATCACAAATCGCTTATGTTTTAAAACAAAAGGAAATATAAAAATAACTAGTCACGTGGAGAGACAACTTTCGGCGCGACACTTTAAAGATTTTTTTCGCCGATCTTGACACGTGAAAAATTTTTCTTTTCTTGCAAAGAAAAAGAATAAAATAGTGTTGCTTGTTGTGGAATATAAAATTTGTTTTATATTCGCGCGTATATCCAAAAAAGAGATGATTCAAGATGTGTCCAAGTGCCGACGGGCTTTTAAATACACAGGTGGCAATAGTAGAAAAAGCACGATCACAAAAATTTTTATGTGTATATATATATAATACAGCCGCGTCGAGGGACAGGAGAAGACTGCCGCTTAGAGATCTGCGACCTGTGCGACTGAGGAAGGTGTCTCAGCTCTCTTGCCTGAGCCGATTTTCTCCTGGCAGGAGTACAATCGGCCCACCTGTTAACGCCTGCTTCAGTGCGAACCAATCGGATTAAAAGGGGACCTAGGTCCCAACCAATCGTACAACACGATTATGTAAGACAAGTACCCCCTGAACACACCCACTTTTTCCCCTTAGAATTTAACTCGCGTGTATAGCTTTATACATATAAGTCTCTCCTTATTGTGTTAAGAGAGATTCCCCCTGCGACCAGGTGAATTCGAATTTATTGTTGTTAATACACTTTTTTCTAATCTATTTCTTTTCTTCCTTATTTTTTGCAGAGGGGGAATGTCTCCTTATTTTGGCAATGAGAACTGTCAAACATTTATGTTTAGCAGTTCATGCTTTTGTGATTTTGTATTTTCAGAATGAAAAAGAAAATTTTTTTCTTTGCGGTTACTGTGACTGTAAAGAATTATAATTTCATGAAGAACTTAGAAATTAAATGATTATAAAACATGAAGATAACGAACACTGCGAATCGAAGAACTTCGTTCTTCGAGTCGGAGTGATCGTTATCTTCATATTTTATAATCATTAAAGACGACCGAGTGATAAAATCATATTATTTTATGTTAGATGTTAAATTTTTTTCTTTAATTCAACCCATTTTTTGTCTAGAAATGCTTCGGATCTTGCAATCAGTTTTATAAGTTGATTTTAAGAAATATTTCATTCCTTTGAACAGTGTAAGATAATATACCAAGATTTCAAGAGTAAAAAACGTAAATCTTAATCTAAGCTCTCATCAGTATTAAATTCAGCATATTCTCTGATTCTGTTAAATCCTCCAAACTCCATTGCATAAATTCATCATTGGTTGTCTTATAGAAATGTTTCATCTCAATTTAAGATTGCCATGCTGCTTTAAAAACTTACTTTTTACTGCGTGTAAAAATCAAAATTATGAGTAAAAACGTATTTAAACTGTAAGCTTTTTAAGACTTTATGAATAATTTTGCATTGTTCAAATGGAAGAAAATATTTTGGCTCAATTTCAGATCATAAAACTTTGGTTTAAAGATGTCAAATCAGCTTACTTTCATTTTAAGACAAAAAATTTGAACAATGAAAAGTATATTCATAAAAGACTTAAAAAGCTTGCAGTTTAAATATACGTTTTTTCTTAAATTCAACACACTTTTTGTCTTGCATGGATTTTAGATTTCGTATTGAACATATAAGATCTTTAAATTGGAATCAGTCGCAAGTTTAATTAACTTTTCAGATACTTTTAACTGAAAATCAATCAGTTTTTCACTGACAAACAATTATTTTCAACTAATTTAGAAGCAAAGAGTCAGTCAACGATTGTATGTTAAAACTATGATTTTTAAATGATTCAAGTGCAGAGAGTTACTGTGTATATTTGTTACACTGAATAAAGAGTGTAAAAAATCTGATTCTAAAGAAAAAAATGTGTCTTATTTCCAGTTATAAAAGTTTTAAGACTGTTTTGATTTTCCGAACAGTTTTTAACTCTTCTGTCACCCCAATAGTTTTATTGTGCTTAATTTTAGATGCTTATCTCTTAAATTTTGCAATTTTGTATGTTGATTTTAAGACAGATTTTTTAAATTAAGACCAGTGAATCTGAATTTTACTTTTTTAGTATAAATTAGACATGTAAACTTTTTATTTGCACTCAATTTAGTTTACGTTCGAAATCTCAATTTCAGACTGACTTAATATAAGATTTATCTAAAATGCTTTTTACATTTATAAATCGTAGTAAAAATAAAACAGTATCAATGTGCAAAATTTGTATATTTACCTTTATCGTGTACAGAGTCAATATATTATACTGTAAATAAAAAAAAATTACACTACAAAAAATAAAGCATACTTTTTTGTCAATTTTGGACCAAAAACCGTTAGTATATTATTTTTGACTGAATTTTAGCCTTGTCGCAGTATTATTCTGAATTCTAAACTTGTTGAATAAAAATAAAATTTATAGAAATAAAGTGTTGAAGTATTTGCAACAAAAACACAATTTTTCTTGTATATTCAACACATTTTTGGACTTAAAATAAAAGTAAGCATCTAAAAATTAATTTTTGGTATTAAATTATACAATTATTAATAAAATTGTATCAGGAAATTCAGAAATAAATTAATATTCTTAATCTATATATAAGTACAAATATTTACAAAAGTTATATATTTGTAGATTTAAATTTAGTAAAAAAATTATACCCATTTAAGTCTTAATTTATAATGATGATACTATCTTAAATTTAGAATGAAGAAATTGTAGTTTTTAGTTCATAGTTGCTTTTAATGTTGTAACATAAACGTGTTTACAGAATGCATTCAAGATCTATTTGTATGAAAATCATCACTGTGTTAAAAATTTTGTATAAAAGATTTTATGTATTTGTTCCTTAAACTAAGATTAAGATTTTACTGTTATTTTTGTAGTTGACTTCTAATGATGGCAGGTTGTGATTTCAGTTTTATTTTAAACAAAATTTACACAATAATTTTACTAATTAACTATAATAATTTGAATGTTTTTTCATTCATTCACTTTTTCTGTCCCTCACACTCTGAAGTTGTCTTTTGTTTTTTGTTATCTTTAGACAGATTGTATATTATATTATTATGTTATAATTATTTTTATTTTATAATTAATTCAAAATTGTAATGACAAATAGAAATCATCCGAATTTTTTTCAATTCTTTTCATTAAAAGACTAAAATTTTGTTAAATATTATATGTTTTGTCAAATTGAAATTATACAGATTTTTGTTCTTTACTTCTAAGCAAAATTAGAAAATTGTTAAACAACTGTGATTAAGAAATAGAAAATTTATTTATTTTGCATTATTTTTCTTTATGAATCACAATTTTTTTAACAAAATTATTATTTTGTTTTAGAAAAAGAAGAAAAATATTTGCACAATTCCTATTTTTAATCTTATTTTTGGAACAGGATTTTCTACAGGAATTCAGACATTCAAAAATTTCAAATTCAAACCTTTTTTAAATTAAACAACTTATAAAAGTATTGATATAAAACATGACCGAGAGATATAAAATCATTATTTTATATTATAAGAATATTGTTACTGCGTAACTTCATTAAAATTATTTTCATCATTTTAATTCAATTACTATACTTTCTAGAATTTTAAATTATTTTTTATGAAAAGAATAATTGAATTCCTTAAAAAAAATTTATTTTTTATAAAAATAATTGAATTCGTGTGAAATTTTTATTATTTATGAAAATGTTTACATACAATTTTATAAAAAAAATTTAAAAATAATTGAATTATTTTTGGGAAATTTTATTAAAATAGTAGATAATGAAAATCATTGAAATTAGAAAAATTGTTGAAAATAATTGAAATTATGACAAGAATTTTATTGCCATTTATGAAAATAATTGAACTTTGGAGAAGAATTTTGTTATTTATAAAGATAATTGGGATTTTGACAAGAATTTTTTTTTTAATTTTGAACATATAGTTGAATTTTATAAGAAGAATTTTAATTTTTTTTTTGAAAATAATTGAATTCTTGTGAAATTTTTATTATATTTATGAAAATAATAAAATGTTTTCATACAATTTTATTAAAAAATGTTTAAAGTAATTGAATTCTTTTTGGGAAATTTTATTAAAATAGTAGATATTGAAAATCATTGAAATTAGAAAAATTTTTGAAAATAATTGAAATTAGGACAAGAATTTTTTTACAATGAAAATATAATAATTGAACTTTGGAGAAGAATTTTGTTAGTTATAAAGATAATTGGGATTTTTAGAAAAATTTTTCTCAAATTTTGAACATAGTTGAATTTTATAAGAAGAATTAAAATTTTTTTTTTAAATAATTGAATTTATGCAATTATTTGTTATTTCCAAAATACTTTTTGTACTGTTACAAAATTTTTATAGTAAACAATTAAATGTAGCAATTATAATTATTAGCAATAATATTACTGAATAATTATAATATTAGTGCAACAACAATAATATCCTCATTTTTTATTTTACTAAATAGTAATTTTAGAATGAGATTTTTTATAGTCTATTTATTATACTAAATATTATTGTTATTATTATTATCATAATCAAATGATGCTAATAATTAATAATAATAGACCTTATTAAGGTATTATATTATATGCGGTACAAAATAAGGACCTTATTATTAATTTAAGTAAATAATCACGTAAACTATATTTCGAGATTAAAAGAAAGAAAAATTTCTTGTTTATCATTACTGTAATAATAAATTTTTAATAGAAACCAAAAATAACATCAATAATATATTTTGCAAATCAAAGCGTGCAGGGAGCTCGTCACTTTTAATTCACAACTTAAAAGCACTGTTAGAAAACAATTGAGAAAATTATTATGCGGTATACCTTCTCTGCAGTAGGCTAAGAGGATGCGGCATTTATTTACGCACGAGTTGAAAATTTTCCTAGACCAACTGAAACAGTAGCTATTCCCATTCTCGTCCGATTTGATCCCAATATTTATGACACTTGACCTTAAAAGTTATTCTCAATATTATATCTTTTGCAATAAAATAAAAAGGGTTCATAAAGCCGATTATAGGTTTTGCCCCATACAATATAACCGCATTATCCTATGCGGTTTATTTTTACAATCCGCCCACAATTCAGATAATTGCTTTATTATTTTAGGGTACAAGATTTTAACAAAATGTAGTCCTTGCTGCTACTGTGTATAATAAAGAAATAATCCAATGTATATACCACTAAATTGTATATATATAATAATAAACTGCGGAAAATTCCCCCAAGTTTATATATTTTAACCCTTCAACAAAAATGATATAGTTTAAAATAAACAGAAAACTTGTAATTATCCGATCATATAAATTATGTTTTAACAATATGCGTATTTTCCAGGGGATTATCGCTTCTTAAAGTGTGCTCGACAGTATAGTTAAGCACTCATTATGTGGCTTGAGATTATTTGGAAGTTTATATTGTAAACTCCTTTTGAGGTCTTGTGCCGTAATGATGTTCATCTGTTTGGAACAAAATGAAGTTTTCGGTTATTTTTTTTTTATTTTATAATTAAACTGTATTAATCTATTATCTGAGAGAAAGGGAAAACTTTTATTTAAAGCAAATATATTCTTTTCCCAATGAATAATATATATTGTTAACAATATACCAAATATTAGATCATCAAAATATCTTATTTGCTTCCATCGTAAATGAAATAATTTGCATACATTACAATAATAATACGAACAAATATTTTTATTTGCGTAATTGTGTATATAATATGCTTTCATCAAATTATGAGATTAAAACATTCATCCTATTGCGTTAGTTGTTATAATTTATTCCAAGATCAAATCTTCTCTCTATATATATGTATGTAAAGCAACATGTAATCAAAACAAAATTCTAAGCTCCATTTTAAATGTAAATACTGAATGACTGTTCTAGATGAAGCAATCGGTTCATTGATACGAAAAAAAATAAGTAGAACGAAGATCATCACAGTGTAAAATATATAGGAAGCACTTAGAATATCTAATGCCAAACATCAATCATATATAATTTGGGACACATGCGTGATTCCAAACGTAATATTGAGATGATGATGATGATAATGATAGGTATGGTACATCTTTGAAATGGTGTAATTAATTGATAATGCGAGAAATGTAGATGATGCTCTCCACGAGAAATAATCGCCGAGGTCAAAAATAATAAAAAGGAAAGACAAAATTACGTTTCTAGATTGTATTTTTTTACGCATAGAGACTAAATTACGTTCCTGGATATTGTACTTTTTCACGTATATTACGTTTTTCATTATTACGGACGATAATCATAGATTATGGGAGGGAAAAAAATGTATCTCTAAAATTGAAAATAAATACTCGGCACTATTTGCAGAATACTAAAAAAACAGTATGATTTGATTCTTAAAAATCGTCTTCTGCATAGAGTCTCAAAAAATGTTTCCTTTCGTATTTTACAAGAGAAAAATAGGGAATATTTCTAAACCCATTTTATTCGTTTCCAAAAAAAAAAAAATTATTTGAAGTCAAATTTCGGCAAAAATAACTTATTACTTAGTCTAAATAGTCTCAAAATTATTTCATATATTGACTGAATTTCAAATAAGAAACTGACTTTCGGACAATAAATTGCCTTTCTTAAATATAAAGACGAATATCAGTTAAAATAACTTATAGTATACAAACATTGACTTACACTGGAAAAAATAAATCTTACTTTTAACCCACTTTTGAGCAGTGCTGCCAGATGATTAAAACGACAAATCTTCAAACTTTTCTTATTTATCTTCAGAAATCTTTAAACTAATCAAAAAAATTTTTTTCGATTTTGGTTCTAATTTTTTCTAAAATATGACAAATGAAATTAAATTTCACAAACAATTTTAAAGAAATAAATTAATATTGTTGTGTTTGAATCTGTTCGCAGTATGAAGTTAGTTTTTGTTTGCTTCTCAACTTTTTAAATAAATTTTCTTTTTCAATGTTTTGAGTTTTTAAAATTAATGCACTGAAAATTACTAAATTCTTGCAAAGTTTTTAATAAAAAAATTTGAAAATAATTAAAGTCATTTGACGAATTTTACCAAAATTTTTTTTAAATAATTGAATTCTTTCGAGAACATTTAATTAAAATTGTATTGAAAATAATATTGAATTCTCGCTAAAAATATTATTATTTATAAAAGGAATCGAATTATTTTAAAGAATGTTATTAAAATTATTGAAAATAATTTAATTCTTAACAAGAATTTTAATAAAAAACTAGCAAATGTTATACGCGTGGAACAAGATATTCAATTTAATATTGTTATTCAAATTACAAAATTTTTTTATCTTTAAAAATAAATTTTTTAAATAATTTCATAATCAAAATTTAAAAAATTCACTTATTAAGTACAAAATTAATTATTACTGTTCATATTTTCAAAAATGTTAACAAAATTTCACGAAAGAATTCAAAAAGAATTCACGAAGAATTATTTTCTAAAATTTTAATAAATTCTTCTAAACAATTCAATTATTTTTTTCAATAGTAAAATCTTTACAAAAATTTAATTATTTTCAAATCAATTTTAATTGAATTCCTCGGAATAATTCAATTTTTAAAAAAATTTCTAACACATTTCGAAAAAATTCAATTTTTTTCTAAAATTTTAATAAATCTTTCGTAAGAATCTAATTATTTTTATAATTTGTAAAATTCTTTGCAAAAATTCAATTATTTTGATAACTTGTAAAATTCTTCGCAAGAATTCAATTAATTTTGTAAATAGTAAAATTTCTTAAGGGATTTCAATTATTTTCAAAACCATTTTAATTGAATTCCTCGGATGAATTAATTTTAATAATTTAATTTAATAAATTCTTCGAAACAATTCAACTATTTTTATAAATACTAAAATTCGTTAAATTTAAATAGAATTACATACGAAAGAATTTAATTATTTTCAAAAATTTCCATAAAATTCAATTTCAACAAGAATTGAAAATTCTCTAAAAATAATTCAATTATTCTCAAAATATTTAAAAATTAAATTAAATTACATTAAATTAAATTACTTTCAATGCAATTTTTAAATATATATTCGTCAAAAAAATTGTAAGAATTCAATTATATTCAATAAATAATGAAATTCTTGTAATGAATTCAATTATTTTAAATAAACTTAATTTTAATAAAATTCTTTAAAGAAATTCAATTGTTTTCGAAACAACTTTAATTGAATTTCTCGAACAAATGTAATTATTTTTAAATATTTCTATAAAATTCTTCATAACAATTTAATTATTTCTTAAAATTTTAATAAAGTCTTCGAAACATTTCAATAATTTTTATAAATAGTAAAATTTTTCGCAATAATTCAATCATTTTTATAAATAGTAAAATCCTTTGCAGAAATTCAATTCTTTTCAAAACAATTTTAATAGAATTCCTTGAAAGAATTTAAATTTTTAAATATTAACATAAAATTCTTTTTTTTATAAATTTTTATAAATTCTTTTTAACAATTAAATTATTTTTATGATTAGTAAAATTTTTCGAAAGAAAACAATAATTTTTAATACAATTTTAATAAAATTCTTTTTTATAAAATTCAATTGCTTTTAAAATTTGCAATTAAAATTATTAAAAAAACTCCATTAGTTTTAAAAAAATTCAAAGAAATTCTTCAAAAGAATTTAATTAGAATTTTTTAAAATTTTAATAAAATTCTTCCCGAGAATTCAGTTATTTTTCTAAATAATAAAATTCTTCCCGAGAATTCAGTTATTTTTCTAAATAATAAAATTCTTCGAAGAAATTCTATTATTATCAAATTTTTTGATAAAATTCTTTGCACCAATTAGATGATTTTCAGTACATTAATTTTAAAATTTTAAATATTTGAAAAGAAAACTTATAAAAAAGTTAAAAAACAAAAAAGCAAACAACAACTATCTTCAAACTGCGAACATATGACCGGAACATGTACTTTATTATAATTAATTTTTAAAATAATAGAATCTTTTTGTGAAATTTTATTAAAATTGTTTTGAAAAGAATTGATTTCCTGCGATGAATTTGACTGTTTATAAAAATAATTGAATTCTTCCAAAGAATATTTTATTAAAATTTTTGAAAATAACTTAATTCTTATGATTAAAAATTTTTTTAAATAATTTAATTCTTGCGAAAAATGTTATTAGTATTTTTGAAAATAATAAACAAGAATAGTTAATTATGTAGTTAATAGGTGAATTTTTTAATTTTTGAATCTGAAATTATTCAACAATTAATATATTTGAAAATATAAAATTTTAATTTGCAAAATAATAAATGGAACAGTAACATTTACGATAGTAATTAATAATTATTACATTTATTATTAAAATAAGAATGTAAAGAACAAAAATTATAATTTATCTTTAAAAAATGGTTTATTTATATTATTTAAATGTTTATAAATATTTTCATTATTACTTGATATATACACAGCCTTTGCAAAATTTTCAAAAAATCTTTAAGTTCTTACAATATTTCTTCAAATTCTTCAATTATCGCAGATTGCTTTAATTGTTTAATTATTATTTCTTCGGATTTGAAGAAAAATCTTCTAATCTGGGAGCACTGCCTTTGAGTAAAGGAAAATGATTTTTTTCTTATTTGGGAATTGATTTATAATAAATTTTGGCAAAAATCAATAAACACTATAGCTGTTGTGCTTTATAATATAACAGTCTCTTATTTTTGGAATGTCAAAACGATTTTTGGTCCGGTATATTATGCTCTCATGGAACAAGAACGCGGTCTAGAAACCACTGGATCTAATAAAATGTTGAAACGTCCTTAGGCTGCGGTCGTCATAAATAAAGGAAGATGTTCACCCGTAGAAATTAAACGATAGAAACAGGTTTTGGACTTAAAACGAATCTGCTCTGCTATACACTCATCATTCTCTTCTCTCCTTCCCACCTCTCTCTCTCATCTTATTTCAGGTCCGTTTCTCACACACTTGCTCCAAAGTTTCGTTCAGCTTTTGCTCCTTTTTCTTCTCCACCCTCGCATCTGGTGATCAATTTCATTTTGACAAATATATATATATATGTATATATAGGATACTGCGCAAGGAATGAGGTAACATCGTTTCTTCCTGGTTTTTTGTGAGTTTGAGAATTTTTATATTTATGTCATCAAAGTCTAACGTCTTCTATATATATTATATATGAAATTTCGTTATTTATGTCTTAGAGTTTTAACGAAAATTATATGGTGATTATGATTCATTGATCATTTTTATCAGAGATTAATTATGAGCTGCTTTTTGAATTTGTTTTTGGAAATATTCTTGGAATATTATTTTCATTTCTAGTTAAGATTCTGAGTTTCTTATTGCTGTTTCGAAATTATATCATATGTTATGATTTTGTATATATGTTCTTTCAGAATCTTGAGGAACAAATAATCAGTAATGATTCCTCATGATTTTTGATGATATTCCTAAAAAAATATTGCTATACTAATATCCTAAACATTAATTAATTTCTTGTACAGTGTTTCATGTTAAATTGTAATTCTTACATCAAAATTTTGACATTATTAATTCCATAATTGGTAGTAAGAGATGTAAAGGTTTTTTGGATTTTTTAATTGTAGTATGTGATATATAAATGATTTTTGTTTTGTATAATCCACTTTTTTATTAAAAGATTTTCTCTAAAAGTACATTATTTCGCCCACCCAAACTATGCCCCTTTAGATGAGGAAAAGCTTATCCTTTTTCGAAATTGAACCGTCGAGGAAATCAAATGTGTAATTAACTTCTCAAAATTCCAGAATTGGTTCATTTAGGACCATTTTCACAAACTCCGATTAAAAGTTAATTTCAATTATTAAGAGCCAGTTTCACCGCAACTTCCGATTAAAAATTAATCAATGATTAAATCCTAAATCCTTAACCGAGCAATCATGGGCGGTTAAAATGACTATAATCATTGATTAACTTTTAATCGGAGTTGGTGAAACTGCGGCCCTTAAATTTGAAAATATGTTTTTCACGAAAATTACAATTTAAAAATTTTACGAAGTCATACGTAAGAGAACTTTAAACCTTTTTAAAAAATGATTCAATTTTTTTTTAGATTATATGAAAAATGAAAATTGTTCTCGACGCGAACTTCAGGGATCTATTCTTCTGACGCGTATACGCTAAATCATCTATATATAGTAAAACACCTTCATCTTCATTTATGACAGAAAAGGTCATGATCCGATTTACCTGAAATTCAAACTAAACATGTGACCGTTATTTATCGAGGGTTATATGTTTATGAAAGAAATATGAGCGAGAGAGTAGTGAGATGGATAAAAAAAGAGAAAATCCAATGCATGTATGGCAAACATAAGAGGCGCGCCCAGGGCTTCTGGGATTCGTGGTCAATTGGCCGTATGTAATACGGATGTAGCGAGGTGTTGCTTGTCTCTTGTACGTCCGTTTTGTCTGGCGGTTGTTGTCTGTCTTGTCTGGTGTTCGCCTATGGTTTATGTGCGACTTCTGTATGTTGGATCGCTCATGCAGAAGTGCTTTTGAGAAGGCAGATGGGTCTAATATGAACTCGATTCCCGAAGATGAACTCATTCTTTTGCCTTTGGCTCCTATGTACATACACACTATACATTATGTTTGCGAGTACATGCGGCGTGGCATGTGCGCATCGACACGGAAAGAAACGAGATTTATCGTTTTACTCGCATGTAGCGGTATATCCCTTGTCGCTAAAATGCAATGTGTATATATATATACATACCTAAAAACCGGTGGTGAAATGTGTCAACAAGCAAACACGATTTGTAGAAAAGTGGCTTATAGTAACGAACAATATATTTTCCATCTTTCTTAAACCAATAGAAAACGGAAATGAATTTCTTTTCATTTTACTCTTTCTTTACATTGTCACTTCCTTTTCCTGTTGCTCATTTTCTATTTGGACTATCAGTATATGTGTACAAGTGCAAATGCAGTTAATTAACCTCATTCCTATATATATGATGTTGAGTGTTTCAAAAATATTTCCTGCTTTATTGTATAAATAATCTCTCTAATTTAGGTGAATAACATTACTTATAGAATTACATACTTTTTAAAGTGGTTTGTTCAAGAGAATGCAGAAAATGTTCTAGAAAAATATATTTAAGGTCATGCACGGAGAGACCCACATTCGTAAAAATTACTAAAAACGGTTGCAATGACCGGAAATAAGGGGACTTTTAGCATAATGTACTACAGAATTAGATAAATTTACAAAAGAAATAGATAAATTTGCTACATTGAAATAGCAAGTTTTAATATTTTGTGTAAGAGTTGTAAATGTAGCGAAAATTGATTATAGTTTTCTCTAATTTAATTAGACAAAATCTGACAAATGAAAACATTTTCCACTAAAATCTTCTATCCACTGTAGTAATTTTTGGTGAGCAAGTGTGGCTAGCGAGTGCAGTCATATGGCGCCTGTATTTCTATTGGTTGCTAACCTCGTCAATCTCCGTAAATGAGCCGATGCCTTCCGATCATTGACAGTGACTATGTTTCGCGTATGTAAAATAAATTTGGATATTATCTACAATAATTAAATATAAAGTGAAACGTAGGTCGTTCGGTATCTCAGAAATTGACCATTATAAATTAATAAATTTTGCATTTATTCCTGTCCCAAGAAGTATGTCTTATAATAAGTTGTTAAAAGTAAACTGCTTTCTCGTAAGTGCTGTAAATTTTCATCATTCAATATATAAGGAAACAAAGATGTATACTTTCAGTGAAATTCGTTGTCGTGCGTGCAGTTGTGTATTAGTGTATTAATTAACCGCGTCTATACATATAAGTGAAATAAACATGTGTGTGTCTTCAAATATTTATCCAACAACAAATATATAAGTGTGTGAGTGTGTGTGTCTGTGTATGTAAAAATCCTTCCAGTTTACCTCCACTAGTCAAGAATTGACGGGAAACCGGCGACAAAAATCCGTATTTTTTCCTTTCACTCTTTCTTTCTGCATTTACAACGACTATAGTAATTTTACGTACACAATGTTTCTGAGTTTTACTACAGTTGTTTGGAACTATTGGACGAAATAGTAAGAAACTTTGCTAATTTGGTGAACATTTGTCGGGATTAGTGACTTAGTGTAGAAAATAGTAAAAAATACAAAAAGTCCCCTTATTTCCGGTGGTTGCAATGTGAATATAGTAAATTCTAGTGTGATTTTATACAAAAATTAGTAATCTCGGTCTCTCCGTGTGTGGAAAACACCCTACAAGAAAAGTGGTTTTCCTATATCGCTTCTCCAAATTTGAACCCCAAAATATATTTTATTCTCTGAAGATGAGAATTAAGGTGGTGAAAAATCACATCGACTTTGACATCCCCTTTTTTCAGAATCCTTTTTATTCGAATGTTTAAACAATTTTTTCAATAATTATTTAAAAAAATTATGCAAAATTCCAAGAAGAGCAGTTGTCCAGGTGCCTTTCCTTTATTATTTCCAAAAAGACCCCGAGTCAAAATATTTTTTTCTTTCTAAATGAGAAAGTAATTTACAAACCATTTATTTTTTACCACATTCTCTTAATAAGAATTAATAACAATTTATTTATTATTGTAATTTATACCTAATAATATTAATTTTTGAACTGAAATTAAACATTTCTGTATATCCACCAGGTTTTATGTATACTCTGCTTGCTTCACTTCGTTTATGAGCGAATTTTCATGCCATCTAGGCTGCAATTTAAAGAACTAAAATGGCGCGAAATTCAAATTTACGGGGAAAAAAATAATAGAAGAAAATAGATAGACAAAGTTTTTAAATTATTTTCTCGAAAATTAATATTTGTTCTTGGAAAAAGTATACTATAAATAATGACAAATTAATTTTTTTTTTCAAAATTCTACCGCAGTGCTGCCAGATTGGAAGATTTTTCTTCAAATCTGAAAAAAATTAAAGCAATCTGCGATTTTTGTAGAATTTGAAAAAATATTGTAAAAACTTGAAGATTTTTGGAAAATTTTGCGAAGGCTGTGTATATATCAAGTAATAATGAAAATATTTATAAACATTTAAATAATATAAATAAACCATTTTTAAAAGATAAATTATAATTTTTGTTCTTTACATTCTTATGATTATGATATAATAAATTAAATAATTATTAATTACTATTAATTATTAATAATATTATTATTAATAATTATATTGTTAATTACTGTTCCATTTATTATTTTGAAAATTAAAATTTTATATTTCCAAATATATTAATTGTTGAATAATTTCATATTCGAAATTTAAAAAATTCACTTATTAACTACATAATTGACTATTCTAGTTTATTATTTTCAAAAATGTTAATAAAATTTTTCTCAAAAATTCAATTATTTAAAAAAATTTTTAATGATAAGAATTAAGTTATTTTCGCAAGAATTTTAATAAAACATTCTTTGGATGAATTCAATTATTTTTATAAACAGTCAAATTCATCGCAGGAATTCAATTATTTTCAAAACAATTTTAATAAAATTTCACGAAAAGATTCAATACGATTTAATTATTATTATTTTTCCACAAGAATTAAGAAATTCAAAAATTTCAAATTTAAACTTTTTTTAAATTAAACAACTTATAAAAGTATTGTTATAAAACATGAAGACATCGATTGCTCCGAGTCGAAGACTCGGAGTGATCGATTTCTTCATGTTTTCTAATAATTAAAGATGATTAAAAATTTATGAAAATAATTGAATTATTGCGAAGAAATTTATAAAAAATTTGTAAATAATTGAATTCCTGTCGAATTTTTATTATTTTTGAAAATAATTAAATGTTTGTGTACAATTTTATTAATTGTTTTTTTTAAATAATTGAATTCTTTTAGGAAAATTTTATTAAAATATAGTAGATATTGAAAATAATTGACATTAGGACAAGAATTTTATTGTCATTTTTGAAAATAATATTGAACTTTGGGGAAAAATTTTGTTATTTACAAAGATAATTGTGATTTTGACAAGAATTTTTTTTTAATTTTGAACATAATTGGATTTTATGAGAAGAATTTTATTACTTTTGAAAATATAATTGAATTCCTGCAATTATTTGTAATTTCTCCAAAATTGAAGTTTTTTAGTGTTTTCAACAAAAATTTGAATTAAAAATTTTTAAATTCTATTATTTTTAATATTGCTAATTTTATTTAAAAAATGAAGCAAAAAGTTAGCAGCTTGCGAATTGTTGCTAGTTTAATATTATTTTCAATACAATTTTGTTTAAATTTTCTCGAAAGAATTCAATTATTTGAAAAAAATGTAGATAAAATTCTTGAAATGACTTTAATTATTTTCAAATTTTTGGATAAAAATTTATCAAGAATTTAGTCATTTTCAGTGCATTAATTTTTAAGATTCTAAACATTGAAAAAGTAAATTTATTAAAAAAGTTGAGAAGCAAACAAAAACTATAATTTTAAACATATATACGAACACATTCAAATACAACAATATTAATTCACTTCTTTAAAACTGTTTGTGAAATTTAATTTTATTTATTATATTTTAGAAAAAATTAGAACCAAAATCTGAAGAAATTTTTTTGATTGGTTTAAAGATTTCTGAAGATAAATAAGAAAAGTTTGAAGATTAATCGTTTTAATTATCTGGCAGCACTGAACTCTACATTCCTTTGGCTTAACGTTATTCTTAAATTCGTCCCCATTCGATCAAATTAAAATTCACACCAAACCTAAATTAATTCAAAAAAATTATGAGAATTCATAAATCAAATAACAAATTGAGTCTTTATAAATTCAAAAGAAAGAAAAAATGAGTGAATGATTTTCCGAATCAATTTTTTTTCAAAATATTTCTTTATATCTGATTAAAAGTGGAATTTTTTATTTCTTGTAATAAACATGTATTACTTATTTATATTTATTTGAATATTTTTTAAATGCATAACTAATGAAAATAATAATTTTCCTATATACACAAATCTTGCAATGAGTATTATAATCCTTTTAAAGCTTCTCACCTTACTTTGATATTTACATTAAAAGAAGAAAAATTACAAAATTTGATGATTTATTCTAATAAATATTGAAATATATAGTATAACAGAGGTATTTCCTCGAAATATCAATAGGAGAATTCATTATTTAAGAAAAAGTGTTATATCAGAGGAATTTTTTTTTTAATAATTCTTAAACAATCTGCTTAAAATAAAAATCCACTTTATCATTATTAATACTAATAAAAAGTGAATTTAATTACGTGATTGAATTTAGGTGTTATTTTCATTTTTCTGGGGGATAAAAACTGAATAATCAATTATTATTTAGTATTATTTTTTATTTATAAATATTATTATTTCCATAATATAACTTTAAATGGATGGTAAAACATTTCAATTAGTATTAATATAAAACCAAATGGCCTTTTTACTCCATGGTTTTTTCACCCCGTGAATAAAAAAGTGAATTAATTTATGTGATTAAAGTTATTCATTATTTTTATTTCTCCGGGAAAAAAACCAAAATAATTAATTATTATTAAAATTGTTATTATTATTTACAAATTTTATTATTTTTTTATAATTAACTTTACATTATTATATTAAAAAAAAGTGGATTAATTATTCAAAGAGATTAAATATGCATGTTATTTTTATTTCTTTTAACAAAAAATCCAAATAATCAATTATTGTTAACTTATAATTTCCAAAAAAAAGAAGAGAAAATTTTTTTTTTATAAACGTGTTAAGGTCACGTTCATCATTTCTCGGAAGAAAAGAGTCCCTGTCTTAAAAAGGTGATAAAGTAAAAAAAAAGGGATACAAGCAGAGAAGATGCTCTCAATGGGAGCATCATCAAAAGAAAGGAATGCAGGTTGCACAACTTTGAGGTCCGATTTTGGATTTTATTACTCTTAAATCCTCCGGACCCAGTTGTTCCACTCCTAAGTTTATTTTTATTTCCAAATGATCGCATATTTCTTTTCATGCGCGTAAAAAAAATGTTTCAAGTAAAGCAAAAATAGTTATAAAGATATAATACGTGCGCGTGTTTTAAAATGTGAAATAATATAATTTTTAAATTATACAGTTTTATTACTTCATCGATTAAATTTTAAATAAATCTTTCTATTTTTTTTCCAAAAATTTCATTTCCTAAAAGATTTTTTTTTCGAGCATGTATAAGGCGCTACATGGCTGGTTTAAATTAAAGATATTAAAATAAATTCAAACGGCCCTGATATATGTCAATAAAATTTATAACTTCCAACCATAAATGGATGAAGTACATCGAATCCTTTTGGTTAATAAATTCTTTTATGGCGATTTTTATCTTTGAGCGCATTTAACTTTTGAAGAGGTGAAAATTGTTTATTTTTCTAGTTTTTAAATGTTATTTTATATAGTTGAACACATTTTCGTTTTTTCGATTTTCTTCTCCGCGCGAATATTACGAATCGAAGTTTTGTTTCCCAAAAATTCTACCAGAGAATTTCTAGTTACTTTCAATTATTTTATTTACAATACGTTAAAAATTCTGATTTTCTTCTTTATTTTATTTTTCCAATTTTAAGAACTTTTATTTTTCTTTATTTAATTTATTTTTCCAATTTTTAGAAAATTGAATTTGTACAATTTATCTACAACTAGCAACAATTCGCGCGTTAAAGCGCGCGGCTAACTTCTTACTGACTTTTTTAAAAATAAAATTAGCATTTTTAAATATAATAGAATTAAAAAATTTTCTAATTTAAATTTTTGTTGAAAACACTAAAAAAATTTAATTTTGGAGAAATTACAAATAATTGCAGAAATTCAATTATTTTCAAAAAGTAATCAAATTCTTTTCATAAAATCCAATTATGTTCAAAATTAAAAAAAAAAATTCTCGTCAAAATCAATTATCTTTGTTAATAACAAAATTTTTCCCCAAAGTTCAATTATTATTTTCAAAAATGACAAAATTCTTGTCCTAATTTCAATTATTTTCAACATCTACTATTTTAATAAAATTTCCCTAAAAGTATTTAATTATTTAAAAAAACAATTAATAGAATTGTACACAAACATTTAATTATTTTCAAAAATAATAAAAATTCGACAGGAATTCAATTATTTACAAATTTTTTATAAATTTCTTCGCAATAATTCAATTATTTTCATAAATTTTTAATTATTATAAATTATTATAAAACATGAAGAAATCGATCACTCCGTGTGAAATTTTATAAAAATTGTTTTGAAAATAATATTGAATTCCTGCGATGAGTTTGACTGTTTATAAAAATAATTGAATTCTTCCAAAGAATGTTTTATTCAAATTCTTGAAAATAACTTAATTCTTATCATTAAAAATTTTTTTAAATAATTTAATTCTTGCGAAAAATGTTATTAACATTTCTGAAAATAATAAACAAGAATAGTCAATTATGTAGTTAATAAGCGAATTTTTTAAATTTTGAATCTGAAATTATTCAAAAATGAATGTTTATATTTGAAAATATAAAAATTTTTTTTTTTAATATACATTTTTTTTTTAATTATATAAAATATAATTATTTTTGCAAAATAATAAATGGAATAGTAACACTGACGATAGTAAGAATTTCTATTTTACTTCTTTATTTTATTTTTACAAATGTGACAGGATTCTTATTTTTCATTATTTAAATTTATTTTTACAATTTGTAAGAAATTAAAGTAGAATTTACTTCTAATTTGCAAGAATTTCTACATTTCTTTATAATTTAATATTACCTTTAGTTAGAAATTGAATTTATATAATTTATTTACAATTTGTAAGAATTTCTACTTTTCTTCATTTATTTTATTTTTACCACTAGCAAAAATTTAATTTGCAGTATTTGTTTACTATTTTTAAGAATTTATATTTTTTTATTTCATTTTTACAATTTGTAAGAAATTTAATTTGTAGAATTTCCTTACAATGTGTGAGAAATTGAATAAAAATCTAATTAAGTAACAGTAGAAGAAAAAATAAAAATCATCTAAAGTGCAAATGAAAGTAAAAATAAAAAAATCTATCAAAGTGAAAGTGGAAAAAAATCTATTGAAGTGTACGCGAAAGTGAAAATGAAATTGCGAATGTAAAAAAAGGAATAAATAAATATGAAAATTTGTCAAAGTGAAAATAAAAAATGAAAGTGAAAGTGAATTAACATAATTGAACCTCTAATTAATAAACGAATAAATATAAAAAAATAAATGAATATGAGAATCTGTCAAAGTGAAAATGAAATTACATATTCGACCACCAATTGAAGAGTAGTTTTTGAAAGAACTAAAAAAAATTTCTTTGGGAGAAAAAATTATGTAGAAGCAAAAAAGTACCAATTAATGCAAAAAAGAACCAAAAATTGCAAAAGAGTTCCAAAAAACCCAAAAGAGAACAAAAAGAATCAAAACAGTATCAAATAGAGAACCAAAAAGAATGAAAATAAAACCAAGAGTAGGAAAAGAATAAAAAAAATCTAAAATTTCTTCACCGTGTTTCTTTCCATATTTTAGTTTCTATATTTTAATACAGAAAATTTCCCATTTGAAAAATTCCAGGAAAAAAATATTTCCACACGAAGAGCGATAAATATCCAAAAAAATTAAGATACTCGAAATATTTCTCTCGCTTAAGTGAATTCTTTATTCTACATGGACACTATATAGAAGCTATTAAAAATGCGGCCATTAAAAGAAAAAAAAATGAATCGTTTCTCGTTTATCTATATATATATATGTATACCATGGGAGGAAAAAAGAAAAGCACTACACCTATACCATATAAGGGACAATAAAAGTCGATTAAATTTATATGTCTTTCGATGATTTAAGAGACAGACGATGAGCAAAGGGACTAGTAATATCAAGATTTAAAATCGTTATTGGACATTTATTTCTTTTGCACCCCTGTGACGATATTTTGTGGGCAAACATCATTTGGCCACGGTCACACCGCTCGAGTGCCTATTCAGAATTCATCGACCTGAAGTCCGCTATATATGCGTGTATGCCTATGTATTTTTGGGAGTGACCACAGAAAAAAGACTTTCCGACGGCAAAAATGCATTTTCATATTATTTATAAATTTCAAAATTCAGAACTAGTCCCCTTTTTTCCGAAAGTTAAAGAAAGCTAACAACATTTTGACCGCGTTCCGATTGGTGCATTGAAAGGCCGAGAGGAAATCCTATTAAGACGGACCTCACGCTCGTTAAAGGCGTTCTTTTTTGCCTAACTTTTACTTTTGCCGGTACCACGAGCTACTGAATCTCTCTCTCTCTCTCTCCCTCTCTTCAGATTTAAAGGATCCTTGTTTTGTAAGCGGGGGCAGTGCTTGTAAGTTTAGAGATCATCCTAAATCACAAACTTCCGTAAGGGATACTTTGCTTTCTCATGAAAAATATCTTTTATATATAAATACACGCATAGACAATTCTTTTTGGCTTCTCTCGCCCCCCCGCGCAAAATATGTTATTATATTATTCTTTTCATCAAAGAGAAGAAAAAAAGAGAAAAAAAAGAGCGTGTCGCTTCTTTTGGATCTTTCAAATGGAAAAAGTTGTTCTGGTTTAAAGTTAAAAGGATTGGGATTTGCATTTGAGCTGGTTTATAAACATGTTTATTTGTCATAAACAGATTGTTGGGAAAAAAGGATTTTCTTTCCTCTCTCTTTCTCTCTCTATCTCTCTTGACGGAAACTTAACTCTCTTGGGACGAAAAACTGTTTTCAAATTTTCTTCATTATATTCTATTATAATACCATTTGTTAGATTCACAAATAACTTTTTCCCTTAACCCTAAACCTCTTAACTGAGTTCATACATATTTAGGATTAGAAATATTGTTCATAGAAATCAAATATAAAAATTTGTTTACAAACACATTAAAAAAACACACACGAAAAAAAAGTATTAAGGACATTTCTTTTTTGAAAGAAAAAAAATTTTCTTGGATTTTTTTTTTTTTTTGAAAGAAAACTTTTGATAAAAGTCGAGAAGGGAATCGAAAAAACGAAAATGTTGTTAAATAAGATTTTCATTTAACTTTTCAATTTATAAATTGTAAAAATAAAGAAAGAAAGAAACATTAAAAATTAAAATATTTGTGAATTCTAAATAAATTGTAAATTTTACTGCAAATTTAAATTCTAACAAATTTGGAAAATAAAGTAAACGAAGAAAAATAAAAATTCTTGCAAAATTGTAAATAAATTCTGCAAATACGTAATTTGCTAAAGGTAATATTAAAATAAATGAAGAAAAGTAGAAAGTGTAAGTAAATTCTACTACAAATCTAATTTCATACGAACTGTAAAAATAAAATAAAAGGAGAAATATAAAAATGCTTACAAATTGTAAATAAATTTCCTACATTCATTTTTTTTAAATTGCAAAAATGAAATAAATAAGAGCAATAGAAATAGAAATTATTAAAAACTATCAACAATTCGCGCGCGGCTGACTTCTCAGTTCTCACTCACTTTTTTAAATAAAATTACCAATTTGAAAAATAATAGAACGTAAAAATTTTTAATTAAATTTTTTTTTTTTATAAAAAATAAAATATAAATTCTAATACAAAACCTTCAATTTTTCAATTTCTTTTTAAATAACTTAAATCTTGAACAACTATCACAAAATGAATAAATTATTTAATAAATAATTTTACTTAAATATTTCAAAATTAATTGAATTGAATTTTACAATTTTCATAAATAAATGAACTTCAAACGGTTTCAATTTGAAATTTTACAAAACTTCAATTTTGAATGAATTTAATTAGAAACTTTAAAGATCTCGACAAAATCCGAATTATTATCTTTATGAATAAAAATATTCTTTTTCAGAATTCAATTATATTCAAAAATTATTTTAATAAAATTCTTGACAAAATTTCAATTATTTTCAAAAATTGTCCTTATTTCAATGATTTTCAATATCTACTATTTTAATAAAATTACCTAAAAGAATTTAATTATTTAAAAAAAAATTTAATAAAATTCTATGCAAACATTTAATTGTTTTCATAAAATAATAAAAGTTTCACAGGAATTCAATTATTTACAAATTTTTCATAAATTTCTTAGCAACAATTCAATTTTTTTCATAAATAAAACGTAAAAAATTAAAAAGTAAAAATTTTTAAGTCAAAATTTTTTTTTAAATTAAATATGAATTGGAATATATAATTTTAATATTATTATAATTATATGTTCTGACATAGGGAATTCTGGGTAAAGTCAGGAATTTTTATTAAAAGTACTGAAAAAAATTAAATTTTTAGAATTGATAAGAATATTCTGAATTTTTGTGTCTTTTTTGTTTGACTCATAAATTATAAAATTACCACGAATTCTAATACAAATCCTTCAATTTTTTCAATTTCTGACAAGAATTTATTTTTAAATAACTTAAACCTTGAACAACTATTATAAAATAAATACCTAACTTATTTAATGAATAATTTTACTTAAATATGTCAAAATTAATTTAATTTTAAAAGAGTTATGTTTTATCAATAAATGAATTTCAAACGATTTCAATTTGAAATTTTCTAAAATTTCAATTTTAATTAGAAATTTTAATGATGAACTTAGATTTTTGAAAATTTTAATAATTCAAACTCTTCTAAAATTAGTTAAATTTGTCAATATATATTTAATTAATTATTAAAAATTTTACAGAAGAATTTTAGTTAAAAACACTAAAAACAATTGAATTTTGAAGAACGTTATACAAATGATTGCAGAAATTCAATTATTTTCAAAAGTAATAAAATTCTTATCACAAAATTCAATTATGTTCAAAATTTACAAAAAAATCTCGACAAAATCCTAATTATTATCTTTATAAATAAAAGAATTCAATAATTATTTTTAAAAATTTTAATAAAATTCTTGTCAAAATTTCAATTATTTTCAAAAATAAAATGCATTTTTCTAATTTCAATGATTTTCAATATCTACTATTTTAATAAAATTACCCAAAAGAATTCAATTATTTAAAAACAATTTTAATAAAACTGTACGCAAACATTGATTTATTTTCATAAATAATAAAAATTTCACAGGAATTCAAATATTTACAAATTTTTTTATAAGTTTCTTCTCAATAGTTCAATTATTATTCAGAAATAATAAAACTCATCGTTATCTGTATGTTTTATAACAATATTTTAAAAGTTGATTAATTTCAAAAAGGTTTGAATTTAAATGTTTTGAAGAATTTTAATTCCTACGGAAAAATAATAATAATTTCTCAAACAATATTTTTTAAAGAAAAAGAAAAAACAAAAGCATACACAGAAACTAACTCCAAACTGCGGACAGAATGAACGAAAGATTACGGACATTAATATAGTTAATAATTAGTTGTAAAAATAAATTAAATGAAGGAAAAGATAAATTGCATAATTTACGCAGTTATAAAAAAAAACTAAAAAGTAATAATTTTTCTTCAAAAGTGATTTTATATATGAAAAGTTTTAACTATGAAATGAATTTTTGCGTTTGACTTTAAATTTTCTGCGTATTTATTGCTTTCACCCCTTGAATATAATCGAAATTGGAGAATATTCATATTGTGTAGACAAATGGAGAAGGGAGACATGAGAAACCTTGTGCCCTGTCGATTGCAAAGCTCTCTCGCAAGGAGGGCGTGGGCGAATCTTCGATCTGCAAGTCGAGTTGGAAGTCACCCCGAAGACGACCCCACGGGAACTGGAAGCGGATATCTCGCATCTGCTTTATGTCTTTCCAGGGTCGAGAGGTACAGGTACACGCAGCAGATACGTTTTCAATGATCTACGATCATTCTGACCGACAGATCGCGATTCCTTCTGCCAGTCAAAAATCTTTTCTTCTGATATCTCTAATTCTTTTCTTACAATTCTTATTTTACTTTTTCATTTATGGAAGAATGAGAAAATGTATTTTTATTCTTCATTTTATAAATATTTTTTCATTGTTGAATCTTTTATTTTATTTATACGATTTGTAAAAATTTCTAGTGGCCTTCATTTATTTTGATACAATTTGAATGAATTTTTACTTTTCTTTTAATTTACCTCTTTTAATTTTTACAGTTTGTAAAAATTTTTAGTTTTCCACATTTATTTTTTCATTAATTACGTAGAATTTCTACTTTTTTCATTTATTCTTTTTTTTAAATTGAGAAAAATTGAATTTGTAACATTTATTTGCGATTTGTATGAGAATTTCTATTTTTCGTCATTCATATAATTTTTACAATTTGTAAGAATTCCTTCATTTATTCTTTTTTTTGCAATTTCATAGATATTGATTTTGTAGAATTTATTTACTACTAGCAACAATTCGCGCACTAAAACGCGTGGCTAACTTCTTACTTAATTTTTTAAATCAAATTAGCAATTTTTAAAAAAATAGAATTTGAAAATTTTTTATTCAAATTTTTGTTGAATTAACTAAAAAAAATTCAATTTTGGAGAAATTATAAATAATTGCAGAAATTCAATTATTTTCAAAAGAAATAAAATTCTTTCCATAAAATTCAATTATTTTTAAAATTTTAACAAAATTCTCGTTAAAATTTCAATTATCTTTAGAAATAATTAAATTCTTGGCAAAATTTCAATTATTTTCAAAAATTTTCCTCAATTCAATGATTTTTAATAGGTATCTATTATTCTAATAAAATTTCCCAAAAGAATTCGTGGGAATTTTATTATTTCCAAATTTTTTTCTAAATTTCTTCGTAAGAATTCAATTATTTTCATGAATATTCAAATTTTTTACAGAGATTCAATTATTTTCATAAATAATAAAATTTTTACAGGGATTGAATTATTTCGGTAAATAATAAAATTTTTATTAAGAATTAAATTATTTTGATAAATAATAAAACTCAATGTAATTATTCTTGAAAATTTTATTAAAATTCGTCAAAAGAATTCAATTATTTAAAAATTTATAGATAAAATTTTGTATGAGAATTCAATTTTAAGAAACATGCAATTATTCAATAAATCGTTTTTTTTTGTATTTAAATAATTGAATTCTAGTATAGAATTTTCTCATAAAAATTGATTTAAAAATGGATTTCAGTTAAAATTTTAGATTATAATTGAATATTAAAAGTATTAGAGCGTAATTTTTTAGAAATAATTGAATTTTGAAAAGGTTTCAAATTAAAATCTTTGAAACTTTGAATTTTTCATATTTTTAATTAACAATTCTGTGAAATTAATTTTTTTTTGAGAAAGTTTAATTACGGATTTTTTTAATATTATTTGAAGTTTTTATTGTATTTAACTTAAAAAAGGATTGAATTAACAATTTTTGAATGTCTTAATATAAAAATAATAATAATTAAATAACCAATTTATTTAAAAAAGAAGTTATTGATGTTTGCGAATAATTTAAAAGAAATTCGTAAATAAATGTAACAGTGAGAACATTTTTTTGAGTAAAATTTTTTTCTTTATTTTCTAAAAATTTAAAAAGTTTCAATTTCATTTTCAATTAAAATTTGTAATTGACAAATAGAATTTATAAACATTTTTTCCCTTTATTTTTAAAAAACTTTTAATTTTATTACAGCAATTGTAATTAAGAATTAGAAATTATGCCAATTATTTCCTTACGAAAATTGAGAAGTTTCTAAAAAATATTAAAAAACGGGAATATGTTATGTTTTTCTTCTCCAAACAAAAGAATCAGTTTGTTTATACAATTTGGCAAAAATTTTATTTGTTTACATTTTGTAAGAAATTAAATTAAATTTTTTAAATTTATTTATAATTTGTAAGAATTTCTATTTTTCTTTATGTTTTTTTATTCACATCTTAAAAAAATTTCTACTTTTCTTAAATTCGTTATTTACAAGTTGAATTTATTTACAATCATTTTACTTCATTTACTTTATTCATTTCATTCATTTACTTCATTTACTCTATTTACTTTATTTTTACAATTTGAAAAATATTAAATCTTTCGAATTTATTGAGAGTTTTGTAAAAATTGGAATTACAGAATTTATATCCAAAATATAAAAATTTTCATTTTTTTTATTTATTTCATTTTTACAATTTGTAAGAATTTTCATTTTTATTACTTATTTTATTTTGACAAATTTATATAAGAAATTGTATATTTGTAGAATTTATTTACATACTGAAAAAAATTGAATCAGAATTTATTTCCAATTTGTAAGTACAATTATTGTGTTTGCTGGCTTATTTACTTTTTGTAAGAATTTTTTATTTGTGTTAGAATTTATTTACAATTTATACGCAAATAAAAAAGTAAAGAAAAAAAAATATAGAAGAAGTAAAATGAGATTGTAAAGTTGTCAATCAATTTCCTGATTTCGCCAGCGATGATTAACATCAGAGAGTGGGTAAATTATCAGTTCAATGGTTAGTGAAGTGCAAAATCTAACGAGACAACGACATCTGCTCGATTTGTCACGAGCTGGTTTTTCGGTTGACGCTCAGACACTTTTTGGGTCTCTCCACTTCAAATTCAGACCCTGTGAATAATTGTTGAATGACACTAATGAGAGTATAGTGTGGATTCGAAACATCGAAAGTGAACTCTCCAGCGTGGCGGATCGATTTATCTTTCTTTTTTTATCCTCCTCATTCAGTGAACAAAAAACAAAAAATGTTAAATCAAGACTATCATGTCGCTGTTTTATAAAGTCATTTGATTTATCGGGAAAAATATTTATTTACTTACATTTATATATTTTTTACTATTTTTGTATTTTGTTTATTTTTTTGCTACTTATTTATCTTTTTATTATTTTTGTTTTACATATTTTTTTGCTACTTATTTATTTTTTCTATTTTTTGTTATTCATGTTTTAATATTTCTTTGTTACTATTTTTGCTACTATTTTTTTACTATTTTTGTTTATTCTTCTTTTGCTAACTTTTTATTTTGTTATTATTTTTGTTTTACTATTTCTTCGATACTTATATTTATTTTTTCTATTTTTTACTATATTCAAGTTTTAATATTTCTTTGCTACTATTTTTTTACTATTTTTGTTTATTCTTTTTTTGCTACCTATTTATTGTTTTCTATTTTTGTTTTACTATTTTTGCGTTACTTTTTTGCTACCTCTTTATTTTTTCCTTTTTGACTATACTTTTGTTTTAAAATTTTTGTTTGCAATTTATTTATTTTTTTACTATTCGTATTTATCTTCAAACAATTGGAAAAAAAAATTCTTCCCCTTTCCCACAATAAAATAAATAGAATCGATATTTAATTAATACACAAGAGCGTATGTATATATATTCTGTGGCAACAAATTTTATAATGTGAAAGATGCCAAGAGAGGAGAATTCGCATGAAAATCAATGTTCCTTGCACACCTGAAACGCGATACGACCTTACCACAGCAGCCTTTATCTGCAATTTAATATCGCTGCGATGCTATTTTCACGATGCATCTTGCCCTTCGACTTCTACCCACTCACGATACCAAAGGAATATATATTCAATTCCAATAAATTAATTCCCTTTATTTCTAATCAGTGCAACGATTCCACGCTTATATTCGCGCAAGTACAATTGTTATAAAAATTCCGAGAATGCATTTTTCTCTTCCTTTTTTAATATTATTATTATACCAAACGGAATGAATAGTCCTAATAGGCATTGAACTGTGTAGAATTATTTTTCGAATGTATTATAATATTCACTTTTATTTTATTATATCACTTGTGTTTAAATATCAAGTTTTTGATTTTAGAATATAATACGTGTAAATATCTTTTGTATATAAATTTTATAATATCCTTTGGAAAAATTTATAATTTTTATATTCTAGTTTTTTGTAATTTTTACAATTTTATTTCTTTTTTTTTTTTTTTTGAAGAAAAACATTAGATATTCCCGTATCTTAATATTTTTGTAGAAAATTTTCAATTTTCATAAGGAAATAATTTGCATCAATATTGTATTTCTAAATTTCAATTGTTTTAATAAAATTCAGTTTTTTAAAAATAAAAGAAAACAATGTTTATAAATTACAATTTTCAATTAGAAAATTTAATTGAAAATGAAACTGAAAATTTTTGAATTTTTAGAAAATAAAGGAAACAAATATTCTTAAATATTTAATTATTATTATTTTTCCGTAGGAATTAAAATTCTTCAAAACATTCAAATTCAAACATTTTTGAAATTAGTTAACTCTAAAAATATTGAAATTCTCCGATGAGTTTTATTATTTCTGAAAATAATTGAATTATTGAGAAGAAACTGAGAAAAATTTTTGAAAATAATTGAAATTTTGACAAGAACTTTATTAAAATTTTTGAAAATAATTGAATTTTTTTATTTATAAAGATAATAATTGGGTTTTTTTTTCGAAATTTTTTTGTTAATTTTGAACATAATTAAATTTTGTGATAAGAATTTTATTACTTTTGTAAATAATTGAATTTCTGCAATTATTTGTAACTTCTTCAAAATTCAATTTTTTGTAGTGTTTTTAACGAAAATTCTTCTGTAAATCAATTATTTTTAATTATTAATTAAATATATATTAACAAATTTAACTAATTTTAGAATTTGAAACTAATTTTAGATTTTTAATTATTAAAATTTTTCAAAAATCTAAGTTTATTAAAATTTCTAATTAAATTCATTCAACATTGAAATTTTATAAAATTTCAAATTGAAACCATATTTGAAGTTCATTTATTTATAAAAATTGTAAGCGCAACTCTTTCAAAATTTAATTAATTTTGAGATATTTAAGTCAAATTATTCATTAAATAATTTATTTATTTTATGATAGTTGTTCAAGAATTAAGTTATTTAAAAAGAAATTGTCAGAAATTGAAAAAATTGTAGATTTTGTATTAGAATTCGTGGTAATTTTATAGAGTTTATGAGTCAAACAAAAAAGACACAAAAATTCAGAGTAAAAGTATTTACTAATTTGAATTAGTGATTAACTTTTGGCTTTCAAATTAGTAAATTTTACTGACAAATAGCAATTTTTACTAATTTATTAGTAAAATTTACAAATTCAAAAGCAAAAAGTCAGTTTCTAATTCAAATTATAGTGAACATTTTTATTAATTCAAATTTAGAGAGTGAAATAAATTTTTATAATTATTTTTTTTTGCAGTAAAATTTATTTACTCAATTTTTGTGATTTTAGTATTTTCTACTGTAGTTTTAATAAAAATTATTTTAAAATTAGTAGAAATTCTCACTAATTTTAATGAAGTAAACAAAAATAATTCCATTTTTTATCAATTTTCATATTATTTTAATTTCGTTAATTTACACTGCATTTTATTTTTATTAGGAACTTTTACTTTCAATTTATAGTTTCTCTAATCGTGTTTCGAAAAAAATAATATAGATATGGAAAAAATTTTATATGAATTAAGAAATGAAAGTGACGTGAACAAAATACAATTAAATTGTTTTTTACCATGAAAAAATATAGAAATATTATCCCAAAAAAAGTTAATTTCTATTTTTATAATCTGAAAAATGTGTATATATGGGTCAATCTCTAGAAATGAACAAATTCAGAATTGAAATTTCATTTTAAAAAAAGTTGAAAATTCACTTTTATTATTAGTCCTTTGGCAAAAGGGGGATCCTAATAAGCCTATAAAATACGTGGTTACAATCTTAATCAACATTATTATTAAAAATTAATGTTTTTTAATCAGAATTTTTGTTGAAAATTTCTCGCAGCTAAATGGGTTTCAAAATTGATGAAAATTAATTAAAACTCGTTACTCAGGGGTTTTAGGGGTCGCCGATTACGAATCCGATGTCAGTTTCTCAAAATCCAAAATGGTGGATCCAATATGGCAGACAATTTCTTCAAAAATTTAACGGATTTGCTTGAAACTCGTTACTCGGGAGTTTTCGGGGTCGCTGATTATGAATTTCAAGATAGTTTTTGAAAATTGAAAATGGCGGATCCAATATGGTGGACACTTTTTTCAAAAATTCATCGGGTATGCTTGAAACTCGTTATTCGGGAGTTTTCGGGGTTGCTGATTACGAATCCGATGTCAGTTTTTGAAAATTCAAAATCCCGAAATCCCCAGAGCGACAAGTTTTAAGCCAATCTAATTAATTATTCATACTAGATCAGCCATTTGCAATTTTCAAAAACAAACATCAAATTCGAATTCAGCGACCCCAAAAACCCCTGAGGAACGAATTTCTATCGAATAGCATCAATCTTCAAATTATCCGCCATATTGGATCCGCCATTTAAAATTTTTTTTAAACTGACCCAAAATTCGTAATCAGCGACCCCGAAAACCCCCTAATAACAAGTTTCAAGCAAATCCGATGAATTTTTCAAAAAGTGTCCGCCATGTTGGATCCGCCATTTTGAATTTTTAAAAACTAATAACAGATTCGTAATCAGCGACCCCGAAAACCACCAAGTAACAAATTTTATGCAAATCTGAGCAGTTTTGAAAAAAAATGTCGGCCATATTGGATCCGCCATTTTGAATTTTCAAAAACTGACATGAGATTCGTAATCAGCAACCCCGAAAACCCCCGAGTAACGAGTTTCAAGCAAATCCGATGAATGTTTTAAAAAATTGTCCGCCATGTTGGATCCGCCATTTTGAATTTTCAAAAATTATTATCATATTCGTAATCAGCAACTCTAAAAACCCCCGAGTAACGATTTTCAGGCGAATCCGATGATTAATATTATTATTAATATTATTATTATTATTTACGTCCTAAAAACTAAATTTACTGCGGTAACGGAGGGGAGTTTTTATTGTGTCGATGAACACTGACAAACTAAAGATTCTTTTAAAACTATTTGTATTCATTTTGTTTCATCATTTTATGCAATAACCATAACTATACTGACACTACAAAGAGTTTTGATGTATTTATTTCTATTTTATCGTTTTTGTTTATATTTTATAATTATATTTGTGAGCGGTAACGGAGGGGAGTTTTATTTCTGCACAAAACTAATTTAATTCTAGGTAAAAATAACTAACAAATATTTTACTTTATTTTTCATGATTGAATTCGAAATAAAATAATAAGTAGATATTACCGGGCAAAAGATTTTTTTGTATTACAGAATTAATATAATACCTTTTCTATAAATGAAACTTACTTCATGAACGGTAACGGAGGGGAGTTTTTATGCTATATAAACACGTGTATCTTTAAATATTTCAAATTTTCGATTTATTTTTCATAGGATCCGATTAAATCATGATGAATGCTATTATTAGGACGTAAAGATTTTGAAAAATTATTATTATTTATTTTTAAAAATCTAATGTACGTGTCATGTGTCCCGATTGTGAGAATGACCCATATATATATATAAAATGATATTTCAAAAAAAGAAAATGTTTTAAAAAATATAAGTGCGGAGCTATTAAATGTTTTATTTGTAACATTAAAAGAGGCGCGCACACACACGTTAAAAAGTTTTAAAAAGACACAAATTTCTTAATAGTTGATTAGAATAATGTCCGTAATCTTTGTTTTTAAGTGTTTCTTTACTCATATAAAAAATCTAAAAGATGACCCACTTGATTTTTAACGTCCAAATACTTTCTCGTGTATACTATATAGTACTAACGCTTTTCCCTAATTTTCCCAAAAAATAACTTTCACTCCTTTGTCGACACTATATTTAAGTGATTTTAAATCTATCATTAACTCTTTTATATACATGTATTTATTGTCTACTTCTTAGGAGGGAATACCAAAAATTAACAAATGCACCTCTTTATGAACAATTATAGTTGTATAGGAGATTATAAAAAGATTTTACAGAAAAGATAAATCTTGTTATTAATAATTAAATTCACAGTGAAGTGTGAGGTATTAAAAAGTGTTGCAGATTAAATTAACACCAAAAAAAGATTAAAATAATCAATTTTGGTGTTATTTTTTACAATGAATGAAATTTTAGTTTATTAAATTTTTTTATAACTATAAAACATGAAGATATCGAGAACTCCGAGTCTTTGACTCGGAGTGATCGATTTCTTCATATTTTATAATAATTAAAGATGACCGACTGACAAAATCATTATTTTAGTATTATAAGAATATTAAACTTCTTCAAAATTATTTTCATTATTTCAATTTCATTATTTTCAAAAATTTTTAACTACAATTTTACTTTATATCCATTATTTTTAATAATTTTCGAAAAAGTTCTTTGGCAATTTTCAAATCCATTTGTTTACAATATTTAATTTCACGAAATTTCAATTATTCATAAATTCCTTAATTTAATGCATATTAGAAAATAAAAACTTAACTAATATTAAAAAAATTCAATTAAACATTTTCAAAAAAATTAATTTCAAAATTTAATTATTTCTAAAAATTCACGCTATATTGCTTTTAATATTCAATTATAATCTAAAATTTTAACTGAAATTCATTTTATTTATGAAATAAAAATCAATTTTTATTAGAAAATTCTACAAGAATTTAATTATTTAAATGGAAAAGTAAATAATTTATTGAATAATTGAATGTTTCTCAAAATTCAATTCTCAACAAGAATTTTAGTAACAAATTTTTAAGTAATTGAATTCTTTTTGTCGAATTTTATTAAAATTTGCATGAACATAATAACTTTTTTTCAAGGAATTCAATTATAATTGTATGAAAAATAATCGAAACGCTGCGATGAGTTTTATGAGAATTTTCAAATTCATTCGTTTTACAATTCAAATTTACAAAATTTCAATTATTCGGAAATTCTGCAATTAAATATATAGACGTATTGAAAAATAAAAACTTGAAATAATTTCAATAGAAATTCTATTAAACTTTTAAAAAGAATTAATTCTACAGAATTTTTTGTCAAAAATATGAAAAATTAAGAATTTCAATGATTTTAGTTTGAAACTTTTTCAAAATTTAATTAATTCTCTTTAAAAATCCACGTTATAATGCTTTTAATTTTTAATTATAATCTAAAATTTTAACTGAACTTCATTTTTAAAACCATTTTTATTAGTAAATTCTACGAGAAATCAATTATTTAAATACAAAAATAAATAATTTATTAAGTTCATGTTTCTTGAAATTAAATTCTCATAAAAAAAGTTATCAACAAATTTTTTAAATCATTAAATTCTTTGGACGAATTTTAATAATATTTTTAAGAATAATTACATTTTTCGAGAAATTCGATTAAAATTGTGTTAAAAATAATTGAAATTCAGCCTGATGAATTTTATTTTATTTATGAAAATAATTGAATTCCTAAAAATAATTTTATTATTTATAAAAATAATTGAATCCCTGTAAAAATGTTATTATTTATGAAAATAATTGAATTATTGCGAAGAAATTTATAAAAAAAATTTAAATAATTGAATTCCTCTAAAAATTTTTATTATTTATGAAAATAATTGAATGTTTGCGTTGAATTTTATTCAAATTTTTTTTAATAATGGAATTCTTTTGGAAAATCTTATTGAAATAGTAGATATTTAAAATCATTGAATTTTATAAAATTTTTGAAAATAATTGAAATTTTGACAAGAATTTCATTAAAATTTTGTAAAATAATTAAATATCAGAGAAGAATTTTATTATTTATAAAGAGAATTGGAATTTTGACGAAAATTTTTTTAAATTTTTGAACACAATTGAATTTAGTAACTATGTTACTAAGTTAGTTAGTTAGTTTGTAACTAAGTTAGTAACTAACTTACTAACTTACTATTCTCCCTGGAGAAGCTAAATTCGTTAAATTTTTACAAATCGTTGACTTTGGTGTTTTATTTAAAGTAAAATTTCATTCTTAGTTAAAAATAACATCAAAATAGATTATTTTAATCCTTTCTGGTGTTAATTTAATCCTAGAGGGATTAAACTGTTGCAAATTATTTTAATCCATTCTGGTGTTATTTTAACACTTCACGTTTTACTGTGTTCATTTTAAAAACGCAGTTATTTTTATATAATTGCGCGTGTATCGCTCGCTCTCTCTCAAAAAAAAAAAAAAAAAAAAAAAAAAAAAACACTTTGTAAGTGAAGAAATGAAAAATTAAATTTCAAATTCTTGTACTACTATAAATGGGAGATAATAATGTTTCCAATTTTTTCTCCGTTTTTGCTCCAATTCGGCAATTTCAATGAAATTCCAACACTCATCGACAATTTCTCAATGGCAATTCCCAATTGGCCCAAAATGAATTCTTTTTTATTAACTGTTGATCGCAAAGTCGTAAAAGACTTTAAGCTTGTCGTGTGATTTTTTTATCGTTCAGTCATACCAATAAACACACTTCGTGTCGATCACTTGGTACCTAAAGAAGAAACGCTTCTTTATATATAGGATGGACCGGAGAGCGAGCGAGCGCAGTTTCGCCGTAGGTCGTAAAGAAAACCAGATCGGTTGCAGGGTAATAATAATTTACAGGACGAAATTGTGCCGCGATACCGTAACGGATACCCTCCCCTTCCACCCTGGTAAAAATGTCTCGGCCGAAAAATACCAAAGCCACCGATCTTCGATTGGTGACAAGAAAATAAATTCTCAAACTGGCAGGTTAATTTGACGAATAACCGAGCGCAAGTGGACCATTTTTTGACAGGTGTCAGAAGACAAATTATTTTTATATGTACTTTCTACTCTCTCATCTTCTCAATTGATTTTAAACATCGAGATGTGCGACTTGAATGGAAAGTTGTTGTGATTTAAAAAAAGAGGTAGTTAAATCGTGTTATTAAATTATTAATTTTCGAAATATGTGTTATTTCTTGGATTGAAAAGAGCATTTAGAATTTCAATTTCCAGTTGAGTGTGAAGCAGTTATGTAAAAAAATAAATCGAAATATTCAGCTCATACTTCTGACTTAAAACATTTATATTTTAAAATTAGTATTCTAATCAGAAATTTAGTCAATATTTGGATTAATGTAATAATTGTTTTAATAATAAATAAATATAAAATAATATAATTTTAATATTTATAAATAATAATAAATAATAATAAATAATAATAATAATAAATAATAATAAAAAATAAACAAATAGTATAATAACACTGAGAAAACGATATATGTTTGAATGAAACATATCTTTGTCATTCAGTCAACCAAAAATTATTTTTTAATTAAACATAATAATTTTGATTCAACACATAATAAGTTTGATTCAATAAAAATTACATTTAATTCAATATTATAAAATATGCGTAATTCAAACAAATTTTAAATTTGGCTATTACATGGCTCGAACTAGATTCGTAAATCCCGTAAAAGTCCGTAACTTTGCTTGAAGTCTGTAAAAGACAGTTTTTTTGAAAAAAAGTCCATAAAGTCCATAATTTGATTGAAAAAAAACGAAAAGTTCGTAAATTGTACGATTTAATGTGGAGAATTTTAGACAAATTACAAACTGATTGCAGACATTCAATTATTTTCAAAAGAAATAAAATTCTTCAGAGAAATTCATAATGTAAAATCATAAATTTAAAAAAATTCTCGTCAAAATTAAAATACCAATTTTCTTTATAAATAACAATATTCTTCTCAGAATTTCAATTATTTTCAAAAATTTAAATAAAATTCTTGCCACAATTTCAAATATTTTGAAAAATTTCCCTCAATTCAAGGATTTTCAATATCTACTAGTTTATTAAAATTTTCCAAAAGAATTCTATTATTTAAAACAAATTTAATAAAATTCTACGTGAACATTTAATTGTTTTCATTAAATAATAAAAATTTCAACAAAATTCAATTATTTACATTTTTTTTATAAATTTCTTCGCAACAATTCAATTATTTTCATAAATAACAAAATTTTCATAGGGATTCAATTATTTTCGTAAATAATAAAATTCTTCTTAGGAATTCAATTATTTTCATAAATATTAAAATTCATTGCTGAATTTCAATTATTTTTAACACAATTTAAATCAAATTCCTAGAAAAATGTAATTATATTTAAAAATTTTATTAAAATTCGTCAAGAGAATTCAATTATTTAAAAATGTTTTTGATAAAATTCTTTATGATATAAATGAATTTTAAGAAACATTCAATTATTCAATAAATTATTTCTTTTTCTATTAAAATAATTGAATTCTAGTAGAATTTTTTAATAACTATTGATTTAAAAATTAATTTCAGTTGAAATTTTATATTATAATTAAATATTAAAGGCATTAGAGCGTGAATTTTTAGAAATAATTGAATTTTGAAAAGGTTTCAAATTAAAATCTTTGAAAATCTGAATTTTTTATATTTTTATGTTTTAACTAACAATTCTGTGGAATTAACTTTTTTTGAGAAAGTTTAATTGCGTATTTTTTAAAAATTATTTCAAGTCTTTATTTTCTTATACATTATATGTATTGAATGATTTACAAATAATTAAAATTTTGTAAAATTGAATTGTAAACTAATGAATTTGAAAATTGACAAACAACTTTTTCAAAAATTATTAAAAATAATGATTATAAAGAAGAATTTTAGTTAAAAGCACGAAAAGAAAATTTAATTTTGGAAAAGTTACAAATTATTGCAGAAATTCAATTATTTTCAAGAGTAATAATATTCTTTGCAAAAATTAAATATTGTTCAAAAATAATAAATTCTTCTTCGGGATTTAATTATTTTAACAAATAATAAAACTCATCACAGAATTTCAATTATTTTTAATACAATTTTAATCGAATTTCTCGAAAAATGTAATTACTCTAAAAAATTATATTAAAATTAGTGGAAACAATTCAATTATTTAAAAATTTGTTGATAAATTTCTTTATGGAAATTGAATTTTAAGAAACATATTCAATTATTCAATAAATTATTTTTTTTTGTTTTAAAATAATTGAATTCTAGTCAAATTTTTTAATAAAAATTGATTGAAAAATGAATTTCAGTTGAAATTTTGTATTATAATTGAATATTAAAAGCATTAGAGCTTGAATTTTTAGAAATAATTGAATTCTAAAAAGGTTTCAAACTATAATCCTCGAAAATCGGAATTTTTCATACTTTTAACTAACAATTTTGTGGAATTAATTTTTTGCGAAAATTTAATTGCGGATTTTTTTAAAATTTATTGCAAATTCTTATTTTCCAATACATATTTAATTGAAGACTTTACGAATAATTGAAATTTTGTAAAATTGAGCTATGTAAACAAATGAATTTAAAGATTCTTAAAAAAAAAAAAAAATTTTAAAAATTATTAAAAATAATGCTTGTAGAGAAGGATTTTATAGTTAAAAACACGAAAAAAATATTAAATTTTGGAAAAATATTATTAAAAAGTTATAAAATTCTTCTTCGGGATTGAATTATTTTCACAAATAATAAAACTCATCGCAGAATTTCAATTATTTTTAATACAATTTTAATTGAATTTCTCGAAAAATGTAATTACTTAAAATTTTTTTAATTAAAATTGTTCGAAATAATTCAATTATTTAAAAATTTGTTGATAAAATTCTTTATGGGAATTAAATATTAAGAAACATTGAATTATTGAATAAATTATTTATTTTTGTAGTTAAATAATTGAATTCCAGTAGAATTTTCTAATAAAAATTGATTTAAAAATTAATTTCAGTTAAAATTTTAGATAATAATTGAATATTACAAGAAATATAGCGTGAATTTTTAGAAATCATTGAATTTTGAAATTGATTTTTTGTGAAAGTTTAATTGCGGTTTGTTTATATTATTTAATGTTTTTATCTTGTAATTTACATTTAATTAAAGAATTTACGAATAATTGAAATTTCATAAAATTGAATATTGTGAAAGTTTAATTGCGGTTTGTTTATATTATTTAATGTTTTTATCTTGTAATTTATATTTAATTGGAGAATTTACGAATAATTGAAATTTTGTAAAATTGAATATTGTAAAAAAATGGATTTGAAAATTATCAAAGAACTTTTTCGAAAATTACAAAAAATAATCGATGTAGAGAAAAATTTTAGTTAAAAATTCTTGAAAATAATAACTGAATTGATAAATATTTTATCACTCGGTCATCTTTATAATTATTATAAAACAAGAAGAAATCGATGACTCCGAGTCAATGTCTCGGAGTTATTGATTTCTTCATGTTTTATAGTTATTAAAATTTAATTTATAGTTTTAAGTAAAATGTTCTCTTATTTGATTCGGACTGGTTATATTTTTGTCAATAATTGGTCCGTAATTTTTCATTTTTGGTCCGTGAAGTCGGTATTTTCAAATACTTTCACTGGTTCAAGTCCTGTACTATTACTTATTTTTGGATTAAAAGAAAATTTTTTTCTTAGTGAAATAACAAGTGCCACATATACATAACAGAATTTCAGGGCTAAAATAAATTCGTTCTATAAAGTAAAGTGGACCATATATTTCGAAAGAAACACAAGATTATATTCTTTTCTCACGTTTTCCTCGTGTGGCATATCGAATGAACCGCGACACTTTTGTATAATAATATAAAAGCAAGCGCACTTGAAAGGGACACACGTTTGATGTCCGTTGTCATATATGGTTGGCTGTAAAAAGGCAACATTTTGTGGTATGACACTCCCCCAATATTTTGACTACCGTGTCAACGATGTTGCGTCGCATTCAAGTTGCTCTCCGGCCCGGAACGCCATTCATTTCTTCCAGCGTAAATGGCACGCAGATTTATCGAACGACGTGTCGCCGGTTCAACGCCACACATCCACTGTGGTTAGATTTGTGGCTTTTGAGGTTTTTGTTCCATACTCCATAAAGACCAAATGGGACGTCCCGTACACACGTGTGTTTATATACACATATATATGTGTGTGTGTGAACCAAAAAAGTTCGACAATCGATCTTCAAAATTTCGCGAGACTTTAAAAATAATCAATTCTTGTACACCTTTATCGTGTTCAATGAATATTATATGAATTCATGTGGGTCATTTTTCACTATAGCTTGGAACTTTTTCAAAATGTGTCATAATGTTTCATGAACTGGAAATTAATTTTTCATTTATCAAAAAGGGAAACAAATTTTTTTTTTCTATTTATTTTTCTCAATATTTATTCAGAGATTAATGTTTTCTTTCATTTTTGTTTATACTATGAATAAATTTTTGTTTATACTGAAATTCAGAGTTTTCTTAAACTCGAAGAAAAATAATCGAGAAATGAAAATAACGAGAATGTAATAAATAAAAATTCACTAAACTGTAATAAGTAGTTTTTGTCAATACAGTTTTTGTTTCGATAAAGGTTTGTTTATTGCAACAAATTCGTTTTTATTCATGTTCAAGAAGAAAAATGCTACTGTAATAATTAGAGTCGATAATGGACAAGTTTTATGAGCGTGACGTGCCTGCTGATGAGGCGATGCTGAGTATTATATTATTATATTGTCAATAAAGATAAAGCTGCGGAACATCGAATTTTCCGAACGGATAATTTTCTCAAAGAAAACTTGTAAAATGGTTTAAAAGGACCTCGAGAGAGAATGCGTGTTTGAGGTTGGAAATTTTCACTGCCTTGATTCAATATTCTAAATTCTTGAATGAAGAAAAGAAATTGTATATATTGCACCGCCTACTTTAGTTTTTCCCCCTTTCACAACACTTTTGCAACTGAGTAGGAAAATGCTCGCACAGTTTATTCGTTAAGCCTTTAACAATCGGTACGTGAGCTGCAGTAGTCAGCCCTCCTATTGAGGCAGGTCATTTCACTAATTTACGGTTTACCATAATACAATTGAGTTTGTGGTTATGCCGCCCTTCCAAATCTACTTAAAAATTACCCATAAATCTGTTTAAAGATGACACAAATCAATTGCTTCTTCGCAAAAGTCAAGAAAAATAGAAACTGCTCCGTTAAAACGAGAAAAAGTAATTTTTTTTTATTTTTTAGACATCTTTTTAATAGAATCCTTAATAAGAAGATTAATCAAATAAGAATTATTAATTATTAACTATGTATAATAATGGACGTATTCTGTCCACTCTGTCGACACTTGTAATTAGACTTGTGCATATGCTTTTGTTTTTTTTTATATGTTTTGATAGATAATAATATACCTACTTCTTTATTTTATTTACTATTTTTTAATTTAATAATATTATCATTACAAGCAACAATTCGCGTGCTAAAGCGCGCGGCTGACTTCTTCCTGCCTTTCAAATAAAATTAGCAATTTTAAAAACAATAGAATTTAAAAATTTTCTAATATAAATTTTTGTTGAAAACACTAAAAAAATTCAATTTTGGAGAAATTACAATTAATTGCACAAATTCAGTTATTTTCAAAAAAAAATAAATAAAATTCTTCTTATAAAATTCAACTATGTTCAAAATTTGAAAAAAATTTTCATAAAAATCCCAATTATCTTTATAAATAAATATATAATAAATAATATATTATATAATAAATAATATATTATATAATAAATAATATATAATAATATCTTTATAAATAAAAATATGTCAAAAAAATTATTGTCTTAATTTCAATTATTTTCAAAAAAATTTCTAATTTCAATGATTTTCAATATCTACGATTTTAATAAAATTTCCCAAAACGAATTAAATTATTTTTAAAAAATTTTAATAAAATTGTATGCAAACATTTAACTATTTTCATAAATAATAAAAATTTCACAGAAATTCAATTATTTTCATATAAATAATAACATTTTTTTAAGGATTTCAATTATTATTTTCATAAAAAATAATTTAAAATTCTAGAAAATAATAATTGAATTAAAATGATGAAAATAATTTTGATGAAGTTACAGTAACAATATTCTTATAATATAAAATAATGATTTAATCTCTCGGTCATCTTTAATTATTAGAAAACATGAAGAAATCGATCACTCCGAGTCTTCGATTCGGAGCAATCGATATCTTCATGTTTTATAACAATACTTTTATAAGTTGTTTAATTTAAAAAAGGTTTGAATTTGAATCTTTTGAATGTCTTAATTCCTGTGGAAAATCATGTTCTAAAAATAAGATTAAAAATATGAATTGTGCAAATATTTTTCTTCTTTTTCTAAAGCAAAATAATAATTTTGTTAAAAAAATTGTGATTCATAAAGAAAAATAATGCAAAATAAATAAATTTTCTATTTCTTAATCACAGTTGTTTAACAATTTTCTAATTTTGTTTAGAAGTAAAGAACAAAAATCTGCATAATTGAAATTCGACAAAACATAATATTTAACAAAATTTTAGTATTTTAATGAAAAAAAGTGAAAAAAATTCTGATATATTTCTATTTGTCATTACAGTTTTGAATTAATTATAAAATAAAAATAATTGTAACATAATAATATAATATACAATCTATCTAAAGATAACAAAATACAAAAGTATAAACAAAAGACAACTTCAGAGTGTCAGGGACAAAAAAAGTGAATGAATGCGAATACGAAGATTAAATTATGCAAATAATTCAAAAATATTTTTATTAATTAGCCTTTTTTAACAAGCGTTTTAGATAATTAATAAATGTAAATCCTGCAAAATATTATCCTTCTTTTTAATATGAAAAATTTAATTGTTTGACAAATCGAAATTATGCAGCTATTCTTTCCTTTTTTCCAAAAAAAGAATTTAAAAATTGTTGGTAAATTAAAATTTGAATTAATTATGAAAAATTAGGATTTTCAAATAATTTAATTTGAAACCTTTTCAAAATTCAATTATTTCTTAAAATTCACGCTATAATGCTTTTATTATTCAAATATTATTTGAATATTTAAATAATTTGAATAGGAAAAATTAAAATCTAAAATTTTAACTGAAATTAATTTTTTAATTAATTTTTATTAGAAAATTCTACGAGAATTCAATTATTTTAATACAAAAAGAAATAATTTATTGAGTACTTGAATGTTTCTTAAAATTCAATTATCATAAAGAATTTTATCAAAAACATTTTTAAATAATTGAATTCTCTTGATGAATTTTAATAAAATTTTTAAGAATAATTGAATTTTTCTAGGAATTCGCTTAAAATTGTGTTAAAAATAATTGAAATTCAGCAATGAGTTTTATTATTTATATGGAAATAATTGAATTCCTAAAAAGAATTTTATGATTTATGAAAATAATTCAATCCCTGTAAAAAATTTGATTATTTATTGAAAATAATTGAATTATTGCAAAGAAATTTATAAAAAATTTGTAAATAATAGAATTTATATATGAAATTGAGGAAAATTTTTGAAAATAGTTGAAATTTTGCCAAAAATTTTATAAAAATTTTTTAAAAAATTGAATTTTGCCAAGAATTTTATTAAAAATTATAAAAATAATTTAATTTTGGAAAAGAATTTGATTACCTTTGAAAATAATTGAATTTATGCAATCATTTATCATTTTTCCAAAATTAATTTTTAAAAATCTAAGTAATCTTTAAAATTTCTAATGAAATTCATTCAACATTAAAATTTTTAAAAATTTTAATATTCATCTATTTATGAAGATTGTAAACGCAACTATTTGAAAATTCAATTAATTTTAAACTAAGTAAAATTATTATAATCAGAATTTAGACTTTTGTGTATGGTTTTGTTTTTTTTAATATTTCTAATATGTATGCATTTAACATTTTTTTGCTTATAATTATTTTTACTTTTATTTTCAAAATATAATTTAATATGAAAATGAAAAATATTTTTAAGTATGATTACCATACAAAAAGAAACCACACGCGCGCTTTATTTTAGCTAGTTATATAGTAATAATATAATAGAGGACAGATCCTCACGCGAAATTAAACAATTTGGAATCAAAAAGATTCCAAATTCATCAAAACGTTGCTTCGCAACACTTTTGATACGTTTTTTGTCTCAATTTGATATTCTTAAAAAAACTGTAATATCATAGATTCGATAGCATCTTTTTTTCAGTGCAGTAGAGTAATAAATTTATTTTAGAAATTTACGTGTTCTTTTCTTTCCCTTTTTTTGAAAGCCTGAAAAAGATAAATGGAGCAATAACGAAATTTCTCGACTTGTATTTTTTTCAGAACAATTACGATCCACTTATTCCAGTTTAACTTGTCGAGTATCGCTTTCTGGAGGGAAACGATTAAACGACACGACAATGTTTCTTTTTCTCGTATATATATAGTTACACATTTTTTTTCATCGATCCTTCGATGACGATAATATAACTTTATTGAAATGGTGTGTGACTGGTTGTAATGGTGAAAATGACTTAAAATGTGAATTGCAACTAATTTATACAGATTGTGCATAAATATATATATATATATATATATATATATATATATATATATATATATACAGTGGAACCTCGATTATCCGAACCTCTGTTATCCGAAACCTCTATTATCCGAACCGAAAATCATTTTATCCGAATTTCTATTATCCGAACTTTTTTTTGGCTATCCGAATTTTAAAATTTATTTTCTCTATTTATTTTATTACTTATGTTTGTTTATGCCAAAAAAGTCTTAAAAAAATCATATATTGTGTTTTATTAATATATTATTATAAATTAATATATATACTTATATATCTTTGAAAAATGTATTAAATTAAATATGTACATATAGTTCAACTGTCCAATTTTTTTACTTTAATTATGAAAAACATTAAAACCTCTATTATCCGAATTTTCGATTATCCGAATCAGGCCGTGCCTAGGTTAGTTCGGATAATCGAGGTTCCACTGTATATATATATATATATATATATATATATGTGAAACTGTTTCTTGAATTTGAACCAAAAGTATAAAATACTATTTAGTTTTATCAGCTCATCTGCGTGAAAGTAAAGGTTGCATTCGAGTATAAACTATTTTTGTCCCTAATTTATTCTATAATGTTACGTTTGCGGTTGAAAAAATGTTGTCCTTAAACAGATCGATGAGCTATCTTATCTAATGAAAGAGGACTTTTTCAAGTCGCGATGTTATTACCATTTACTTTTATGTTTAATATGCAAATAAGTCTGATATGATCTGCTTGATAGCTCGTAATGCATCCATGGACTTTGTCAGTAAAATGGGATATAAAATTTACAAGTGAAATAAACTTTCGATATAAAATATATTTTTATTATGAACTCTTTAAAAATTTGATTTAGTGAAAATAGTTATTCACTGTAATAATAATTCAAATGGGACAAGGAGTTTTTATTGAGTTTCAGTTGATTTTTTTCACTTTATATTTCCGCTAAAATCTGAATTAGTAAAAGATTGAATAGACGACTTTCGTAAACATTCGTATTATTTAAAAATAAAAAAATATTTTGGGTCGGGATTTTTCGGAAGAGAAATATTTATTGTAATCAGTAAAAAAAATTCATTGACTTAAAAGTTTTCGAATTAAATAAAAATCAACTGCAATAGTTGAAAATTCACATCCTTTGATTCAAATTGATATAACTTTTCATTAATTTTCAGTTGAAAAATTATTTTTTTCTAAATCTTTTTTCTCTTTCTTTTTCAGTGCGAAGTGGATGACTTTTTACTAATTCAGCGAATGAAAGGTAAGTGATAACGATAAGAAATTTTTAATATTTTAGATTTTACTAAATGAAAATAGTAAAAGTTATAAATTAATCCTCCTTACTGTATACTATCAAATTTTTTTTACAAAAAATGGTTAAAAATTGCCAATAATTAGCAATAACTATTTCAAAAGATCCAGAACATTTCCTTAATTTCTCTGCGTGTCTCTCTTTTGGCATCAATTTTCTCAATTTCACGGTGAAGTCTTTAAAAAAAATTTCACTCCGTAGATTTAGAGATAATCCAGTGAAATTTTTGGTGAACGCAGAAAAGAGAGAGAGGAAGAGAGAGAGAGAGAAAAGAAGGAAAAAATTTGAAGATGACTGTAAGTTTTGCTTTTTGTCAGATCTATTTCATTTGCGGATTAGGACCAATAGATACGGATCGTATTTGCAGGTTTTCTTTGGTTTGCCAATTTCCGATACTGGTTAAAAGTTTTAACCTCTAGAGACCATCTCAAAAAAGATTATATACTTGGTTTCCCATCAATTCAAGGATCGCCCGTCGTGCAAAGCGTCGCTGCTAACCAGATTGCTGGTCAAAGTTCGTAAGATAAGATATTTAGCTCTGTCTCTCACTTTTTTTCTCTCACTATGGAAACAAGGTCTCTCTCTCTCTCTCTCTCTCTCTCTCTCTCATAGTAAAAGAAGAAACTTTGAAAAAGAAAAATGGTCTACGACTGTCTTTTTGTGTCTTTATAGGATATATAGTGTATATCTTAGTAGAAGATTTTCGACGTTTCTTGCCTGAACGCTTCTGTTATGAATGAAAAAGCAATTCAACCTGAAATATCTTGAGAAGAGAAATACGCCCACGAAACTGACAGCTAAATTCGTTTTTGTTATGTCAACTTCTTAAACTGGAAATTAACGAAATATGATTAATGGAACGAGACCACAGAATATGATCCGTGAATAATTTGTCGGCAATTTGTTACAAGATTTTTAAACTTTAAACGGAATGTGAGTTTTCTTTAAAAGGAAATAACAAATTTGCGAAACAAATTCCCGTATTTATATAGGCTTCGAACTCATCTATTAATTTAATACTAAACTTTAACTATACAATTTGATACGTACTATTTGGATCCTCTTTTTAGTTTTCGTGCTACTAAATGATTCGTTTTTGTTTTTTTTTTGTTTGTAAATCGTAGCTGTCAAAACAATTTTTAAAAAAAATTTAAATTAACTATAATAATCTTTGTATTCATTCTTTCATTTTTTCTGTCCCTCACACTCTGAAGTTGTCTATGTATATTTTTGTTTTTTGTTAACTTATTAGATAGATTGTATATTATATTATTATGTTACAATTATTTTTATTTTATAATTAATTCAAAACTGTAATGACAAATAGAAATATATCAGAATTTTTGTTCTTTACTTCTAAACAAAATTAGAAAATTGTTAAACAACTGTGATTAAGAAATAGAAAATTTATTTATTTTGCATTATTTTTCTTTATGAATCACAATTTTTTTAACAAAATTATTATTTTGCTTTAGAAAAAGAAGAAAAATATTTGCACAATTCATATTTTCAATCTTATTTTTGGAACATGATTTTCCACAGGAATTAAGACATTCAAAAGATTCAAATTCAAACCTTTTTTAAAATAAAAAACTTATAAAATTATTGATATAAAACATGAAGAAAGACTCGGAGTGATCGATTTCTTCGTGTTTTCTAATAATTAAAAATGACCGAGAGATAAAATCATTATTTTATATTATAAGAATATTGTTACTGTATCAAAATTATTTTCATCATTTTAATTCAATTATTATTTTCTAGAATTTTAAATTATTTTTTATGAAAATAATAATTGAAATCCTTAAAAAAATGTTATTATTTATATGAAAATAATTGAATTTCTGTGAAATTTTTATTATTTATGAAAATAGTTAAATGTTTGCATACAATTTTATTAAATTTTTTTAAAAATAATTCAATTCGTTTTGGGAAATTTTATTAAAATCTTAGATATTGAAAATCATTTAAATTTAACCCTCTGCCTACGCTGACTTATCACCACTCTAGCGCTTTTGAATGTAATTCCCATAGTCCCCACCAGGCGTCCAAATATACGATTTTAGACGATAACGGTCACATGAGTAGGCAGAGGGTTAAAATTTTTTTGAAAATAATTAAAATTAGGAGAAGAATTTTTTTGACATTTATGAAAATAATTATACTTTGGAGAAGAATTTTGTTATTTATAAAGATAATTGGAATTTTTACGCGAATTTTTTTTAAATTTTGAACATAGTTGAATTTTATAAGAAGAATTTTATTTTTTTTTAAATAACTGAATTTCTACAATTATTTGTAATTTCTCCAAAATTGAATTATTTTTAGTGTTTTTAACACAAATTTAAATTAGACAATTTTTAAATTCTATTGTTTTGAAAATTGCTAATTTTATTTAAAAAAAGGTAGTAAGGTTGTTAGTTAATTACAATAAAAACTAAAAGAATAGAAATACTAAAAAAATCGCTTTTTTTGTTTTATTTTTCTTCGCAACATTAAGTTTTCATGGTTTCTATAAGTTTTAGGATGATTTTTATTCATGAAATTTAATTTTTTGATATCTACTTTTTCGCCACTTTTTTCAGCCTTGAACCTATGCTCTTGACTATTATTTATTAAATAATTACCAAGTGCAAAGACTGAATATCAATAATTATTTGGTAGCTGTATATTATCATTTCTATACTATATATATTCAGAAGTTGATTTAATGCAAAGCACAAGGTAAAGGAAAAAAAAAAGTTTAGGACTCTTTTAGGTTGAAACATTCTTGCGTCAAACCACAGCAGGTTCGAAAATAGAACTGTAAAAGTTTTATTGCACTTCTCATGGTTATTTGTCTTTGTATACATTTATATTTTTATGGGATCTACAAATTTTTATTATGCATGAGAAAAAGAACTGTTAATATACATTTATATATCTGTATAAAAATTTGTGTACAATGTACAGGGAAAAAAAATACGATTCTTCTATATATAATATCGAAAAAGTTGATTTATATAAATGGCTGAATAATATATTTGGTAAAATCAATTTACTAAAAGTGAAAAAACTCAAATATATACACTGTAAACAAATTTTTTGGGGAGAATTTCCAAAATGTCTCTACTAAAGAATATTTTCCAATAATTTCTTAAATATTCCTCACGATTTCTTGGCGAATTTTTCCTATAATAGTTTGTTTAATACTTCCCAGATTTTTTGGGAAATTATTCCAAATAATTTATAGAATAATTCTCCCCAAAATTTTGGGAAAAGTTTTTCCTAATAAATTCTTGAATATTTTCCAGATTTTTGGGGAAAAATTGAATGAAGAATTTTTTAAATTCGCCCTAGAATTTTGTAAAAAAAATTTCTCAAACTTTATGCATATTAATGGTGAATTTATGGTGAAAATTTTCCCAATAATTTGTTGAATATTTTCTCCACATTTTAGTGTAATTTTTCTCAAAAAAATTTGTTAAATGTAAACCCGTAGAATTTTGAAAAAAATTGCAATATTTCGTTGAATATTTTTTATAGATTTTTAGAGAAAATTTTACCTAATAACCTGATGAATATTATATCTAAAATTTTTTAGTGAATTTTCCTGTATTTTTTTTTTTGGGGGGGGGAATCCTTTAATTATAGCAGTGAATTTTCTCTAAGTTTCTTTTGTGAAATTTCTTCAAAAGTCTTTTTTTTATTTTCTATTTTTTTATTAAATATAAATATTTAATCATTATACTGATATTATTTTTCATTGGAATTAAAATAAATTTTTAAAAACTTTAAGTTTAAAACCTGAAATTCAATTATTTTTAAAAATTGCAAACCCAACTCTTCCAAAATTCAATCATTTTTTAAATTTTAATGTAAAATTATTTGCTAATTTTTAAATTTCAATTCATATTCTATGTATAAAGTTATCAATAAATTGATGGTTTTCAAAGGTTTCTGGGCACAAGAAACAAAAAATTCTTATCAATTCTAGAAATTTTGTACTTTTTGTAAAATTTTTTTTTTAAAGAATTGATGTTGTTCCTTATTTTGACTTTATGAGGAAATATTTAATAATTTAGTTTGTTGATAGAAAGTCAATTTTAGTCAACACTTATAATTTTATAAGTCAGTTTTTATTAAATATATAAATAATTTTATTTATGAAGGCAAAGTTAATTAATATGAATAAAATAATTTAGTTTTACATCATTTTATTTTTTATATTTTTACCCGCATTCAGTGCTGCCAGATGATTAAAACAACAAATCTTCAAATTTTTCTTATTTATCTTCAGATATTTTTAAACTTATCAAAAAAATTTCTTCAGATTTGGGTTATAATTTTATTCTAAAATATGAAAAATTAAATTAAATTTCACAAACAATTTTAAAGAAATTAATTCATATTGTTGTGTTTGAATCTGCTCGCAGTTTGAAGTAGTATAGAGGTGGCAATTTAAGGAACCTAATATTTACTAGAATCCATGTAGAAATTCTATTGAATTGTTTTTGACTGGAAAATATTTTGTTTCGATTGTTTGTTTTTTTAGGATTAAAAGAAAAGTAAATAAAAATAAATAAAAAAAAATCTAAAAAATAAACAGAAAAACTTAAGTTTAAAATGATTTCCATAAGAATACTCATTTTGATAAGCAACAAAAATTATCCTGTTTAAACTCATTTTGAGTTTTAATCAGAAAGTTTCAAAATGAACCTGTACTTTTCTGCGGTGTTATTTCATTTTTAATACAGAAAGAAATCAAAATTGTAAGCGTAGCAAAAATATAATGATCAGGTTTCGGGGTTCAGTGTCGGGGAGTGAAATAGTAATTTTTGTCACTAGGGAAGAAAAGGAAACAATACCAAATTTGTAGGCATACAAAGTACATAGACATTTGTCAATAAGTAGAGTAATGCAGAACAAAAATCATAAAAGCGCAAAATATATTGAATATATCGGAGCTGTAAGATGTAATTTCAGTTAAAACAACACTTGTATATATATATATATTTGAAACACGTTCACGATTCTCTCTCGTTGAAAAAGCCTCTCTCGCACCGCGATAATAAATTTAAATAATGCTGGAGGCGACCCATTCTCTCATCACCTTTCGAATCTCTGTCTATTCATCGTTCATCTCCCTTCCCGTGCGAGCCACAGATCTTTCAACGGTATATATAAGAGTCTGCTGGATTGGCTTGTGGTGTACACCAACAAGCATACATACAGCCAAGAGTGGCTGTCGCTCGAACAATGCATTATGGAAAAACGCGCCCCAAGTACAACCCCCGAGGGGTGGATTTTATACTGAACTCGTTTTTCACTCTTAACGCAATGGGCGTGTCTTGTGCAAAAAAAAGAAGTTTCTCTATGCTGCACATTTTCTCTCACAAATGGGATTATTTCCTAATACCGGTAAATATGCCGAAAAATTGTCCCTGTGTCCATAAGATTTTTCCAAGAAGAATAATAACCAGTTCGAGACATCATCATTGTGTAGCTAAAGGATTATTATATATGTATACACTTGTATTTGTAGTTGTATTTTTGGAAAAATGGCCCCAGAGAGAGAGTGCATCCAGATTCTGCACACTGTGCCACTAGTAATAATGACGACAAAAACTTGTAGATTTGAAAAACAGACAGTGACCGGCGAAAAAGAGCGTTGTTGTATTGTGCCATTATATTGGCGCATGCCTGGTCAACTTTTATTTAGGGCCTCGCCCTTCCATGCCTGGGCGCCCCTTTTATGAAGTGGACCCTGAAAACGAAAGGGGTGAAAGAGACCATAACTTTCGCGGTTAGGTCCCGCTAATCTCGGCCACAATTTTATTTACGACATCTTAACCTCCATGGAGAGAGCTTCCAGAAGTATTTCCCTCTCTCTATTTTAGTCTCTTTCCCCCCCCCCTCTCTCTTTCGCATTTGCTTCTCAATGCATATGGCTTTCCACAAAATCATAAACTGTAATAAGCCCCTCAATACTTTAAACTTTGGCCAATAATAATTTGCAGTAAAGTAACAGAGGCTCTTAGTGTCATCATAAATAACATCAACGAATTTTAATAGTCAATAATCACAACGATTAGCACTTGGCTTCACAAAAATCAGATAAAGAGAACTAATTAAGTTGACAAAATGGGAAAGTGACTATTATATTATATATAGTTTGGAAAAGTTTCATTTGGATAAATATTCTAAATACATTGTTCTGCTGCTTCTGAAGGATTGAAATCTTTTTATATATGAGGGGGGATGAACGAAACCGCACGATTTAATGATTTAGAAATGTAAACAATTTTAAATTGTGAGAGCACACTTTTTACTGTGATCAGGGTTGCCATAGGTCAGAGAAGTCAGGAAATTCAGGGAAAAGTCAGGATAAGTTGAATTAGTCAGGGAAATGTCAGGGATTTTTATTAAAAGTATACTGGAAAAATTAAATTTTTATAATTCATAAAAAAATTCTGAATTTTTGTGTTTTTTTTGTTTGTCTCATAAACTATGAAATTATATCACGAAACCTTCAATTTTTTCTATTTCTGACAATAATTTCTAATTAAATAAATTAATTCGTAAATAGATAGATCATAAATAGAAATTTTATAAAACTTCAATTTTGAATGAATTTAATTAGAAATGTTAAAAAACTTACATTCTTTAAAAATTTTATTATTTCAAATTCTTCTGAAATTAGTTAAATTTTTTAATATATATATATATATATATATATATATCAATTAATTATTAAAAATAATGGATTTATACAAGAATTTTAGTTAAAAACACTAAAAAAATTTGCATTTTGAAGAAGTTATAAATGATTGCAAAAATTCAATTATTTTCAAAAGTACATATTTAAATTCTTATCGCAAAATTTCAATTATCTTTATAAATAATAAAATTCTTCTCTGAAATTCGATTATTTTCAAAAAATTAAATAAATTTCAGAATTGCAGAATTTCAATTATTTTTAATTTAATTTTAATCGAATTCCTTGAAAATATTAAATGATCTAAAAATCTATATTAATAATTGTTGTATTCCGGTAATCTGTTCGCAGTTTGAAGTTAGTTGTTTGCTTTTCTGTTTCCTAACTTTTTTTAAAATAATTTTTCTTTTTAAATAAATTTCCATTTTTAAAATTAATTTATTGAAAATCACCGAATTGTTGAAAAAAATTTTAGTAAAAAATTTGATAATAATATAATTCCTTCGAAGAATTTTATTATTTAGGAAAATAATTGAATTCTTGAGAAGAAATATATATATATATGTTAAAATTTTTAGATAATAATTCTTATTAAACTCTTTTATAGAAGAATTTCTTTGAATTTTTCTCAAATTAATAGAGTTTCTTTAACAATTTTAATTAAAAATCTTAAAAATCATTGAATTTTATGAACAATTTTTTTTAAGTTTTTAAAATAATCGTGTTTATACAATAATTGAAATTAAACATTTAATAATTGAATTTTATTAAAATTTTTTGAAAATTCTTCTGAAAAATTGTATAACGAATTAAGAAAAAATTGCTTCGAACGATTTATAAAAATTTTAGAAAATAATTGAATTCTTTTGAAATATTTGGATATCGAATAAAGAAAAAAATTGAATTCTTTCATGGAATTTTTTTGAAAATAATTGAATTTTTAGAAAAAATTTTATTATTTTTAAAAATAATTGAATTCTTACGAACAATTTTATTATTCATGTAAATATAATTGAATTCTTGAAAAGAAGTTTATTAAAATTTTTGAAATTCTTAATTAAGAATAATAATTAATTAGTAAATTAGTTAATAATTTAATTTTTTTTTAAAGTTTGAGACTGAAATTATTTAAAAATTCATATTTGAAAATAAAAAGTTTTGTAATTTGCTCGTTTATTAATAAAACTTGTTACGAGAATTCAATTTAGAGAAACATTTAATTATTCAATAAATTTTATATTTATGTGTTTAATTGATTGTATAATAAAGAAATAAACAATTGAATTCTCGTAGAATTTTCTCATAAATATTGATTATAAAATGAATTTCAGTTAAAATTTTAGATAATAATTGAATATTAATTTAATTAATTGAATATTCTTTAGGGTCAGGGGAAAAGAAAAAATTTTGTCTGGAAATCAGAGAATCATTGTAAAAATTTTTGGGAATTTTCTACATTTTTTGGGGATAGATGCTTTGCCTTAAAATGCTGCGGTGAAAATAACGAAAAAATTTAATGAAAATTCCCTAAGATTCTAATGAATATTTTTTTCCCCAAAAAATTAGTGGACAGCATTTATAAAGTTAGGGAAAATTTCCGTAAATTCTAATAAATATGTTTTCCCCAAAAAATTGGTGTTGTTTTCTGTATTTTCTCTAATTAATAATATTTTCTATAAATCCCATACAAAAGTAAATAAATTTTATTGATATTGATATAAATAATTATTATTATTATAAAATTTGAAATAATAAATGAGAAATAAAATGAAAAATCAGATCAAATACAAAATGGTATTTTGATCTTAAATTTTTAGTGCGTCATTAGTCTGATTACTTTTTTGCGTATACAAATTGTCCAATAATTTCTCACTTTCTTTTTAATATTATATAGACATAATTATACTTTGAATTAGAAGACAGAAACTTTCATCAAACATTATAGACGATTTCACTAAAATAATTGAATAATTTGATTGAAAAAAGGGCCGATTTATAGTGTGAAAGGTTTCATTATAACTATAGAGCAGTGTAGATATGGTAATCGTTTTTTTTTAATTTTACACGCCTCCTGTTCATCTAAAGCGGAAGCTAAGGTTATTTGGAAATTTAGGTTTTTATATTTGATCGCCTCTAATCTACTTAAGTAATATTATATGCACCAGATAATTATCATTTTTCAAGTTATGAACTTTAGAGAAGTGTCAAAATTTTTTACATAACACCATGGAAATAATAAAATATAAAGCAGGTCTTTTTCAATATATTTTCGTATTTTTTTATTTTTCTAGTATTTTTCTAATAGCTTTTAAATATTCTTTAGTATTTCGTTATTATTTTTTGAATACTTCTTATAGTATTTCGGTAGTATTTTTTACGAATTGTATTTATAAATTAAACATTTTAATTTTTCTCACACTTTTACAGACTTACGTTAGAATATACGTAATATTTTGAATTTGAGTGTAAAATTAGAAATTCTAATACAGAAATATAATATACGAGTGAATATAGATATAAAAAAAGAATCGGATTATAGTTTCAAAACGAATTTTAAAATGGCCCCAGAGTTTCGAGGATTAACGTTTCCCTTTTCCAAAGAGGGAAAAAATAGAATGCACCATACTGATATTATATTCATTCACAAAGATTTAGGCAAGTTTTAATTCTCCAATTCATTGTCGGATACATGTTGTTCAATGATGTTCCACATATACATCGAGAGATGAGTGATGATTACAAACTATGTTTTTATTATTTTTTAATATGCGTCTTTAGTGTCTCTTATAATTAGAAAAAAAAATAAAGCAGCGCGATATAAAAAGAAGATTTGTTTCATCACAAGAATATAATCAACTTCGAAAAGGAACTTTTTAATGTCATCATGTCAAAAAGAAAAGTGGAGGATGGAAAATAAAAGGGAAACGTTTCATTATATTTCTAAGCGCCATAGTATAACAATCCATCAATAGTGTCGACACAAATGTTACATTTTATAGTGAAATTACTGTGAAATGGAGATTTATTGGTATTGTATAATGAAAAGGCGCGAGAGCCCAAGTGTCATATTTTTAAGATGCTGTGTATGTGTTCCATATTGTTGAGAATATATAATACGAAAAGTATTATAAAGGAGACAAATAACAGATTTTGCCTGAAGGGAATTTCGACAGACAAAAATTACCAGGGTAGCATATTATCAGAAACTGTTGACTCTTTTGCCTATATATATGGATGAAAGTTGAAGATGGATGGGGAGGCTGATCGAAGATCGATTAAGATAGAGAGCCACACGCAGTTATACATAAAAACCATTATTTCCTTCGAGCTTCGACTATAATCGAATATTAAACTGTTTATTCTTTATTAGATAACATCTGTGTTCATTTTAGGACTTTTTGTTAAAATTAATAAATTCATTATTAAAACGGCATATACATAAAAGTTATTTCATTATTAGTTCATTTTTTATTAAATTGTAATATCTTCAATTCTTTCAAGGTTTTTAAGTACTAATATCAGGGCTTGAAGTAAATTCGTAAATCCCATGAAGGTCCGTAAAGTTCGTAATTTGATCGAGAAAAGATGAAAATTTCGTAAATTGTACAATATAATTTGGAGAATTTTAGAGAAATTACAAATTAATGCAGAAATTCAATTATTTTCAAAGGTAATAAAATTCTTCGCAGAAATTCAATTATGTTCCAAATTTTTTAAAAATTCTTCTCAAAATTTCAATTATCTTTAGAAATAATTAAATTCTTCCTCGAAATTAAATTATTTTCACAAATTTTAATAAAATACTTATCAAAATTTCAATTATTTTCAAAAATTTTCCTCAATTCAAAGATTTTTAATATTTACTATTTTAATAAAATTTTCCAAAAGAATTTAGTTATTCAAAACAAAATTAAATAAAATTCTACGCAAGCCTTTAATTATTTTCATAAAATAATAAAAATTTCACAGGAATTCAATTATTTACAAATTTTTAAAAAAATTTCTTAGCATTTCATTCAATTATTTTCATAAATAATAAAACTCATTGCAGAATTTCAATTATTTTTAATACAATTTTAATCGAATTTCTCAAAAAATGTATCAAATTATTCTTAAAATTTTTATTAAAATTCGCCAAAAGAATTGAATTTCTTAAAAATTTGTTAATAAAATTCTTTATAAGAATTAAATTTTTGAGAAACATTCAATTATTCAATAACTTTTTGTATTTAAATAATTGAATTCTCGTATAGAATTTTCTAATAAATATTGATTTAAAAATGAATTTCTGTTCAAATTTTAGATAATAATTAAATATTCAAAGTATTATAGCATGAATTTTTAGAAATAATTGAATTTTGGAAAAGTTTAATTGCATTTTTTTGTTGATATTATTTCAATTTTTTATTTTCTAAATATTTAATTGAAGAATTTCCGAATAATCAAGATTACGTAAAATTGAATTGTAAACAAATGGATTTGAAAATTCTCTAGGAACTTTTGCAAAAATTATAATAAAAATAATTAATAATTGTTCATTTATATTTTTCGAAGAATTTTAATAAAAGTTTTGAAATTAATTACATTTTTCGAAGAATTTATTTAAAATTGTATTAAAAGTAATTTAAATCCTGTGAAAAATTTAATATTTAGGAAAATAATTGAAGTCTTGCAACGAATTTTTATTAAATGTGACGCGCTCCCAAGAAAGGTACCTAAGAAGCAAACGAATTATAGGTTGGGTTCGAGTTAGATTTATCTTGATTAAAAGTTAATTTTTAATTATTTGAATTTGAAACCAATATTCATTGAATATTTTGAAAATAGTGAAGACTTGAAGACCAACAATTTTTAATTAATAATTGATTCTCTTTCTGTATTTTTATTTACAAAATTTAAAACATAACCTCAAATTTTTTGCTTCTTAGGTACCTTTCTTGGGAGCGCGTCACAAATTTTTTTTAATTAATTGAAATCCTGTGAAGAATATTATTATTTAGGAAAATAATTGAATTCTAGCAACGAATTTTATTACAATTTCTTTTAAATAATTGAAAACCGGTGAAGAATTTTATTATTTAGGAAAATAATTAAATTCTTTAGAGAAATTTTTTTAAAGTCGGTAGATTTTGAAAATATTTGAATTTCATCGTAGAATTTTCTATAATAAAAATTGATTAAGATATGAAAAATTTAATTCATAGTTTTAAGTAACATATGTTCTCTTATTTGACTCGGACTGATTATATTTTTGTCAGTAATTAGTGCGTAAATGGTTCGTAATTTTTTATTTTTGGTCCGTAATGTCTGAATTGAGTGCTTGGATACAACAAGGGGACGTACGCTCGGCGAGCCGCTTTAAAGTCAGTCAAAGGTACCGTAAAGTGTAAAAAATGAAAATTCAAAATTTTGAATTTTGAAAACTGTTATCTTATAGGAAATAAAAATGCGCATCTTTTTTTTCTTTGAAATTTCTTTGAATAATTAATATTTTTATATGATAATGGAAAAAATGTGATTAATTTTCAATGTTAAATTTCATTGAATTTTAAAATATAAATCGTCGTATCTCCGACAAAAATGAATGAATTCTTTCGATTTTTGGTATACAAATGCATTTGGACCTATAGAAGACGACAATATCACGAAAATGTTAAAAGCAATTAATTGTTTATTGATTTTTAATTGTTAATACTGACCGGTCAAAAATAATTTTTTCTTATCTTTGGCTGCAAAAAGTATGCGGGGAACTTTAAAATTCAAACAACTTCCAGTGAGACATTTGTTTATTACGATGTGAAGAAGTTTTCTGTAAAATTGCAGAAAGATTAGTTTTATATTTACAGAAATACAATAGTTTTAAGAAAAATGCTCGCGCCGCCAACGATCCCTATACTGCACAGATTTTAAGGTTAGTTGCACGGTAAAGTTTTATTTATGTATAAATATATGTGTGTAATATTTGCATTGAATTATTTATTAACTATTACATACTATACAACATAGGTATAAGCTTTTTTAATAATTTTGTAAAACATTATGTGTATGAATATAAATATTACAAATAATTCTAGCAGTATTTAATTAAATTAAGATTAATATCTGTGTTAAAAGAAATGTTTTTATTTTAAACATTATTGAATTTATAAAACGTTTTTAGATGTTAATATTATTGTTTAAAAACTAGGAAAAATTTTTATTTTAAACAATTTTTGACAATTGTGATATTTTGAACTATTATATTTTAATAGATATTATTAGATTATACTAGATTCAACATAGTATGTAATTAAAAAGGACATTAAGTGTTGTTGCAGCATATTGAGTAATAGTTTTAATACATTATAGAGTCGATAAAAATTGAGTTGTAAATAAACGATATACTAACAAAAATAAATATCAGAAATAATCTTAATTTAATTAAATATTGCTAGAATTATTTGTAATATTTTTATTCATACACATAATATTTTACAAAATTATTAAAAAAGTGTATACCTATGTTGTATAGTATGTAATAGTTAATAAATAATTCAATGCAAATATTACACACATATATTTATACATAAATAAAACTTTACCGTGCAACTAACCTTAAAATCTGTGCAGTATAGGGATCGTTGGCGGCGCGAGCATTTTTCTTAAAACTATTGTATTTCTGTAAATATAAAACTAATCTTTCTGCAATTTTACAGAAAACTTCTTCACATCGTAATAAACAAATGTCTCACTGGAAGTTGTTTGAATTTTAAAGTTCCCCGCATACTTTTTGCAGCCAAAGATAAGAAAAAATTATTTTTGACCGGTCAGTATTAACAATTAAAAATCAATAAACAATTAATTGCTTTTAACATTTTCGTGATATTGTCGTCTTCTATAGGTCCAAATGCATTTGTATACCAAAAATCAAAAGAATTCATTCATTTTTGTCGGAGATACGACGATTTATATTTTAAAATTCAATGAAATTTAACATTGAAAATTAATCACATTTTTTCCATTATCATATAAAAATATTAATTATTCAAAGAAATTTCAAAGAAAAAAAAGATGCGCATTTTTATTTCCTATAAGATAACAGTTTTCAAAATTTTGAATTTTCATTTTTTACACTTTACGGTACCTTTGACTGACTTTAAAGCGGCTCGCCGAGCGTACGTCCCCTTGTTGTATCCAAGCACTCAATTTTTTAATACTTTCACTGTTTCGAGCCTTTTGTAATACTGTTACTTTGAAAAATTATAAAGAAAAAATATTTTGTATATCTGAATAAACAACTTTTTTCCTACTTTAAGAAGTACCGTAAGTGAGGCTAAATTCGCTCAATTTTTCAATTCTTTTTTAAATAACTTCGGGAAACGATGAAAATAAACATTGGCACTGAAAATATATAATCTTTAATCCTTTATGTTTCCTATTACTGCATAAAGAAATTAAAATATGTTGCAGAAAATTATTTATAAGCCGTTTTTTGTTAGCGACTTTACCTTTAAATGATGGGTAAATTCGCTCACCATTATTATTCTGGCAAAATATATTATAATCTGCAAAAATGAAACTAAATATTCTTTAGAATCAATAAAGAAAAAAATTAAGAACAATATACAAAGTTATTGGAATAAATATTTAATATTGTTTTATCAATAAGTAATTAGATTCAATCATTCAATCAAACGTACTCATAACCATAAAAAACAAGGTTAAGTTTGACAGTTTAGTGCTTAAACCGTTTTAAATCGTTTAATTTTCAGTTATAAGAGTACTATTATTTAAAAAAATCGAATTATAAATTAAAGTAATTAACATACTTAAAATATCCAGGCCCAAACATCTTTTTTGTAGACTTATTTCCTGAGCGAATTTACACAACAAATTTGAATTTTTTTTTTAAATTGATTTTTTGCAGAATCTGTTTATTGCTTAAATTTTTGTGCTTTATGAAAATCATGTTGGAGATACAGGAAATGTAATGTTCAGAAGTATTCAACTTAAAAATTTTGAAGTAAAGCTTTATTCCCTACTTTTTCATACTACTTGTTCAATATGAAAATTATTCACTTGTGTTTTAAATATAATTTCTACTGAAAGTTACCAATGAATTTGCTGCAAATAAATTTTAAATTAAAGTTTAGCATTTATATTAACCAAAACAATTGTAAATCTTAAATATTTCTGTCTAAAAAGTATGTTAATCGAATTTTAAAAAATAGACATCGGTTGAGCGAATTTACCCTACATGAGCGAATTTAGCCTCACTTACGGTAGTGCGCAAAATCAATAAAATTTACAATAACTTAAAAATGTTAAAAGTTCGAAAAATAAGCTGTACAGCATATGAAGCACAATTCCTATTTTAATATATTTGCAAGGACATAGAACACTCAAAGGAATATATCGATACTTTTAATATTTTACAAACGTCTTTTTTCACAATTAAAACGATACTATCTGAGGAAAATAAGGAAAATTAGACTTGACATAGAAAAATAAAAATAAAAAGTATAAGAATTCTACAGTAAATTTTCACTCACAAAAGAAATTGCGATTGTAAAGACACGTCTTCGTTTTTTATTTTCATTTCTGAAATGAAGTTGGTAAAGTACAGTGTATTTTTAATAATTATTGGAACTGTCAACCTAAAAGATCCGCCAAAAAAAGAATTGCTAAGAGGATTGATAAACTATCTGCGGAAAGAGTCAAAATTGTATCAGGTAATTTATTATTTATATTACAACCCTGGTAGAAAAGAAACAATGAGCAAAAGCTGTAGAAATTAAATTCATTATTCTTGAAATTTAGTGATATTTCTCATTATATTTACAATTTTTTTTATAAATAAGGACAAGAAGGTCTCTTACAGGCAGCGCCTCACTAGAGAAAATTTGTACTAATACAGTCGAACCTGGATAAGCGAGAGTCCAAGTGAACGGCAATTTTTTCTCGCTTAGAGAGGTTTCTAACTTATCCGCAGTTTCTCTCCAATAGAATTCTTTTAGCGATTTCTCTCACTTAGAGGGGTTTATGAATTAATATTGTGTTTTATAATTAATTTAATGAATGAATGTACAATAAATAAATGTTGCAATCGTGAGTTAAACTTGAATATGTTATTTATTTATTTTTTTAAAAGTCAGATATTTTTGTTTGCTTTTTTATTTTAAGTTTTTGAACTTGTTTTTCAAGCTCATAAATTTGATTAAAAAGTGAATTATCTACATTATAGCCGTAAATTCAAAAAATCGATGGATAGTATCTAATGCTTTTAAAGTCTCACGCTTGTTTGAAAAAGGTTTTTGAACTGCAGTAAAGTAATCGTCATTGGTGTCACAATTGTTAACTATATCGCCATCTGTCAGTTATCCTGCAACCATAAAATTTTCATCAACTCTTATAAATTCTTCAAAAGTTGAAATTTCGAAATCACTTTCGGTAGTAGACAAGGTATTTTAATCATCGTAATTAGAGACATCAACATATCGTAATCTCCGCTCTTAAAACATGCGGTAGTATAGTTACATGTTAAAATGACGGGACCTGCAAATGACTCTCACTCATAAAGGTTTTCCACTTATCCAGGTTTGACTGTATTTCTCAATTTCTAATTTTTGAAAATTGAAATTCGTGTAGTCCCGAAATATTTGTTATAATTGTGCATTGATAATATATTTTATAAATTGTGGCCACTTTGCACCTATGCGTGAGGGCTTCTTATTCTACTTCATGATATTAGTTCTAAAATATTACTATTACTATATTAGGTAACGTTTGTCGTTGGCGATCACATGAAAAATTCGACTTCAATATTAAATCCTCTGGTACAAGAAGTTGGCAAGAATTTTCCAACCTTGCTCATTAGTTTGTCTTCATTTCGACACGAATTTATCGAGACTAACTACTCGTCTTCTCTACAAAATCCCAGGAAAACGACATTATTTATTCTGTTTCTCAGCGGCCATCCAAATGAGACTTGGATTCAAGTAGAATTTGTAATTAGACAACTTGTACGACTGTCAAAAGAACATCCATATCCAAAATGCCTGATCAACATATTTCCACACAGCAAGTCTGTATCTTTGATGGAACTACTTAGAATTTTCTGGCAAATGGGATTTTTAGATTTTGCTGTAATAACGCAACTAAATTATAACCAACGATCCTTAACAGTCAATAAATTCAATCAATCGATTTTGCATCAGGTTAATTTATTTATTGGAAGATACTACGCTCAGAGAATAACAAATGTCATACAATGGTTACCAAACAAGCTGAAAAACTTGCAAGGGTATACGTTAAAGTTTCTGGACATTTTCAACGAAAATAAAACAGAGAGGATTATTCTTGGAGTGCTGCTGCTGAATTGCATTGCTTACTCCAGCTACTTTTACTCTATGATTCTGGACATTAATTGGCAACCACAAAAGGAAATAACAACACTCAAAGAATTGCTTGATTCCGATTTAACATCCATGACAGAATCAACGTACAAGGACATCATTTCGGTTAGTCCTTTTTCAGATGTTCAGAAATTAGGCCCCAAATCCATTGTGTATCCCGTTGAATGGAATGTAGTTGACTGTTTAGAATTTTTGTCTGCACATGAAAATGTTACCTGTATCATTACCAATGCTGAAAAACAGATGGAGAATTGGGAAATGCAAAATCAAAAGAGGAACATGAAAATACTTTCGGTACCATTGTCATATTACTTTGTGTCGTGGGCATCGAGACAGTTTTCACCATTCGTTGGCCGCTTTGACGAAATAATTCTTCGAGCCTCAGAATCTGGTATACTATCAAAATTGTTAATGGATGATCCAATAAAGCACCATAATGTCCCTCACGTACCGGAGGAAATCACAAAGGAAAAATTGCTTCTACTGGCTTGTTACACTATGGCTTTCGGATACATTCTTGCTTTAGTCACATTTATTGCTGAAAATCTAAGCATCATAAGATGGTCTAAAGTTCGACTGTTTTGCACAAATCGATTCAACATGATTAGAGATATATTTGGATAAAAAAAGTGCAATTCTTAAGTAAATCCTCTGGTTCAAAAAGTTGGCAAGAATTTTGATTACATTTTGGCTTCAATTTATCAAGATAAACTGCCCGTCATTTATCGAAGTCCTTGAAGAATAACAATATTTATTCCGTTTCTCAGCGGCAACCCGAATGATATTGATTGCTTCAAAATTTTTGTCTATACTACTAACCAACAATCACGGATTTTTAACAAACGATAAATTGAGTCAATCGGTTTTGCCTGAAAATTCATAAAAATTTGAAAATTATAAAACATAGAAAATCAATATGTGTAGGGCAGCGTCAACGAACCTGAAGTCTTATCAGAAAGAATTATTCTTGGAGTATTGCTGCTGAGTTGCATTGCTTACTCCAGCTACTTTTACTCTATATGATTCTAGACATTTATTGGCGACCACAAATGGAAATAACAACACTTAAAGAATTGCTTGATTCCGATTTAATATCCATGACAGAATCAACGTACAAGGACATCATTTCGGTTAGTCCTATTTCGGATGTTCAGAAATTAGGCACAACATCCATTGTGTTTCCTGTTCAATGGAATGTAGTTGACTGTTTGGGAATTCTTGTCTTAATATGAAAATGTTACCTGTATCACAGCCGATGCTGAAAAAGAGGTGGAGAATTGGGAAATGCAAAATCAAAAGAGGAACATGAAAATACTCTCGGTACCATTGTCATATTACTTTGTGTCGTGGGCATCGAGAGAGTTTTCACCATACGTTGGCCGCTTTGATGAAATAATTCTTCGAGCCTCAGAATCTGGCATACTATCAAAATTGTTATTGGATGATCTAATAAAGCACCTAAATGTCCCTCCCGCACTGGAGGAAATCTCGAAAGAAAAATTACTTCCGCTGGTTTGTTGTACTATGGCTGTTGGATACACTCTTGCATTAGTCGCTTTTATTGCTGAAAATCCAAGTATCCTAAGATGGTCCAAAGTTTAGGTTCAAGAGTAAATTCTCTCGTTCTAGAAGTTGCCAAGCACTTTTCAATCTAGAGCACCAGTTTGTCTTCATTTTGGCATCAATTTATCAAGACTAACTATTTGTCGTCTTTTACTACGGCAAAACAATGAAAAAAAATATCCCAATACAAAAAAATTGAAATTTGGAATTCATCATAATTTGAAGATTCTAGAAAACTTGGAAAATCAATATGTATACTGTAGAATTTACTATTTTAAAATTTACAAGGACATAGGAAACTTGTTAGAATAAATCAATACCTTATGAACATTGAGCAATACTTCGTTCTATAATTAAAACGATACGATCTACGTGAAACCGTGAAAAATCACTACCAGCGTACAAGAATAGACAGAAAAGTAGATTTCCACTTTGAAAAGGGCTTTAGAAGTGTGAAGATATATCAACTTGTTCCTACGATGATAACAAAGAATCATAATTTTATTAGAATGTTTTAAGGATATGAAGTTTTGGAAATGAAATTCCTAAAGTACAGTGTACTTTTAATAATTATCGGAAGTGGCAGTCGAGGAGACGCACGAAAAAATGATAAACGAAGAGGATTAACAAACTATCTACAGAAAGAGTCGCAATTGTATCAGGTAATTAAGAATTAATATATAATTTAAGTCTTTTATTAAATATACTTGAAGAAAAAAATATAAATAAATAGGAAGTAAATGTGCATTTGATAAACATCCCTGTGGTCACTGAGACATGCGATGTCTGTTCTGTTTCACTGACTTTATAGGGAAAAAAACATTACCTTAATTTGAGGTGAGGAATTTTTTATCACATTTGATTTTATAGAATTGAAAAATTAATTAATACATTAAATTAATTAAAAGTACGCTTTAAAAACATTATTTTTAAAAATAAAATAGTTTCAACATCTTTGTTTTTTATTGGCTGCCAATAAAAAATCAAGCTTTTGAAAATCCATTTTGTGTTCTTCGCGGTTAGTATATTTATCTAAAGTTTGGCTGCCGATAATTGGCGGTAGCGTGATCATTCTAGGCTACAATCAACCATGTCCGGAGGCCTACTGGGATTAGTTTTCTTTCTCAGTGAAAATTTTTAAAACTATATAATTTTAGTTCTATTTTAAAATTGAAAAGAATACGATTATTATTTTTATAAATTTAAATAGAATGTGTTTTTGTATACTTTTTAAACTGTTTTTTTGGGTAATATTTAAATTTTCTAAAGAAAATGATTGTTCGTAAAAATTATTTAATTTTTCATTAATTTTGAGATAAAATTTCCTAAAATTATAATAAATATAACGTTTTTCTAAAATAAATTATTGAATATCCCTCATTGTTTAACCTTCACGCCTTGAATCGGTCACCGGGGTGACAAAGCAATAAATAAAGTTGTAAATCTGCTCGACTTTTGCATCAATCGAATTGCGATTTTAACTCACTGAAAAAAATTTTATCTACTTTCGAAAAATGAAAAAATAATTTTTATAACATTTCTTCTTGTTTATTTATAACAATTATAAAAATATGTACGAGACTATTAAAATTGCTAACTTTTTACAGAATGCACCTAGAAAGTTGCTGTTTTTTATAATAATATTGCAATTTACTAAACTCTATATGATTACAGATAAAAAATAAAAATTGAATTATTATTTAAACAATTTTTAAACAAATTATTAATTTGTTTAACAACTGTTTAAATAATAATTCAATTTCTATTCTTTATCTGCAATCATAAATGATTTAGTATATTGAAAAATTATTAAAAAATTGCAACCTTCTAGGTGCATTCTGTAAAAGATTAGTATTAGTATTAACATAATTAATAAAATATGCCATGAAACTGTACCTCCTTAGTTAACTTTTCAGCAAAAAAAATTTTTATTTCACTACGGAAAATAAAACTTAGACGACTGTGAAAAAAGAAATGAAATTTTTCTTTAAAAATAAGTGGCTCCTAGGTGGCCACCATTAAAAAATTCACTGAAAAATTAAAAAAATAGTTGCAAAAATCAATTTAAGGTAATTTTAATTGAAATGCATGGTTTTTGGCTAATAATCACAGAATCAATAGTTGCAAACTCTGTTTTCAGCTTATAAGAAGCCATTTTAAAATATTGTTAATTATTTATCCTGTTTCATACATTAAAAACTAAATTATTTTAATATTTATCATAAAATTTTCCAAATCGATCAAATTTATATTTTTCATTTCATATTTTGATAAATATTACATCGTAAAAAAATTTACAAGTGATTTTACATAAAAACGAATGGTGGTCACCTTAGAGCCAGGACGACATTTTTTAAAAGTTATCAAAAAATTTGATAACACATAATTTTATCGATATACATTTATAATATTATTGTATTATATGTAAACAAAATTACCACAAAGTTTAGAATTTTTAAACTATTAACTGGAATCACATGATCACTTTCAAAACAATGCTTTCAAAATTTTTCTGCGTATACAAAAATCTTTAGTAGCACGAAGGTTAAAGAATGTTACTTAAAAATCGGGAAATAAACACCACCTTTTTTTAAAACAACATATATATTTTTAAACAAGCATATATTGATTAGAAGTTTCGATAATTTTTGCAAACATTTTATGAAAAATAATGTCACCACTGAATTTTTAGTATTAATTAAGTACATTTTTGTAAAAGTTTTAAAACTAATTATAATCACAATATAAAAGTTTTTTTGCTATATTAACCAGTATCATTGTATCAGGTAATGTTTGTCGTTGGCGATCACATGAAGAATTCGACTTCAATATTAAATCCTCTGATACAAGAAGTTGGCAAGAATTTTCCAACCTTGAGCATCAGTTTGTCTTCATTTCGGCATGAATTGATCAAGGCTAACTACTCGTCTTCTCTTCAAAATCCCAGGAAAACGACATTATTTATCCTGCTTCTCAGCGGTCATCCAAATGAGACTTGGATTCAAGTAGAATTTGTAATTGAACAACTTGTACGACTGTCAATAGGACATCCTCATCCGAAATGTCTGATCAACGTATTTCCACACAGAAAGTCGGTATCTTCAATGGGCCTTCTTAAAAAGTTCTGGCAAATGGAATTTTTCGATATTGCTGTAATAACACAAGCAAATGACAACCAACAATCTTTGACGGCAAATAAATTCAGTCAATCGATTTTGCAGCAGGTTAATTTATTTTTTGGAAGATACTACGTTCAGAGAATAACAGATGCCATAGAATGGTTCCCAAACAAGCTGAGAAACCTGCAAGGGAGTACGTTAAAGTTTTTGAAACTTTCATACGATTATAAAAATCGTTCAGATCCATCCGAAGCAGCATTTATCAGACTTGCCAATCTCTTTTCCGAAGGTTTAAATTGCCGTAGAGAAATAATTGCAATAGAAAGCATACGTAATGTATACCAAATGCTCTCCAAATACCAAGCGGAATTGGCTGTAATGCCAGTGAATTTTTTTCTAACAAATAATTCGAACGTATTAACAGGCATAAAAATGCGTATTCTAAAAATTGATGCTTGGAAAGCTGTAATTCCCACAAATTTAAGAATATCTAAGAGTATTGTAATGTCAGAAGAATTTATGTCCATAATTGGTATAACCGCTGGTGCGATTGTTTTGCTTCGAATCACAGCCTTTGTGCTAAAATTGAATAAGATAACTTGGCAAACGTTTAACATCAGTCAAATTGTAATGGGATTGTCCAGCGTCAACGAACCTGAAGTCACATCAGAAAGAATTATTCTTGGAGTGCTGCTGCTGAGTTGCATTGCTTACTCCAGCTACTTTTACTCTGTGATTCTGGATATTAATTGGCGACCACAAATGGAAATAACAACACTTAAAGAATTGCTTGATTCCGATTTAACACCCATGACAGAATCTATGTGCAAGGACATCATTTCGGTTAGTCCTTTTTCAGATGTTCAGAAATTAGGCACCAAATCCATTGTGTATCCCGTTGAATGGAATGTAATTGATTGTTTAAAATTCTTGTCTGAACATGAAAATGTTACTTGTATCATAGCTAATGCTGAAAAAGAGGTGGAGAATTGGGAAATGCAAAATCAAAAGAGGAACATGAAAATACTCTCGGTACCATTGTCATATTACTTTGTATCGTGGGCATCGAGACAATCTTCACCATATATTGTCCGCTTCAATGAAATAATCCTAAGGGCCTCTGAAACTGGCATACTATCAAAGTTGTTATTGGATGATCCAATAAAGCACTTTAATGTCCCTCCCACACTGGAGGAAATCTCGAAGGAAAAATTACTTCCGCTGGCTTGTTGTACTATGGCTGTTGGATACACTCTTGCATTAGTCGCTTTTATTGCTGAAAATCTATCCATGGTAGGATGGTTTAAAATTCGTTTATATTGAAGAAGTTGATTTATCTTGATTAGCTTATTTCTCAAACAGAGTGTTAAATATAATACTATGTTTGAGAAATACCCTCTACAAAATAATGTGAAGCACAATTTCTACTTCAGTATTTGCAAGGACATAGAATATTTAAAGGAGTAAATCAATACTTTTAATTTTGCACAAAAAATATTTTCACAATTAGGGTAAACCAGACAGTAGTCGGACATTTTAATTTTGAATAGCTATAAAACCGTATAAGATAAAAATATTTTGTTTGTTGCTAATCATTTCTAAGGTGATCATAAACAAATCTAAGCTTTTGTAATTGAAAAAAAAAATGTTTGTACGTTTTTTGAAAGCTTTTTTAAGTGGCCGATTACTGTCGGATTCTTACTCTTGTTTATTTATTAACTTTTTAACGAATAAAAAATTTCATTTCATAAACATGATTGGTTTAATAGTTTTGTGTGATCGTAAGGAACAACATCACATGAAAGAATTCGAAAAAAATATGAATTGGACTTTTAAAACAGTGTTAATTAAAAAGATTGCTTCAGGTGGCCGACTACTGTCGGATTCTTACTTTTTTTGTAAATTTTTTTAACGATTAAGAGATTTTTTTTTGTAAACATGATTGGTATACTAGTTTTGTAGGAACATTAGGAACAATTATACATGGAAGAAATTTTAAAGAAATTTTAATTGTAATTCTTAAACAGTATTCACTAAAAAGATTTTCTTAAGTGTCCGACTACTGTCTGGTTTACCCTACAACGATAATATCTACAGAAAATAAATAACATTTCACCTGACATACAGGAATAAGAAAAGAAAATATATGATGTCAAGTTAATTTGCACTTACAATAAAGAATTGCGATTGTGAAGAAATGCGAGTTTTTTTTATTATTCAAAATTAGGATTCATCTTATGTATATTAATTTTTAACATGAAGCTTTTAAAGTAGTTTGTTCTTAATAATGATTGAAACCTGTTTGTGAGGTCAGTTAAAAAATGATTACCTAAGGGGATTAACAAACTACATGCAGAAAGAGTCGATATTTTATCAGAAATACGCTCTGTTTTCTATGTCTTTAAATGAATTTATTTCTGCAACATGTAAATGTATAAAACAAACATCGTAATCTAGACTATAAGTAATTTGTATTGGCAGTTTGTATTCAGCAACAATTTTATTTTGTAATCTTAGTAACCTTGTTTACTGGATTTTACTGTTGGGCTTCGGTATAAATAAATAAATCAGGTAATTTAGTATTTATGAGTTAATTAACCGTATAGACAACAAACTACAAAGCTATCAAAAATCGAATACCAATGTTACTGAAAGTTATAAATTTTTCAATTATTCGAATTAGGAGCAAACGGTTGTTCTATATGTAGGAAGAGATAAATTTCTTTTCTACTTTTTCTTATTAATTTTTGTATTTTCTGAACTATAAGGATAATATAGCAACACTTGGACATCTGAAAAATATAGAAAATCTATAAATAATTTGCAAGAAAAATGAAGTTAGACTTTCCTCATATTTTGCTAACTATAGTAGTTCATTGTCTAAGCGGGTTCAGTCTTACCGAGAGAATTTCATAGAAATAATCAAGCTTGTTGTAATAATAATAATAATTATTATAATGTAAATTTTGGTTCTTTATTAAATGTCACTATTAATGTATTAGGTAATGTTTGTTGTCGACGATCACATGATGAATTTAAGTTCAAAAGTAAATCCTCCGGTTCAACAAGTTGCCAAGCATTTTCCAATTATGATCAGCAGCTTGTCTTCTTGTTTCTTAAGGAAAGATTTGTAGTTTTAATCTGTTGAATGTATTATTATCACTGTATGTAATAAAAATATTCTGTGTTTGATGTTAAATTTAATGTTTTAAATATTTATTTCGAATAAGTCCTGGCGTTGTAAAATGTATAGGAGAAATGTCATATTCTCGAGGATGTACGCAAATGTCTATTTTTAATATAATTAATTACCAGAACACAAAATTAATAACCAAATTTTTTCTGAATATTAGAATAAATAGATCTTTTAATGACGCTGAAGATAATATACTTTAAACAGTAGCACATAAATAAAAAAATTTACAAAAATTTTAAAACTTACACATTTTCAGAAAAAAATTATAAAATGTGAAGCACTATTTTTACTTCAATATTTGCAAGGACACAGGTAACTTACAGGAGAAAATCAATACTTTCAATGCTGTAGGAAACATATTTTCACAATTAAAACGATACAATCTATGGAAAATACAGAAAATTTAACTGACAGCCAAGAATAGTCGTGCAAAAATTCCACTCACAGAAGTACTTGCGACAGAAGACATGCGAGTCGCTTTATTTGATTACTTAAAATTACAATTTTTCATATCATGATTTATTTTCTGATATGAAATTTGTAAAGTACAGTGTGTTCTTAATGATTATTGGAACAAGCCTAGGAGGTCCGCAAGAAAATGATAACTTAAGGGGATTAACAAACTATCTGCAGAAAGCATCGAAGTTGTATCAGGTATTTTAGAATTAATAAGTTCTCCACTTGAAACAAACTGTTTGGGAAACATTCTATTTTCAGTAATCATAAAATGTTTTCTTACTTTTTGCCTACAAAATTATTTTGCTTATTAAATAATATTATTATTGTATCAGGTAATGTTTGTCATTGGCGATCACATGATTAATTCAAGTTCACGAGTAAATCCTCTCGTTCAACAAGTCGCCAAGCATTTTCCAACTCTGAGCATCAGTTTGTCTGCATTTCAGCATGAGTTTATCATATCTAACTATTCGTCATCTCTAAAAAATCCCAGGAAAACGACATTATTTATTCTATTTCTCAGCGGCAATCAAAATGAGATTAAAATACAAGTAGCAAATGTAGGTAAACAACTCAAACGTTTGTCAGCTGGATATCCACATCCGAAATGTTTGATCAACCTATTTCCACAGAGAAATTCTTTAGGAATAATCAAATTTCTTCAAGCTTGGTGGCACAATAAGTTTCTCGATGTTGCTATAATGACGAAACGAAATTACAATCAAAAAATTTTGGAAAGCGACAAATTCATTGAATTGATTGTCTATCAGGTGAATCCTTTTGCAGGAAACTATTATGCTGAGAAAATAACAGATAACATTGAATGGTTCCCAGAGAAACTGAGAAATATGCATGGGCATATGCTAAAGTTTTTGTACGTTCGTCATAATAATATTCGTATAACCGAAAGAAGAAGGAAAAGTATTATCAGATTTGCCAATCTCTTTTCCAAGGGTATGAATTGTCGTACGCAAATAATTTATACCGATAGCATGTCCAAAGTTGAAAGAATTTTTAAAGAGAACCGGACGGAAATGGTTTTGACACCAGTTAATTATTTTCTGATGAAAGAAGTGGTGTCAGATGTTTTAAAAATGCGAATAATAAAAATTGATGATCTGAAAGCTGTGATTCCGAAACAGTCGACATTGACCAAAAGTATTGCAATGTCAGAGGAATTCATAACCATTATGTGTGTAACCGTCGGTGCGATTGTTTTGCTTCGAATCACAGCCTTTATGTTAAAATTGAATAAGATAACTTGGCAAACGTTTAACATCAGTCAAATTGTAATGGGATTGTCCAGCATCAACGAACCTGAGGAATTATCAGAAAGGATTATGTTTGGCTTGTTGATGCTGAATTGCATTGCCTACTCCAGCTATTTTTACACAGTGATTCTCGACATCAATTGGCAACCACAGCCGGGAATATCAACACTCAAAGAATTGGTGAACTCCGCTCTGACGCCTATGTCAGACTCAATAATAAAGGAGCAAATGTTGGTCAGTCCTATTTCGGATGTTAAGAAATTAGGTGAAAAATCTATTGCGTGGCCTGATAAATGGAGTAGATTTGATTGCCTAGCTTTCTTGTCTGAGTATGAAAATGTTACCTGCATACTATCCGATGCTGAAAAAGAGGTAGAGGCCTTCGAATTGCAAACACAAAAAATGAACATTAAAGTACTTTCAGAATCTTTGTTGTATTACATTAAGTCATGGACGTCAATACACAATTCACCGTACATTGGTCGCTTTGACGAAATACTTCTGCGTGCCTCTGAATCTGGTATACTGTCAAAATTGTTGCACTATGATACAAAGGAGCAACGTAATGTTCCCCCTGCGCCGGAGGAAATCTCAAAGGAGAAATTGCTTCCCCTGATTTGTTGCATCATGGCTATTGGATACACTCTTGCATTGGTCGTTTTTATTGGCGAAAAACTTAGCATCTCCAGTTGGTCGAAAATTCGCTTGTTTTGCACTAGTCGATTCAACATGGTCATTGAAAAATTCTGGTAAGAAAATTTTTTTATTTTTAACAGTATTGGAGATGGAAAAATCTCTAATAATTCCAATCTGAACATATCTTTTAATTTTGCGCATTTGTACGAAAGAAAAGTATAACAATAATCTTTAGTTAACTATAGCTTTGCAATGATTTGTATATGAATGTGTATTGGAAAAGTGTTAATGTCTTTACTGTAGAAGGCTTTGCACCTGACTGAATGTCCTTGCATCCTTCGATTCATTCCGGGTCCTCAGATTCTGGTGACGCCAGGAAGTAAACTAAACTCAAGTAGATCCAAGTTCTGTGTTGAGTACTTTTGTTAGTGTACATATTATGGTTGCATTTTAACAAAAATCATTAAAATTCAAGCTAAAAGTATAATTGAAAAAATGCAAAGGTGACTAATTTAAGATGTGGCAAGAATGAATTAATGAATACGAGTATTATTTTAAAAGCATATTATTATTTAGTGTTTTGAAATGTAAAACCAATATGAAAGAAGGTGAAGAAAATGAATGTCGATTTAGAAGCTTTTTGTATATATTTAAGCGTTTTTCAGTGCAATGATTGAGAACATTATGAGAGTGTTTTAACATTATAGCTCATGTAGAAAATGTGTGTAGACTTCACATCAATATCTTTAGAAGGTATAATGCGCCGTAATCGGATCTGAGAGTTGAGCTCGCGGGCGCATGTATATATATATATACACCAATCCCATCTGTTCGCACCTCAACCAGTCTCTAGGGCCTAGGCAATCGTCCCTCTGGATCTAAACGTTTTCCAAGTTGCGCTCCAATGTGAACGTTTGGTTTACTGCCGTCACGTATATAGTCATAGTGTGGAGCACGAGTTAAACAACGTCTTGAACGAGCGTATAGAGTACAGCCGGGAGCCGCAGCTACCAGGCACGAGGCCAGTTAAGATAGTGATCCACCAGATGAACGAACAATGCCATAAAGAAGCGCCGCTGGCTGTGAATCAGGTCTTATGGCGAAAACGTGAACGATTAGTGCTGATCTCTGTTTACATGCTTTCAGGACTATTTAATAGACTAAAGGAGATGAGCCAATGTGTTAAATTCATTCAAGGAGGATGAGTGTCTGTGTATGTTTGTGTCATATGTTTGTATATATATGTACAAAGAAACGAATTCTTATCCGCAATGGCGATTTAATTACAGAATCACTGTAGATTGAGTTCGCAGTCTGATGAATCAGATATTGTGCCTGTGTGGTCGGGGAATTTTATTTCGAACTTGGGGAAACGAGAATGAAAACTCGTAGACATCACGAAGTCATCAGCAGTTGTTTCTGTCCCTTATTGGCCATTTCTATTGACCTGCAATTAACCCTCTTTCGTAACAAGCTGCTCGATAAGTGCGCAGAATACACACACAGAAAGCTTATAAAGACTTTGCACAAAGCTTATAAAAAGTTTACTTCAATACTATAAATATTTTCTTATTATTATAGACTTTAATCAAGTAATTACTTCTTTACTTTTTTTACATTCTTCAAAATATGGCAAATATTATTTTTATTCTTTAATTAATATCCTCAATGCTACTTTTGAGTTTAGAGATATAACATTCAACTTGATATCTTCGACAAATGGTACTGATTCCCTTCTGGAGACTATGGAAAAGCTGCCGAATTGTGTGCCTAAACTATACTTACGATCGCATCTTTAAAAGTGTCACGATTTTACTAGGCAATTAATCCTCTTTTAATGTAACCTAATTTATTTAAATTAATATATAAATTAATAATTCCATAACTAGTTCATTTAAATTTGACAAGATGTTTTTCACGAAAATTCTAACAATATAAAAATGTTACGAAGTCATACGTAACACAATGGATCATTTTTTGAATACAACATTTTGAAAAACTTTTTTTTCCTGATTTCTAAAGTCGCCCTTCTTATTCAGTGATGTTCGATTTCACTCTTCACGAAGATAATCAAAAAAAAAAACGCGCTATTATAAAAAAGAGAAAAAAAATAAGAGAGTGAAAAAAAGAAGTAAGAGAAGGGATGAAAAGTCAAAGGCACTCGAGTAGGCTTCGATCGTCAAGAGGACAATCGCTCGTCAACCGTCCGTCAAAACATTCCCCAAGGATCCGTAGCAAATGAAATTCTCCCAGGGCAAAATTTAGACGACGACTACGATAAAAAAGAAGAGAGAGAAAATTCAAGATCAGCAAGTTGCCCTGCGAGGACAATGTGTGACCGCAAACAAACGAGTGGTAGCGATAGGGGGCGCCATAGAGCATTCAAGATTAGACAGAATATCATTTGTCATTTCTTTCACGGTTTCTAATGACACGCACTGCTTTTTGGACGCCTTCTTCTTATGCCAAACGGGCACCTGGCACTCTTTATTATTCCCTTCCGTTTTCCACCACTTACACTCAACCTTCTTCCTCCTTGTCTATATTTCTCCATTCTCTTTCTCTCCTTTAAATATCTTTGCGTTGGAAATTCAACGACGACGACGGTTGAATTCGATTTGTTAGGATTAAGGAAAAAAAGGGGTCCTCGATATTACGTCAATGTCTAACCGGAAGACTTCCCTTCTCTAACGATTATTAAATCAACCTGAATTTTTCTATTTTAATCTATTTCAGTCAAAATTACCTTTAATAGACGATGGAAAAAAATTAATACTTTTTTTTGAAAGTGTGAAAAATGCGTTTTTCTTTCACACGCTTCAAAATGTTTATTAGAGTTATTTTCTATTATTCAATTTTTAATAAAGTAGGATCGGCGAGAAGCTTTTTTGGAATAAGAGTGAAAAAACTATTAGTAAACTGTTTCGAAAATCTACTGTTTCGAAATCGAGGACTTTTGTCCGAAACACCCCAAAAAGATATGATTCATGTATATATATATATATTTTTAACAATGCATTTGCATTATTTAGCGTTTGGTATAAACATAAAGTCTGCGGAGCATATACTCTTCTGTTGAGAGCATACCTCAAAGCAGGCATGATTTAAACTTATTGGGTGCCATATTCGTGCTCTTAAGACTGGGACGCACACATTTATAAATATATACCTAAGTTTTACATGCATGAGCACGCGAGTTAACCTGCACGACGATTGCCTTGCGTACCTTTGCTTGTATCGTTGTATATACATATATAGTTATAGCCGTATAACAGCTTCGCTTTGCAAAACTAACTGGTAGCAAGGCCCTTAAAACTTACTTTTTATATATTCACACAATACCCGCACTGTGTTATATACAATGTCCTTGGTACCAAAATTAAGAATGAAAGGGGGAACCAAAAGAGACGTGAAGAATTTAATGAATGACGTTGAGAGTTCATGTCCTGTGTTTATGCGTGTGTGTGTGTGTGTTCGTGTGACAGTAGTGAATATGACACTGTAGAAGAATATAAATTTTACGAATGTTCTCGCTCATAAATCAGTTATTAATGTATATAGTATTCTTTTCTTATATGGATGTTGCACAATATAATGAAACTGAGTTTTTTGTGACTAATTATCGAAAATTTCCTCTAATGATTGTTTTTTGGAGTTGTTGAATAAAGAAGTTTTTAGTTTGTAATCAGTTTTCTGTTCAATTTACTGCAAACTCTCCGATTGTTTAAATAATAAAACTGCCTCCTTCATTTTCACTTTTGTTCTCACATGGATAGTTTTTTATTTTCACATTCATTTTCAGTTTCAATTTCTCTTTGATACATTTTTAATTTTACTTTCATTTTCACTTTGCCAGATTTTTAATGTCACTTTCATTTTCACTTTAACAGATTTTTATTTTTACTTTCATTTTGATTTTGATTAGATGTTTACATTAATTTTCACTTTTATAGATTTTTACTTTTCATTATTGATCAAAATGAAAGTGAAAGTGAAAACAAAATTCTATGAAAGTGAAATTGGAATTTATAGTGAGAACAAAAATATGTTAAAGTGAAAATAAAAGTGAAAATGAAAATCTTTAACTGAAAATATAAATCTGTCGATGAGAAAGTGTAAATAGAAATCTATTTAATTGAAAATAAAAATTTAGCCAAGTGAAAATGAAAATACTTGTGTAAATTGTGTGTGTATATTGTAATATGTGTGTGTAAATTGTACTTGTGTCTATCGAAGTAAAAGTGAAAATGAAAGTCAAAATAGAGCACAGACGAAATAAAGTGTTTTATAATAATTTCGACAAAATAATATCAACAGTTTTGCACTCTAAAGCCTTTCTTGGAAGTTTTTTAAAAAATCATAATTTGATTCACGTCTCAGGAATGGATTTTGTACTTTAATTTTTACTTTGACTTTCATTTTCACATTCACTGTATTAGGTTGTTATTTTCCCTTTCTATTCCACTATTATAAATTTTTGTTTTTAATTTTATTGTAAGTTTTTTAATTTTTTATCTTCATTTTCACATTCACTTTGATAGATATTTATTTTCGCTTTCACTTAAAGAGATTTTTCTTTCTCCTTTCTATCGAATTGCCAGCAAAATGAAAGTGACAGTGAAAATAAAATTTGTCAAGCTGAATACGAAAACAGAAGTTTTGTGGTCTTGTAAAATCTATATTTTCATTGTCACTTACAATTTGACAGATTTTTTTCACTTTCGCTTTGATAGATTTTCATTTTCACCTTTTATCAAAATGAAGATGAGAATGAAACTGAAAATAATTATCTATCAAAGTAGAATTGATAGTAAAAACAAAAATCTGTTATAGGAAAAATGAAAATTTGTATGATTTTTGAAAGAACCAAAAAAATTTGTTAAAAAAATAAAAAATTGTTATGTTATTTCTCATGTAAATGTTATTTTGTTATGTATTTCTAATTTCAATAAAAATATGTAAAAGTTTCTCTTCCTCTTATTAATAAAAATAAAAAATGCATTAAAAAAAAGAATTTTAATTTAATTTGATTTCTGTTAACAAGAATAAGATTTCTCGTTTTTTCATTCCCTGAATCAAAAACCTAATGGGAAGATAATTGATGAAAAGAGATGAATAATAAGACAGAAAATGGGTGAAGAAACATATTAAGCGAATGGAGTTGAGATCTGATGTGACGTTTCCATTCGTTATAGTCAACGACTGCCCTCCATCAAATTAGAACAAAAGTCTCAAGATCCCATCCTTCCCAAGTGCGTGTTCGAGAAAGACTATTTTTATTTAAAAAAAAAAAATCATCACAATTTTTCTATTTTTAGATGATAATGATAAATAATTTATGAAAATTTTAATTGCAGTGTCTACTCAACAAATACGAGAAGTGATGATAAATATTTTGCCTTGTCAAGCAAAGCAAAAAAAAAAAATCCCATCTTTTCTTTTTCAGATACTTTCTTTTGTTTCGTTCCCAACAGTTTTGCTTTCGTTTAATTTGTATTAAAATGAAACTTGAAAGTAGAAGAATTTTTAAATGTATATTTGTTATATTATGAGTAAGAGAGGGAGGGAGGGAGCAAACAAGTTGTTTCGCTACACTTTGCTCTCGGACGGGGGACGCGACGAGCATATAACATTTGCCCGTGGCCCACACTGCATCGTTTGGACCATAAAAGCAGGAGTTATGGTTATTTAAAATCTTATTGGCCCGCCCGTGCGCTGCGGTTTGCACGGAGGGCGAAACGCCGTGACCTACCTGAGATAAATCAAAGGATATTAAGACCGCTCGCGGGAGTTCTTAGCTGAATGCATTACTGGGAGGCAGAGGCCCACCATAAAACTATCCTTTACTTTTGCTCGTATTCAAAGCTTTCGGATCTTTGCGCTGAGAGTTGTTGTTACTTTGCAGTCTAATTTCACATTCGCGATATCAGTTCCCATTGCTTTGTGCTAAAGGTCACAGTAACTCACGATACAATGAAAAAGAAGCGTCACTCGAACCATCAAAACTAAAATTTATTTTGAACTAATGATCTCCAATATCTTAATAGTAGTAGCTATATATGCGCCTTTGGAAACTCTCGCGCATCCTTCCTGAAAATTAATAAATATCATTTTTTTTTCAGAAGAAAAAGAATGTTTACGATTTTTGTGGTAAAAATTACCAGCATTTGATAAAATTTGATATTACATGGCGGATCGATTATGTAATTTCTTTTTTGCTTTTACATTCGTTTCAAAAATCCCTCAATGGAATCGTAATTAACGACCTTATAAGCCTCCGATTGATCATTTTCAAGCATATCCGATAAATTCTTTAAAAACTGTCCGCCATATTTGATCCTCCATTTTGAATTTCGAAAATCCGTCTATGAGATTGAAATAGACCCCAAATCGTTGATTAACGATTTCCAAGTAAAACGGATAAATTTCTTAGAAAACGTCCGCCATATTGATTCCGCCATTTTGAATTTCGAAAATCTGACAACTTTTCCATAACCCTTGAGATTTTCAATAAAAAATTTCCCAATTATTAAGTACAAGTTAATAAAATTTAATTTAGTTAATACCTCAACAATTATTTTGTTTGCAATTTGAAAATTCATTGTTATACATGCAGCAGAGAGTTCATGAAATGATCGATGATCCTGCAAAGATTACCGTCGCTCGAAGGATTTTCTCGAAACGTTCCTCGTTAGTTTCGTTGTAATATACACGAACTTGGGCCGCAACATTTTGTGTCTAATATAGATCTCAGGTGTAATTTGTGTTTAACTGGCAAGCCGCAAGCCCAAATGTGGATCTCGTATATACACAGTGAAGGTCACACGAGAATGCCTCTAGGAGAAGAGAAGAAGAAGAAGACGATGACGATGAGGAGGATTAATGAGTGCATCTCAATCCAACCATTTTTCCACGTCGGACGAGTAATGCACAAACCGCGGGGGGCGACCAGGCTATATTACCTGATCAATCAAAATGAGCCCGGCTTGGCAACTGCTGTCTCGCGTGTATTTCTATCCAAAAGTCTTTCCCAAGTTGCCCCCAAGCGCAACGTCTAAAAATCACCAACTTCAATCTCACCCTTGTTGTACTTTGTTGCTGTTGTTGTTGTTGTTGTTATTATTATTATTATCACGCGGAGAAAATTTATTTCTGAGATTTTATTGAATTTAGTTCGGCCAAACTGGAATATGAAAGACCAAAACAGTATTTTTTTAAAAACTAGACTGTAAAAGCAATTTTACTGACCCATTTCGGTAAAATGTAAGATAAGTCTTCACTATATTTCCATTTACTGAATAGTTCAGTAAAACTTCAAGAGCAAAAATAAAAGTGAACATTTTCAGACAAATTCGTAAACTTTTAAAATTTTTGATCGCCATTTTGCATCCGCCATTTTAAAGTTTTTAATTTTGACCAAAGGTTTGGATTGAGCGACCCAAAAAAAAACCCCAAGTGACCATTTTCAGCCAAATTCGTAAATTTTTTAAGTTTTTTGATCTCCATTTTGGAACCGCCATTTTGAATTTTTTAATTATGACCAAAGATTTGGATTGAGCGACCCAAAAAACCTCCCAAGTGAACATTTTTAGCCAAATTCGTAAACTTTTTAATTTTTTTATCGCCATTTTGGAGCCGCCATTTTGAATTTTTGAATTTTGACCAAAGATTTTTATTCAGAATTTATAATGTTTTAAAAAAAGGAAAAAAATCTAGCACATTTGTGGCATGAAACTTTATTTTGACAACACTGTTAAGGGATTTATAAAATATTTTAAAATTTTGATTTTTATTATTAAAAAGAACAGTTATTCGAATAAAATATAATAAGAAAATAATAATTTACTGAAATTCTTATTTTCAAATTATGTTAATCCTTTGCTGCATACATTACATTCCAACGCGAATTTAAAAAACAAAAATACCTATTGGGATTTTTGGGGTCGCTGATTACGAATCTAGAGTCCTTTTTCCAAAATTCAAAATGGCGGATCCAACATGGCGGACGAACTTTTAATATTTGGTCGAATTCGTTTGAAAGTCGTTGCTCGGGGGTTTTCAGGGTCTCTGATTACGAATCTGAAGTCTTTTTTCCAAAATTAAAAATAACGGATCCAAAATAACGGTAGACGAACTTTCAATAATTGATCAAATTTGCTCGAAAGTCGTTACACAAAAATTATTTTTTTTTATTATGAAAAATTTATTTATTTATAATTGTGTATGATTTGACGTAACTGCATTTATCATAAACTTTTTTACATTCAATAATGTTTCGTTTATCAATAAAAAAAGATTTTTTGACTTTACTCAAAAAAATTGTATCTTAAAAGAAAAGAGTATAGAAAATGTTTAATTAATATTACAAACGTTCAGTTTGAATTCTTTTTGAACTTTTACAGTACTAACTTGTAAGACATAAGAATATCTCATTTTTCAACTATTATTACTGTAAAAAATCATTTAAATATTAATCAAAATCACGATTATGTCACTAACATCCCAACTTTATAGAAAAATTTGATAAAATTTCTCGATTTTTTTAAGAAAAGAAAAAATTTAATTAAAATGAAAATTTTGTGTTTTAATTAAAAAAGAAACATTCAAAGTGGAATTATAATTAAAAATAAATATTAATGTGTATCGAGTATAAATAAATGGACTGATGACACTATTAACATATAAATTGATCAATAAATTAAAGAAGAATCTCAAAGTTTATTATGAAACAATTTAAAATAACTTTCACCGCATGTAATCGTATTTTAATTAAACTCCATACTGAAAACGAAAGTTTCGTGTGTATATAAAAATTATTTTTTTTAACAGGAATGTCTGAAAATATTTTAATAGTATATTACTGTTGTTATTGGGTCATGTGATCGCGCTTAAATGGTAATTTACAAATATCGAGTTTTATCGTAAAATTCTCTTTATGTACCAAGAGTGTACCAGTTTATAAAAATAAATAAATAAATTAAGTTGGAATTTTGGGAAAATATCACAAATTTGTTGAAGAAGGGCATTTAGGTTTTTAAAAGTGTTTGATATTTATTGCAATAAATATCAACACTTTTAAAAACCTAACTGCTCTTCTTCAACAAATTTGAGATATTTTAAAAATAAAAATTAAACTATATTTAAAGATTTTTTATAACAATTAATTAATGAATTAATTATTATAAAAAATCTTATAGTTGAATTTTTATTTTTAAATTTTTGAACTCAAATTCTTGTTAATTTTTAAACACTTTTAGAAAAGTTTATTCAAATTAATTTAAGGAAGATCTTCGTTTTAAAGTTCATGACACATTTTACTCTGTTAGATTTTCATTTTTACAAACATTTTCCCTTTCAGTTCAAAAAATTTTTATTTTTATATTCATTTTCAGTTTTATTTTGAATTTCACTTTAAAATACTTTTATTTTTCAAGCATTTTTACTTTTACTTTAAAAAAATTTTATTTTTACTTTTATTTTCACAAATTTTTGTTTTTATTTCAATTTTCACTATCACTTTCATTTTCAGATTCATTATCAATTTTACATTAACAGATTCTTATTTTCAAAAATAGAAAATATTTTGCTATTTCTTTTTCACTTTATAGTAAAATTTTAATTACATTTTCACTTTCAATTTGTCAGATTTCTTTTTTCACTTTCTATCAAAGTGAAAGTGAAAGGAAAAATTTTTTAAGCTGAAAATGAAAATAAAAGTTAAAGTAAAAATAAAAATCTATGAAACAAATGTATTACAGTGAAAATGATAGTGAAAACAAATCTATCAATTGGAAAATGAAGGAGAAAGAAAGTTTATCAAAGTGAAAGTAAAAATGAAAATGAAAACGAAACTAAAAGTCAAAATAAAAATAAAATCACATAATCGACCCCCATTATTGAGTTATTTATCCAAAAAAATTATTTTGTAAACAAAAAAGTTAATAAAAATTTTGACAACTCATTTTACAGATTTATTTCAGTACTTCTCTTAAAAACGCAGTACTTTAATTATTTTCCAAAAAATTTTTTTTTTTTAATTTCGAATTATTTTCTTCTACGACAATGATCCACAAGTAAAAATATCATATTTTCTCCTCACACATATAAAATCTTTAGAAAAATGTTGAAAACACCTAATTCAATTTGATTCTCGATATAATGTATAACACATATGGAGTAGGATCATTAGTCAAAATACTAATATCGTCAGTGGACATGCAATACACAAGACTCGACGTGAGAAGGAAATGATATACCTGCATCTGTGAATCTGGACCACGCCCAGAAAAGGACGACAGAAAGGCCGCGTGTGAAAGTTTAGTAAAATGGGTCCTTTGTATTTCAGTCAAAACGTTTGACGTTCTTCTTTTAACATCAGCATTAGAATCTATTCGCTTTCTTTCTTTTCCTTCTTTTTTCTTTAAAAGAAAAATAAAAAAATTCGTATCGACTTATTTCTTGGAATTATGTCAATTTAATGTCGAGCGAATTCCAAAAACCTATTTTCTGTGTCTCTATGAAACTATAATACGTCATACCTCTTTTTTTTCTTTTTTTATGGGCAGATAAAATTGTTTTCGAAATAAATAACATTGCCAGGGTAGTCACGTACAATTTAGCAAGGTCGAGGTAATGATGAGCTACCACGTGGCTTTAATATAATTGTGGGGTCTACTTTTTTTTTTAATACAACTGCGCTTCCGTTCCTGAAATTTGTATATAAGTCTAGACTAGAATCCAAAATTAATCTCGATTTCCAATCTTATTATAATTGGAAGGAATCAAGGTCTTTCTAAATCATGATGAGTTTCCAAATTAAGGTTTTTATTCTAGAGAATATAATTTTGGTTTTATATTTTGTTTGAGATGAATTTTTTTCCATTAGAAGGTTTTAATAGAAAATTTTTCTATTAGAAATTCAAGATTTTTTCCCATTTTTTTTTCTTTGCTGAGATATTAAATCAAAAAGGGAAATAAATACAAAAAATAGTAATTTAAAAACGTGAAAGGAAAGTAAAATTTTTTTCTATTTTTACATTCTTGCATAAAAAGAAAATAAGGTCTTGGATTTTTCTTTAAAAAGTCGAAGATTATTTTGAAAATAAATTGAGCTGCCATTTTGTGGAAAAGTTGAGCAGCATTTTCACTTTCACTTTCATAAATTTTTATTTTTACCTACTTTTATTTTCACTTTCAAATTAAAGAGAAAAATCTACTAAATTACAAATAAAAGTGAAAATGAAAGTCAAAGTAGAAATGAAATCACATAATCGACCCCCTGATAGTATTTTGCAATTTTTATTGCAAAATTTATAATTTGTAATAATTTTTTATAGTATTTACTTTAATCGTTCCGATTGTTAAAAAATTATTTTATGGTCCTGAAAAATTTGCATTTTTAATTTGATAGATTTTTATTTTCACTTTCATTTTCACTTAGACATTTTTATTTCCCATTCTTTCACAGATACTTTCATACATTTTCAATTTCACCTTCATTTTTACCTTTGTTTTGACAAATTTTTATTTTTACTTTCCGTCTAAATGAAAATGAAAGTAAAATTAAAAAATATGTTAAAGTGAAAGTAAAAAATGCTTGTAAAAATAAAAATATTTGAAACTAAAATTAAGAATAAAACTGAAAATGAAAATGAAAGCGAAAATGTTAATAAAAAAAAATTTGTGAAAGTGAAAATAAAAGTAGAAATAAAAATTTGACAAAGTGAAAGTAAAAATGCTTGTAAAAATAAAAATCTATCAAAGTAGAATTGAAAGTGAAACTTGAAATGAAATTGAAAATATAGATTTGTTAAAGTGATAGTGAAAATGCTTGTAAAAATAAAAATATTTGAAACTAAAATTGAGAATAAAACCGAAAATGAAAATGAAAGCGAAAATGTTAATAAAAAAAAATTTGTGAAAGTGAAAATAAAAGTAGAAATAAAAATTTGACAAAGTGAAAGTAAAAATGCTTGTAAAAATAAAAATCTATCAAAGTAGAATTGAAAGTGAAACTTGAAATGAAATTGAAAATATAGATTTGTTAAAGTGATAGTGAAAATGCTTGTAAAAATAAAAATATTTGAAACTAAAATTGAGAATAAAACGGAAAATGAAAATGAAAGCGAAAATGTTAATAAAAAAAAAATTGTGAAAGTGAAAATAAAAGTAGAAATAAAAATTTGACAAAGTGAAAGTAAAAATGCTTGTAAAAATAAAAATCTATCAAAGTAGAATTGAAAGTGAAACTTGAAATGAAATTGAAAATATAGATTTGTTAAAGTGATAGTGAAAATGCTTGTGAAAATAATAATCTATCAAAATAAATATGAAAATAAAAAGAATGTGAATGTGACAGAATTAAAGAATGTGTGAAAATAAAAGTGAAATTTAAAAAAAATATATCCAAGTAAAAGTTATAGTGAAATTAGTAATATATCCAAGTAAAAATTAAAGTGAAAATAAAAATCTATCGAAATAAAAATATAAATGTAAAGGTCTTGAATTTTTTCCTAAAAAAACGAAGATTGTTATCGAAATGAACTTTGCTTTCTGATATAGCAGTTTTTTTTTTGCCTCTAATCTCGAAACTAATCTATATTGCAAAAGTAATAAAGAAACATGACTTTCAAGTAAAATTTTATGCTTTACTTTCTATCGCTTCTGGTTAAAACTTATGCTTTGTCAGTACAGGTGAAATTTTCGATGTTTTACAACTCCTGTTGTTCATCTCTCATGAAAAAGGATATAATTCTTTTCTCGTAAAAAATACATTACTACTTCGCGAATAATCATAAAAATTATCCATTTTTTTTATATAAAGAACAGAAAAAATGCTTCCTGTAACAAAAAAAAATTTTTGTTTCTTACAAAAATATATAATTTTAAAATTAAAATACACAAAATAGAGCAAGAAATGAAAAAAAAAATGCGAAAATTTTGATGATCATTTTAATGAATGAACGAAAATATAAAAAAGTATATAAAACTTTAAAGTTACAGGCAATAAAAAAGTGGAAGTTATGAAATTTCATTTAAATGCACCAAACATCTCACCTGTTCTTTATATTTAGTAAAACAGAAAGTTCTTTTTTTCTCTTATTAAATTACTGTCGAAACGTATATAATGAGACAAATGTTACCGGTTTTAATCGGGAACTTTCATGTAAACACGTGTTCGCAAATGATATCCTGATGAGCACGCGTGAAATAATTTTATTTGAATAATAATAATCACTGGGTTCTCGTCACGGAAAGGCGAGCAGACAGCTGTTTTTGATATTATAAAAGTGTCAACGGCAAATGATATAATTAGCGGTCAACACGCCATCATCATTATTTCTTCTATATTTGCTTTATTTTTGCCCTTAAAAACCACATTAGTCTTCATAAACGCACAGAATATTGTTTCTTTGAAAAAAAATATCAATTTTCATCTCGCATTAGTTTTTTGGATTTCATTTATTTAATTTATACAACAAATTAGTTTTTAGTTTAAATGAAAAATTAATATTTAATTTAGATGAGAAAGAAATATTTAATTTGTATCACAAACTAGTCGGAAAATAAATAAAAAATATCTATTTTTTTACTTTTATTTGTAACTAAAAGTAATCTATTTTACTTCCCCAATTTATTTTTTCTAATTTTATTCATTAATAAAAATTATTTACTTTTGTAATTTATAATATTATTCATTTTATAACTAAAACCAGCCAATAATACGCGCGGAACGTGCTGTTCCATTTATTATTGTTATGCAAATTACCAAAATTTTTTATTTTCAAATATAAATTTTAAAATAATTTCATAATCAAAATTTTTAAAATTTACATATTAAGTACAAAATTAATTATTATTGTTTATATTTTCAAAATTTTTAATATAATTTTTCGCAAGAATTAAATTCTTTTTATATAAATAATATTCTTTGCAAGAATTAAATTATTTTTAAAAATAGTAAATATTTTTGAAAAAATTCAATTATTTTTAACAAAACTTTAATAAAATTTCACGAAGGAAGTCAATTATTTTCTAAAATTTTAATAAATTCTTCTGAACAATTCAATTATTTTTTAAATAGTAAAATCTATGCAAAAATTCAATTATTTTCAATAAAATTTCACGAAAGAATTAAATTTTTTTCGTAATTCGTTATCAAATTTTTAAAAAAAATTCAATTATTTTCTTAAATTTTAATAAACCCTTCGAAACAATTCAATTATTTTTATGAATAATTAAAATCTTTGCAGAAATTCAATTAATTTTAAAAATAGAAAATATTTTTGCAAAAATTCAATTATTTTTAACAAAATTAAAGTTTCACGAAGGAATTCAATTATTTTCTAAAATTTTAATAAATCATTCTAAACAATTAAATTATTTTTTAAATAGTAAAATCTATGCAAAAATTCAATTATTTTCAATACAATTTCACGAAAGAATTTAATTTTTTTCTTAATTCGTTATAAAATTTTTCAAAAGAATTAAATTATTTTTAAAATTTTAATAAATCCTTCGAAACAATTCAATTATTTTTATGAATAATTAAAATCTTTGCAGTAATTCAATTTAAAAAAAATTTTTAATATGTTTCTAATAAATTCAATTATTTTCTAAAATCTTAATAAATCCTTGGAAACAATTCAATTATTTTTATAAATAGTAAATTTTTTCGCAAGAATTCAATTATTTTTATAAATATAGTTAAATTCTTTGCAGGAATTAAATTATTTTCAAAACAATTTTAATTGAATTCCTCAGCAGAATTCAAATATTTCCATAAAATTCAATTATTTCCTAAAATTTTAATAAATTCTTTGAAACAATTCCACTATTTTTATAAATACTAAAATTTTTTACAGAAGTTCAATTATTTTCGAAATAACTTTAATTGAATTTCTCGAAAGAATTTAATTATTTTTAAATATTTCTATAAAATTCTTCAAAACAATTCAATTTTTCTTAAAATTTTAATAAATTCTTCCATCATTTCAATTATTTTTATAAATAGTATAAATTTCTTCGTAAGAATTAAATTATTTTTATAAATAATAAAATTCTTCTCCAGAATTCAATTATTTTCAATAAAATTTTAATAAAATTCTTCTTCAATTTTAAAAGCCATGGAATTTAAATTCAATTGCTTTTAAAATTTCCAATTAAGATTATTTAAGAAACTTTATTATTTAAAAAAAAATTTAAAGAAATTCTTCAAAACAGTTTAATAAGGATTTTTTAAAATTTTAATAAAATTCGTCGCGAGAATTCAATTAATTTCATAAATAAATAAAATTCTTCATAAATAAATAAGTGGAATTAAAAATTATTCTCTTGGAATTTTTTATAAGATTCTTTGCAAGATTTCAATAATTATCAATACATTAATTTAAAAATTGAAAATATTTAAAGAGAATTTTTTTTTTTAAAATTAGGAAACAAAAAGCAATCAATAACTAACTCCAAACTGCGAACAGATTACCAGAATACAACGATTATTAATATAGATTTTATAACTAAATTTATAATTTTATTCCTGTATTATATTCACTTCACTTCGTTTATGAGCGAGTTTTCACGCCATCTAGGCGGCATTTTAATGAATTGTATTGGCGCGAAATTCAAAAATTGAAAAATTTAATTAATTTATTTTATATTTTAATATATATATTATATATTATATATTATATATATATATATATATATATATATATATATATATATTATATTATTATATATTATATTATTATATATTATATTATTATATAAATATATATATTTATATATTTATGATAAAGGAAGAATATTTTGTTTGTACAACAAATTAGTATTTTCTTCTTTTTTACCAACTGTTTAAAATTTAGTTTAACTTTTTTCATTTATTATTCTCATTTACTTTTATTTATAGTTTTTATTTCGAGTTTTTGTTTATTTTAAAGAAAAATGAATTGAAAAATTATTTATTAATCAAGTTGACAATTGAATTATTATTATCATTCGCATTCGGTATAATAATCAATGTGAAGCAATAATCAATTTAGGGATCAGTTCTGCAATTCGATTTGCGGTCACGAGGACCCGTAAGGGACGCAGCATCCGAGATGATCTGTATATTGATTCGCAGATAATGATCCAAACTGATGGCAAGAAAAGTTTATTCTGATTGATCTGATTAGTCCACTCGAAGCAATTCGACCGGCAAATAATCCGACCGATCTCAATCAGCTTCTGGAAAAAAAATTTTTTTCTTTCTCGAGAGCAAAAGTCGCCCACGTTGCCCATATCTTGAGCACAAATTTTATTCCTGATGTAATTACTAAATAAAAATCTCCCGCGGGAAAATTATTTGATATTCAATTATTATTAATGTTTTATATTTTCCATTTTTTTTATTTTATACAATTTTGGAAAAAAAATGTTCACTAAAACTTTTAGTAAAATTAGTTTAAAACAATTTTAAAAAAATGTTTTTGAAAAAATTTCTTTTAAATTGTTTTAAACTAACTTTACTAAAAGTTTTAGTTGAGTGTGCTCTATTTTGTGCGAAAAAAATTCTCTTTTTTTTCCACCTGTCGAACTGTGTCGCGGTCACTCCTCTTCCTCAATCGTAAATCATTTAGTCAGCAAATCAAAAGCGACATCTGGATATATTCTTTGTATAAGATGTTTGACATTTTAACACCTACGCATTTTTGTTTGTGTTAGAATGTTAACTATAGAATTATTACTTCGGTTTCAGTATAAACATATAAAGCCAGGAAAAGTCATAAATTCAAAGTTATGTCCTATTAAATTCCTTGAAATACAAATAAGAATAAAACGCGACTTCAAAGAAAAAAAAAACCTTTCTCATATTATACGTATCCGTTAAGTGTTCGATGCGTCTATTTATGCTGAAATGGATAAAATTAATCTACTATTGACATCAACAATTTCTCGCAAAAATTCCTTTTTTTTAAAATGAATTTAAAAAAAAATTTCCCAGGAAAATGATGCAATTTTGTAATAAAATTATAGTCAATGAAGCTACAGTTTTAGAGTCTTTGAGAAGTATAATATTTGCATACGTGTCAAAATTGAAAAGCAATCAACGAATCATTGAGATTGATGGCACTTTTTCAGGTAATACATGTCACTGATTGGTTCATTCATATCTTGAGGCGGAAAAAAAATGCATTTATTGTTTTTAAAATATACAATATTTATTTCAGTTCGTAGAAATATTATGAGAAAATCAGTTTCTCATTTTTCGTTTAAATGAAAATTTATGTTATTTTGAAAATTAAATCTTGTCATTAAATTTAATGCTGTAGCATCATAATAGAGATTACTTTGAATTAGCAGTTTGATTAAAACTGTCATTTAAAAAATTGAATTCAATTTATTGGTTATAGACATTTTTTAGAATACTATTTATTATTACCTTAAAACGATTCAATTATTTTCAAAAAATATTCGAAATTCAGTTATTTTTAAAATCTAGTATTTTCATAAAATTTCGCAAAAAATTCAATTATTTAAAAAAAATTGATTGATTTACAAAAAAATTTTCAATCAAACATCGAAAAATCAATTATTTAATGAAATTTTTATACAATTCTTCACAATAATAATTCAATTACTTTCACTAATAATAACATTTCTCATGGAAATTTGATTCTTTAAAAAAATTTTTGATAAAATTCTAAGCAAGAATTCAATTATTTTCATAAATAATAAAACTCGTCGAAGAATTTCAATTACTTTTAATACTATTTTAAATTAATTAATAGAAAAATTCAATTATTGAATGATTGTAATGATTTAATGATTATAAAATTCTTATGAAGAATTCAATTATTTTCAAAAATAACAAAATTTTTCACAGAAATTCAATTATTTTTAAAAAAATTTTAATAAAATTTTTCGCAATAATTCAATTATTTATTATAAATAATAAAATTCTTCTCAGGAATTCAATTATTTTTGAAAATTTTAATAAAATTCTTTGCAACTAGGTATTCAATAATTTTTTATAAATAATAAAATTCATCGCAGAATTTCAATTATTTGTAATACAATTCTACAGAAATTGCTCAAAAAATGTAATTATTCTTAAAAAAATGAATTTCAGTTTCTCGAAAAAATCAATTATTTAAAAAAAATTTTTTTCAAAATTCTTTAGAAGAATTCAATTATTTACAAGAATATTAAAAATTTTCACAGGAATTCAATTATTTTCGAATATTTTTATAAAATTGTTCGAGAGAAATCAATTAATTTAAAAACAATTTTAATAACATTTTTTTGCAATAATTCAATTATTTTCATAAATAATAAAATTCTTCTCAGGAATTAAATTATTTTTGAAAATTTTAACAAAATTATTAGCAACTATTCAATTATCTTCATAAATATTCAAATTCGTCGCAGGATTTCAATTATTTTTATTACAATTTTACAGAAATTGCTCAAAAAATATTATTATTCTTAAAAATTTAATTTCATTTCTCGAAAAAATCAATTATTTAATAAAATGTGTTTTTTTTTAAATTCTTTGAAAGAATTCAATTATTTACAATATTAGAATTTTTCACAGGAATTCAATTATTTTCAAGTATTTTAATAAAATTGTTCGAAAAAAATCAATTATTTTAAATACAATTTTAATTAAATTTTCTTGAAATAATTCAATTTTTCTTTTAGATATTAATAAAATTCTTTGCAAAATTCAATTATTTTTATAAACAACAATATTAATAAACTTCTTCCCAAGAATTCAATTATTTACCTAAATAATTCTTCAAAAGAATTCAATTATGTTGATAAATAACAAATTTTTTGCGAAGATTCAATTATTTTGAGGCATTTTAATAAAATCCTTTGTAAAATTCAATAAATTTCTTCTTGGGAATTCAATTATTTTCAAAAGCTCGAAAAAAATCTTTCGCAAGAATTCAAGTATTCTCAAAAATTTTTAATTTAGTTCTATGTAAAATTTAATTATTTTTAAAAACTTTTCGGAATTCAATGATTTTCAATATTTACTATTTTCATAAAATTTCCCAATAGAATTCAATTATTTAAAAAGTTTTTGTAGATATCTTCGTAAGAATTCAATTATTTTCATGAATAATACAAATTTCTTAGGAATCCAATTATTTAAATTAGAATTTGCATAAAATTAGTCGAAGGAATTCAATTATTTGAAAATTTTTTAAAAATTCTTCGCAAGAATTAAATTATTTTTATAAATATTTGAATTCGTTTATGAATAATAAAATTCTTTGCAGGAATTCAATTTATTAGCAGGATAAGAAAGAAGTTAATAGTTTTGATGAAAATGAGGAAAAAGTGAGGAAAATAAAAAATATGGAATGGAATTTTTTGTCAATTTTGTCTAAAACAAGTTTTTTGTGGTCGTCAAGTTTAATATTTCGAAAGCTACTTTTTTTACTATACTTTTTTTTAGTTTGAAAGATACTTTTTGATACTTTTTTAAAATTAATTACCGAGTGCGAAGTCTGCTAATTTTTAAACTATGTACATTCAGACAGTTGATACATTTTTGGATATGTGTTTTATTTTTTTTCTTACAGATTCATTAACAAATTTTTTCACACGGAAAAAAATAGGGGAAGAAAGTGGAAAACTAGTTTTAAGTCGCCGGTCATTAGTGCCCTGCAACTTAAAACTAGTTTTCCACTTTTTTCTCATTCGTAAAAATCCTTTACGTCCTGAGAAGAAAATTGCTGTAATTTCCCAAAAGAAGAAAATATAATTTTCTAAATGTGAATATGGAATTTTCTTTTTTATTTCTTTCTTCTTTTCTAAAAGTGAATTGATTGTTCGTGCGCGTGACTGTGTGGCGCTCCAACTAGGAAGCGTTGCCAGTGACACGTCTCAAGATCGCTTCAGGGCAAAAGAATGTGTATATATGGATATATGAAACGAATGATTGCACAGCCATGCAAAATGCAAGACATTCATGTAAACACGCACCGAAGTTGTTAGCGCCCCGATCTATACGAAAACCGACAGAAAGAACCAGAACTCTCTTGGTAATTAAACGTTTCATAAGAAACCGTTAACAAACACTATACACTATATATATGCGCCGCTCGCGCTCAAACAAGACGACGCCTCACCTTGTTCCGTTCCTCGTATGTGCCAGTCGCACATGTACATACAAAAATATGTATGTGTATATATTCAGACAGATTTACCGAGTGGGAAATTCAAATAGAAAAACTAGAGAGTTTCGCAGTAAAATGTGTGTATGGAAATCAGGATCTTCGCAAGAGAAATCCCGCAGAGGGTCGAGTACTTGACACAATTATATAAATTAGTAATTTGCTTTAAGTCTCAATACTGGTATTTATTTAAAAGAATTTTCGTACTAAGAATCCTTTTAGTATCCTTTTAGTTAGAAAACTATTTTTTAAACTATTTTTTCAAAATCTTCAAACTTTTCTTATTTATCTTCATAGATATCTTTAACCTTCGCGCTACCAAAGATTTCTGTATACGCGGACTCCGATATGCGGTCACCCGGGGTGATCAAACGCTTTTTTATTTTTATTTTTCCAAAAACGATTCAAATTCATCAAAGTTTTTCCATATAATTATGTGTTAATCTGTTAATACAAATACTGTGTTTCATAATGCTTTTATGCATACTACAGATAAAAATCGAATTATTATTTAAACAATTTTTAATAAACAAATTATTGTTAATTGTTATTTATCAAGTTTTTAAAGAATGCATCTAGAAAGTTGCAGTATTTTTCCTAATTTTGCAATTTAATAAACTCTACATGATTACAAATAATGATTAAATAATTGAATTATTATTTAAACAATTTTTAAACAAATTAATAATTTGTTTCAAAATTGTAATCTGTAATCATATAAAGTTTAATAAATTGCAAAATTATGAAAAAACTGCAACTTTCTAGGTGTATTCATCAGGGCTCGAACAAAAATTCAATTAGCTTTAAAAATTTTTTTAAATTCTCGTCAAAATTTCAATTATCTTTAGAAATAATTAAATTCTTTTCCGAAATTCAATTATTTTCAAAAATTTTAATAAAATTCTTGGCAAAATTTCAATTATTTTTAAAAATTCTCCTCAATTCAATGATTTTTTAAAGGCATCTACTATTTTAATAAAATTTTCCAAAAGAATTCAATTATTTCAAAAAAAATTTAATAAAATTCTACATAAACCTTTAATTATTTTCACAAAATAATAAAAATTTCACAGAAATTCAACTATTTACAAATTTTATATAAATTTCTTATAGCCATAATTCAATTATTTTCATAAATAATAAAATTTATGACAGAATTTTGATTATTTTAAATACAATTTCATTCGAATTCCTCGAAAAAATGTAATTATTCATAACAATTTTATTAACATTCATCAAAAGAATTCAATTATTTAAAAATTTGTTTATAATATTCTTAATGAGAATTTATTTTTAAGAAGTAATCAATTATTCAATAAATTATTTATTTTTGTATAATTTAAATAATTGAATTCTCGTAGAATTTTCTAATCAAAACTGATTTGAAAATTAATATTTTTGGAAATTTTATATAATAATTGAATAGGTATTAAAAGCATTGGAGCATGAATTTTTAGAAAAAATTGAATTTTATAAAGGTTTCAAATTAAAATCTTGGAAAATCTGAATTTTTCATATACTTTTCAACTAACAATTCTGTAGAATTAATTTTTTTTATAAATTCTCGTTAAAATTTTAATTATTATCTTTTCAAATAATAAAATTCTTCTAAGAAATTCAATTGTTTTCAAAAATTTTAATGAAATTTTTGTCAAAATTTCAATTATCTTTAGAAATAATTAAATTCTTTTCCGAAATTCAATTATTTTCAAAAATTTTAATAAAAATTCTTGGCAAAATTTCAATTATTTTTAAAAATTCTCCTCAATTCAATGATTTTTAATAGGCATCTACTATTCTAATAAAATTTTTCAAAAGAATTCAATTATTTAAGAAACAATTTCATAAAATTCTACACAAATCTTTAATTATTTTCAAAAAATAATAAAAACTTCACAGGAATTTCATTATTTACCATTTTTTTTTATAAATTTCTTCGCAATCATTCAATTATTTTCATAAATAATAAAATTTTTACAGGGATTCAATTATTTTGGTAAATAATAAAATTCTTATTAGGAATTCGATTATTTGGATATAAATAATAAAACTCATTGCAGAAATGTAATTATTCTTTAATATTTTATTAAAATTCGTCAAAAGAATAAATTCAATTATTTAAAAATTTATTAATAAAATTCTTTATGAGAATTCAATTTTAAGAAACATGCAATTATTCAATAAATTTTTTTTCATTTAAATAATTGAATTCTAGTAGAATTGTCTCATAAAAATTGATTTAAAAAATTTTTTTTTTTGAGAAAGTTTAATTGTGGATTTTTTTATATTATTTGAAGTTTTTATTTTGTAATATACATTTAATTGAAGAATTTACGAATAATTGAAATTTCGTAAAATTAAATATTGTAAACAAATGAATTTGAAAATTGTTAAAAAACTTTTTCGAAAATTATTAGAAATAATCGATTTTAAGAAGAATTTTAGTTGAAAATTCTTGTAAATAATAATTTAATTCTAACAAGAATTTTATTAAATTTTTTTTTTTTAAATAATTGAATCATTTCGTATTAAAATGTATTAAAATTGTTTTAAAATAATTGAATTCCTGCGATGAATTTTATTATAAAAATAATTGAATTCTTCCAAAGAATGTTTTATTAAAATTTTTGAAAATAACTTAATTCTTATCATTAAAAATTTTTTTAAATAATTTAATTCTTGCGAAAAATGTTATTAGCATTTTTGAAAACAATAAAGAAGAATAGTTAATTATGTAGTTAGTAGGTGAATTTTTTAAATTTTGAATCTGAAATTATTCAACAATTAATATATTTGAAAATATAAAATTTTAATTTGCAAAATAATAAATGGAACAGTAACATTTACGATAGTAATTAATAATTATTACATTTATTATTATAATCATAAGAATGTAAAGAACAAAGATTATAATTTTTTTTTAAAAAATGGTTTATTTATATTATTTAAATGTTTATAAATATTTTCATCATTACTTGATATAAATCCTTCTTCTTTTTATATTTTTATTCTTATTAACCATTAGAAATAATTTTATTTCTTCACAGATTCAAAGAGGGCGTATTTTTATAGGTGATCCTCGTTACTTTGTTAGACGTGCTTACGCATATTTTTTTTCTGTAAAGAAAAATAATGTTTTAGATGTTTGTCCCAGTTTCTTGACTCTTTTCGTATTTCCTTAGTGCTCTTAATCGAAATGACACTATTCACTCGCCAAGAAATGATTTAGTAGACGTATTTTGTTACACAGACAATATTTATCGCCTCGAGAAAATGTTATAAGTATCGTTACTTTCTATACAGAGTGAGAAGAATAAGAAGTATAGACACAAGAGTGTCGCGATTTTTTTTTTACAAAAAAGTGGAAAAAATAATTCTCTTAATTCAAGAAATTTTTTTGTTTAGAAGAATTAAAATTAAATTAATTAATTTTTAGACGAATTGAATTGTAATTTGAAATTGAATTTAAATTAATTAATTTTTAAGAGAATTTGTAATTAAAGTAATTACCAAAATGAAAATAAAAGATAATTTTATTTGCCGCACGAATGTTTTGAGTGTTTACACTTGAAGGAGTGAATTTTTAGTAAATATTTACTTCTTTTGTTTGCATATATATTGAAGTCTCTCGCCCAAATAGCCACGGGGTATGGTCGATAGAAAAATGATCGGACGAATTTTTTTTTTTTTTTTCTAACAAAACTTCCGGGTCCCAGGTGTATATCTCGTCTCCTCGATAATTAATCTCTCTCTCACTCTTTGAGATTCTTGAAAAACGTTCAAGTGTCAAGCAAAGAAACGAAATGAAAGCAGGGTCCGAGAAAACAGAGTCATTTCTGCAGTGCGACAGGTAGAAAATAAGAGATGTTGATGCGAAATATATACAAGCGAAGACTAGAAGTGTCTATCAGGGTGGTCTCATCCTTGTGGTCTCTGTTGAATTCCTCTTTATTTTTTTTTTTTGTTCACTTCACTTCAAAATACGCCCTCAAAAAGTCAACATCAACAAATCGAAATAAATTAAGTCGAGATTTTTTCCGTGTACTAGAAAAAAAGGGAAATTATCCATTAGAGAAGAATTTAGTTTAATTTTTTTATACAAAAAATGGAAAAGGTTTAAATTTTATTTTCTTAGTCAAAAAAATAGTTGTTAAAAATTTTCAAATTCAAATAAATTCGTAAAAAGAAAAATTTTCAAGCATATATTTTTTTCATTTTACATTTTTTTTACTTCATTTATTAACAAGATAGTAAAAGATTTTAACTTTTCTTCGCAATAAAATAACTTTTTTTTCGTACACCAAACTTATAGTGTGAGTGGCCTTGAAAATAAATAAGTCATACTTAAAACGCAATAAACGGAAGTAAATTCCCTTTTTTTGCAGTCTAATTTTCTTTTTTACGATTAGTTAAAAAAAAAAATTTCTCTGGATAATGAAATTGTATTGAGGTTTCAACAAGTTGTAAATGAAAAATTTTTCACTAATATCCCTTAAAAACTTGTTAGTATTGGAGACATAAAAAATTTTTTTCCGTTCTTTTTTTAGAGGTCTAACGGTGCTTCTCATTTTTTTTTTTTTTTTGCAACGGTATTACCTCCATATACCTTTTTTTCCCTCATCAGTTATCTTTGAAAAATTTTCCCCCCCTCGCCCTCGGAAACTTGTCATGCAACATTAAAAATGAAAATCGTTCTTGAAAGTTTTATGGGGGCACGGAGAGGAAAAAGATGTGTCCCCACGCGGTATAGCGAAATATATGGGTCAAGTCGTAAAAATGTTAAAAATCAGAAGGGGTGTCACCCCCCATGATTCTTGCTACCTGTTACCGTTATACTCCTCCTTTGGTTTCGTCCCAAAAAAAGTTGCATGAGAAAATGAAAATTAAGAAGCGTGGAGAAAACGTTTCTTTCTGGTGTATTATTTTTTAATTTTCTGAGTTTTCTTTCTGCTGTTTTTTTAAAACCGTTTTTTCAATTTTTTTCTGTTATTTTCAATTTTTATTCTTTTTTTTTGCAGGAAAAATTGTGAAAAAAGCGATTTTTAAATCTTTAATTCAAGCGAACGCCAATTATAGAAAAAAATTTTTCCAACTTTGACAGTTGTATTTGAAGTACCTACAAATTCCATTCTTTAATTCTAGACCAAAATCATTCATAAATATTCAATATTTTCTTCAAATTCTATAAAAATAACTTCTCTTGCTCTAAATTTGTCAAATTATATATAAATTAAAAATTCGTCGTTTCCGTTCACTTGTTTTATCAATTAACTACATTTTTTGAAAAATATTTATCTCTTAGTTATTGTAAAATAAGAAGAATATGGTCAGGGTTCGAACTAGATCCGTAAATCCCGTAAAAGACCGTAACTTTGCTTAAAGTCCGTAAAAGTCACTTTTGTTTTTAAAAAAAGGTCAGTAATTTGATTGAAAAAGAACGAAAAGTTCGTAAATTGTACGATATAATTTGGAGAATTTTAGAGAAATTACAAATCAATGCTGAAATTCAATTATTTTCAAAAGTAACAAAATTCTTCGCAGAAATTCAATTATGTTCAAAAAATTAAAAAAATTCTCATCAGAATTAAAATATTAATTTTCTTCATAAATAACAATATTCTTCTCAGAAATTCAATTATTTTTAAAAATTTTAATACAATCCTTGACATAATTTCAAATATTTTGAAAAATTTCCCTCAAATCAAGGATTTTCAATATCTACTATTTTAATAAAATTTTCCAAAAGTATTTAATTATTTAAAACAAATTTTATAAAATTCTATACAAACATTTAATTATTTTCAAAAAATAATAAAAAATTTACAGAAATTCAATTATTTACAAATTTTTTATAAATTTCTTCGCAACAATTCAATTATTTTCAAGAGAATAGTATTCTTCGCAAAAATTAAATATTGTTCAAAAATAATAAAATTCTACTTTGGGATTTAATTATTTTCACAATAATAAAAATCATCGCAGAATTTCAATTATTTTTAATACAATTTTAATCTTTCTCGAAAAATGTAATTACTCTAAAATTTTTATTAAAATTTTCTATACTTTTAACTATAGCAATTCTGAAGAATTAATTTTTTTGAAAAAGTTTAATTTAATTATTGTTTAATAATTTGAAATTTTCGTTTTCTAATACATTATTTAATTAAAGAATTTACGAATAATTGAATTTTTGTAAAATTGAATTGTAAACAAATGAATTTGAAAATTCTCAAAGAACTTTTTCCAAAATTATTAAATATAATGCTTTTAGAGAAGAATTTTAGTTAAAAACACAAAAAAAAAATTTATTTTTGGGAAAATTACAAATTATTGCTGAAATTCAATTATTTTCCAGAGTAATAATATTCTTTGCAAAAATTAAATATTGTTGAAAAATAATAAAATTTTTCTTTGGGATTCAATTATTTTCATAAATAATAAAACTCATCGTAGAATTTCAATTATTTTTAGTACCTACAATTTTAATCGAATTTCTCGAAAAATGTAATTATTCTAAAAGATTTTAGTAAAATTCGTCGAAAGAATTTTAATTATTTAAAACTTTGTTAATAAAATTCTTTATAGGAATTGAATTTTAAGAAACATTCAATTATTCAATAAATTATTTCTTTTTGTACTAAAATAATTGAATTCTAGTAAAATTTTTTAATAAAATTTAATTTAAAAATGAATTTCAGTTGAAATTTTGTATTATAATTGAATATTAAAAGCATTAGAGCGGGAATTTTTAGAAATAATTGAATTTTGAAATTCATTTTTTTGAGAAAGTTTAATTGCGGTTTTTTTATATTATTTGATGTTTTTATTTTGAAATATACATTTAATTGAAGAATTTACGAATAATTGGAATTTCGTAAAATTGAATATTGTCAAAAATGAATTTGAAAATTGTCAAAGAACTTTTTTCAAAATTCTTAAAAATATTTGATTTAAAGAAGAATTTTAGTTAAAAATTCTTAAAAATAATAATTGAATTGATAACGTTTTTATCACTCGGTCATCTTTAATTATTATAAAACATGAAGAAATCGATGACTCCGAGTCGAAGACTCGGAGTTATCGATATCTTCATGTTATATATATATAGTTATGGAAAATTTAATTTATAGTGTGGTTAATTGATAAAACAAATGAATAGAAACGGCGAATTTGCAATTTATATGCTTCGAAAAATTTAAAGCAAGAGAATTTATTTTTATAGAATTTAAAGAAAATACTTAATATTTATGAATGCTTTTGGTCTAGAATTAAAGAGTGGAATTTGTACTTCATATTGCACAACTATATCATAGCTTACAAATTTTTTTCTATAATTGGCGTTTGCATGAACCCAAGATTTAAAAATCGCTATTTTCACAAAAGAATCTCTAACTGTTAAGAATTATATTTTCATATTTACATGATTAAATTTTTTATATCTCAACACATTTGACTCCAAATTTATTGAACCTTAAAATGATCCTGGTTTGATAGCCTTTACACCCATTTTTACTAAAATATTTGAATTTTAAGTAAAGCGATCATTTAAATGTACTCAGTCCAAATGTACTGAAACTTTTTGACCTAAGTGTAAGTGATAAATTTTTTCTATCTTTTTTTTTAATTAGGTACATATAAATTTCTTCTAGAATAAGATTTTTATCTAACTAATTAATATTTTTATTTTTATTTCAAAAAAAAAAAGGAAAAAACTGACGGACGTTAAACAGTTGATGAGAAATGGGTTGTCATTTACAAGAATGATTCATAGTTGGAGAAAAAAAAAGTTTCTAGATCTGTCAGAGTCATCATCATTCTAAAAGTTATATTATAAATTAAGAAGAAACGAGGGGTGGGCTTGAATATCGCGACGACTATGGTATTCGTAACCCTGGAATATCACACAAGATGAGAATCAGGAGCAAGAAAAAAAAAGAATCTTGGGGCGTATAATCGTTGATGCCTGACTTGGTTTTCATCTTCTTCTTCACACACAACGAGAAGCTAACGACGTGCATTGAGAGAAATTCTCGCCCGTTTGTACACGTGACATGCAAAATTTACCCCATATGACTGCAGAGAGAGAGAGAGAGAGAGAGATACGAAAAAGGCTCGATCGCAAGCCAAAGGTCCTCTCCTCCGTTGGGAATGACTGGTTGCGATTCAGACCGAAAAAAATAATGAAAGCCTTAAAAAGAAGGAACCCCCAAAAAGCCACGACCCGCCACGACTGAGCTAATTCGACCAACAAAACGAACGTTTACGTTCACTTTACATAAGTGCCAAGTCATTCAACTTTTTTTCTTCTTCACCTTTTTTTTCACTCTTATCCAAAACGAGACTCCTATTTTTGAAGAATAATATAGAAATAGGTATACACAGATGCTCGAATTTGATTCGTATATAGATTCTTTTGTATCTCTTTTATGAATTGTATCATATGAATGAGAATCCATCGTATTTTGTCCATAAAAGAGGGATGTTTGGTTAAAAATAATTTCGAGATTTTTGATGGGAAAAATTTAAATTTGAAACAATAATAATGAGAAAGGGGAATAAAGTTCGATTTTCTCGAGATTGAGGATTGAGAGAGGAAGTTGGATGAGAGTATAAAGGGGTAGTGGTGGTTTGTTCGAGATATGCATTTCGTGGATTAAGGATGTTAGCCAGGCAGTCTCACGGTGAGCTGGCGCGGTAGGAGTCTATAATAAGATGTAACTAAATTATGATTGGATTCATCATTGTTGCCAACGGCGTTGAAATTGTCGACCTTCCGGTCAGCGTCTCTGCTCCAACTTTCCACATCGATGGGTCAATATTTTTTCAATCTCTGGTCATTCTATATGAAGCGTGATATACCATGATCCCAAATGAGCGATTGCCAACGGTAAACTATAAGACGGAAGAAGAGCCCTGCACTTTTGCCTCTCTGTACATACTTATTTTGTTTTTCTTCTTATATATATATATATAATGCATATATAAAATGCAGTCAACACACTCCATACACGAGTATCTCGGAAGCAGGGTTGCTTTGATTTAATGACGCTGAACATCATTCGATATCCCACAAACACTGGATTTATAATCTTCCAAATGAACTGCATTAATCAAAATAACTCTCCAGATATTGTTTACTCATTTTTAAAATAATACATCTTCATTTATTTATTCATAAAACTAATAACAATTCTAACTAACTTTTTACATAATTTTTTTAAATAAAATTAGCAATTTAAAAGAATAGAATTTAAAAATTTTTAATTCAAATTTTTTTTTAATAAATATAAAATATGAATTGGAATATAGATTAATAGTATTATAACCACAGTAATCATATATTCTGAGACAGGGAATTTGAGGAAAAGTCAGACATTTTTACACGAAGAAAGAATATTGTATATTAAATTTTGTTAAAGTATTTTAGAAATTGTGGAAAAAGTGCGACAAATCGAAATTTTAATATAAAAAATACTAAACTTTAAAAAAACTTATATGAATTTTAGTACAATTATATTAGAATTTAATTAATATTCTTGATATCTGATATAATTATAGGTATACTAAATTTCACATAAGTTTCTTTAAAGTTTAGTATTTTTTATATCAAAATTTCGATTTGTTTCACTTTTTACTACTTTTTCCCCAATTTGCAAAATAACAATTAAATATTTAAAAATTGATTCAATTTTAAAAAAGTTGCGTTTATAATATTCATAAATAAATAAACTTAAAAAGGTTTTAATTTAAAATTTCAATTTTTATGAATTTAATTAGAAATTTTAAAAAAATTAGATTTTTGCAAAATGTTAATCATTTAAATTCTTTTTTAAATTAGTTAAATTTGTATACATATGTATATATAATTAATTATTAAAAATAATAGATTTATAGAAAAATTTAAGTTAAAAACATTTTAAAAAATTGGATTTTGGAGAAGTTATAAATGATTGCAGAAATTCAATTATTTTCAAAAGTAACAAAATTCTTCTCATAAAGTTCAATTATGTTCAAAAATTAAAAAAAATTCTCTTAAAAATAAAAATTATTTTTATAAATAACAAAATTCTTCTCCAAAATTCAATTATTTTCAAAAATTTTCCTCACTTCAATGATTTTTTTTTAGTATTTACTTTTATAATATCTATTTATAAATAACAAAATTCTTCTCCAAAATTCAATTATTTTCAAAAATTTTCCTCATTTCAATGATTTTCAATATCTACTATTTTAATAAATTTCTCAAAAGAACTCAATAATTTATTAAAAAAATTTAATGAAATTAAACTTAACATTTAATTGTTTTCATAAATAATAAAAATTGCACAAGAATTCAATTATTAACAAAATTTTTTATAAATTTCTTCACAATAATTCAATTAATTTTATAAATAAAAAGTTTTTTTTATGAATTTAATTATTTTTATAAATAATGAATTTGTTTGAGGAATTTAATTATTTTCATAAATAATAAAGCTCATCGCTGAATTTTAATTATTTTTAGTATAATTTTAATCGAGTTCCTCGAAAAATGTAATTATTCTTAAAAATTTTATTAAAATTCATCAAGAGAATTCAATTATTTGAAAATGTTTTTGATAAAATTCTTTATGATAATTGAATTTTAAGAAACATTCAATTATTCAATAAATTATTTCTTTTTGTACTAAAATAATTGAATTCTAGTAAAATTTTTTAATAAAATTTAATTTAAAAATGAATTTTAGTTGAAATTTTATATTATAATTGAATATTAAAAGCATTAGAGCGTGAATTTTTAGAAATAATTGAATTTTGAAAAGGTTACAAATTAAAATCTTTGAAAATCTGAAAATCTGAACCTTTTATTTACAGTGTTCGTAAAATTGAATTTTAAACAAATGTTTTTGAAAGTTCTCAAAGAACTTTTTCAAAAATTATTAAAAATAGTTGATTTAGAGAAGAATTTTAGTTAAAAATTCTAAAAAATAATTAATTAATTGAAATGATGAAAATAATTGTTAAGAAGTAGAATATTTTTATAATATAAAATAATGATTTTATCATTTTTCTATCTTCAATTATTATAATTCTATAGTTGTGAAAAATTTTATTCCTGTGGGAAAAAAATAATATTTAAATATTTATTTGAAAAATAAGTTTTATTGATGTTCTCGAATAATTTAACAGTGTTAAAGAGATTCGTAAATAAATATATAACAGAACAATTTTTGGAGTAAAAGTTTTTTCTTTATTTTTTAAAAATTCTCAATTTCATTTTCAATTAAAATTTGCATTTGACAAACAGAATTTATAAACATTTTTTTCCTTTATTTTTCAAAAACTTTAAATTTTATTAAACCAATTGTAATTAAAAAATAGAAATGATGCAAATTATTTCCTTATGAAAATTGAGAATTTCCCACAAAAATATTAAGAAACGGGAATATGTAATGTTTTTTTCCCCAAAAGAGAAGAATGAGTTTGTGAACAATTTTGTTATTGAGAAATAAAAATTGTGCATAAAATGGATATATTTCCTATTTCTTAATCATAATTTTTTAACAATTGACAATTTTCTAATATTTTTTTATAAATAAATAGGAAAATAAATTGCATATAATTTGGATCAGCCAAACGAAATTTGTTATAAATAAGCATATAAAAAACAGAATTTATTTCTTAATCATAATTATTTTTAAATTTTCTAATTTCAAATAAATGCATATTTTCGATTTGTCAAACAATATTTTCTAAAGACAAACATATCATTCTAAGTATAAAGTTGTATAAATTTTTTTTTCTGATTCGAAAATAGAAAAATTCACTCCCGAAGTTGTAGAAAAAATGAAAAATTGCTAGAAATAAGCAGAGAAATTCCTGAAAGTTTAAATTTTCTTCTGTAAAAGTAGTAAAAGTTACTTTTTATTCGATTTTTCGGTGATGCGTGATTGTTATCGCAAATTCAATAAGTGCTTTGTCCCGCATATATATCTAACTCTGTTGAACTGAAAACTTTCATACATGAGCTCTTGATATTTTTTTCTTTCATTAAAATGTGTAAAAAAAAAAAATCCGTAAAAATTCAGAGAAAAAAAGTTTAGTTTACATTTTTATTTTCTAAAAAACGAAATAAGCAAAACTATAATAAAATTATAGAAAAAGGACTGTGTCCATAACTATATTTCACATTCTAGTACTTTTTTACTTTCGTAGATATTTTTTTTTTCATTTACTATTATTACGATCCCTTTTTCACTTTTACGATCGTTTGTAGATTGTATTTGTCGTACTGCCATAAAAATTATACAATCGCTCTGTAAACCTTAACTGCAGACACTTGAGGAACAATGGTCGCAGTGAATAGATCGTAATCGATTCGTTTGTTGCGAAAATCTAGATTTGGTCACTGTCTACAGGTACAATTTACCTGAATTTCGAAAATAAATCTAAAATTTCCAAATATTTATTACTATAACATTAAGAGTTTGTTGCCCGCCTTTTTACAGCAGTTAAACTATTGCCTAAATTCTTCCCCTGTGCCTTTTTTTTTTTTTTTTTTTTTTTTGAAAACGAAGTAAAGATCGTTAAACACTTCTAGATTTCGATATTTGTCCGAGTTTTATAGTTTTCAGAACATTTTTTTCCAAGTAGTAATTTTCAAATAACTGTCAGTCCCTTTGGAGGAAAAAATTTTTTTAAATAAATGAGAAATAAAATTGTTTTACTAAATATTTTTTGTATTTTAATATTCTTTCTTTTCTGTATTTAATTATTTACATAACTATATTATTTATTTCTATATTTAAATAAACTGTATTATTAAATTTTATATTTATATTTCAATCGAAAATAAGGTTCTTAATTAAAATTTCTACACTTGTTTTTTTCTTTAATTTAATTTTGATTTATTTCCAATTAAAAAAATTCTATTCTAATTTAAATTTTTCTTCTAATTTGGATTAAAAAACATGTTTTATAGGTCCCGTTTCTTTTTCACTTTTCGATATCATCTCATCCTCCCATTTTCAAAACTAAATGTTACATAACTTTCATAAATCTGATTTTTCTACCTGAAAAATAGAGCCCTCCTTCTTCTCTTTCCTCAAAAACCGTTATGCAATACATATTTATGGTTAAAACACCTTTTTTTGGAGGCGTGAAAAATAATGATAGTATATAAATCGTTATTTATTGTGTGAACAATATTTTTTTTTTTTTTTTTTTATATAAAAAAGGAGAATAAAATTGTTTGAAAATTGAGAAAGAGAGAAGGGAAATTAAAAGAGAATTAAAGAGATTATGTTAGAATAAAATATCATTTTTCTGTCGAGGGAGAAATAAATGAAAAATTTGTTACAAATGCAGCAAAAATATATTTAAAAAGAAAAAAAATTATTTTCTATATGCTTTCATGACGCAGCAGCAGCAGCAACAGCAGCAGTAAAATAAGCATCCTTGTCGCTTCTTGATGAGCAAAGACGAGAAACGTCTGTTGATTTCAGATACCGATATCCGACCCGACGACCCGATATTGCTACGCGAGACATGCGATACATCTTTTTTGCAAGTTTGATTGCTCCAGGAGAATTCGACACAACTTTTTCTTTTATTTATTTATTTTTTTTTTTTTTGCTTTTAATGACGAAACATGCATTCGTTTATGCTTGTCTTCTTAATTTCAATCGATGAAACTTTATTTCAGATGTGTCTTAAAATTGCCGGGAAATTTTTTTATTTTTGATGTTTTTTTTTTACAATTTTCTTACTTTTTTACTATTTTTTTATATTTAATTTTTTACTATTTTTCGAATTATTTGTTTCTACCATTTTTTTAAATTATTTTCTAATATTTTGTACCATTTTTGTATTTTTTTAAAATATTTTTTTTGAGCAAATTTTAATAAATTAAAATGTTTTTAAAAACTAAATATTAATGTTTAGTGAAACTTTATTAAACATTTCTTTCGAAACATGTAGTAAAATTTTGTTTCGGAAATATTAAAATTTACTTCAAAATTAGTAGAATTTTCTACAGAAATATAGTAAAATTTATTACTTTGGAAATATTAAAAATTGCCAGAAATTGTTTCTATTATTTTTTCCATTTTCTTCGTACTCAAAAGAATTAAATAGTTTTTGGTAAATAAAAATAACTATTGAATTTCTGATTCGATATTAAAGTTTGAATTTATTGGAACATGTATTCATGTATTTTCCATTTTTTAAATTTCTATTATTGAAGAAACTTATTAATTTTCGATTTATAAAAGCTCCAGAAAATTTTACTTATTTTCTGAGTAAATTTTACTCAATTAAAATTTTTCTAACAATAACAAAAATTAAATGCAAAAATGTACTGGAACTTTAATAAAATTTTCCTTTGAATTAGTAAAATATTTTTTTTCTAAATGGTAAAATTTACTTCGAAAATAGTTAAGTTTTCTTCGGAAATAGTAAAATTTGCTTTTCAATTATTGAAATTCAACAGAAATGAGCGCAAAAATACAAAGTCAGTTTTTTAGTGCAATTTAAATTAGTAAGAATTTTTATTTCTTGCATTTATTATTTTTTTCTTTTATTTTCTATTAAAAACAATAAACAATTTTTAGTCAATAAAATTAACTATATAAAATTAAACACTAGTCTGCAAATCTTAATCAGAAAAAATTTAAACTTATTTGAACATTTATTCTTTTTTGTTCGTTTGACTAATTTCAGTCGATAAAACTAAATTTCAAATTTGTCGTAAAATATCCAGGAAATTTCATTATATTTTGTGAATAAATCTGACTGAATTAAAAATTTTTTAATAATAGAAATAAAAAATTTACTGAATTATTAGCAAAAAAAAAAAAAATTCTACCAAAAAATAAATTTTTAACTGAACTATCAATTCAGATCTATATTTTATACTTTCAAATAAAAAATAAACAATCTAAAATTTTAATTTAATCTAAATTTTCAGTACTTTGAACTATTAAAAGCTTGTATTGTTATAAAAATTATAATTGTCTGTCAACAAGCAACGAGTTTATTAGCATAATCAAAGGTTGAATGTCTTGTTGATATATTGTAATTTTATTTTATATTTTTTATATTTGTTTTATTTTGTATTCAAATGAATTTATTTCTTTATTCAAGTGCAATATTTATTTTTTTAATTTTTGCTATCTTTTTTTTAAATAAAATTAGCAATTTTAAAAATAATAGAATTTAAAAATTTTTTAATATAAATTTTTGTTAAAAACACTAGAAAAAAATCAAATTTTGAAAAAATTACAAGTAATTCAAGAAATTCAATTATTTTCAAAAAAAAAAATAAAATTCTTCTTATAAAATTCAACTATGTTCAAAATTTTAAAAAAATTCTCGTAAAAATCCCAATTATCTTTGTAAATGACAAAATTCTTCTCTAAAGTTCAATTATTTTCATAAATGTCAAAAAAATTCTTGTCCTAATTTCCATTATTTTCAAAAATAAAATGCATTTTTCTAATTTTAATGATTTTCAATATCTACTATTTTAATAAAATTTCCCAAAAATAATTCAATTATTTAAACAAAATTTTAATAAAATTTTATGCAAACATTTAATTATTTTCATAAATAATAAAAATTTCACAGGAATTCAATTATTATTTTCATAAAAAATAATTTTAAATTCTAGAAAATAATAATTGAATTAAAATTATGAAAAGAATTTTGATGAAGTTACAGTAACAATATTCTTATAATATAAAATAATGATTTTATCTCTCGGTCATCTTTAATTATTAGAAAACATGAAGAAATCGATGACTCCGAGTCTTCGACTCGGAGCAATCAATATCTTCATGTTTTATAACAATACTTTTATAAGTTGTTTAATTTAAAAAAGGTTTGAATTTGAAATTTTTGAATGTCTTTATTTCTGTGGAAAATCCTGTTCCAAAAATAAGATTAAAAATAGAAATTGTGCAAATATTTTTCTTCTTTTTCTAAAACAAAATAATAAGGTTGTTAAAAAATTGTCAATAATAAACAAAAATAATGCAAAATAAATAAATTTTCTATTTCTTAATCACAGTTGTTTAACAATTTTCTAATTTTGTTTAGAAGTAAAGAACAAAAATCTGCATAATTTAAATTTGACAAAACATAATATTTAACAAAATTTTAGTCTTTTAATGAAAAGAAGTGAAAAATATTCTGATTATTTCTATTTGTCATTACAATTTTGAATTAATTGTAAAATAAAAATATTTATAACATAATAAATAATATAATAGGATACAATCTATCTAAAGATAACAAAGAACAAAAGTATAAACAAAAGACAACTTCAGAGTGTGAGGGACAGAAAAAGTGAATGAATGAAAGACTGGAAGAACATTCAAATTATTATAGTTAATTTTTCAAATTTCTGTTTTCATTTCTTTTTCCCCTTTTTTTTGTCTCTCTATTTCTTCAGAAAGGACAAAAAATGATTTTTTAAAGAACCAAAAATGATGATCAAGTCCAAAATAAAAGTCGCTGAAAGGAAAAATAAATCCTAACTCAACTAAATCAAACAAAAACGAAGAGAAGGGGAAAATTAAATTTAGATCCTAAAAGGATTAAGTTGGATTGAGTTGATACATTTCAACGAAGGAAGACAGTCTGGAATTCCGCACACACAAACATCCTCTCGAAAAAAATTCCCCTCGACTGACCTGCTTTCATTTTTATTAGTCCTCATGATCCGTCAATCCCACAACTATTAGATCGCAGGACTTTTTTCTTTCATCCACAGTGTTAGTTAAATACACACACACACGTATTTTTCCTTCTTTTTTTTGTACCTGCCGCACGAAAATAGAGACCCACCTGCTGGGAAAAGCGACAAGCGACTTTCGTTCGGGTGACCCTTCGTCAGTTGCGTCAGGCACGAAAACAGTTATTTGCATCATCCATCAGCCAAAAAACGAAGAAAAAGAGATGAGAAAAAAATAAAAAAAAAAAGTGTAACATTAAAAAAAGGAAGAAAACTCGTCGTAAATGCTCTCCAATTCACCCGAGGGGGGGATTTATTTGCTTGTATTGTTGGTGATATTTTATTGGGTTTATGATGTCATTAATCTGATCTGAACCGCCCACTGCTTTAATCGTAACGCATCTGATCTTCGGCTGTTGTCCCCCACCCCCACTCCAATAAACACACATGTGACCTACCTGCCCTGTCATTTGGGAATTCGGTCAGACCACGCAGATTGCTGTGAGATTATTCCGGTGCGTAAACCACGGAGTTTATGGTTCCTGCGCGCTCGAGTTAGTGTCAAGTTTCAAAAAGAAGATCATCAACATTTCTTTCCATCCACAAGTCGAGGCTCCACTGTATATTGCTATATGTATACATTTATATATATCTCGTCGACTTGGAAAAATATATCTATGTATGTGTGTGTATATGCATTTGGCTTCCACGGTGAGATACTCAAGTTAAATGATCTTTTATTAATGGAATTTGATACTCAACATTTTTCTTCTTCTTTTTTCCTCAAATATATAATACACAGGGAATAAAGAACAAACTTCTTTTGTTACCTATATCTATATTTAAAGCTTTTGCATTACTATATGTATTTTTTAAATTGACTACTACTTCAGTTGAGAATATAAAAGATTCAATGTGACATGAGACTTTATGAGACAACTTTTTTTTTGCACCAGGACAAATGCAGTTTGAAAGTTATTATCACTTGTACATTAATTTTTATATTAAGGAGCAATTTTTTTTTTCAATTTCAATGTGAGTCTGTAAGAGAAAATAGTTTTTTTTGAAATTGTGAAAAAGCGGTAAGATTTCTTTTTTTGCTGTAGATACTAAAGTTGATGTGACGACGACGACGATAATTCTAAAGGATCAGTTTAGGAAATAAGGGAAAGAGAATTAGATTTTATTTTTTCTTTCAAATTCTTGGTTATGTATTTATACGTTTACTTAACTCTTGAGGAATATATATTCTGTTGACACTCGAAGAATGAAAATTTTGAAAGAAAATACTTGGGGATTCTACTTTCTAAGTGGTAGTAAAGTACCTACCCCAAAATTCGAAACAATTAACATTGTCAGTTTTTAAAAATACTAAACTTTTTGACAGATTATTTAAACAATTACAGTTAAATACTTTATAAATGAAAATCTAGATTTTTCTGGTTATTATTTACTAATTCAGATTAGATATAAGAAAATTCATAATTCAACATTTCTATGATAGAAGCTAATAAAATATGATCGACAGTTAATATATAAGTATAAGAATTATATAATTTTATAAATAGACTTATCTGTTTTTCATCTAATTTACCAGCTTTTAACTCGAATAATTAAAATTATCTTAAGAACGTAATTTATACACGATAAAAAATTCTTAAATTTAGCTATTCAATGTAAAAGTTTGTCCTTCTTGCTGCTAACTGTTGTTTACAATTATCAATTATGAATTATGAATTTTTTTAGTCTGAAAATTCAAAAAGAAATCAGGGCTGACTGAAATCAAGATTTTTTTTCAGCGTCCTCGTCATATTTCACTTTAAATTTACTGATAAAATAATGGATTGAATTAAAGTTCTTTATTAACAATCAGCTTTAAAGTATTATATTTAAATATATACACGTGTGGAAAAAGAATTGATTCGTTAGTTATTATTCATAATTCATGATATGTACGATAATTTCTGGTAAACATTAAAACAAGTTGTTTACCTGTTTTCAATTGAATAAATAAAGTCTATTACAAAAGGTGTTTGATCATATAAATTTTAAAACACACATATTGCATATCCATTATAACGCAACATCAAGAATCAAAAAATAACTATCGATTGCTGAAATCTGAAGTATGTATTTTAATTTTATTAGAGCATAAAATGATAATTAATTCTGAAATTAAAGTATTATTTGGTAGATAATTGTATTGTTAGTGTAAACATTAACGGATAAATTTTATATCTGTTTCTGATTAAATAAATTTTTCTTTTCTAGCACTCGGTGAATAAATAGAGTTGCTGATTAAATACTGCTACTTACAACTACTGAAAATAAATAAAATAATTACTAGTGATTGATTATTTAAAAGTGTTATTTAAAATAACTGCTCGAAAGTAATATATTTCCAAAAATGGATGAGGTGTTTGATACGAATCCTCTAGGGACAGTTCAGTTCATATCTGTCTTTACTTACTTATACGCAATGAGTGATTTCTTATACACTAAAGAATATCTCTCAGAAATTGATCAGAACAAACAGATACCAGTCGTTAACGCTCTCTATCAGTATTTCGAAGATCATCACGATAATCAAACAATGAAACTCAAATTAATTAGACATTTATTAAAAGACAGTGATCTGTACGGTGAACAAGAGACCGAAAATGTGGACATAATTTTTGTGAATACCATGTTTGACTACATCATTAAATCCCTTGTATTCAATAAATACGGAAATATTTACGGCTTCTTGGCAGACGTTGTACGTAATACAACAAATTTAGAATTAAATTTTGTACTTGAAAAAATATTTTTCAATCTCAAAAATGCAACATTTGACAATGAATACGGGACGAAATCATCTCTTACTCCTTTAGCAGCAAACAGAATATTTACAGACATAATAAAACCGTTATTTCCTAAAACACAAAAAAATCACAATATTCTTGGAATTGATTACATTTTCGCACAAGCTGGTTTAAATTTCATCAAAACTGGTATAATTAATGTTGCCTATTACACGGATTCAAAAATTGTTAATTTCACCAATAAAGGACTATCATTTGACGAATATTTATTAACAGGATTAATAGTAGGAAACAATTTAGGTAAAAATCGAAGTCTAGTAACTTTACAAGCATTTGCACTTCCAGCTCTTTTTTTATATGTTTCTGAACAAATTGTTGTAGACGAAAATATCACCAACATCGTTTCTGATCCAAATTATTGGAAACATGTTTATGATACGCTCTTCTCACATATTGATAATTTTTTTAATCAACAAAACAAACAATGGATCAAGGACACCAATTACCAACTGTATACGAGACTTTTGAGATTTTATAAACATTTAGTAAAAGCAATAGGCGTAATAAAGTTACAATGTCAACATTTAAATTTAAAGGAACCAGTAAAAGTGACAGTTCCTTTACTTTTATCTGAATGTGATTCGGAATATTTACCATGTTCGTCTGAAACTTTCATAAAACATATAAAGGATGTTAGTGAAGTATTTAAGAAACATGAATTAATTTCCCTTCGGCAATCATTTGGAAAATCTTTCTTCAACTCGAAAGATTATGATAAAGTCGATATACATTTACTTGCACCGAATGATAATGTAATTAACGGTTTTTTTGACAAATCTACACGATTGTCCTACGATTTGTTTGAATTTTACTACAGTGAAAATGAAACCACGGAATATTATGCATTAATGAGGGACAATTTAACTGCAAAATTAATTAAATTAGCCGATAATTCTCAAGATTTTCAAGAAGCAATCGGTATCAGCATGTCAGTCCTCCTAAAAAATCGTTTTCATCGCATGCAATTTAAATCAACTAATGAAACTATTAATTTATTTTTGCTAAAATTTGTATCTTACAAAAAATTACGTCTAGAATCGTATCTAACTTATTCTGGCACTGATTCATCATTAGGCGAGTGGTGGAAAGAATTCGGTCTAAATTTTGTGCCATTCTTTCAGTTAAAAACAGAAAAAGAAACCCAGGATCCTTACGATTTAAATGATAATATATTTGACGAAATAAAATATTTTTCTCAATTACCCGAAAATTTGTCTCAGTTAATAATTCAAAATAATACACGAATGCTGATGTCTACAGCTGGTACGAATATAAAGACGATTCTTCTAAAAAATGCTACTGATAAAGTTATCAGTACCACTGTCGGACAAGATAGTGAATACCTGCTACAATTAGAAACAATAGACAGGTGGCAAGTTTTGGAAAACATATCCCTACACATAGGTGAGCCTTCTTTTGGAATTAATTCCATAACTAAGGAGAATATCATTTTTCTCGACACGGTTATTTCTGCACTACAAGAGAAAAATATTTTTGTGAATATTAAAAAGTATCTCAGTAATATTCTAATTATAAAGTCATACACATTGAAATTATTGGAAGTAATCGGTGATAATCCGATTAAACGCATTGTGTTCGTAAAGAGAACAAATTCTACAAATAGCACAAACACCGGTTACGGTTACAAATTCTTTTATTTCAATTCAAGCCAAAGTGCCCAATTGAGAACAATTTTTGAAGAGAGTAACAAAACCTTCATTACCCTAAATCACACCAAACAAAATGGAGAAAAAGTTTACTCAATCGTTCGGAATGACACTTTCCAACTTCAGAAAGGAAATATATTTAAAATTGATAATCAACTGCTTAAGGATATTAACGAATTGAAATTTACCGGAATACCTATGAATATTTTTATTGGTAAAAAAGATTCAATTTGCAATCATAGAAACGAAGAGTGGTCTAAAACACTTGAATATTATGATCTATTCTTTAAATTAAAATGCGATATTCAACTAGAAATTGATAATTTAACAAATAGTGATGCAGAATTAAAAATTGATGCAATATATTCGTTTCGAGATAGAAAGAGGATCGAGATTAGAACAAGTTTCGATAAAATAGTTACTGATTATAATATGCAACTGGCACGTTATACTGTTTCGTTTGAAGATTATTATGCTATAAGGAATTTTGCCACGACTGGCTATACGAGAATAATGGAGAGTACACATGAGGCAGCTTACATGAAACTTGCTTTATATATAAATTGGCATTGAGACAATTTGGAGATCCATCCGATGAATTTCAGGGAACATTATATAGTTCCGAAAGAATACCAAATGCAGTTGTAAATAAAACATTTTCAGTTGGAGAAAAGTATACTTTACAAAAATTTGTCACAACGCATAAAAATGAATTGATTGTCATTAATTATGCTGATGTTGTAAAGTCTGGGTATACGAATGTTTTGTATGAAATAAAATTTACTAAGCCTTATTTGAAAGTGAAAATAAGAAAATTTTATTATCTTGACGATATAATATCAATTCTTCTACCAGGATCTAAATTTTCTATTGTGAGTGTTGGGAAAGTACAAATTTTTAATGTGGGTGATTTTTTAAAAGTAACTCTTTTGTACAATGATGTAAATCGAGACAAGTATGATGGGTATAAAAGTATTTTGCAAGAAATTACGAGAATTGATTCTAAGACTTAATATATTTTTTAAGCAAGTGAGAGAAAATGTATTTAAGATTTTTATTTGTTGTATTTAACATTTTTACTGTTTTATATAATAAATTTACTGCTATATTGAATAATTTTACTTAATTATTGTATCAATAATAAAATCCAAAATAACCTTTTCTTTTTAAATGAGAAGTAATTTAAAAAACTATTATTTTCTCCCACATGTAATATGTTATTAAATATTGTCTCAAGTTTTGGCTGATTTTAGATTTGTCTCGAAAATTTCTCATAAAATATTTAATAAATTAAATTAAAATTTTTTAACATGTTAAAACTATTATCTTAAAATAGAGACACGTGTAGAATAAAAAGTAATTCGTTATTTATTATTCATAATTCTCAATATAATAATTCTTTGTAAATATCTAAAAATTGTTTACCTGATACAATTGTATCAATAAAATATAACTGAAGGTTTTTAATTATACTATATTTGTCAAAAAGTTCATAAACTTTTCATTTCAAGTCATACATGTTACACATCTTTTCTCAAGCAACATCAAGACTCAAATAATAATTCTCGTGTCCTGAGAACTAAAGTAAGTACTTCTATTTTCATGAGCATAAAACATTAATTAATTAAATAACAAATTTTAAATATGTTTCTAAAAATTTTTTTCTCTTTTTTAGAGTTCGGTAATTAAATAGTATAAAGTTAAAGTAACTACTGAAAAACTTTTTAATTTTAAAAATGGATGAAGTACTCGACACGAATGCTTTAGGGACAGTTCAGTTCATATCTGTCTTTACCTACTTATACGCAATGAGTGATTTCTTATACACTGAAGAATATCTTTTAGAAATTGATCAGAACAAACAGATACCAGTCGTTAACGCTCTCTATCAGTATTTAGAAGATCATCACGATAATCAATCAATGAAACTTAAATTAATTAGACATTTATTAAAAGGCAGTGATCTGTACGGTGAACAAGAGAACGAAGAAGTGGACATAATTTTTGTGAATACCATGTTTGACTACATCATTAAATCCCTTGTATTCAATAAATACGGAAATATTTACGGCTTCTTGGCAGACGTTGTACGTAATACAACAAATTTGGAATTAAATTTTGTACTTGAAAAAATATTTTTCAATCTCAAAAATGCAACATTTGACAATGAATACGGCACGAAATCTTCTCTTACTCCTTTAGCAGTTAACAGAATATTTACAGACATAATAAAGCCATTGTTTCCACAATCAAACAAAAATCTCAATATTCTTGACATTGATTATATTTTTGCACAAGCTGGATTAAATTTCATCAAAACTGGTAGTATTAGTAACGTCTATTATACAGATCAAGAAATTTTTAATTCCACCAATGAAGAAATTTTATTTAACGAATATTTAACAACTGGATTAATAATAGGAAGCAATTTGAGTGAAAAACGAAGTCTTGCCACTTTACAAGCATTCGCTCTTCCAGCTCTTTTTCTATACGTTTCTAAAGTACATGTAAAAAACGAAAATATAACGAACATTGTTTTTGATCCACAATACTGGGAAGATGTTTATGAAACATTCTTCTCTTATGTTGATAATTTTTTAACCCAACAGAATAATGAATGGATCAAAGACACCAATTATCCATTGTACACAGAACTTTTGAAATTTTACAAACATTTGGAAAAAGCGAAAAATGTTTTAAACACACAATGTGAACATTTAGATTTAAGAAAGCATGTAACAGTGCCAGTTCCTATACTGTCATCTGTTTGCGCTTTAGTGCATTTACCTTTTTCATATGAAACGTTCAAGAGACAAGTAAATCATGTCAGTGAATTATTTAAAAAACATGATTTAATTTCCCTTCGGCAATCATTCGAAAAATCTTTATCGAATTCGGTAAATTATGATAATGTCATTATACATTTACTCGCCCCGAATGATAACGTAATTCAAGGTATTTTTGACAAATCTGCACGATTGCCTTACGATTTGTTTGAATTTTACTACAGTGAAAATGAAACCACGGAATATTATGCAGTAATGAGGGACAATTTAACTACAACATTAATTAAATTAGCCGATAATTCTCAAGATTTTCAAGAAGCAATCGGTATCAGCGTGGAAGTGCTATTAAAGCATCGCTTTCATCGCGTGCAATTTAAATCAACTGAAGAAACTATTGATTTATTTTTGCTAAAATTTTCAGTTTATAAAAAATTACGTCTTGAGTCATATCTAACGCATACTGACACTGGTTCATCATTAGGGGAATGGTGGAAGGAATTTGGTCTAAATTTGATACCATTCTTACAGTTGGAAGTACAAAAAGAACCCGAGGATCCTTACGGTACAAATGATAGTATATTTGATGAAATAAAATATTTTTTTCAATTTCCCGAAAATATGTCTCAAATGATAATTCAAAATGAAACACGAACATTAATTTCTTCAGCTGGAATGACCTTAAAAACAATTCTTCTAAAAAATGCAACTGAAAATATTATTAACGCGGTCGGAGTAAAAAATGAATATCTATCACAACTGGAAGCAATAGACACTGAGCAGCTTTTGCAAAAAATAACCCTACACCTAGAGGAACCTGCGTTTGGAATTAATTCCATGACTAAGGAAAATTTAATTTTTCTCAATACGATAATATCTGCACTGCAAGAGAAAAATATTTATCCTTTTCTAAATATTCAAAATTATCTGAATAATTTATTAACATTAAAATCTTACAATTTAAATATTTTGGAAATTGCTGGCAATAAGGTTAAACGTGTTGTGTTCGTAAAGAGTGCAAATTCAACAAATAGCACAAATACTAGTTACGGTTACAAGTTCATTCATTTAGATTTAAATCAAACTGCCCATTTAAGAACAATATTTAAAGAAGATAATAAAAATTTCATTACTCTAATTAAAACTAAACAAGACGGAGAAAAAATTTACTCTGTTGTTCAAAATGATACTTTTCAACTTCAAGAGAAAAATATCTTTGAAATCGGTAATCAACTGCGTAGAGATGTTAATGAATTTAAATTTACAGGAATTCCTACCAACTTTTTCGTGGATAAAAATGATAAAGATTATAATTGTAAAGAAAAAATGGGAATTAAGATAATTACGAATAATGCCTTATTCATTAAATTAAAATGCGATATTCAACTCGAAATTGATAATTTAAAGGATAGTGATGGAGAAAGAAAAATTAATGCAATATACTCCTTTCGAGATAGAAAGAAAATTGAGATCGGAAGAAGTTTTGTGAATATAGTAACTGATTTCAATATACAAAGGGCACTATTTACTGTATCATTTGAAGATTATTATGCTATAAGGAATTTTGCCACTACTGGCTATTCGAGAATTATGGAGAGTACACATGAGGCAACTTATATGAAACTTGCTTTATATAAATTGGCATTGAGACAATTTGACGATCAATCCGATAAATTTCTGAGAATATTATATAGAACCGAAAGAATACCAAATGCAGTTGTAAATAAAACATTTTCAGTTGGAGGAAAGTATACTTTTCGTAAATTTGTCACGACGCATGAAAAAGATTTGAGTGCTATCAATTTTGCTGATGTTGCAAAATCTGGGTATAAGAACGTTTTGTTTGAAATGAAATTTACTAATCCTTATTTTAATGTGAAAATAAGAAAATTTTATTATTCTGATGAAACAATATCAATTCTTTTGCCTGGATCTGAATTTACTATTACGAGTGTGGAAGAAACGCAAATTTTTAATGTGGGTGATTTTCTAAGGATAACTCTTTTGTACAAGGATGTAAATGAAGACAAGTATGATGGGTATAACAGTATTCTGGAACAAATTTCAAGGTTGGGTCTTAAAAGTTAATGTATTTTTATAAACACACTGAAAAACCCTGTTCCTAAAATGACTTGTGTTGTCTTATTTTGAGCTGCATCAAAGATGAGACTGGGTTTTGTGTGCAAGTGGAGGAAAATGTTGTATTTAATATTTTTACAGTTATATTCAATGTTTTTACTTAATAATTGTATCAGTAATAAAATTCTTGTATTATAAATAGAAATTTTTCCTTTATTCATAATTATTATCATCAATAACATATGCCAACAAAAATTTTGGATCTTGTCAGACGTTCAATCCGAAAATGACCTTGACCTAAAGATCCGCAGATAGTAAAAATGATATGCAACGTATTTCGGCTGAAAATAATTACTCGAGGGTTTTCGCGAACAATGATTTTAAATCCTATTTCAGTTTCTGAAAATTCAATATGGCGTATCCAATATGGCGGAGAAAATTTAAAAAGTAGAGCTATTATGATTTAAAATCATCAGTAAGTCTGTTTGGTACATAGAAATTAGATACAGATAGTATATATAATAGGTACGAGAAAAGTTAAAAGAAGTAAACCTCAATAATAATAAATAATTTTAATTTAAAATTTTAAATAGTTAATTGAACTATTTTTTACAGTTGTTTCAAGAGCATTTAGTTACAGGCAACTACTGGAACTACAATAAAAGTTAAAAAGTAGTCAAATTTCCAAGGTTCTTTTATGTCTATTTTTAAATAGATACAAGTGTAGATAAAAAAGTCATTGGTTATTTATTATTCACTGTTCATGACCTAATAATTCTTTGGAACATTACAAAATTATTAATGTGTTACAATTGTATCAATAAAATTTTACCGAAGGTTATTGATTATCTCAAACTTCATACAATGTTCATAAACAAGAAATTCATTTTAAGTCATACATGTTGCATGTCTCTTCTAAAGCAACATCAAGAATCAATTTATAACTCTCGTGTCCTGAAAACTAAAGTAAGTATTTTTATTTTACTGGAACAAAAAATGATAATTTTAATTCTAAAATTGAAGTACTATTTTTTAAAATTCTTTTTATAAACATTAGCATTAATAGAAAAATTCCAAATCTATTTCTGAGTAATTTTTTTTTCTTTTTTCTCTTTTCTAGTGATCGATTATTTAAAAGTGTTATTTAAAATAACTGCTCGAAAGTAATATATTTCCAAAAATGGATGAGGTGTTTGATACGAATCCTCTAGGGACAGTTCAGTTCATATCTGTCTTTACTTACTTATACGCAATGAGTGATTTCTTATACACTAAAGAATATCTCTCAGAAATTGATCAGAACAAACAGATACCAGTCGTTAACGCTCTCTATCAGTATTTCGAAGATCATCACGATAATCAAACAATGAAACTCAAATTAATTAGACATTTATTAAAAGACAGTGATCTGTACGGTGAACAAGAGACCGAAAATGTGGACATAATTTTTGTGAATACCATGTTTGACTACATCATTAAATCCCTTGTATTCAATAAATACGGAAATATTTACGGCTTCTTGGCAGACGTTGTACGTAATACAACAAATTTAGAATTAAATTTTGTACTTGAAAAAATATTTTTCAATCTCAAAAATGCAACATTTGACAATGAATATGGCACAAAATCTTCTCTTACTATTTTAGCAGTTAACAGAATATTCACAGACATAATAAAACCATTGTTTCCACTAACAAACAAACGTCTCAATATTCTTGACATTGATTACATTTTCGCACAAGCTGGATTAAATTTCATTAAAGCTGGTAGTATTAATACCGTCTACTATACGGATAAAGAAATTTTTAATTCCACTAATGAAGAAATTTCATTTGACGAATATTTAACAACTGGATTAATAATAGGAAACAATTTGAATAAAAATCAAAGTCTAGCAACTTTACAAGCATTTGCACTTCCATCTCTTTTTCTATACGTTTCTAAAGTAGATGTGCAAGACAAAGATATAACGAACATTGTTTTTGATCCACAATACTGGGAATATGTTTATGAAAAGTTTTTCTCTTATACTGATATTGTTTTAAAACAACAAAATGCTGCATTGATCAAAGACACAAATTATCAACTCTACATAGTAGTTATGAAATTCTATAAACATTTAGTAAAAGCAAAAAGTGTTTTAAAATTACAGTGTAAACATTTAAGTTTAAAGGTGCCGGTAAAAGTGCCAGTTGCTTTAAGTTTATCAAAATGTAATTCGGAACATGTACCCTGTTCGTCAGAAACTTTCATGAAACATGTGAAGGATGTAAGTGAATTATTCGAAGAACATGATTTAATTTCCCTTCGGCAATTATTCGGAAAATCTGTATTTAAATCGGCAAGTAAAATCAATATACATTTACTAGCACCGTCTGATAATGTAATTCACGGTAGTTTTGACAATTCCACACGATTTCCTTACGATTTATTTGAATTTTACTACAGTGAAAATGAAACAGCGGAATATTATGCATTAATGAGGGAAAATTTAACTACAAAATTAATTAAATTAGCCGATAATGCTGAAGATTTTCAAAATGCTATTGGTATCAATGCGCTAGTAATATTAACAAATCACTTTCATCGCGTGCACTTTAAAGGTACTAATGAAACTATTGAATTATTTTTGCTCAGATTTGCAGCTTACAAACAATTACGTCTTGAATCGTATCTAACTTATTCTGGCACTGATGCATCATTAGGTGAATGGTGGAACGAATTTGGTTTAAATTTTGTGCCATTCTTACAGTTGGAAATAGAAAAAGAACCCGAGGATCCTTACGGTACAAATGATGGTATATTTGATGAAATAAAATATTTTTTTCAATTTCCCGAAAATATGTCTCAAATGATAATTAAAAATGAAACACAATTTTTGATGACTCCAACTGGTACGAGTGTAAAAACTATTCTTCTAAAAAATGCAACTGACAATATTATTAACACGGTCGGAGTGAAAAGTGAATATCTATCACAACTGGAAACAATAGACAGAGGGCAAGTTTTGAAAAAATTATCCCTACACATAGGTGAGCCTTCTTTTGAAATTAATTCTATATCAAAGGAGAATTTATATTTTTTCAATACGGTAATTTCTGCACTGCAAGAGAAAAATATTTATGTGAATATTAAAAAGTATCTCAGTAATATACTACTTACAAAGTCATACACATTGAAATCATTAGAAGTAATTGATTATAAACTGATAAAACGTAATGTGTTTGTAAAAAGTACAAATTATACAAATATCACAAATACCGGTTACGGTTACAAGTTCATTTTTTTCAATTCAAGCCAAAGTGCCCAATTGAGAACAATTTTTGAAGAGAGTAACAAAACCTTCATTACCTTAAATCACACAAAACAAGACGGAGAAAAAGTTTACTTCATCATTCAAAATGATACTTTCCAACTTCAGGAAGGAAATATATTTAAAATTAATAATCAACTGCGTAAGGATACTAACGAATTGGAATTTACCGGAATACCTATTAATTTTGACATTAATAAAAAAGATAAAGATTGCAATCACAGAGACGAAGAGTGGTCTAAAACACTTGAATATTATGATCTATTCTTTAAATTAAAATGCGATATTCAACTTGAAATTGATAATTTAACAAATAGTGATGGAGAAAGAAAAATTAATGCAATATACTCATTTCGAGATAGAAAGAGAATCGAGATTGGAACAAGTTTCGATAAAATAGTTACTGATTATAATATGCAACTGGCACGTTATGCTGTTTCGTTTGAAGATTATTATGCTTTAAGGAATTTTGCCACTACTGGCTATTCGAGAATTATGGAGAGTACACATGAGGCAACTTTTATGAAACTTGCTTTATATAAATTGGCATTGAGACAATTTGACGATCAATCCGATAAATTTCTGAGAATATTATATAGAACCGAAAGAATACCAAATGCAGTTGTAAATAAAACATTTTCAGTTGGAGGAAAGTATACTTTTTGTAAATTTGTCACAACGTATGAAAAAGGTTCAAGTGCTATCAAATTTGCTGATGTTGCAAAATCTGGATATAAGAATGTTTTGTATAAAATGAAATTTACTGAAACGTATTTTAAAGTGAAAATAAGAAAATCTTATTATCTTTACGATGTGATATCAATTCTTTTACCTGGATCTGAATTTTCTATTAAAAGTATTAAAAAATTAAAAATTTTTAATGTCGGTGATTTTCTAAAGGTTACACTTTTGTACAATCATGGAGATCGGAACAAGTACGATGGGTACCAAAGTATTCTACAGAAAATTGCTCGAATCAGTTAAATAAAAAAAGAGTGTTTTTTTTAACTTGATTTATTTTCTATACAAAAAAATGTTGTATTACATATTTTAATATTAGATTACAATAAAATTCTGGTATTGTAAATAAAATTGTTTTTTTTAATTAATAATTAGTATTTTCGATAATTAGTATCATTATTATGTTCCTTCAGTATTTTTTCTTGATCAATCTCAAGAATTGATGACTATTTTTCTTAATAATTTTCTTTTTGCGTTTGGATCTGAAAAAATAATTTTGTTATTTACATAAGCATAAGTATTATCAAAAATTACTGCGATTGGATAAAAAACCAAAAATGAAAATTAAACATTTTGAAACTATATTTTTTATTCATGAATCCAGTATTTAAAGACGCATTTCTGTTCTTCGTTCAATGGTAGTTAAATAAACACGAATTTCTTTAATTGTAAAATTATTCGAAAATTTTAATGACTTAACTTATTTTTTAATCATTATTATTTTTTCAGAGGAAAAAAGATTTCAAAAATTTCAAAGTCAAACCTTCCATTTCTTCATGTTTTATAATAATTAAGGATGACCGAAAAATAAAATCATTATTTTATATTATAATATAAGAATATTGTTACTGTAACATCTTAAAAATTATTTTCATCGTTTAAATTCAATTATTATTTTATAGAATTTTTAACTAAAATACTTCTTTAAATTTAATTTAATTTAATTCTTCAATTAAATATACATAAGAAAATAAACACTTGAAATGATTTTAAAAAATTGCGATTAAGCATTTTGAAAAAAATTATTTGCATAGAATTTTTAATTAAAATTATGAAAAATTCAAATTTTTAAAGATTTTAATTTGTAACCTTTACAAAATTCAATTATTTCTAAAAATTGCAATTATTAGTAACTTCTCCAAAGTTAAATTTAAAATTTTATGAAATTAACATGAGTAATTTATTGAATAATTGAATTTTTTAAAATTAAATTTTTATATAGAATTTTAGCAAAAAAATTTTAAGTAATTGAATTCTTTCTACGAATTTTAATAATATTTTCATTAATAATTACATTTTATGAGGGATTCGATTAAAATTGAATTAAAAATAATTAAAATTCCTTACTGATTTTTATTATTTATAAAAATAATTTAATTATTGCGAAGAATTTAAAAAAAATGAATTTTATTAAAATTATTTAAAAAAATTATGTTTTGTTGAAGGATTTTGCTACTTAATTATAAAGATAATTGAAATGTTGACGACAATTTTTTTGTCATTCTTTGAAAATAATTGAATTACTGCAAAGAATTTTATTTGAATGCCTCAAAATAAGTGAATTTTCGGGAATAATTCTTTTCTTTATCGAGATAATTGAATTCTTTTTAAGAATTATTTATGTAAATAATTGAATTCTTGGGAAAAATTTTATTAAAATCTGAAAGAATAATTAAACTACTACAAAAAAATTTAATTAAAATTGCTTTTAAAATAATCGATTTTTGTCGAACAATTTTTTAAAAATATTTAAAAATAATTTAATTCCTGTGAAAAATTCTTATATTCTTATAAATAATTGAATTCTTCCAAAGAATTAAGAAATACATTTTTTTAAATAATTGATTTTTCCGATAAACTGAAATTAATTTTTTAAGCATAATTACATATTTTGAGAAATTCCTGTAAAATTATATTACGAATAATATTGAAGTTCTGCGATGAATTTTATTATTCATGAAAATAATTGAATAGTTGCAGAGAATTTTATTAAAATTTTCAAAAATAATTGAATTTCTGTGAAAAATTTTGTAATATTTGAAAATAATTGAATTCTTTATAAGAATTGTATTTAAACATTCTTTTAAATAATAAGTTTTTTTGAAATATATAATAAATATTATGTAAATTTTATTTTAAACAATTGAATTCTAGTGAAAAACTTTAGTTGTTAAAATAATTGAATTTCTCTATTAATTAATTTAAAATAGTATTAAAAGTAATTGAAATTCTTCGACGAGTTTTATTATTTATGTAAATAATTGAATTCTTGCTTAGAATTTTATCAAAATTTTTTTTAAATAATTGAATTTCCATGAAAAATGTTATTATTAATGAAAGTAATTGTATTATTGTGAAGAATTGTATAAAAAATTTTGTTAAATAATTGATTTTTTCGAAGTTTGATTGAAAATGCTATTCTAAACTAATTGAATTCCCGTGGAAATTTTATTATTTATGAAAATAATTTCATTTTGGATTATTTCTATCAATTTTTTTTTAAATAATTGAATTTTTTTACGAAATTTTATGAAAATACTATAGATTTTGAAAATAATTGAATTTCGAATATTTTTTGAAAATAATTGAATCGTTTTAAAGAATTTGATTATAATTTTTTAGAATAGTTTTTTGATTTCTACTATAATTGAATTTGTGGAAGGAATTTTAATATTTATTAAAATAATTGAAAATCTTTCAAAGAATTGCGTTTAAATTTTTAAAATTGAAACTAACTTCAGCAGAATTGAAATTAAAAATTTTCAATAATATACTTCATTAAATGATTTATAAGTAATAACTTTATGGCAGTTCTCCAATAAAATTAAGTTATTTAAAATAAATTATTGTCAGAAATAGAAAAAATTTAAGAGTTTTTTAGAATTCGTGGTAATTTCATAGTTTATGAGGCAAACAAAAACACAAAAATTCAGAATTTTCTTATAAATTCTAAACATGTAATTTTTTCCAGTACTTTTAATAAGTATACAATAAAAATCGACAAAAAAAATGGTAATTTTTATACTTTACCTTTTTCGTAAATGTTTAGCCACCTTAAATTTACCAGCAATATATTTCAATCTATAGAGTGTAAACATTTCCGCAAAAAATGCAAAAATAGACAGAGAGTATCCAATGATAATAAAGATAAATATGTCCCAGAATGTTTCAAATCTATCAATACTTCTATTAAAGCAGGAAAAATCCAAAACTGCCGCATTTTTTGGAATTTCTTTTTCATAAGATTTCTTCCATTTTTCAGTAATGCCCGACTGAATTAATCTTCGTAATAAAACATTAACCCTTTTTACATACGGTGATCTTGCTGCCATTACTGTACCACTTATTGTTGGCGCAATATAATCATTGTCCAATACTTTTGCAATTGGCATATTGCATCGATCTCTTTTTCCCTGCAATAAAAATTTAGCGTACGCGGAAAATGTTATAAATGTCATATTCTTCAGTTGCAGTACTTGATTTATCACATTTATAGAATTATCATTAACTTTAATTGCCTTTTTCAATAGTAAACGACTTTCATTACTGACAACATTTTCTAATAATTCCACATTATTCTCGAGTACTACGGTGGAAAAATTTGACGATAAAACATCATCAATTGTTTCCAAAGAATATGTCGTTTTTTTATGTAGACCAACATCTGTGAAAGCTGTATATATCATTGAAGAGGACAATGTGCATGAGATTATTAAAAGAGCGAAAACAATTCGATCCTTCGTTTCTCGCGGCATTCGCGGCACTGTCAATCCTAATGTTATTTGAATTAAATACATTAGTTGTAAATTTTTTGAATGTCTACCACTTAGTTGTAGGCAAAGCCAAATGATGTATGGAAAGCTGAACATTAAAAGCCATCTGAATATTGCCCATTTATCATTAAATACGTACTTTTCTGTTGCCAAAACAGGAACAACTAAAGCAATATTCGTTTCTAATATGCCTACAGCCCATTCGTAAAATACTTCATCGCAGGATCCGAATTTTTGAAATTCCAAAGAGTGGAATTCAATTTTCCTTTTTATCAAATTTAAATAATAGCCTGTACTATTGTATTTGTCATCACAATCTAAATTTGATGAACTATTCTTGAAATTAATGATTAACTTGAAATTCATTGCGTTTGATAGAGTTTTCATTTTTGACCAACCTATTCCTGAAAGTTCTTCGGTTTCGGTTGATGATGATAGAAAAATTTCAGGTGGATAATTTTGCAAGTATACATTTATTGGATATTTTTCCAAATTCAATGTTTTGTCTGGAAACAATTTTGATCTTAGTTGACGTGTTCTTGTTGTTTTATTCGTATGTGGATTGTAATGATAAACGGCTGACAGTTGATAATCATTGCTGTAGAAATTTTTTACTGTCAAAATTGAAACTACCGTGACGTCCAAAAAATCCAAAGACCACATTTGATTTAGTAATTTTCCATATTTTACGGATTTGCCAATTTCAAAACAGACAATGAGCAACTTTGGTCGAGATCTTGAATCGGATATGTTACTTAAAAAAGTTATCGATTCGGAAAGTTGGGAAAAATTTTTATTTCCGGTTTGATAGTGTAGTAGAACAAACAATGCTGTTTTGGGATCACCCAATATCAGGGATAATTTTGAAATCTGATCTTCCGGACTTTCCGTTTCGAAATTGATTATTCTTCTCGGAAATTTGATCAGTATTCCAAAGAGAACATCCTCGACTTTCCATTTTTCGTTTTTGCTATTTGTACTAGTTTGTAAAATTATTATTTCGTTCACTAACTTTGCTTCGTTTTCAATATTATTTGTCAATTTTTGCTGCCAGTCGGATTTTTCGTTGAGCACAGTGGAGAATAACAGAATAATTACTATACTGTGTTTGAACATTTTTGGAAATTTTAAAAACAAATTTTTCAAAAGCCTTTTTACTTTTTTTGGCAATTTTTGTTGTGACAAAAAATTTGTTTGTGATCATAAGAACGAGAAAAGAACAACTGGTCAAGAAAATCGAGTCAAGAAATTTCTTTGAAGAAAATTGTTATGATTATATGTTGTAGAGAGTTTTGAAATTATACTAAATCATACAGGTGAATATTTTTCAAAACTTGAAAAATATTTCTATGAATTTTGATCGTGTTCAGAACTTGTATTTTATTTCAAATTGATAAAAATTGCTGTTGTCAATATATCGATCCCACAAAAAAGTTTCTGCAAAGAGTTTCTACAGAAATGTATTTTATAAAAAAGAAAAATTTTCTTACTAAGGGAAAATAATTTTTTATTTAAATAAAGTAACTTTAATTTTGATTCTAAGTAATCATTTTAAATGATTTTATCTAAATGATTCTAAATTTACAACATTTTCTTAAAAAACGAACAACAAGTTTGTAAATTGTACCATCAGGTACCATATAATTTGGACATTTTAGAAAAATTACAAATGATTGCAGAAATTCAATTATTTTCAAAAGTAATAAAATTCTTCGCTGAAATTCAATTATGTTTTAAAATTTTTTCAAAATTCTCCTCAAAGTTTCAATTATCTTTAGAAATAATTAAATTCTTCTCCGAAATTCAATTATTTTCAAAAATTTTAATAAAATTCTTCGCAAACTTTTAATTATTTTCATAAAGTAATAAAAATTTCACAAGGTAAAAGTTCGTTTTTTTAAAAAAAAGTCCGTAAAGTCCGTAATTTGATTCAAAAAGAATGAAAAGTTCATAAATTGTACGATATAATTTGTATAATTTTATTGAAATTACAAATTATTGCAGAAGTTCAATTAGGTTTAAAATTTTTTTTTAAATTCTCATCAAAATTTCAATTATCTTTAGAAATAATTAAATTTTATTCTTTTCCGAAATTCAATTATTTTCAAAAATTTTCCTCAATTCAATGATTTTAAATATCTACTATTTCGATAAAATTTTCCAAAAGAATTCAATTAGATATTTAAAAAACAATTTAATAAAATTAAAACACAAACTTTTAATTATTTTCAAAAAATAATAAGAATTTCACACGAATTTCATTATTTACAAATTTTTTATGAATTTCTTCACAATTATTCAATTATTTTCATAAATAATAAAATTTTTACGAGGATTCAATTATTTATAAATTGTTATTTTTATATTAAAATAATTGAATTCTAGTAGAATTTTCTCATAAACATTGATTTAAAAATGGATTTCAGTTAAAATTTTACATTTTTGAATTTTAAAAGCATTAGAGTGTAAATTTTTAGAAATAATTGAATTTTAAAAAGGTTTCAGGTTAAAATCTTTGAAAATTTGAATTTTTCATATTTTTAACTAATAATTATGTGGAATTAATTTTTTTAAGAAACTTTAATTACGGATTTTTTTTTGAAATTATTTAAAGTTTCTATTCTCTAATATATATTTAATTTAAGACTTTACGAATAATTGAAATTTTGTAAAATTGAATTTGAAAACAAATAAATTTGAGAATTCTTAAAGAACTTTTATAAAATTTTTTAAAAATAATGGATTTACAGGAGATGTTAGTTAAAAACACGAAAAAAAATTCAATTTTTTAAAAGTTACAAACTATTGCAAAAATACAATTATTTTAAATGTAATAATATTCATTCGCAAAAATGAAATATTGTTCAAAAGTAATACAATTTTTCTTAAAGATTCAATTATTTTCACAAATAATAAACCTCATTGCAGAATTTTAATTATTTTTAATACAATCTTAATCTAATTTCTCGAAAAATATAATTATTCTTAAAAATTTTATTAAAATTCGTTGATGGAATTCAATTATTTGAAAATTTGTTGATAACGATTCTTTATGGGAATTGAATTTTAAGAATCATTCAATTATTCAATAAACTATTTATTTTTGTATTTAAATAATTGAATTGTAGTAGAACTTTGTAATAAAAATTGATTTAAAAATGAATTTCAGTTAAAATGTTAGATAATAATTGAATATTAATAACAATATAGCGTGAATTTTTAGAAATAATTGAATTTTGAAATTGATTTTTTTGAGAAACTTTAATTCCGGTTTTTTTTAATATTATTTGATGTCTTTATTTTGTAATATACAATTCATTGAAGAATTTACAAATAATTGAAATTTCGTAAAATTGAATATTGTAAAAAAATGGATTTGAAAATTGCCAAAGAACTTTTTTGAAAATTATTGAAAATAATTTACTTAAAGAAGAATTTTAGTTACAAATTATTGAAAATAATAATTGAATTGATAATAACACTCGATCATCTTTAATTATTTGACTCGGAATTAGTGATTGGTCTGTAATTTTTAATTTTTGGTCCGTAAAGTCCGTATTTTTAAATACTTTCATTGGTTCGAGCCTTGTAATTTTAAAAATATTTAACACAATTTTATTTATATTAAATTTAAATATTTCAAAGTTAATAAATTTTTTATAATATCAACAATATAGATTAAAAAATAATAACAATGTTTTTTATGAATTGACATTGAAATCATGTAGTATTATTTAGTTGGATAAAAAAAAATGAAATGCAGCTGAGAAATATCATGAATATGCGTATATATTGCATATGCGTGTAAACACATTGACACACAGATGGTTTTAAAAGGATTTGCTGATTCAGCCTGCCGGTTACCTAAAGAAACTGTTGGTTCTCAGCACATCTTGAATCGATTTATCGATCGATCATTTTCTTTTTTTTGTTTGCAAAATAGATTTTCTTAAAAGATGAAAACTACTTTTTTGCAACTACAAAATATATACAGTTTAAGTTCAATTCTTACATTTCCTACAAAAGTAAAATATATTTCCGTCTTTTTCACTTTTTTTTTTCTAACTTATACAAACTGAAAAAGCTCTTCTCGATTTCAAAATTTGATACTCTCAGACTTGAACAATATACTTCCTGCGGTTATATATTTTATATAAACATTCTATTCCAGTTTCAATATCAATATGCTTAAATACGGATATGAATCTTGAACTTCTTGCTGTTATTTCCCGCAAGGATGATGATTTATTTTGACAGTTCTTTCCGATCTTGCGATGAGTGTTGATCAGTATCTTAATTTTCTCTATTGTAATGGTCAAATGGTGGTTTTCGTTTTGTCAGGATTATTTTACTACAATGGAAAATTTAACTACAATACTCATATTCACAAGAGAATAATCGTTTTGCAGAAGGGAATTTTTTTTTTTACCATTGCCGATGGGAAATAATGATTGCTTTCATTTTTGGTAAATTCAAGAAGATAAATAATAACTGGTTCTCTTTTTTTCTTCTTGGGGGTTAAGAATTTATTCTTTGAGATGAAGAAAAAATAATTTGAGAGAAAAAAAAGAGATCTTTTTTTTGGCGAATTTATTTAACGAGATGTGACATTTGTATCGGATTATGAACAGAAAAAAAAAATGTATTCATAATAATGTAACGAAACACTATTATTATAGTATTTGGTTTCAGGTAACGACTATACTTATATACTTATAAGTTGTTTGTGTGGGAAATATTTTAACTTTGTTACCCTCACTCTCTCCTTTCTTTCTCTCTTCTATTCTTTCAGAAAAGAGAATTTACAAAATACATTTTTTTCTGAAATAAAAAATCTAAAAGTCATTTCTTTTAATATTAAATTTTATCTCATTTAAGTTCAATTTCCAGGAAACTTCAATTCTGAATTTTTTAAAATATAAAATTCAGTTCGTTAAACATTTTTCACCAGATAAACTTTAATTTTCTAAACTCTTTTTTTAATTACTGATGATTTGCAGATAATCACAAAAATTAAATTATTTTCATAAATAAAATAAAATTTCTAGAAAAATTTCAATTATTCAATAAAATTTTTAAAACAATTATTCCAAGAAATACAATTATTTTCAACAATTTTAATAAAATTCTTTACAAAAATTCAATTATTTTTTTGAATATAATTCCAATTTAATTGATGGATTAATTTAATTATTTTCAGAATAAAAATAAAAAAAAGGACAATTTTATTCAATGCAGCCATTTAAATTTTTATATCTCAATTTCTTTCATTGGATTTCTAATTTTTTTGGACTTTTTCACAAGGCTAGAAAAATCCAAAAAGCAAAAACAAAAAAGTAAATAAATAAATAAAGTAGTAAAAAAGAAGCTATCCGAAAATTAAACTTGACCAAAAAAACCCTTTTTAGATAATTCACAAAACTAACAAAAATTCCATTCTACATTTTATTTTCCTGACTTTTTCCTAGTTTTCATCAAAAATAGTTATTTCTTTCTTATCCTGCTAATAAATTGAATTCTTGCAGCGAATTTTATTATTCATAATAGAATTAAAATATTTATAAAATTAATTTAATTCTTGCGAAGAATTTTATAAAATTTTTTAAATAATTGATTTATTTCGACAAATTTTATGCAAATTTTAATTTAAATAATTGAATTCTTGAAAAGAATTTTGTTATCTTTGAAAATAATTGACTTCTTGCAAACGATTTTATTAGAATTTTTTAAAACAATTGAGTTTCCGAGAAGAAATTTATTACTTTTAAAAATAATTGAATTCTTGTGATGAATATTGTTATGAATGAAAATAATAGAATTTTGCAAAGAATTTTATTTAAATGCCTCAAAATAATTGAATTTTCGGGAATAATTTTATTATTTATCGACATAATTAAATTCTTTTGAAGAATTATTTATGTGAATAATTGAATTCATGCGAAGAATTTTATTAAAATCTAAAAGAATAATTGAATTATATCAAAAAAATTTAATTAAAATTGTTTTTAAATTAATTGATTTCTCTAGAACAATTTTATAAAAATATTCGAAAATAATTGAATTCCTGTAAAAAATTCTAATATTCTTGTGAATAATTGAATTCTTCTAAAGAATTGTGAAAAAACTTTTCTTTAAATAATTGATTTTTTCGAGAAACTGACATTAATTTTTTAAGAATAACTACATTTTTTGAGAAATTTCTGTAAAATTAAATTACAAATCATTAAAATTCATCGATGAATTTTATTATTTATGAAAATAATTGAATAGTTGCAAAGAATTTTATTAAAATTTTCAATAATAATTGAATTCCTGAGAAGAATTTTATTATTTAAGAATTTATTATTATTTATTATTTTTTATTATTATTATTTATTATTTAAGAATTTTATTATTTATATAAATAATTGAATTATTGCGAAAAAATTTATTAAAATTTTTAAACATAATTGAATTTCTGTAAAAAATTTTATTATTTTTAAAAATAATTAAATTTTTCATAGGAATTTTATAAGCATTGTTTTAAATAATCAATTTTTTCGAAATGTATAATAAATATTATGAAGATTTTATTTTAAACAATTGAATTCATTGTGAAAAACTTTATTTGTGAAAATAATTGAATTTTTCTATTAATTAATTTAAAAGTAGTATTAAAAGTAATTGAAATTCTTCGATGAGTTTTATTATTTATGAAAATAATTGAATTCTTGCTTAGAATTTTATCAAAATTTTTTTTAAATAATTGAATTTCCATAAAAAATTTATTATTAGTGAAAGTAATTAAATTATTGTGAAGAATTGTATAAAAATTTCGTGAAATAATTGATTTTTTCGAAGTTTAATTGAAAATGTTATTCTAAATTAATTGAATTCCTGTGGAAATTTTATTATTTATGAAAATAATTGTCTTTTGTTTATACTTTTGTTTTTTGTTATCTCTAGATAGATTGTATATTATATTATTATGTTATAATTATTTTTATTTTATAATTAATTCAAAATTGTAATGACAAATAGAAATCATCAGAATTTTTTTTCACTTCTTTTCATTAAACGACTAAAATTTTGTTAAATATTATGTTTTTTCAAATTGAAATTATGCAGATTTTTGTTCTTTACTTCTAAACAAAATTAGAAAATTTTTAAACAACTGTGATTAGGAAATAGAAAATTTATTTATTTTGCATTATTTTTGTTTATTAATGACAATTTTTTTAACAAAATTATTATTATGTTTTAAAAAAAGAAGAAAAATATTTGCACAATTTTTATTTTTCATCTTATTTTTTGGAACAGGATTTTCCACAGGAATTAAGACATTCAAAAATTTCAAATTTAAACCTTTTTTAAATTAAACAACTTATAAAAGTATTGTTATAAAACATGAAGATATCTATTGCTCCGAGTCAAAGACTCGGAGTGATCGATTTCTTCATGTTTTCTAATAATGAAAAATGACCGAGAGATAAAATTATTATTTTATATTATAAGAATATTGTTACTGTAACTTCATCAAAATTATTTTTATCATTTTAATTCAATTATTATTTTCTAGAATTTTAAATTATTTTTTATGAAAATATACCCGAGTCGAAATTTAGACCCTACTTAGCCTCTGAAAATGTAGGGCTTATTCAGGTTTAGCAGTCGTAAAGTAGGGTCTGATTTCAATACAATTTTTAAAAACTAGACCCTCCTTTGACTCCCAAAATAGGCTGAAATTTGCCAATCTTCCATTTGGAGAAGCAAAGGAGGGTCTACTTCTAAGAAACCTATACCGTACTTTTAAACATCGTAGACCCTACTTTCATACTCCTAGACCCTACAATTAGAAAAAGAAAAATTTGAAGATTTGCTCAGATTCAATTGAAGCACTAGGGATGAGTAAAAGTGGAATTTTATGTGTTTTATAGCGTCTATATAGACGAAGTGTATATAGACGCTATAAAACACATCAGTATTTATGAATTTGGAGTACTTTTTGCATTTGCAGTGTTTCAAGTAATGCATTAAAAAATAATTCAAAATTTTCTTTTAGAATGTAGGGTCTAGGAGTATGAAAGTAGGGTCTACGAGGTTTAAAAGTACGGTATAGGTTTCTTAGAAGTAGACCCTCCTTTGCTTCTCCAAATGGAAGATTGGCAAATTTCCGCCTATTTTGGGAGTCAAAGTAGGGTCTAATTGTATTAGAATTAGACCCTACTTTACTACTCCTAACACTCAATAGACCCTGAAAATTCAGGGTGAAAGTAGGGCTTAAATTTCGACTCGGGTAATAATTGAATTCATTAAAAAAAATTTATTATTTATGAAAGTAATTTAATGTTTGCATACAATTTTATTAAATTTTTTTTTATATAATTGAATTCTTTTTGAGAAATTTTATTAAAATAGTAAATATTGAAAATCATTGAAATTAGAAAAATTTATGAAAATAATTGAAATTAGGACAACAATTTTTTTTATATTTACGAAAATAATTGAACTTTGCAGAAGAATTTTGTTATTTATAAAGATAATTGGGATTTTTACGAGAATTTTTTTTTAAATTTTGAACATAGTTAAATTTTATAAGAAGAATTATATTTTTTTTCAAATAATTGAATTTCTGCAATTATTTGTAATTTCTCCAAAATCGAATTTTTTAGTGTTTTAAACAAAAATTTAAATTAGAAAATTTTTAAATTCTATTATTTTTAAAATTGATTATTTAATTTAAAAAAAGGTAGCAAGAAGTTAGCCGCGCGCTTTAGCGCGATAATTGTTGCTAGTTATTATTAATTGTTATTATTATTATTATTATTAATAAAAATTAATTAATTAATTAATTTTTATTATTAATATTATTATTATTATTATTATTTGTTGGAAGTGGACCCCTGTAGCTCAGTGGAAGAGCAATTAACCGGCAATTGATAGGTCCTGGGTTTCGAGCCCCAGCAGAGTTAGTCCCACATTTTTTCATAGTTCTAAATTTATTCTTAAAAATTATTATTATTATTATTATTATTATTATTATTATTATTATTATTATTATTATTATTATTATTATTATTATTATTATTATTATTATTATTATTATTATTATTATTATTATTATTATTATTATTATTGTTGTTCTTACTATTAGTAAATGATTATTCGAGTCAGTAAATGAATAAATTGTCATGAATAAGCAAACAATGTTAAAGTTGAGAATATTCATGTCTTGTTATAACAAATGAGTAACTGCGATAAAATTTGAAAGAAAAAAAAATCTTTATCAGTTTCAATGTCATGCCCTTGCATAAATACAGTGTGTAGATTATTGTATATTCATGCAAGGCGCACTTCTCACGGATTCAAAGTGGTATGAAGTCGCCCTCGCGGTGTGTATCTATACGACCCCGGAACGGTATGATTCTTATACATATATATGTATACTATATATTTATATATATATATACGCCGCGTGCGAGATCATGGAACAAACGATCTCTACACGATCTCCCGCTGCTAGATCGTTGGATCGTTGATTTGCAATACAGCGATCTATTGATCGCGAAAAAAAACATGTCTCACACATATGACAAATATGACAACATCCAAAAATCTCTTCTTATTATACTATAATTATTTTCCCTACTTATTTACAAAAATTATAAACTCTACTATTGAAAATTAATATTTCTTTTGCGACAAATTGAAAAAATATTTTAAAAAATTAATTTTTCATCGGAGAGAAATGAGAATTTCCAATTGTAGAAATTTTCCTTTTCTTATACACATTTCTATAAAAATTTTCATTTATATAGAGCATCGTGTTGGAAGAAATTGATCTTGATTCTACTGAAAGATATATAATGTATTTATAGGATTTTGAAAGCTAAATAACGATTTGTGAAATAAAGAGAAGGAAACATTCGGAGAGGAAATTTTGACACGTCTTTTAAGAATAACCTGTTGACTTAGGCTCGAGCGAACAATAAAAAATTCTTCATCTTCTTTTTTTTCTTCTTCGAGGGATAAGAAAAGGCGATGACGCGGGTCGAAGAGCTATGGATTTGGGGTGAACTGATTTTTTTTTCTTTTTTTTTTTTTGAAAAGCTTCAGAAAAATTCTCTTCTGTTTGCCTCGGATAAACAGAGGGTGTGAGCACTGACATACTTTTGGTGCCCTGAATAAATGTCTATTTGTAATTGCCACATGAATGACATACAACAATTTAAGACGCTAATTCTTTCACATAATATATAATATAATGTATATTTATAAAGCATATCCGGAAATTGGAGAAAAGATTTTAAAATCTTTTTTTTTTTTAGTTTTTTAAATTCGTGGCTAAATTAATTTTCTCTTTAATTTTTATTTTCTATTCTATATTCAGGGGTGCGATTTTGTAATTTGATTTTAACTTGCTTTTAATAAATAGCTTTTAACAAATAACTTGTAGTAAATAGCTATTTTTAAAGAGCTCATAAAATTAAGAAAATTATTTTCGATTTCTTTAAAAATAATTTTTTTGCCAACTCAAACAATAGAGTGTAGCGAAAAAGGAAACCTTTTTACTATATACCAAGTAATGAAAATTGATTTTAATTTTAATCGCACATCCATTAGTAAAATAGACTTCCATATAATTGTTTAGGGCGCCTCCTCAAAAGAACATAATAATTATCCAATAAGTAGTTAAGTACCTATTACATATATAAACTACATGCTTCCATTGTCAGGAAATTATTTATTTTTCGCCTGAAAGGCAATTCTCGTGTCGCAGTTATTCACGTTTAATAGTTTCAACTTCTAAAATCCTTAACGCCCACTGGGAATTTTTTTTCCTTCGACTAAAAAAGAAACCACATTGAAAATGAAGTATTTGCGACACAGCGCGGAAGAAGATTGGTAAACCTGGAGGTTAATGGGTTCACAATACACCTATATATGCCTCGTAACGACCTTTCACATATATGTACCTACATGACACATGAGTATATGGATAATATATATTCATAAATATACAAAAAAGATTGTATTCAAATTTTCACTATATATGTTGTGTGCTACCAGTTCGAAAGTAATATTCCAAAAGTTCCATTTTTTTAATCCGAATTTTCTATAATTTAATATCATCTTAAAGGTCAAATAATAATTTTCGCGATGACGCTAAAATATTATTTTGAGGTTTTTAGAAATAAAAATGTCACTAATTTTCAGCTCTTTTATTTAAGAATTTGAAGAAATATTGCAGGGCTGGAACTATAGGTCCGTAAATTCAGTAAAAGTCCGTTTTTTTTAAAAAGGTCCGTAAAGTTCGTAATTTGATTCAAAAAGGATGAACAGTTCGTTAATTGTACGATAGAATTTGGATTCTCATCAAAATTTCAATTCTCTTTAGAAATAATTAAATTCTTCTCCAAAATTCAATTATTTTCTAAAATTTTCTTCAATTCAATGATTTTAAATATATCTTCTATTTTAATAAAATTTCCCAAAAGAATTCAATTATTTAAAAAACAATTTAATAAAATTCTACACAAACTTTTAATTATTTTCAAAAAATAATAAAAATTTCACACGAATTTCGTTATTTACAAATTTTTTTTTATAAATTTCCTCGCAATTATTCAATTATTTTCATAAATAATAAAATTTTTACGAGGATTCAATTATTTATAAATTGTTATTTTTGTATTAAAATAATTGAATTCTAGAAGAATTTTCTCATAGACATTGATTTAAAAATGGATTTCAGTTAAAATTTTAGATTATAATTGAATTTTTAAAGCATTAGAGAGTAAATTTTTAGAAATAATTGAATTTTGAAAAGGTTTCAGATTAAATTATTTGAAAATTTGAATTTTACATATTTTTAACTAACAATTTTGTGGAATTAATTTTTTTAAGAAACTTTAATTACGGATTTTTTTTGAAATTATTTAAAGTTTCTATTCTCTAATATATATATTTAATTTAAGACTTTACGAATAATTGAAATTTTGTAAAATTGAATTTGAAAACAAATAAATTTGAGAATTCTTCAAGAACTTTTATAAAATTTTTTAAAAATAATGGATTTACAGAAGATGTAAGTTAAAAACACGAAAAAAAATTCAATTTTTTAAAAGTTACAAACTATTGCAAAAATACAATTATATTTTCAAGAGCAATAATATTCTTCGCAAAAATGAAATATTGTTCAAAAATCAAAAGTAATAAAATTTTCTTAGGGGTTCAATTCTTTTTCACAAATAATAAACCTCATTGCAGAATTTCAATTATTTTTAATACAATAATTTTAATCAAAATTTCTCGAAAAATGTAATTATTCTTAAAAGTTTTATTAAAATTCGTTGACAGAATTCAATTATTTGAAAATTTGTTGATAACGATTCTTTATGGGAATTGAATTTTAAGAAACATTCAATTATTCAATAAATTATTTATTTTTGTATTTAAATAATTGATTTGTAGTAGAATTTTGCAATAAAAATTGATTTAAAAATGAATTTCAGTTAAAGTTTTAGATAATAATTGAATATTAATAACAATATAGCGTGAATTTTTAGAAATAACTGAATTTTGAAGTTGATTTTTTTGAGACAGTTTAATTGGGGTTTTTTTTGTATTATTTGATGTTTTTATTTTGTAATATCTAATATACAATTAATTAAAGAATTTACGAATAATTAAAATTTCGTAAAATTGAATATTACAAAAAAATCGATTTGAAAATTTTTTTATTTTTATTTATTTATTTAGAAACATAACGGGACATGCCCTTTCGTACACAAGTACTCTTAAAACTAAAGAAATTATAATAAAAATTGTCAAAGAACTTTTTGAAAATTATTTAAAATGATTGATTTAAAGAAGAATTTTACTTAAGAATTCTTGAAAATAAGATTGATAATTATAACACTCGGTCATCTTTAATTATTATAAAAAATGAAAAAATCGATCACTCCGAGTCAAAGACTCGGTGTTATCGATATCTTCATGTTTTATAACAATACTTTTATAAATTGTTTAATTTTTGTCAATAATTGGTCCGTAAAGTCCGTATTTTTAAATATTTTCACTGTTTCGAGTTCTAAATATTGTAAAAACTTAAAGATTTTTTGAAAATTTTGCGAAAGCTGTGTATGTGTTAAATTATAATTAAAATATTTATAAACATTTAAAATATATAGATAAAAAATTTTTTAAAAATAAATTTTAATTTTTGCTCTTTATATTCTTATGATTTTAACAATAAATGTAATAATTATAATTACTATCGTAAATGTTACTTTTCCATTTCTTATTTTGCAAATTAAAAAATGTTATATTTTCAAATAGTATAAACATTAATTTTTGAATAATTTCATATTCAAAATTTAAAAAATTCTCCTATTAACTATATACATAATTGAGGCTCCGGATCTTAAAAGGGCACTTTTACCATTTAAAATCAATGCTGGAAGCGCCCTTTTAAGATCCGGAGCCTCAATTAACTATTCTTGTTTATTATTTTCAAAAATGTTAATAACATTTTTCGCAAGAATTAAATTATTTAAAAAAAATTTTAATGACAAGAATTAAGTTATTTTCAAAAATTTTAATAAAATATTCTATGGAAGAATTCAATTATTTTTATAAATAGTAAAATTCATCGCACGAATTCAATTATTTTTAAAGCAATTTTAATCAAATTTCACGAATAGATTTAATTATTGAAAAAAATGGAATAAAATTATTTTCAATAATTCTAATAACATTCTTTGGAAGAATTCGAATATTTTTTGAGAGAATTCAATATTATTTTCAACACAATTTTAATTAAATTTCCTCGAAAGAATTCAATTATTATTTAGTAATTTTCAGTGCATTAATTTTTAATATTCAAAACATTAAAAAGAAAAATTTAGTAAAAAAAAAGTTGAGAAGCAAACAAAAACTATCTTCAAACTGCGAACAGATTCAAACACAACAATATTAACTTATTTCTTTAAAATTGCTTGTGAAATTTAATATCATTTATCATATTTTAGAAAAAATTGTAACCAAAATCAGAAGAAATTTTTTTGACTAATTTAAAGATTTCTGAAGATAAATAAGAAAATTTTGAAAATTTGTTGTTTTAATTATCTGGCAGCACACTGGCGGTATTATTAAAAGTTGTTATTATAATTATTTTCAGAGAGAAAACTCCCCTGGGAATATTATAGGATTTATTGATAATGTAGCTCCATTTTGACTAGCGAGCATCCGCGGCACGAATTAACCGCAGATGAGGGCAAAGAGCAAACCGCTGTCCGGCAATATGGCGCCTGTTCTAAATTCATAACAAGGCGCTACTTAGCATATACACATCCTGGGCTCAGTATCCACGGCACGCTATGACATTCGCAATTCAAATGGTACATTTCTATTACCATTTTAATTCAAGGGCATTCAGAAGTTCCTTCATCGATAATGACTTTAACGAAAATTATCATTTCTTATATATATTATTTGAAATAATTTAAACAAATTTTTTTTTCTATATATATATATATGGAATATTTTTCTATATATATAAAATATTTCCTGCAAAAGTATAGTAGAATTTTTCTGAAATATTCCATATATGGAAAGAACGACAAAGTTCTTCTATACTATACATTCCTCATGTGAAGATCATAGTACAAATGATTTCTACACGATCTCCCGCTGCTAGATTGTCGGATCAGCGATCTGCTACACACTGATCTATTGATCGTGAACAACACACCATAGATGAGTAAACGCACGCCAAGAAAATATATCTCTTGTTATAAACACCAGGGAAAAAATTACTACCCATCATTGAAATCGCCACTTGTCAAGTGAAATTTAAAGATCATGCGCCATCCTATTTATAATTCCAATAGAAGATAAGAGACATTATATGTACATAAAAGAAGGAAATCAAAATTCATAAAAGAAACTTTACAAATAAAATTTTACAATTTTACAAAGAAAATTTTGTCATGGTACATTTTTGCGTTAAAGAAAAAAAACAATAGAGTCATTTATTAATTAATTTCGTATCGATCTCATTATAGAATAAATTTATCCCCCGAGGGAAAATTCATTTGTAGATTGCAAAATCTCCGAAGCAAAACAAATTGTGAATCTATTATTGAAATAAATTAGTAGAACATCTGGAAGATCCGATTTGGAGAATGCTGCGCGGGATTAATTCAGAAAACTGACTCGTTCCCGCGAATTTATGTGAGACGTCAGATTAGAGAGCCCTTTTTTTCTCCTCCATAAAGGTTCATCTTTTGTTGCAATCGTGTACCTTGGTTACGCATAACAAGATCTTTAGGATTTCATGGACCACCTTAAATTGACGACCTGCTCATTTCTAACTGGGAAAACTGTTAACAAATATTCATCGACAGATGCTTTTTATTCTTTTCGGATTTTTTTCTCCACCCCAGTACTTTATTTTTATTTCTCAATAAGAAAAAAATTTCTCAAAAAAAAGTGTCTCAACAAAATTTTTTAAAAATTTATTAAAAAATTTATTTTCTTTTAATTTTTCTCAATATTTCTCCGAAGAAAAATAAATAATTCAGAAAAAAGAAAGAAAAAATTATTAAAGAATTCTAAAAAACAATGATTAAAATGTCAAAGATTGAAAGTACTTTTTGGAAATAAATTCCAAGTGTTTGATGAAAAAATTTTTCGAAGTGTTTGTCTCAATAAATTTTTGAGTTGAATTTTTTTTTAACAAAAATTCACAAATTCCACAATAAAGAAAATCAGATCTCGAACCAGTGAAAGTATTAAAAAAAACAGACTTTACGGACCAAAAATGAGATATTTCTTCATGTTTTATAATAATTAAAGATGACCCAGTGATAAAATTATAACTTTCAAGAATTTTTAAATTAAAATTCTTTTTAAAATCGATTATTTATAATAATTTTCGAAAAAATTCTTTGACAATTTTCAAATCCATTTGTTTACAACATTCAATTTTACAAAATTTTAATTATTCATAAATTCTTCAATTAAATATATATTAAAAAATAAAAACATCAAATAATATAAAAAAACCGCAATTAAACTTTTTCAAAATTCCATTATTTCTAAAAATTCACGCTATATTGTTATTAATATTCAATTATTATCTAAAATTTTAACTCAAAATTCATTTTTAAATCAATTTTTATTAGAAAATTCTACTATAATTTAATTATTTAAATACAAATAAAATGCAAATAAATAACTTATTGAATAATTGAATGTTTCTTAAAATTCAATTCCCATAAAGAATCATTATCAACAAATTTTCAAAAAATTAAATTCTATCAACGAATATTAATAAAATTTTTAAGAATAATAATTATAATTAAAGGAAATGAATTTATCATTTCGGATAATTGATAAATTCTTTCACCTTTAATAATAATAATTATATTTGTCGAGAAATTTAATTAAAATTGTATTAAAAATATTTGAAATTCTGCAATGAGGTTTATTATTTGTGAAAATAATTGAATCCCTAAGAAAAATTTTATTACTTTTGAACAATATTTCATTTTTGCGAATAAATATTATTACTCTTGCAAATAATTGTATTTTTGCAATAGTTATTGTAACATTTACAAAACTGAATTTTTTTTTCGTGTTTTTAACTAAACATCTTCTGTAAATCCATTATTTTTAATAATTTTTGAAAAAGTTCTTTAAGAATTTTCAAATTCATTTGTTTACAATTCAATTTTACAAACTTTCAATTATTCATAAATTTTTCAATTAAATACATATATTAGAGAATAAAAACTTTGAATAATTTCAAAAAAATCTGCAATTAAAGTTTCTGTAAAAAGAATTAATTCCACAGAATTGTTAGTTAAAAATATGAAAAATTCAAATTTTCAAAGATTTTAATCTGAAACCTTTTTAAAATTCAATTATTTCTAAAAATTTACGCTCTAATGCTTTTAAAATTCAATTATAATCTAAAATTTTAACTGAAATCCATTTTTAAATCAATGTTTATGAGAAAATTCTACTAGAATTCAATTATTTTAATACACAAAAAAAAATTTATTGAATAATTGCATTTTTCTTAAAATTGAATTCTCATAAAGAATTGTATCAATAAATTTTTAAATAATTGAATTCTTTTGACGAATTTTAATAAAATTTTTAAGAATAATTACATTTTTTCGAGGAATTCAATTAAAATTGTATTAAAAATAATTGAAATTCTGCAATGAGTTTTATTATTTATCAAAATAATTAAATTCCTAACAAGAATTTTATTACTTACCAAAATAATTAAATCCCTGAAAAAATTTTATTATTTATGAAAATAATTGAATGATTGCGAAGAGATTTATAAAAAAATTTGTAAATAACGAAATATTTGTGAAATTTTTATTATTTTTTGAAAATAATTAAAGGTTTGTGTAGAATTTAATTAATTTTTTTTTTTACATAATAAATTAAATTCTTTAGGAAAATTTTATTAGAATAGTAAATACCTATTAAAAATCATTAAATTGAGGAAAATTTTTGAAAATAATTGAAAGTTTTCCAAGAATTTTATTAAAATTTTTGAAAATAATTGAAGTTTGGAGAATAATTTAATTATTTCTAAAGATAATGGAAATTTTGACGAGAATTTAAAAAAAAATTTTGAACGTAATTAAATTTTTGCCAAGAATTTTATTACTTTTGAAAATAATTGACTTCCTACAATCATTTATGTAATTTTTCTAAAATTATCCAAATTATATCGTACAATTTACGGACGTTTTTTCAAAAAAACGGACTTTTACGAACTTTTACGGAATATACGGACCTAGTTCGAGCCCTGAAAAATTTAAAATTCAAAGAAAAATTAAGAAACTATATCAGAAAAAATTCATTGTAATTTAAAATTCTTGTTTTTTTTCTCCTTCTTTTCGATTATTTTCTTCTTTTTTTCTTTTTCCCCTTTTTAAACAAATTAACCACCTAATTAATCGTAGATATTTTAGAATACCATGCCAGTTATCCGGCGCCAATTCATAACAAAGTATTAACGAGGTCGTGATGAATGGGATATTAGACAACGCCAAGAAATGGTGTATTCATTTCAACTCTCACGATTCCAAGAATCGCTGCACCTCACTATATATATACGTAACCGTAAAACGTGACTCCAAAAGAAATATTTCAATGGTTTTTGCAAAAAAAGAAGAAGCAGAAAAAAATAGTCACTAAATATTGACACAAGATGTCACACATAGATATTTCATTCACACATATTTATAATAAAATCCACACCATATTCAACTTTCGAAAAATCTTTTCATTTTTTTACGATCTACAAATTAACAATGATAGAAATTTTTCGTAAAATTACTCTCAGTTCTCTCTCTCTCTCTATATATTTTTCTACAAAATATTTACTAGAATTCGTGTATAAAAATTCAACATAAGAAAAAATTTGTCACCATCTATTTTTCTAAAAATCAAAAAGAATTTGTCCCCAAAATAATTATTTATCCAAAGTTGGAATAATTTATCAAAAACCAAATTTTCCTCTAAACGTTATCAATTCATAACCATCAGTTTATATAATTATATTCACTTCACTAAACCATATAATATTTCTTCTTTAAAGAATGAAATTCCGCCAAAAGAAAAACCACAAGATTATAATAATACAGATGCATAATAAATAAATAGTCTCTATATATAAATAGGCACAAACCATATTTCATTGTCATATCGAAAATAGATTCATTCTTTTTCTTCCTCTCCAATAAGCAATTCCAACAAAAGCAATCAATCTTTAAGAAAAAAAGCAGGCGGATCTATCGAATTTTCGATTCTCAATTCCCCGATCAACTACATGTATTGACAATAATCTTAAAGTTTTATAAATAACACCGCAAGAACAGATTTTGGACGCGTGTGTGAGAATCATATATGACATTTTTTTTTTCCCGAAGATTCTTTATAGAGAAAAGAGATGCGACGAGATTCTTTATATTATATATTAAGAGGGTGGATAATTTATTGGCTCGACCGACATGATTGTTGAGATCGTTCACTTTTCTTCCATTGGCCATATGATCCGAGTGTGGAGCGGTAGGTAGTGTTTGAAGAAGAGAGAGAGAGAGAGAAATAAAGTAAAGGAGAGAGAGAGAAAGAGAGAGAGGTAAAAAATGGAGAGAGGTGAGGAAAAATGAAAGCAGATGAAAAATAGGGGCAGCACTCGAAGGTGTCACAAGCCATTGAGTTAAACCAAAACATCTATTCACCATCGACGTGGACAATATAAAAGACGACCCCGTTGATCTCGTTGACAATAAAAGAAACTGACCCTGGTCCAGATCAGAGATAAATTTCGCATTATTGAAAAAGTGTGTCTCTCTAGATATCGCTGAGCGCGGGTTTCTCTCCCTTTAAAGAATGACGGACACAATAGATCAGCATCTTTATTCTCGTAATTGTCCAAAAAGGACGTCTCTCTTTTTTCTCTTCTCTTCTCTTCTTTTCTCCATTTTTTTTTCTTCATTTTTTTTTTTGTGAGAAACGCTTTTATTTATCGCAATTGCAAACGAATAGACCCCCAACTGTCTTTCAGATCACTAACGCCTTCTAAAGCAACCGACATATGCTTTTTACTTCAACGATCATTCGGGATATGATATATTTTATTGTTACACACCATTCACTATTAAATCAAAAAACATTTTTATTATTCCCTTTATGAAATTTATCGATTTTCTATTTGAGAATTTTTCTTATTTTTTATTAATTATTACACTGCAACAGTATTGCTAGATGATTAAAACAACAAAATTTTCAAACTTTTCATTAGTTTCACTAATTATTACATTTATTATTATAATCATAAGAATCTAAAGCAGTGCTGCCAGATGATTAAAACGACTAATCTTCAAACTTTTCTTGTTTATCTTCAAAAATCTTTCCGTTTAAACAAATTAAAAAAATTTTTTCAGATTTTGGTTATAATTTTTTCTAAACTATGATAAATAAAATTAAATTTCACAAACAATTTTAAAGAAATAAATTAATATTGTTGTGTTTGAATCTGTTTGCAGTTTGAAGTTAGTTTTTGTTTGCTTCTCAGCTTTTTTAATAAATTTTCTTTTTCAATGTTTTGAATTATAAAAATTAATACACTGAAAATTACTAAATTCTCGCAAAGTTTTTATCCAAAAATTTTGAAAATAATTAAAGTTATTTGAAGAATTTTATCAAAAATTTTTTTCAAATAATTGAATTCTTTCGAGAAAATTTAATAAAAATTGTATTGAAAATAACATTGGATTCTCGTAAAAATATTATTTATAAAAAGAATCAAATTCTTCCAAAAAATGATATTAGAAGTATTGAAAATAATTTTATTCTTAACAAGAATTTTATTCCATTTTTTTCAATAATTAAATCTATTCGTGAAATTTGATTAAAATTGCTTTAAAAATAATTGAATTCCTACGATGAATTTTACTGATTATAAAAATAATTGAATTCTTCCAAAGAATGTTTTATTTAAATTTTTAAAAATAACTTAATAATCGTTAAAAATTTTTTTAAATAATTTAAATCTTGCGAATAATGTTATTAACATTTTTGTAAATAATAAACAAGAATAGTTAATTATGTAGTTAATGGGTGAATTTTTTAAATTTTGAATCTAAAATATATTCAACAATTAATGTTTATATTTGAAAATATAAAAATTTTTAATTTGAAGAATTTTATCAAAATTTTTTTTTAAATAATCGAATTCCTTCGAGAAAATTTAATTAAAATTGTATTGAAAATAATATTGAATTTTCGCAAAAAATATTATTATTCATAAAAAGAATCGAATTCTTCCAAAGAATGTTATTAAAATTATTGAAAATAATTTAATTCTTAACAAAATTTTTTAAAATTTTTTTAAAAATAATTTAATTCCTAATACGATGAATTTTACTGTTAATAAAAATAATTGAATTTTTCCAAAGAATGTTTTATTCAAATTTTTGAAAATAACTTAATTCTTATCATTAAAAATATTTTAAAATAATTTAATTCTTGCGAAAAATATTATTAACATTTTTTAAAATAATAAACAAAAATAGTTAATTATGTACTGAATAGGTGAATTCTTTAAATTTTGATTCTGAAATTATTCAAAGTTTATATTTAAAAATAAAAAATTTTTTCAATTGCAAAATAATAAATGGAACAGTAACATTTACTATAGTAACTAATAATTATTACATTTATTATTATAATCATAAGAATCTAAAGCAGTGCTGCCAGATGATTAAAACGACTAATCTTTAAACTTTTCTTGTTTATCTTCAAAAATCTTTCCGTTTAAACAAATTAAAAAAATTTTTTCAGATTTTGGTTATAATTTTTTCTAAAATATGATAAATGAAATTAAATTTCACAAAAAAATTTTAAAGAAATAAATTAATACTGTTGTGTTTGAATCTGTTCGCAGTTTAAAGTTAATTCTAGTTTGCTTCTTAACTTTTTTAATAAATTTTCTTTTTCAATGTTTTGAATTATTTTAAAAATCAATGCACTGAAAATTACTAAATTCTCGCAAAGTTTTTATTCAAAAATTTTGAAAATAATTAAAGTTATTTGAAGAATTTTATCAAAAATTTTTTTCAAATAATTGAATTCTTTCGAGAAAATTAAATAAAAATTGTATTGAAAATAATATTGAATTCTCGCAAAAAATATTATTTATAAAAAGAATTGAATTCTTTCAAAGAATGTTATTAAAATTTCAAAAATAATTTAGTTCTTAACAAGAATTTTATTGAAAATTTTTTTAAATAATTGAATCTTTTCGTGAAATTTTATTAAAATTTTTTTGAAAATAATTGAATTCCTGCGATAAATTTTAATGTTTATAAAAATAATTGAATTCTTCTAAAGAATGTTTTGTTGAAATTTTTGAAAATAACTGAATTCTTATCATTAAGTTTTTAAATAATTTAACTCTTGCGAAGAATGTTATTAACATTTTTGAAAATAATAAATAAGAATTTAATTATTTAGTTAATAGGTGAATTTTTTAAATTTTGAATCTGAAATTATTCAAAAATTAATGTTTATATTTGAAAATATAAAATTTTTTAATTTGCAGAATAATAAATGGAATAGTAACATTTAATAAAAAAAAAATATTTTTTTAAATATTTTTTTTTAAATAAAAATTATTCGTTTCAAGTAAATATTAATAGTTGATAACAGTCAAGTAATAGGTTATTTGAATCAAATACATTTTACTCAGTCGATTATTTTTCAATTATTGTTTCTTATTGTATTCTTATGTAATTCAAAAATATTTTTAGAAAGCAATAATCATCAATTTTGTAGTAATTCTATACAAATTGAATATTTTAATTCCTTTAATAAAAAAAATTCCCTGGAATTTCTCTGACAATCCTTTTATTTATTTATTTATATTTTATTTATTTCAACTGTAATCTAATTATATTACACAATAAATTAACGAAATTCGTTCGTGTATTTTAAATTTATATTGCATTGTACGGGCTTGTTTATTTTTTTCTAAGATCTTATTTTTTTGTTTTCAGGAAAGAAAAAATATATCTTGGACTTCTTATTGTCGATTTATTAACGTGAGTATTTACTATTTTTAAAGAAGTTCTTAAAGGAAAATATTTTCAATGTATGAAAAAATAAGGTGGAAAAAAAATTGTTTGTTTTGTTTTTTTAAGAGAAAAAAGAGAAATAGGGAAAATTGTGTATTGTGAATGATTGGTTTTTTTTCTCGAGCACGTAGGAAAATATGTTATATTTCAATGAGAGACGCGTGATCCGACGGTCCAGAGTCAGTTGAATGCTATCGCATGCTTGCATGCAAATAGTTAAATATTATTTCAATGCACGCACGAGCAAACCAGTCAGTATTCATCGCCGTGGACGAGGCTGGTGTTACGATAATGTTTTCTTTGAAAATAAAGGCTACTTCCAACCTGCTCTTTTCATCGCGTGTGGTCCACGTCTTCTTTTGATATTAGAACGCTTACATCAAAATAGTGAAACGCTCTATCTTCAAAGTGACCTTCTACTTTTGTATTTCAAATAAATTATTTAAATAAATTATTTTTATATTTGAAGAAAGAATTTTTCACTACAAATTTTCTTTCGAAGAAGAAAACAATTTCGTTTAAAAAATATAAGATAGGTGAAATTTATTTTGAATTAAAATTAGTTTTTAAATATTTTAATTTTATAGTGAATGTTGTAGACCTTATTGTTAAAATTAAGATAATATTTTTGTGGCCAAAAAAATTTATGGCCAAAGGCTACAAAAATATTATCTTAATTTTAATTTTATTTTAATATATTAATTTAAAATTTAGGTACGTTATACAATTTGTATCAATTCAACGTTTTTCAGTAACAATTACAAATATACATTCAAAGCATAATTGTCAATATTTTTGCAGTTTAATCGAAAAAATTAAAAGACATCACAAAATGCAAGATAACATTATTTTTTTATCTATAGTTACATAAAAAATCGATTAACGATTAAAAACGACTTGAAACTATTACAGTTGCTCACAAAGTAGAATCCCATTTGTCTTAGTAAAGATGATCTTTACAGTGAGAGGATCTCATCCTTGAAAAGCTTTGATGTTTCACATATACACATTAAAAATAGTCAAGATCACGTATTATAACATATGTGTTGTGATTCCAATTAACATTATTCCAAAGATATTGAGATGAGTTGCATTAAAATGGAAATTTTCATATTCTCCTATATTCTGCATCCATAGAGAGAATTATAAGTGTGCGATCATTTTTCGCCAAAGATCATTGATCATTTCGATAAGAGTTCATTCGTCACCTTGAGAGCGTGAGTCCGCGCGTATATCGTACACGCGTGTGGTATTATATTAGAATTTTTCTTTTTTTTTCCAACATATAACACCGTGTATAAATTCCACGGAAATCCATTGCGGGGAAAAATGAATGATGAGCAAATTTATAATTAACGTGTTAAGATGCTGGCAATTCTGATTGTTATCAGAATTATGTGCAATAATCGATTATTGGTTTGTAAATGCGTGTACATTTATGATTATCCATTTTTTTTAATCGCTGTCTGCGGGACAATTAATCGTTTGTCAGAATATTTTATTGATTTCAGGATTTTTATCGGTTCGACTGGTTTTCTTGTATTGGGTTGTATCAATAAAGTTTCCTTGGGGTCATATAAGAATATGTGTATAGTGAAAACTAGATTTTTCCAAGGTCTGAGATGTAATGAGTGTATTTAATAATTGATTCTCTTGTTAATAATATTGAGGGTGTGTGTGGTTTTGTGAATTATTTTTTTATAATTTTATTATTTTACATTATTTGTTAATATTAGTATTTTGCAATATTACTAGCAACAATTCGCCCGCAAAAACGAGCGGCTAACTTCTTACTACCTTTTTAAAATAAAATTTGCAATTTTAAAAATAATATAATTTACAAATTTTCTAATTTAAATTTTTGTTGAAAACACTATAAAAAAAATTCAATTTTGGAGAAATTACAAATAATTGCAGAAATTCAATTATTTTCAAAAAAAAAAATATAATTCTTTATTTATAAAATTCAATTATGTTTAAAATTTGAAATGTCAAAAAAATTCTTGTTCTAATTTCAATTATTTTCAAAAATTTTTCTCATTTTAATGATTTTCAATATCTATTTTAATAAAATTTCCCAAAAAGAATTCAATTATTTTAAAAACAATATTTTAATAAAATTGTATACAAACATTTAATTATTTGCATAAATAATAAAAATTTCACAGGAATTTAATTATTTTCATCAATAATACAATTTTTTTAAGGAATTCAATTATTTTTATAAAAAATAATTTAAAATTCTAGAAAATATTAATAATTGAATTAAAATGATAAAAATAACTTTGATGAAGTTACAGTAACAATATTCTTATAATATAAAATAATGATTTTATTCCTCGGTCGTTTTTAATTATTAGAAAACATGGAGAAATCAATCACTCCGAGTCTTCGACTCGGAGCAATCGATATCTTCATGTTTTATAAAAGTACTTTTATAAGTTGTTTAATTTAAAAAAGGTTTGAATTTGAATCTTTTGAATGTCTTAACTTCTTTGGAAAATCCTGTTACAAAAATAAGATTAAAAATAGAAATTGTGCAAATATTTTTCTTCTTTTTCTAAAACAAAATAATAATTTTGTTAAAAAAATTGTGATTCATAAAGAAAAATAATGCAAAATAAATAAATTTTCTATTTCTTAATCACAGTTGTTTAACAATTTTCTAATTTTCCTTAGAAGTAAAGAACGAAAATCTGCATAATTTCAATTTGACTAAACATAATATTTAACAAAATTTTAGTCTTTTAATGAAAAAAAGTGAAAAAAATTCTGATATATTTCTATTTGTCATTACAATTTTGAATTAATTATAAAATAAAAATAATTATAACATAATAATATAATATACAATCTGTCTAAAGATAACAAAAAACAAAAGACAACTTCAGAGTGTGAGGGACAGAAAAAGTGAATGAATGAAAGAACATTCAAATTATTATAGTTAATTATTTTAGTACCAATTTGATATAATTCTGGTACCAATTTGATTTGCTTTTGGTACCATCTTAATACTTTTCGTATCATTTTGGTAATTTTTGTATTAAGTAGATTCAGTCAAGTGCTGCCAGATTGGAAGATTTTTCTTCAAATCTGAAGAAAATTAAAGAAATCTGCAATAATTCAAAAATTTGAAGAAATATTGTAAAGACTTGAAGATTCTTTGAAATATTACGAATGCTGTGTAGATATCAAGTAATAATGAAAATATTTATAAACATTTAAATAATATAAATAAATCATTTTTTAAAAATAAATTATAATTTTTGCTCTTTATATTCTTATGATTAAAAGAATAAATGTAATAATTATTAATTACTATCTTAAATATAGTAACATTTAAGATACTGTTCCATTTATTATTTTGCTAATTAAAAAATTTTATATTTTCAATTAAAAACAATAATTTTTGAATAATTTCAGATTCAAAATTTTAAAAATTCACCTGTTAACTACATAATTAACTATTCTTCTTTATTATTTTCAAAAATGTTAATAACATTTTTTTCATGAATTAAATTATTTATAAAAATGTTTAATCATAAGAATTAAGTTATTTTTAAAAATTTTAATAAAACATTCTTTAGAAGAATCCAATTATATTTTTATAAACAGTAAAATTCATCGCAGGAATTCAATTATTTTTAAAACAATTTTAATAAAATTTCACAAAAAGATTCAATTATTTAAAATTTTTTTTTAAATTCTTGTTAAAATTATTGTTAAGAATTAAATTATTTTTAGTAATTCTAATAACATTCTTTGGAAGAATTTGATTCTTTTTATAAATAATATTTTTTGCGAGAATTCAATATTATTTTCAATACAATTTTAATTAAATTTTCTCGAAAGAATTCAATTATTTGAAAACAATTTTGATAAAATTCGTCAAATGACTTAAATTATTTTCAAATTTTTTGATAAAAACTTTTCAAGAATTTAGTAATTTTCAATGCATTAATTTCTAAAATTCAAAACATTGAAAAAGAAAATTTATTAAAAGAGTTGAGAAGCAAACAAAAACTAACTTCAAACTGCAAACAGATTCAAAGAAAACAATATTAATTTATTTCTTTAAAATTGTTTGTGAAATTTATTTTCATTTATCATATTTTAGAAAAGATTATAACCAAAATCAGAAGAAATTTTTTTGACTAATTTAAAGATTTCTGAAGATAAATAAGAAAAGTTTGAAGATTTGTCGTTTTATTCACCTTACAGCACTGGATTCATTACCAAATTGGTACCGAAATTGTTTGGTCATGTTTCCCATCATTGTTTGGTAATTTTTATATAAATTTGATTCTTTTGGTACCAATTTGCTACTTTCGACCAATCAAGTAATTAAATACTTTCCGTATATCAAATATGTAATTCAATATATGGTAAACTTTTGTAACCAATTTAATACTTTTGGGTATCAATTTGGTATTTTTGGTAATAATTTGTTCGTTATGGTACCAGTTCAGTATACTTTTGTCATCAGTTTGGTTATTTTGATGGCAATTGAATATACTTTTAGTACCAATTTGAAACTTTTAGTATTAGTTCGGTAATTTTGGTATCAATTTGCGTTTGTCAGTACCAATTTGATACTGTCCATACCAATTGAACACTGTTAACATCAATTCGATAATTTTGGTATCAATTAAAGTTTGCTTCTGTGATTGCGGATATTACTTTCGTAATTGCATAACTAAATTTAAAGACATTCGTGCAACAATAGATATGCAGTATGTAAACTAATTGTAAAGTAATTAAATTTAATTCATAGAAATCAGTATAAGTGGAGTCTGTTGATCCTTCGAAGGAAGATTCTCTCAAGGTTGATAATAATTATAAACTCCCACGCAATAGCCGACCTAGTCTATCCATCTTAATTGAGATCAATTGCAATACGATCTTTAAAACATTTATACTGTCACATATTTTCCTATTTCATGAACTTACAATTAGCAGATTTATCATACAGAAAAAATTTACCAATGCGAATTATGTGCCGCAAATGCCACTTTTCTCTCATCACTACAAGAAATTATTTATTTTTAATAATTACAATGCTTTACATTACAATGTTTACTAAAAAAAAGGTTTTAAAAACAATAATAAAACTGATAAAAACTTTATTTGAATCCAATTAAAAATTTAACTATACTACCCATAAAAAAGAGGTCACAATAAAAATGAAATTTACGACTAAAGTAAATCACCACATCGAGTGAAATAAAAACATTTTTATTATCGAGGGCAATGGCAAAAAAAAATTCCAATTACCATACAATGAAAACTTTGGAATTGAATAGAAAAAATTATTTTGAATATATAAAAATTCTCGAATCGAGCATTATAAAGTTCGATATTCTCTCGTGGAGACAAAATCAATCGTGATAGACTCATTTCAATAATGGGCACGACTTGAAAATAATGCAGTACACCAATGTCAGAATTTTTTTTTCTTTTTTTGCTTTTTATCTCTCTTTTACTGTTGGACTTTTAAAAATAAGACGTGTTGCAAAGATCGCACGCGGGAGCTCATATGTATTATACTATACTTGTATATATATAAAATATACGCACGACTATCAGCATCCTTATAGTGTGTATATATATACACATAAATGCACAAGACGGACGTGCGCTCCTCGCGAGAACGATTACCGATGACTTACGTATGCACAGGCAATCTGCAGCGTTTGCGCAATTATTATTGGAACACCTTGCTCTCTGTAATAAATGGCAGAATATGCCCCGAAAGGTGTTAGTTCAAGATCAGACGATATTGCCTCTTCTATTATGATTATTATTATTTCCTTCTTTTTTTTTATTATTTTTTCCCTCTTCTCCTTTTATTCACTTCTGGTATTCTTTGCATTATTTTCTTTTTTTTATTGTTGTTTCAATTTAATTTATTTCTTCTATTACTCTGTTTATAGTTTGATTTCTGCTTTCATTTCTGCTTTTGTAGTTTTGTTTATTTTTGTTGTTTTTTTCTTTCTTTCTTGCTTTTTACTTTCTTTCTTGTTTTGTTTATCTTTTCTTGGTTTTTCTTCCTTCCTTTTTCTTTATCATTTCTTGTTTTTCTTTCCTCTCTTGTTTTTACATACTTTCTTGTCTCTTCTTCCCATTTTATTTTTTTCATCTTTTCTTTCTTTTTCTGTTTTTTTTCTTTCTTTCTTGTTTTCTTCATATTTTCTTGTTTTTCCTTACTCTCTTATTTTTTCTTCCTTTCTTATTTTTTTCACCTTTTCATTCTTTCTCTCTGTTTGTTCTTTCTTGTTTTATTCATCTTTTTTTGGTTTTCATTCCTTTCTTTATCTTCATCCTTTCTTGTTTTTCTTTCCTCTCTTGTTTTTTCATCCTTTTATGTTTCTTCCTTTCTTGTTTTTTTTCATCTTATCTTTATTTTTCTCGGCTTTTCTTTCTTTTTGATTTATTCTTATTTTCTTTTTTTTCTTCCTTTATTTTTCTTCATCCTTTTTTGTTTCTCCTTCCTTTTTTTTATTTTCTTTCATTCTTGTTTTTTCATCTTTTCTTTCTTTTTTTCTGTTTTTTCTTTCTTGTTTTCTTCATCTTTTCTTGTTTTTTCTTCATTTCTTATTTTTTCATCTTTTTTTGTTTTTTCCTATTTTTTTCTATTTTCTTTCCTTTTCTCTGTTTTTTCTTTCTTTCTTGTTTTTCTTTACTCTCTTGTTTTTTTTATCCTGTCTTGTTTTCTCTACCTTCCTTGTCTTTTTCACCTTTTCTTATTCTTGTTTTCTTCATCTTTTTTTTGGTTTTTCTTTCTTTCTTTTTCTTCATCCTTTCTTGTTTTTCTTTCCTCTTTTGTTTTTCCACCCTTTCTTATTTCTCCTTTCTTTCTTGTATTTTCTTCATTTCTTGTTTTTTCATCTTTTCTTTTTTTCTATGCTTTTCTTTCTTCTTTCTTCATCATTTCTTTTTTTCACTGTTTTTTCTTTCTTCCTTGTTTTTTTCATCATTTCTTGTTTTTTTCATTTCTTATTTTTCATCTTTTTTTGTTTCTTCTTTTTTTCATATTTTCTTTTTTTTTCTGTTTTTTCTTTCTTTCTTGTTTTCTTCATATTTTCTTGTTTTTCTTTACTCTCTTGTTTTTTCATATTTTTTCGTTTCTTCTTCCTTTCTTGTTTTCTCTTTTTTTCTTGTTTTTTCATCATTTTTTGGTTTTTTTCTTCATCCTTTCTTGTTTATCTTTCCTCTCTTGTTTTTATCTTTTTTTGTTTTTTTCTTCATCCTTTCTTGTTTTTCTTACCTCTCTTGTTTTTTCATACTTTTTTGTTTCTTCTTCTTATTTTTATCAACTTCTATTTCTTTTTCTCTGTTTTCTCTTTCTTTCTTGGTTTCGTCATATTTTTTTGGTTTTTTCTTGCTTTCTTGTTTTTTTTATCTTTTTTTGTTTTTTTCTTCCTTCCTTTTTTTAATTCTTTCTTCATCATTTTTTCCACTTTTTTAAAATTTTGTTGATATAAAATTTATTTACGATATTTATTTACAATGTTTATTTATAAATTAATAATAAAGTTTGGAAAATAGAAATTAATGGAAAATTCTGAAAGAGAAAAATTCTTATTCATGAAGAATCGAACTCTGGCCCTTGGTATTTGAGAACGAGTAAGAAAGCCACGTAACCATTGCGCAATTAAAAACTAAAGCTCTGCATAAAACTAAAATTAATGCCAGTGGTTTTTTCTTGTATACAAATTTTTTCCTGTTTATTCTATTTTATTTTTGCTTTATTTTATTTCCTTGTTCCACTCTTTATTTTTTATTATTTTATTTTATTTTTTATTATTTTATACTATTTTTAAATGTTTTATTTTATTTTCTTATTATTCTATATTATTTTCTAATTGTTTTATTTTAATCTCTTATTATTTTATTTTTTTGTTGTTTTATTTATTCTCTTGTTATTTTATTTTAATCTCTTATTATTTTATTTTCTTGTTGTTTTATTTTATTTTCTTGTTGTTTTATTTTATTCTCTTATTGTTTTATTCCATTTTTTTCTTCTTTTATTATATTTTCGAGTTACGGTTTATTTTTTTTCATGTTTTATTTTATTATTACTTTTTTTATTTAACCATCAAACTTTTATAATCTAAATCATTTTTCCCCTATAATTTTTCAAACCTCCTATCTTTTATTTTCGCGTATACTTATATTTATTTCTCGCACTTATTCTTTATTTCATCATCCTCGTCTATATATCTTTTCAGGTTTTCTTTTAATCTTCACTTCTTCGTATTCTTTTCTTCAACATTATTTTGCTCATTAATCGCAATTTCATCATTATTGTGTGCTGCCAATTTATATACACAACTTTATAGACGATGAAGAGGCAGAATTTGAACGCACACGTAATTATACATTTACCTTTATGTAACTACTGACTTAGAAGATTAAGAGAATACACTTGTATTCGTATCGAATGTGCGGAAAGTTGCGATAAGACACAATTCACTCTTGGAGGTGTAATGTTACGTTTTAAACTCCTTTTAAGAAAGAGTTGCGTGGCTCTTATATGTCATGAGCTAATGTTTATGGAGAAGTAAACTTGGAAAAAATAAAATTTATAAATAAATTCGTAGATTGATCTTTTCAAAATTTTCTATAATATTTTCAGTGATGTGCGTATTTTATTAATATTAATTAATTATTGGCTAAAAATTATTAACTGATTTCTGACTAATAGTTATTAACATAGTTTCTAACTAATAGTTATTTACTAATTACTGACTAATAAATTGTTGAATAATAATTATTATTGTCAACAAAAAAATAATTTATTATGAATTCTATATAGTTTAATTTTTGTTAATGAAACAATTCTTTTTTATCATTATTTATTACATTTAATATTATATTCCTCCTGAATATATTATTTTTTATCAAATCGTTTATTTTAGAATACACGGAAAATTTGGCTTTTAGTTTGTATTTTTTTTTTTTTTTTGTTTAGAAAAAATACAAAAGAGGATAAAAAATGAGGGCTTCGTTATATTTGAATTACAAAACTTTATCGTGTCTTCAATTTATTGGCTAATAAAGGAGAACTGGTTTCAAACTTAGATTATTCATGTATCGTGAAATATTCTAATATTTCATGCGCATCAACATTTTAGAGAATATGTTGCAACAATTTCTCGCTAATAACTATACAAGATTTGATTTTCACGAACAGATAATAACTGCATTAAGTAATAAATATATATTCGTGAAATTTTAATTCAGTGTCAGCGTTCGAAAACAAGTTGTGCATGATTTTTGCGAATCTCAATATAAATAAATAAATAAATAAATAAATAGAAAAAATATTTTCGTTGGAAAAAAATGTCAAAATATGCAAATAAATAGCGAATATCTAAATGATCTTAAATTTTTAATTTTATAATTAATTCATTAATTAAATCTTCTGGTTTACATTCATTTTATTTCAATTTATTAGGTTTACATTGTTTCCATTTATTATTGGGTTTGTCTTTATTTGGTTTACATTTATATGGTTTACAATTTTCAAGAAAAAAAAAATTGCTGGACTTGAGAAACTATTACACAAAAAAAAATGTAATAGAAACTTTCTCCGAGATTTCATGTATATACATATATAATTGTGATGCAGTAAAAAGGAGAAATAAAACTTGTTACATAAATATCTCGGGTGATTTTTAATTGTAAATATATATAAGTTTAAGTGATTACATAGGTTTTTAAGATCGCATAAACTTAATACCACGTGGTAATGACTTTTACTAGCAAATAAAGACATGAAAATTTAATATACTGTCTTGCTGATACCATAGATTATTTCTAACGCTACATTGCACAATATTTTATCCTCTTTTTTTTATTCTTCTCCTTTTTATTTTATTCTTCCTTTTATTTTCTCTCATCTCACTCTATACAAGGAAGTTGTAATCGACGCAGACAATAAAATCCCACCTGTTGAAATATATTTCTCAAATTTTAAATTTATACCGGCTAATAAAATTTTTAAAAATTTAAAAATTCAAAATTCACTAAAAAGTGAAAAAAAAAAGATTCTCAAGGTCACCGAAAGGGTTGACCTGAATTAAAATCCAAATTACAACAAAAGAAAGAGAGATCCTTTTCTTTCGGAAAAAGAAATAATTCCTAAAAGAAAGAGAAATACCTGTTTGGTCGAAAACGAATGTGTCCTCTCTGCGATTTCACTTGGAAGCCAAAGAGGAGCGTGCGAATCTGTGAAGAGAAATATAATTCAATGAGGTTGACTCTTGAATGGAGGCCGGACTCTTGTAAAGCTACGAGCGGAACCCTATACTCGACGACGACCCCCGGCCTGACTGAATGGGCGGTACTATATTCGTGCGTGGCTAAAAAATCGAATTTATCGGCTAGAAATTCCGCGCAATATAAACCATTGCCTTTGCGCACTTTATATAAAAGGCATCTGCACAATTCGCCAGCGCGAAAAACAATTGACCTTTTCATTAGAGAATCGAACCATCTAAATGCCCATCAAATATTGGACAATAATTAATCCATCTCGTTTGGGTTATTTTCAAGTACAACTGGGGGGTTGTTACAAAATGTTGTTACAATGCGAGACTATATCTATAGTATTATACTAGTGATGTCCGGATTTAAAATGGTTGGATTATCATTGTTGGCGATAATTAATTTAATTTCACTGTAATTATTTACACTGGAAAAAAAATTATTTGATTCAAGTAACTGATTAATTGTCTAGTATCAAGTAACTTTTATTATTTACAAAAAATTCCTAACCCCGATTAAAAATATTATTTTGTTTTTAAATGAGAAGTAATTTACGAAAACACTTCTTTTTCCACCTGCCTTTAGTTTGAAAAAAAATTAATAATATTAATTATTATTAACAATTAACCATTTTAACAGATTATGATATGTAACTCCAACTCAGTGCTGCCAAATGATTAAAACGACAAATCTTCAAACTTTTCTTATTTATCTTCAGAAATCTTTTAACTAATCAAAAAAATTTCATCCGATTTTGGTTATAATCTTTTCTAAAATATGATAAATGAAAATAAATTTCACAAACAATTTTAAAGAAATAAATTAATATTGTTTTGTTTGAATCTGTTTGCAGTTTGAAGTTAGTTTTTGTTTGCTTCTCAGCTTTTTTAATAAATTTTCTTTTTCAATGTTTTCAATTTTAAAAATTAATATGCAACTGAAAATTACTTTACAAAGCTTTTATTCAAAAATTTGAAAATAATTAAAGTCATTTGACGAATTTTATAAAAAATTTTTTTAAATAATTGAATTCTTTCGAGAAAATTTAATTAAAATGGTATTGAAAATAATAATGAATTCGAACAAAAAATATTATTTATTTATAAAAAGAATCGAATTCTTCCAAAGAATGTTATTAAAATTTTTTTTAAATAATTGAATCTTTTCGTAAAATTTTATTAAAATTGTTTTGAAAATGATTGAATTCCTGCAATGAATTTTACTGTTTATAATAATAATTGAATTCTTACAAAATAATGTTTTATTAAACTTTTTGAAAATAACTGAATTCGCATCATTAAAAATTCTTTTGAATAATTTAATTCTTGCGAAAAATGTTATTAACATTTTTAAAAATAATAAACAAGAATAGGTTATTATGTACTTAATAAGTGAATTTTTTAAATTTTAAATCAGAAATTATTCAAAAATTTATGTTTATGTTTAAAAACATAAAATTTTGTAATTTGTAAAATAATAAATGGAACTACATTTACTGACGAACTCCAAAATCAGGTACCTAAGAAGCAAATAAATTTAGGTTATAATTATTTAATTTAATTATATTTAATTTTAGGTTATGTTTGTAATTTTTTTTAATAAAAATACATAAAAAGGCTTAACTCTCAACATAAAGGACTGATATTTAATTCTTCATTACATTAAAAATAATTAATAAAAACATATTTTAGTTTTAATCTTAGACACAGAAACTTGTAATTATGGTAAAAATAACACAAACATAACCTTAAAATAAATTGCTTCTTAGGTACCGTATTCTTTGAAGCACGTCATAAATGAAGAATTTAGTACTGATATTAATAGTTCGATTAAATCTGTAATTAGATTTTTTTATAATGTTATAAATAAATTTTTATTTTTTAAGAGAATTTTCCAAATGTTGCTGTAATATTGAGCATTTTGCAACAATGAACTTTCAATATACATTTTATTGAAGATTTAAATATTCTTTTATACCATTATTATAGCAATCGATGTTTCTTCACACTTTTAATTTATTATATTGCACTAATTTTCATTATTTCGATGTAATTACTTTATTTTACTGCTTAGCAAAGAATTGCATAAATTATATTCTTCGTACTGAAACAGAGTCTAAATATTTTGATTTAAGAAAAAATTTTAAAAAAGAATTCTAAGACTTTTTTATTAGTAGTGAGAAATATTTTTCATTCAATAGTAATATTGAAAATTAAAAAAAAATGAAAAATCATTATTAATTTTTCTGATTGCAATGTAAATTTAGGTCTTTAAACATTTTACTAATTATTTTATTTTCGTTATTTTTATTTTTTACAGTCACAGTGATAAAAAAGTGGTATGTGTAACATTTTTTTTTGTCACAATAATCGCTGTCATTTTTTTGTTTTAAAAAAAAAAATATTTTTTCAAAAGAGGAAAAATTTAGTTTGACAACTTATTTACAAATTACTGAAAATTACTCCAAGTGATAAAAAAAAATTTCCTTTTTTTTCTAAATATAATCACCAGGATGCACTTGATAAATGGAGCAGCAGTTGGGCGAAATTATCATCAATTTGTAGCGACTTTAGAAATAGTGGGGGAAACCGTGAGAAATGTACCTTTCTTAAAAAGGTGTGAAAGGTATCCTTGAGACTCTAAAATAGAAAAAATCAATAAAACTAAATATTTCTTGAAAAAAAAATGATTTTTTGCTATATTTCCAAAAACTTTTCAAATCGTGAGAAAATTGTCAATTTAAAAAAATTCTAATTATTAAAACTATCGAATTTTTATTTTTTTTTTTTTCATGTCTTTAGAGACAATTTCTTTGGCACTGTTCTTTTATTTACACGATCGAATATATTCTCTCATGTCGAGGTTTAATTTTAGTTTTAAACTCCGTTTTTTTTAACATGGGCGAAATCGCACCTTTTTTTCTGGCAATGTTCTATATCCTTTTGCAACTTTCGAGCGATTGGGGGCAGGATGTGGACCATAAAATTCACGAGCAGAAACTTTTATTGTTCAGCGACATTCTCGCCGTTACGCAGACATCTCGTGTCGTGTGGGCGATACATTACGATAGAGAAAGCCGAGCACCAGCTGTTTTCGGTGAAAACGACCCTTTAAAAAACATATTCTTTTTTTTTCTCTTTTTATTTTTGTTTTTTGTCATCCGTCACTCAACAAAAAATCGAAAAGTAGTTCGTTGTCTTTTTTAATGCAAAAAAAAAAATAAAAATAAATTATTTACTTGCATAAATTTAAAAACGATAAATTCTCAGTTACGGCAGAAAAAATAATTCAAGTCTTGTAAAAAAAATTAATTTAATATTTAAAAGTTCTCGTTCTATTGGACCCATTAAACTGAATGATGAGACTATTCTTTTTAGATGTAATGATGGAATCTGATATCGAATAATAATAAGAATAAAAGAATGAACCAAGAAAAAAAACAAAAAATTAGATTTTTATTTATTCTAATTTTCATTTTATTTCATCTATAGAAAAAAAAGTTATTTATCAAAATAAAATCAAATCATATTACAAGAATACTTCCCAAGGAACGGAACTATAATGTGCTATTTTTCTTTTTATTTTTGAACGCATTGTGGAGGCTGACACTAATGAGACTGTTCACGATGTCAAGATCTTCTGTGCTTAGTCCGAAGTCTTCAATCTTCAATTCCACGTCCTTGTCAATATATGCGATTTATATATTTCTTTTCAGGGGCCAGAAAGATAGAGGAAGAGAGAGAAAGAGCAATAAAAAAGAAGAGGAGAGACTGAGAAATAAATTGGTTTTGTGAATCGATCAGAATTCAACTTGTCCTTTAGACTAGAAACTAGTTGAGAACACAATAGTCAACTCAAGTGCGAGGATTATAACAAATGTAGATATAGATTTAAAATTGTAAGGAATCTCTCTCTCTCTCTCTCTCTCTCTCTCTCTCTCTCTCTCTCTCCGTTAACTGACTTCGCTTCTTCTGGAAGCGGAGGATGTTCTCCTAATGATTTTCAGAATCGCAATAATAATGGACAAATGAACTATTCCATTTGCAATGATAAATCATCTACTGTGCCTATTAAAATTAGTATCGAACATTCATAAATCGATGTGAGTTACAATTTCTTTTTCTCCTTATTTTAATTTAAATCTACCAAAGTGTCAATGAAAATTAAAATGAAAATAAAAATCTATACTAAAAAAAAATTTATTTGATTCAAATAACCGATTAATTGACTTATCAATTAAATATTTACTTGAATTAAATAATATTTATTGGAGTCCATTAAATGGTATTTAAACCAATAATTTCAGTATTTGAAACAAATATGAATTAAACCATTTAATTGACTCCAATAAATATTATTTGATTCAAGTAAATATTTAATTGATAATAGTCAAGTAATCGGTTATATGAATCAAATAATTTTTTTTAACGTACCAAGATGAAAGTAGAAATGAATGTGAAAATAAAATTAAATGTTCGACCATCTGAAAGGAAATATTAAAAATAATACCTTTTAATTACGCTTTTGCGAATTTGAAAGTCCCTGAATTTTCCAGGTTAAAAAATAGAAATTTTCCAGGTTATTAAAATTACATTTATTTTTTACCAAATTAAATAACCATAATAAATTTTTACAAATACATTCAATAACTTATAAGAACATTATTACAAAACATGAAGAAATCGATCATTATTGATCGAATCATTATTGATCATATTTCTTCATGTTTTGTAATAATTAAAGATGACCAAGTGATAAAATCATTATTTTATATTATAAAAATACACTGCAACTTTTTCAAAATTATTTCCATAATTTCAATTCAATTACTATTTTCTGGAATTTTTAACTAAAATTCTTCTTTAAATAAATTATTCCAATTTTCAAAGATTTTAATTTGAAACTTTTTTAAAATCCAATTATTTTTAAAAATCCACGCTATAATACTTTTAATATTCAATTATTATCTAAAATTTTAACTGAAATTCATATTTGATACAATTTTTATTAGAAAATTCTATGAGAATTTAATTATTTAAATACAAAAATAAATAATTTATGGAATAATTAAATGTTTATTTAGATTGAATTCTCATAAAGAATTTTATTAACACATTTTTAAGAATAATTTCATTTTTCGAGAAATTTCATTAAAATTGAATTAAAAATAATTGAATTTATGTGAAATTTTTGTTATTTATGAAAATAATATTAAATGTTTACGTAGAATTTTATTACTTATAAAGAAAATTGATATATCGACGAGAATTTTTCTTTAATTTTTAAACATAATTGACTTTTTGAGAAAAATTTTATTTTAAAAATTAATTTAATTTCTGCAATCATTTGTAACTTTTCCAAGATTACATTTTTTTCTTGTCTTTTTAACTAAAATTATTCTATAAATCCTTTATTTTTAATAATTAATTAAATATGTATTAACAAATTTAAATAATTTTAGAAGAATTTGATTTATTAAAATGTTTCAATAATTTAAGTTCTTAAAAATTTCTAATGAAATTCATTAAAAATTGAATTTTTATAAAATTTCAAATTGAAACCTTTTGAAGTTCATCTATTTATGAAAATTGTAAATCAAACTATTTTAAAATTTAATTATTAACTATAATTTTAACTGAAATTCATATTTGAATCAATTTTTATTAAAAAATTCTACAAGAATTCAATTATTTAAATACAAAAGTAAATAATTAATTGAATAATTGAATGTTTCTTAAAATTAAATTCTCATAAAGAATTTTATCAACGAATTTTAAAATAATTAAATTCTTTTGACGAATTTTAATAAAATTTGTAAAAACAATTTCATTTTTCGAGAAATTTGATTAAAATTGTATTAAAATAATTGAATCCCCATAAAAATAAATGATTATTTTTGAAAATAATTAAATGTTTGCGTAGAATTTTATAAAAATTTTTGAAAATAATTGAATTTCTGCGAAGAATTTTATTACTTTTGAAAATAATTGAATTTCTGCAATCATTTGTAACTTCTTCAAAATTTAATTTTTTTTAGTGTTTTAGACAAAAATTCTTCTATAAATCCATTATTTTTAATAATTAAATTAAATATACTATATATATTAAAAATTTAACTAATTTTTGAAGAATTTGTACCTATTATTAAAATTTTTCAAAAATTCAAGTTCTTTAAAATTTCTAATAAAATTAATTCAAAATTGGAATTTTATAAAATTTCAAATTAAAACCTTTTGAAATTCATCCTTTTATAAAAACTGTTGAGGCAACTCTTTTAAAATTCAATTAATTTTGAAATATTCAAGTAAAATTAAAAATTAAATAATTTTTAAGTAATAATTTTATGATAGTTCTTTAAGAATTAAGTTATTTTAAAAGAAATTATTGTCAGAAATAGAAAAAATTGAAGGGTTTGTATTACAATTATTGTCAATTTTATAGTTTATGAGGCAAACAAAAAAGACAAAAAAATTTAAAATTTTCCTATGAATTCTAGATAATTTTGTCAAAATTTTTTGGAATAATAGAATTTTTAAAAGAATTCTATTCAAATTTTTTGAAATAATTGAATTTCTCAGAACTATTTTTTCAATTCTCTGAATAATATTTGAATTCTTTGGAGAAACTTCATTAAAAAATTAAAAATTATTGAATTGATGCGAAGAAATTTATAAAAAAAATTGATATGTATTGGAATTCCTGTGAAATTTTTATGAAAATTTTTGTTAAATAATAGAATTCTTTTGTAAAATTTTATGAAAATAGTAGATATTAAAAATAATTGAAATGAGGAAATTTTTTGAAATTTTGCCAAGAATTTTATTAAATTTTTTGAAAATAATTGAATTTCAGAGAAGAATTTTATTATTTATAAACATAATTGAAATTTTGACGAGAGTTTTTAAAAATTTTTGAACATAATTGAATTTATGCGAAGAAGTTCATCACTTTTGAAAATAATTGAGTTTCTGTAATCAGTTGTTCATTAAAATTTCTATTTAAATTCATTAAAAATTGATACTTTTTAAAATTTAAAATTCAAACCTTTGAATTTTATCTATTTATGAAGATTGAAAACGCAACTCTTTTGAAATCCAATTAATTTTGAAATTTTTAAGTAAAATTATTCATTAAATAATTTCTAAGTAATAATTTTATGATTAATTCTTCAAAAATTAAGTTATTTAATAAGAAATATTTCTCCAAACATTTTATTTTACTTTTCTTTTACTGTAGAGTATTATTCCTCAATAAATACAAAACATGATTTTTCATAAGCGATAAAAAAGGACAAGAATGAAAAAACTAAACAATAAAACGATTGAGTGTTTTGTATCGAAATGATTGTGAATCAAAGAAAATGATATAGTTGGTCGCCCCCTTTCTGTGTGTGTGTGTGCGCAACATTCATATCTCACAGGACAGATGGTGTCCGGATAATGTTTTGTCGCTAGTAATATAGAAATAATTTTATCTAGAAAATCGAGCTCACAAATGTTTTGGTCCTCCCATATCTATATAGAGACCATATATACAGCATCTTTCCAACATTGGATTACCGTATGTTTTATGTGTATCCAGTTGCGGTTTTTAACAATGGTGGGTATATCCCATAGAAAATCAACCGGTCGATTCTATCGGAACAATGCGCCTCCATTTGCCGCGCGTCGAAATCGCGATTTTATCTCAATCGATGAGTTCTCGCGCATATACACCTTATGGTATCGCACTGCGTTCAACGTATAAGGAATTTTTTCCAAGTTTTTTTTTTTTTTCTTTATTTTTTGACCTTCCAACGGACATATCGAGGCGTGAAATTCCCCAGGAAACAAAGTTGATCATTAGGAAATCAAAAGATTCGAATCTATCGATGAAACATTGATACAACCATTTGTTGAGTTCATAATATTATTATTGATTGTTACATGGAGATATATCAGATTTCAGCAATTCTTCTTTTTTAAATTATCTGTAATAGTAATAATCTACCTTAGAGTGTAAATTTTAAAAGAAATTGTTAATACTAATATTTTGTATTATGAATTTTAAAGATTATTTTCAATGCTTATGGAAAGTGAATTCTTGATAATTTCTGCGAACAATTTCAATGAGTCACGCTCGATAAAGCACTTTTATTTAATCTAATATCGAATTAAATACACATATGGAATGCGGATTCTATCGTGGGTTTTAGTTTTTTCTTCTTTCTTAATTCTTAATCATACAATTCGCACATTCCTTTGATATTATTTCAGCTGCTTTGGATATATTATTCAACAATTTTTATAGAGAAGATAAATATCTGCTGAATATTGAGAATTGTTGATTATTATCAGTTTTTGAGAACAAAATGTCTTTTTAGAGATATCAAATTACGAAAGAAAAATTTATCCAAATTGTATCAATGCAACGTTTTGATGCTAAATTGTGAATTTGTAGAAAATATCAATTTTTAATGAATTTAAATAGAAATTTTAAGAACAACTGGATTACAGAAATTCAATTATTTTCAAAAGTGATGAACTTCTTCGCATAAATTCAATTATGTTCAAAAATTTTTTAAAACTCTCGTCAAAATTTCAGTTATGTTTATAAATTATAAACTTCTTCTCCAAAATTCAATTATCTTCAGAAAATTTAAAAAAATTCTTGTCAAAATTTAAAAAATTTTCCTCATTTCCATTATTTTTAATATCAACTATTTTCAAAAAATTTTACAAAAGAATTCTATTATTTAACCAGAATTTTAATAAAAATTTCACAGGAATTCCAATACATACCAATTTTTTATATATTTCTTCGCACCAATCCAATAATTTTTTATTTTTTAATTAAGTTTCTCCAATGAATTCAAATATATTCAGAGAATTAAAAAAAATAGTTGTGAGAAATTCAATTATTTCGAAAAATTTAAATAAAATTCTTTTAAAAATTCAATTCTTTTAAAAAATTTTGACAAAATTCTTTACAAAATTTTGTTAATAAACTTACAGTTTTAATAAAATTTTCCTATACAATTCAATTATTTTCAATACAATTCTTCTTGAGAATTCAATTATTTTCACAAATAAAACATTTTTTTATGGGAATTCAATTATTTCAAAAAAAAAAATTGTATAAAATTCTTCGCTAGAAATCAATTATTTCATTAAAAAATTAAAAATAATTAAAATCTGACAAAGAATTAAAAAAAAATCTTTTTTAAATAATTGAATTCCTTAAATAATAATATATATAAAAAATAATAAATAATAAAATGTTTCTTGAGAATTCAATTATTTAAAAAAATTTTGATAAAGTGCTTTATAAATTTGAAAAATTATAATAAAATTGGTCGTAGAGTAAAATTATTTTCTTAAAATATAAAATTCTTTCTAGGAATACAATTATTGTCAAAAATGTTTATAAGAATCTTCAAAAAAACTCAATTATTTTCGTAAAAAATAAAATTCTTCAAAAGAAATTCAATTATTTAAGAAATTTTAATAAAATTCTTCCCAAGAATTTAATTCTTTTTAAAAATAAACATTTTCACAGGAAGTCAATTATTTAAAAAAGAATTTTTTTTAATTCTTTGCCAGATTTCAATTATTTTTAATTTTTTAATAAAATTTTTCTCTAGAATTGAATTATTTTCAAAAAGTTTTAAAAAATTCTGAGAAATTCAATTATTTAGGAAAATTTGAATAAAATTCTTCATAAGAAATTAATTATTTTCATGAATAATAATATTTTTCTCTGGAATTTAATTATTTTTACAAACAAAATTCTTTACAGGAAACCAATTCTTTAAAAATTTGTTGATAGCATTCTTGATGTGAATGAAATTTTAAGAAATATTCAATTATTGAATAAATTATAAATTTTTGTATGTAAATAATTGATTTCTCGAAAAATTTCCTAATAAAAATTTATTAAAAAATGAATTTCAGGAAAAATTTTAAAGTTTTGTGGCAACCCTGTATTTATAAAAAAAATCAAATTTTTTTAAAAAATGTTATTAAAATTATTGAAAATTGAATTCCTGCAATGAATTTTACTGTTTAAAAAAGTTTTAACTGTTTTTGTTCTTTTATATTTGAATTTTTCCAAGGAATGTTTTATTAAAAATTTTTTAAAATAACTTAATTCTTATCATTAAAAATTTTTTAAACTAATGTAATTCTTGCGAAAAATGTTTTTAACATTTTTGAAAATAAACAAGAATAGTTAATTATGTAGTTAGTAGATTAATTTTTTTAATTTTGAATCTGAAATTATTTAACAATTAATTATATTTGAAAATATAAAATTTTAGCTAAATAATAAATGGAACAGTAACATTTACTATGTAGTAATTAATAATTATTACATTTATTATTATAATCATAAGAATAATTTATCTTTAAAAAATGGTTTATTTATATTATTTGAATGTTTATAAATATTTTTCACACAAGAAAAAAAGTATAAATTTTATCTTGATTTTGGGGTAAAAATTCCCTGCAACAAATTTTCCCCTAAGTGAGGGCGCCACTGTCTATGTGAATTAGCATTGGTTAAAATTCCCTGCAACAAAATTTATACCATTTTTTTTCTGTGTTATTATTATTTGATATTATACTCAGTCTTTACAAAATTTTCAAAAAATCTTCAAGTTTTTACAATATTTCTGCCAATTCTTCAAATATCGTAGATTGCTTCAATTTTCTTTAGATTTAAAGAAAAATTTTCCAATCTGACAGCACTGATTCAACTTTGATTTCTATCTCCATTGTGCTTAACTGAATTCGAACCGAATTAAAAAAAAATAGTATTCAATAGTAGTTTTTCTGAGTAATTAGTATATTATTAATTAACAAAATAAGTAAAAGTAACAAAATAAAGAAATAATAAAACAAAAAAATCAATAAGTAATAGCAAAAATTAGTGAAAAATGTAAAACAAAATTGTTTCACTGAAAACAATTTGTAATCTTGCGAAACCGCTTTTTTCGCCCATGAAATGCGGGGGCAGTTGTGTGGAACTCGAGTTTTGACACATTTTGACACGGAGGACCACACAAGGAGTGGAGAACCAGAGAGAGAGAGAGAGAGAAGGAGAGACGGCGACAGAAAACATTAGCGATCGAGTGCCGGTTTTCTGTCATTCAATCGATTCTATATGTCTCATCAAGTTCATCCTTGGACGTCTTTCTGACACACATGATCCTTATAGACACGCAAGAAGCAGACGACGTCCACCCCCCAATCCCTCCTCATTCCTTGTTCCACGGGTCCTATGGATAAGTTATTAGCAGTATACCCAGAGAAAACGCGAATATCAATAAGATCGCTCTCCAACGGGACGTATTTATTACGGCGATCAAGTTTTTCAATCGGCTACAACTTGGCATTAAAATAGACTTCCATCAGTCTGCGCGCGAATCATCCTTATAAAGATCGAAAGATGATTTCTTCACAGAATATGCGAGTCTCGATTCCTTTCCTTTTTTTTTTGTCATATCAATTCTAATCAGAAAAACGAGTTATTATTTTGTTTTTAAAACATTCGTACAAATTCCATATAATTTTGTATCAATGGAATTTGTTATTTTAAGGGGGAAAAAAATTAATGAATCACTATATAGGAATAATAAATGTTTCTTAATGACAAATTTTATTCTTTCTCAGATTATTATTCTTCTCTTTATGATTCTTATTTTTAGGGAAAAATGATATGGTTATGGTTTAAATTTGAAAAATTGAGTTATAATGTTTTTCATAAATTAATTGAACTTAAATTCATTTATTAATTAATGAACATTCATTAATGGAGAATTAATTAATTAACTACATTTATTTGCGAATTTCTTTAATTGTAATAATTATTTAAAAACATCAATAACTTCATTTTTAAATAAATATTTAATCAATATTATTTTTCCATAGGAATTAAGATTTTCAAAAATTTCAAATTCAAACCTTTCAGAAATACAACAAATTATAAGAATATTTTCAAAATTCAATTATTTAAAAAAATTCACGCTAAAATACTTTTAATCTTCAATTATTATCTAAAATTTTAACTGAAATTCATATTTAAATCAATTTTTATTTGAAAATTCTACGAGAATTTAATTATTTAAATAAAAAAATTAATAATTTATTAAATAAATGAATGATTCTTAAAATTGAATTCTCATAAAGAATTTTATAAGCAAGTTTTTAAATAATTGAATTCTTTTGACGAATTTTAATAAAATTTTTAAGAAAATTACATTTTCCGAAAAATTTGATTAAAATTGTATTAAAAATAATTGAATCCCTGTAAAAATTATTTCTAAAAATATACGCTATAATACTTTTAATATTCAATTATTATCTAAAATTTTAACTAAAATTCATATTTTAATCTTTTTTTTTTAGAAACTTCTACGAGAATTCAAAATTGAATTTAAAAAAATTGAAATTCTGCAATGAGTGTTATTTATGAAAATAATTGAATTCCTGTAAAAAATTCTATTATTTATGAAAATAATTGAATTATTGCGAAGAAATTTATTAAAAAATGTTTGGAAATAATTGAATTCCTGGGAAATTTTTATTATTTATGAAAATAATTAAATGTTTAAGTAGAATTCTATTACATTTTTTTTTAATTAATTAAATTCTTTTGGAAAATTTTTAAAAAAAGATAATTGAAATTTTGATGCGAATTTAAAAAAATTTTTAAACATAATTGAATTTCTGCGAAGAATTTTATTACTTTTGAAAATAATTGAATTTATACAATAATTTGTAAGTTCTACAAAATTCAATTTTTTTAAAGAGTTTTTAACTAAAATTCTTCTATAAATGAATTATTTTTAATAATTAATTAAATATGTATTAAAAAAATTAACTAATTTCAGAAGAAATTTTTGAATGATTAACATTGTTCAAAAATTTCTAATTAAATTCAAGCAAAATTGAATTTTTTTAAAATTTCATATTGATACCTTTTAAAGTTGATCTATTTTTAATAATATTGTAAATGCAACTCTTTTAAAATTAAAAATAATAATTTATAAGTAATAATTATTTGCTAGAAATTTAAATTTTTTCGAAATTCAAAATGTCGGCTCAAAAATGTCCGACAAAATATCTAAAATTTTGAATAAGTCAGAAAAATAAATTCTAGACACATTTTCCCATCTTAAATGACTAAAATTAGTATACAAATAATATCTATGATAAAATTTTATCACTATGACTAATTTAACAATATTTTAAACAATTCTTGTAAACAAATTATTTATTTACAATAACTGAAGGTAAATTTCTGGTATTGGCATTACTCTCACATAGAAATGACATAGAAAACAGTATATTAAAAGAAAAAACTATTTTTTTATATTCAATTGTTGTTAAAATTGTACATTGTTCACAACATTTGTTTATAACTTTATTGAAAAATATTAGTAGGTAAATTAAAAGTTTCAAGATTCATTAATCCTACAGAAAAAAATAGTAAAGGAAAAAAGGAAATTTTTACATGTTTACTTGTTGTTAATTAGAAATTTGTTTATAACAATTGTTTAAATAAAGTTGTTAAATAAGTGTGGTCAATAATTTTCACAAAAGAGGTGAAAATCTCTCATTAAGAGAACAGTAAAAAAGTCTGTGGAAGAAGACACTATTTTTCAGCTTCAATTATTGTCAATTCTGAAATTGTTTATAAAATTGTTTATAACATTGTTAATAAATAATAATGTTAAACAATTTTTATCCTCAACATTCATTGCAACTATCAAAATACGAGCGTTATATAAATAGACAAATTGTTTTCAATATTTGTGACTTTTAAAAAAACAATTTGTTTATAAAAATTGTTTAAACTTTAAAATATTGTTAAATTAGTCATAGTCGTAAAATTTTATAATAGATGTTATTTGTACCTATACTAATTTTAGTCATTTCAGATGAGAAAATGTCTCTAGAATTTATTTTTCTGACTATTCAAAATTTTAGATATTTTGTCCGCCATTTTTGAGCCGCCATTTTGAATTTCAACAAAATTAAAATATCCTGAAATGTCTAAATGAAAGGTCATTTTGGACGCGATATTTTGTCAGTACAAATTTTAACCTGAAGCGATTTTCAATCGAAAATGAAACAAAAACCAAAAAATGTTGTGTATTTTTTTTTGTAAATAGGCAAAAATGTTTGTAAATGAAAAAAGGGGGAGGATGATTGCCGATTGTTACTCGAGCAATGTTACAGGTTAACTTGTGTGTATATCGGTGTATACAGTTACATTCTCGGAGGAATCATAAAGGCAATGCTCGCGTTATGAAGCCATTCATTGTCCTCTCGTTCAATAGATCTGCGGCGGCAAAGAGAAAAGAGGTAGACGAGTTAGTACAGAAGTTACAAGTCCTCCGGTAGTCCTCGTGGTATTCTAAGTCGTGTCCGGCAGTTCGCAGGCGTGTATATACCGAGCGGATCTCTCTTGACCTCATGAAGTTAGTGCAAGCTTGCGCAAGCTCGCCCACGTCGCTTCGCAGCAAGGTGGTCCTCCATTCTTGAGGACTGCTTCTGCTTTTGCTTCTCTTTTCAACTTTCTTGCAACCTTTCATATACCTACTTTTTTTCTCTCTCTCTTTTTTTCTCCCCTTTCTCTTATTTTCTCCCCTTTTTCCGTTTTCTCCCTCTTTCTGTCTTTCTCTCTCCCTCTCTTTTTCTGTCTTTTTTTCTTCTTTTCTATCTTTTTCTCTCTTTTTCTATCTTTCTCTCTTCTTTTCTCTCTTTTTCTCTTCTTTTCCATCTCTCCTTCTTCTTTTCTCTTTTCTCTCTCTCTCTCACTTTTTCTTAGTGTGTCCCTTGGACACATTTATGCTTCTGTCGAGCGACGACAGTGCACCTTCCTCATTGGCGTGGGCGAACCACAAGAACCTGCCTATAGAAAACTATCATCCACATATAAGAAGATGTCGCTGACAAGAGACTCACAAATATACACCTATACATATGGAAAAAAAAACTTAGATGGTGATGCTCTTGAATTTTCTACATACACAATATCTAAGGTGTGTGCACTCAATGTGTATTATAATGTGTTCCCAATCATTCTCAGGATGATGTTCGTCAAGTGTTATTTTACTAACACTATTTTGCTTTGGACGCGCCCTGGGATTTATAGGACGAAGATAATTTGCCTCGAGTGCAAGACACTTTTTACTGCTCATATATCATTCGCGCAGTCCTATGGAGGTCTAGGCTTGGATGATTCTACTATCCGTGCAAATGTGTTTTCCAATTTGTTCTCGACAGAGATTAGGACTTTTACGTGACGAGATGTATATACATTGTGTTTTATAAAACGCTGTCTTCATTGTTGCTCAAGAAGAAAATTTTCTCAAGAGTATATATTGAGAGAGTGACAAAAATAATTTTTCTTCTTTACGTCTTGGAATGGAAAATTGTTGTAGGTATATTGTGTACTAGCTGTCGTACCCGTCTTCGACGGGTTGTAGTTTCTGATAATGCACTTAACAGTGTATCTACCAACCTAGAAAACCGGAAAATAGCCGGGAATTTGATTTGACAGGGAAAAAATAATAATTAGTTACTATTGTCTATTTCATTAGGAAAATAATACCATTTGAAACAGTGACCGACTTTTTATTATCAAATTAGTTATTTTTAACTAATTCAAATGCAGAAAACAATATTTCTCAATTTGTAGTACTTCAATCAATATAATGTATTAAAATAAATCTAAAATTTCCTCCAGTTTTTTGAGTTATAGTACAGTCTAATTCGAACTAATTGTATAGCAAGTAGATCCAGTTTTTCTCGGTTACATTAAATTCCCTGATATTTTACGTCTTTTCTGGTTGGTAGACACCCTGTTAAATGTATTATTAAAAAACACCCGTCGAATAAACCAGGAAAAATTTGGACAAAGCCGGAAAATGTTTTAAACCAAAATAAACACCGTGTTTAACTTTTGTCTTTACATTGATCAAGATATCTCTAAAAGTTAAATCAGAGACCCCACAAATACTATTGAATTAAGCTTCATAGCAATTGGTATCAAGATAATTTTTTCAATTTTTTGATATTCAAAACATTTTTATACTTACATCTTCGTTATAAGAAAGTATTTTTGAAAAATTATGCTAAAATGTGACTAAATAATATGTAATATTCAATTATATAAAGTTTAAAAGCTATCCATTGAAAAATGTAAAATTTAGAAATTTTCGATTTTTTAAAAATATTTTTATATTTCCATTTTAGTTACAAAGTATTATTTTTTGCAAAATTATGCTAAAATGTTAATAAATAACATGTAATACTCAACTATAGAAAGTTTAGAAGCAATCCATAAAAAAATATAAAATTTAGAAATAATTTGTGTTAAATAAATTCATTTATTAGAGTCAAGTATTTATTTAATTAATCCAATTAAGATTTATTTGATTTAACTAAATAAAATTATTTAAACGAAATAAATTTTTATTAGATCGAAATAAAAACTTTTAAATAAGATAATATATTACTATTAGGTATTAACGTAACTTACAATCATAGCCTTATCCGATTAAAAAATATTAACTTGAACGAAAGTTATGACATTTTTCCAAAAAATTCGAAAAATCAAAAAAATGCAAATTTTTTATCTTTTGTAAAATAAATGCAAAACTATCATTAGCTAACTTTTTCAGATAAATAAAACCCATTTCTACAATAAAATTTTTAAAAAAGACGTATTTTGAAATTTTTTTTCGTTTTTTTAGATCAACTTTTTTCTAAGAAAATAGTGATTTTTAATCTTTAAGCAAGCTTTTCAGGAAAAGTTATTAAAGTTTTTTATTTAAAGATCAGTATGTAAAGTAAGAAATTTGCTACATTAAACCAAAATAATTAAGCTAAATGCCATAAAAAAGAAGAAAAAATGTTAAATTTTAAGAAATTCGGTTTTTTGAATTTTTGCTAATTTTCCATAATTTTAGATTTTTTACCGAAGGGTGGAGACTATTGAATAAGTAAAGTATTTTTTAAGAGCACAAAAATAATAAAGCTAAATGCCATAAAAAGAAGGAAAAATGTTGAATTTTAAGAAATTCATTTTTTTGCATTTTTGCTATTTTTCCATAATTTTAGATTTTTTACCAAAGGGTGGAGATAACAAATTAGGTTAAGTATTTTTGAAGAGCCCAAAAATAATGAAGCCAAAAGCCATAAAAGAGAAGAAAAAATGTTGAATTTTAAGAAATTCCGTTTTTTGAATTTTTGCTAATTTTCCATAATTTTAGATTTTTTACCAAAGGGTGGAGACTATTAAATATAAGTAAAGTATTTTTGAAGAGTACAAAAATAATGAAGCTTAATGATATAAAAGAGAAAAAAAAATGTTAAATTTTAAGAAATTCGGTTTCTCGAATTTTTGATAATTTTTGATTTTTTGCTAAAGGGTAGAGACTATTCAAATAGTATAATTATACTACCGAAATAGCTAATGGTTACTAATTATTAATTTTCCGGTGAAATTAAATTCCCGGGTATTTTTGATTTTCCAGATTGGTAGAAACATTGTTAAATGTATTGGTAGAAACTAAAACCCGTCGAAGACGGGTACGACAGCTAGTGCTATATATTATCAAAATTTTTAAAATTCAAAATTAATCTTTTGAAATAATTATTGTTATCAATTTTACATAAATTTGATACAGGGTTAATTTTAGTATTTTTTATTACAATTTAGTCATCAGAATGAAATTTGAGTTTTTCATTTTTTGATCATTAATTAATATAATATAATAGCAATTTTGAATTCTGTGCAATATACTGACAAAAGTCTCATATTAATTATATGGATATTGTTAATATTCTGACCTAATAGAATTTTTTTAAGAAAGTAAACTTATGATTTCAACAACAAATTTTTATTGTTGACCTAAGAAATACAACCGTATAAAAATTAATTACAAAAAAATTTCAATTTTTAAACTTTTAATTTTTTAATTTTTCAATATTTAAATCTAACACTTTTTATTTGTTATTCAAAATTTTATTATTCTGACGATTAAATCTTAATAAGAAACACTAAAATTAACCCTGTACTAAGTTTAAGTACAATTCACTAAAGTATATGAAAAAACTAAAAATTTCGAATTTTCGAATTTTTGAAAAAATGGCATAACTTTCGTCCATATTAATATTTTTTAATCTACTATCGCTAGGATTTTAAGTTAGGCTAATGCCTAAAAGACTGCCAAGTTTCACTTCAAACGATCGAACCGTTTTTCCGTGATACGCGGTCGAAAATTTGCGGACATACATACACACATACACACATACACACATACACACATATACACATCCACACATAATTTTCTTAATAGTATTTTCGCATTCCTTAGAGTGTAAAAATAAGGAATATAATAGAAATTTTGAATTCTATGCAATGTACAGACAAAAGTCTGATTTTATTAATAAGGATATGGACATGATTGCGCATCGAGCGGTGGGAATTGTTTTTGAATTCGGTACAATTTTCAATTTAACTACACAATGGAAATAGAAATCAATGTTAAATTTTAATATTGGACCAAATTCACACTCGAGATTAGTACCGTGAAAAAAAATTATATCATGCAAATTCTTTCATAATATCAAGGTTTTGTGATTGAAAAATAAAAAAAATTTTCTGAAAACTGTAATAAATTGTAAATAAATACTTACTGATAAATATTTATGAGTATTTTAATATTAATAATGTGTATTAATTTAATATTAATAATTATTTTCAAAACAATTTTAATAAAATTTCACGAAAAAATTAAACTATTTAAAAAAATTTTTAATAAAATTCTTATTAAGAATTAAATTATCTTTACTAAAAATTTTTATCAAGAATTAAATTATTTTTAATAATTTTAATAACATTCTTTGTAAAAATTTGATTCTTTTTATAAATGCAGGGTTAGCACAAAACTTTAATTTTGTTTTTCCCTAACTTTTCCCTGATTTTCAGAGAAAATTTTTACTTTTTCCCTGACCCTGAAGAACATCAAGTACTTTTTTGTTAAATTTAATATTTAATCATTATTATTTTTCTATAGGAATTAAGATTCTCATATTCAAAAACTTATGAGAATATTATTATAAAACATGAAGAAATCGACCACTCCGAATCTTCGACTCGGAGTGATCGATTTCCTCATGTTTTATAATAAATTTAAGATGACAGACTGATAAAATTATTATTTTATATCATAAGAATATTGTAACTATAAATTTAAATTTTCAAAGATTTTAATTTTAAGCCTTTTCAAAATTCAATTATTATCTAAAATTTTACCTAAAATTTATAATTTTATAAATTTTTATTAGGAAATTTTTCGAGAATTCAATTATTTACAAACAAAAATATATAATTTATTCAATAATTGAATATTTCTTAAAATTGAATTTACATCAAGAATGTTATCAACAAATTTTTAAAGAATTGAATTTCTGTAAAGAATTTTGTTTGTAAAAATAATTGAATTCCAGAGAAAAATATTATTATTCATGAAAATAATTAATTTTTTGTGTAGAATTTTATTCAAATTTTTTTAAATAATTGAATTTCTCAGAATTTAAAAAATTTTTTTGAAAATAATTAAATTCCATGTAGAAATTTCATTAAAAAATTAAAAATAATCGAAATCTGACAAAGAATTTAAAAAAATTTTTTTTTATATAATTGAATTCCTGTGAAAATGTTTATTTTGGAAAAGAATTGAATTGTTAGGAAGAATTTTATTAAAATTTTTTAAATAATTGAATTTCTTTTGAAGAATTTTTGGCAATAATTGTATTCCTATAGGAATTATTATAATTCTTCAAATTTTTAAAGCATTTTATCAAAATGTTTTTAAATAATTGAATTCTCAAGAAGAATTTTATTATTTATAAAAATAATTGATTTCTAGTGAAGAATTTTATTCAAATTTTTTTTAAATAATTTAATTGCCATAAAATTGAATTCTCAAGAAGAATTGTATTGAAAATAATTGAATTGTATAGAAAAATTTTATTAAAACTGCAAGTTTATTAACAACATTTTGTAAAGAATTTGGACAAAAAAATTTTAATTAATAGAATTTTTAAAAGAATTTTATTTAAATTTTTCGAAATAATTGAATTTCTCAGAACTATTTTTTTCAATTCTCTGAATATATTTGAATTCTTTGGAGAAGCTTCGTTAAAAAATTAAAAATTATTGAATTGGTGCGAAGAAATATATATAAAAAAAATTGGTATGTATTTGAATTCCTGTGAAATTTTTATAAAAATTTTGGTTAATTAATAGAATTATTTTTTGAAATTTTATTAAAATAGTAGATATTAAAAATAACTGAAATGAGGAAAATTTTTGAAATTTTGCCAAGAATTGTATTAAATTTTTTGAAAATAATTGAATTTCCGAGAAGAATTTTATTATTTATAAACATAATTGAAATTTTGACAAGAGTTTTAAAAAAATTTTGACCATAATTGAATTTATGCGAAGAAGTTCATCACTTTTGAAAATAGTTGAATTTCTGTAATTAGTTGTTCTTCAAATGTCTATTTAAATTCATTAAAAATTTATATTTTCTAAAATTTCAAATTGAAATCTTCGAAGTTCATCTATTTATGAAGATTGTAAACTCAACTCTTTTAAACTTCAATTAATTTTGAAATTTTTAAGCAAAATTATTCATTTAATAATTTATAAGTAATAATTTTATGATAGTTCTTCAAGAATTAAGTTATTTAAAAAATTAAGTTTTTTTATAAAAACTTGGCAAGAATTTAGTAATTTTCAGTGAATTAATTTTTAAAATTCAAAATAATGAAAAAGAAAATTTTTTAAAAATATTGAGAAGCAAACAAAACCTTCAAACTGCGAACAGATTTAAACACAACAAAATATCCTAATGTTCTTAGATTCCAGAAAAGAATAAAAAAATTGAAGGAAATTTTCAGTAAAATAAATAGAAGATTAAATTGGTGCAAATTTCTTATGAAATATTTTCAAAATAGAATTTTGTAAGTAAAAATAAATTTAAAGTTTAAAAGGTTATTTACCTGGGAGGATATTTTATTTCCTACTTATAAAATAAAATCTTAATTTTACTAAAAATCTTTTTTTTAAAAAAGATTTTTTTTAAATCTTTTTTTTCTAAATATACATAATAACTTATTGTAGTTATTAATTTATTTTACTTATTTATTTCCAATTAAAAGCTTTTTACTAACTTATATTTAATTGTTTATTTATTTAATTACTATAAATTATAATTTATTTAATTACATTGTTAATAATTACCTATTATTAACAATGTAATTATTTGAATTTGTTTAATTAAAACTGAACCAAGTGAAATCGGTCATTGATACTTTTACCCCACCTGACTATAACTTAATTGTGAGAGAATTTTCATGCCATCTGGACGGCAACTTACAGAATTAAAAGGCGCGAAATTCAAATTTGAAATAACCTAATATTGATGATTTGTGAAAAAGAATAAAAAGTAAGTAGGAATTTTCAATAAGAGGTGAAGAAGGTAGAAAATACTTATCAATAGAATACAAAAGACCATAAAAGTGACTTGAAGAGAACCAATGAAAATCACTTCTTTCGCAAAACACACTTGAAAATGCAAAATGAAATCGATTTCTTCTTTTTGTCAATATAATTCTTGTCGGATATTGTGGACGTAAAATCGTCAATAGTTTTCAGCAAGGTTCGAAAAGCGTCATGAAAGTCAGTCATAAATCGAAAGATTACAACATTACGAATAAAAAAGATACGATCGTTGTCTATTTCATCGTCTCGAAACATATATATATATATATGTCTGTATATATATATATATATACACAATATGAAACATTTGATATATTCACATATGAAACTTGAGATGAAGAATGAATGTTCTTTTTGATATTAAAAAAGAAGAGAAAAAAAAAATTAAACGTCTCTAATTTGAGGTGATTTTTTTTTATTATTATTATTAAAAGTACACCGATAAAACGTGGCTCTCTGAACCCCATAAACGTATCTTATTCAGTATGTCCACTTTGCTCGGTGCACTTTGCATCGCGGATCCCACGGCTCTCTTATGGGGGGATAACGATCGCCCCACACTGCTTTCGTAGGCGTTGGTGGAAGTTGTGTGTCCTTCCGGTCAAATGACGACGCAAAGAGCGCACCATACACGCCGCGTGAGGGTTTCATCGGTGTCCACTTCTTGGACGTGATATTCCCTTCTCGTCAGTAATTTATCGTTACTATTAAAATATAGTCGCGTCGTCATCGCGGTGGGTACAACGTTACGGTCGAATATAACCATTTCTATATGGGTGCACGAGAGGCGTCCACCGTGATTTACAATGCTATGGGAGTTATGACGGTATATTTGCCCACACTTGCTCTTCCATACATAGAAAGAACTTTAGCTTCTTGTACACTTGCATACACATATATATATATTTATAAATATATATATATATATATATATATATGCTTATATGTATATGCGGACCACAATTATATATATATAATGCCAAGAGTGTATAACCAAAGTTTCATATATACAATGGAACGTGAAAACTCTCTCGAAAGTGTCTGTCTTTGTTAAACGATTAATCGATGGACAAAAGAAAGTTCTTGTCCCGTGTTGACTCTTTGCATGGTTACATTCTCGATTTCTCATTTACTCACAAGTTCTTTGCTCACATTTATGCGCTTCAAACCTCGCCTTCACTATCACGACTTCTAATTGGTAATAAGCGATATTTTATTCCTTGTCGGTGTCGGCTGGTGATAAATGGACTAATAATGTGAAAGATGCACTTTCGATTTTCAATTTATTGCCCAGAAATCGAAAAGGTATTTTATTAACGTTATCGGTATCGAGGAAATGAGCTAATCCAAAGTTAGCGAATTATTTATGCGCAACTTTTCAATTTTGTTTACAATTTACTTTTATTGCGACAATAATATATACTATTGTTTTTTTTTAATTGCTTATTTCTTTCTAAAGGAGACAAAAATTGATGATTTTATTACTGTTAAATAGGAAAAACAATTGCTAGAAAAATAATATTTTTAATTTCCATTAATGTTTTTTTTATTTTTTATCTGCATGACCAGATGTTGTAAATTTATATTTTTCTGTTGTCATTTAAAAAAAAACGCATTTTTCTGAATCGAGAAAGTATTTTATGTATGTATTATTTTCATAATTTTTACAAATTTTGTTATCAGTAGTAAAAAAAACGTTTTCAGTCAGATTTTAAAAATTCTTTTAATTTTAGGAGAAGAGTTGAAAAAGTGACCTGAAATGAGAAACTTTATTGTTTTAATTTAGAAACTGGTGAATAGAATATGAATTCAAAAAGAAAATATTTTTTTGAAAAAATATTAGAAGAATATTTTGAATTTGTTGTCAGATATTGAAATAGTAGAAAAAGTAAGTTTTACGCAGACAAAGAAATAAGAAGCCTTTTTAGTACGTAACAAGTAGTAAAAGACATTTTTAGTCAGGCACATCTTTTAAAACAGTAATTTTTGTTTCAGAAGTAAATTAAATATTTTAGAGTCAAACTTTCTTAGAGTCAGGACTATTCCTTAAAAATTTTAGATAAATAGAGTAAAATCCACTTGGAGTTGAAACTTTTCTTTGATATTTTGCTGGATATTGTAAAATTAATAAAAAATAATATTAGTAATACACTAAAAACCGATTTTTTATAATAAATAGTAGTACACACATGTTATAGTCAGACTCTTAGTGCTCTAATATTTTGAAATAAATTTTAAACAAGTGCTCTCTAAATTTGAATTATTAAAAATGTTTACTAATTTGAATTAGTGGCAGACTTTTTGCTTTTGAATTAGTAAATTTTACTAATAAATTAGTAAAAATTACTAGTTTTTAGTAAAATTTACTAATTGAAAAGCAAAAAGTCAATCACTAATTTAAATTAGTAAACATTTTTACGAATTCAAATTTAGAGAGTGGTAAAGGAATTTTTCAGTCAGACATCACTTTTTATAATCGAATTAAAAATATAAGTAGTAATAGCACAGTTTAGTCAGACTTGTTAAAATGCTGGAAAAAAGTACATTAGTAGTAAAGCTCAGATTCAGTTCAATTATCCAATTTTATACATTTAGTAACAAAAGTTAAGAACTGTTTTAATCAGACAGTGTTTAAAATATTTTAAAAACTTTTCTTTTCAGTAGGAAAAGACAATTTCAGTCAGACAAAATGCTTAAACATTTTCTAAGTCATTGTAAAGAAAATTAGTAGTAAACTTCAGTTTAAGTCCAAAATTGAGTGTCACTAGTATGTTTTAGTCTAAGAAAATAATACTAGTTATAAAATTCTATTAAGTAGTGAAACTAATGAATTAATTAACTAATTCTTAAGTAGTAAAATACATTTATAGTCAGACAAAACTGTCAAGACTAACGTTTTTTGTCAGATAAAATACTATAAATTTTTGTGAGTGTAAAAAAGTATAAGCAGTAAATTGCAGACAAACGAAAATTTTTATTAAGTAGTAAACAATATTTTTGGTCAGACAAACTTTACAAATTAATTTTGATTGCACGTGATAATCAGATTTTTTCAATTTCTAAAAATTTTGTATTAGTAGTGCAAAATAATTGCAGTCAAACAAAGGGTTTTGATGTCCTGTAAATTTGTACTAAGTAGTAAAGGATATTTTCACTCAGACAATATTTTTAATTGTATTTTTGCAACATTTGGTAAATATTCGTCAATGTCAAAACTGTTAAATTTTTCGAAATTACTTAATTAGTAGTAGAATTCAGTTTAGGACATATAATTTTTTCTCCAATACATATAAACTTGTAGAAGTAGTAAAAGACAATTTTTGTCAGACTAAGAAAATATTTTTCTCTCGAAAATTATTGTGTAGTACGAGTATGTTTCAGTCAAGCAAAATAATTATAAACTTGTATTAAGTAGTAAAATTCGTGATTAGTCAGACAAAGTACTAAAAACTTTATGTTTCAACTTATAAATAGAATTAGTTTCAGTAGTAAATGTGCCTTTTAGTCTGGCCTATAAATTCTAAGGAAATAGCGTATTAGAAGTTAAATCCAGTTATCAGTAGATTAATTTTTAAAAAGTTCTTTTTGAAATTACGAAAAGTAGTAAAAGACATTTTTAGTCAGACATACCACTTTAAATTGTTTCATGTAATTTTTTTAAACTAATAGAACAAGACAACAACTGACAGTGAAAATAATTTACATTTCTGTACTTCATTTCAAAAAATAGAGAAAACTTGATTTACAGTCAGACATTTTTGAAAAAAATTTAATACAGGAGTCAACGATTAAATTTCTAGACGTAAGAAAATAAGGCCAGACAAAATATTTTTTCAGTCTTATCTCATTTTTGTAACAAAAGAAGTGGAAACTCTGAATTAAGTTAAATTAAGTAGTTCAAATCGTTAGAAATTTGTAATTAGTAGTTAAGTACATTTTTAATCAGACATAAATTTTCTAACTCTAACGTTAGTATTAGTAGTAAATCTTCTTTTCAGTCAGACTTGTAAATTTTTACAAAATTGAAACAAGTAGTAACAGTTTGTTATAGTCAGACTATTTTTTTTTTGCAAATTCTCGCTAATTCTGTAGCAGTAGTCAAAGATATTTTTAATCAGACTATCAACAGTTTTTTAAAACAGTAGTAAGATCATGTTATAGTCAGACAATACGGACTTTTATTTGTCTTAAATTAGTAATCAGTAGTAAGGGTCAGTTTTTGTTCGAAGAAATGTTCAAATTATAATATTCGAAATCGTTAGACATTTTTTTTTCTAAATTCTCATAAAATTACTATCAGTAGTAAACGTCTGTTTTAGTCAGACAGTGTTTTTGCATTGTCTTCTTGTAACAGAAGAAGTTGAGAAAGTAAGTTATAATATTAATGTAGTTTAAAAGTTAAAAGTAAGTTTAAGTACTGAAAAGTCGATTTAAAGTTTAAGTACTAAAATTTTACTAAGTAGTGAATGCCAGTTTTAAACAGACCGAACTTTTTAAACTTTAACTTTACTATCAGTATGGTAATCCATCCCTTTAAGTTATAACTGTCAAATTTTTAAAAATTGAAAATTAGTAGTGATATTCTGTTATAGTCAGACCAGATTTATCAACAATTTCTCATAAATTTGCTGCACAATATAATAGTCGCAATAGTAGCTAAAATTAATTTAAGGTCAAAGCATTTTTTCAATAATTTTTTAATTGTTTCTTATAGTATAGTGACAGTTTTCAAATAAAATTAGGCACAAGTTTATTTGAAATATTTTTGAAATATTTGTGATAATAATGTTTATAAAATAAATTTTTATTTAATTAAAATTTAGTTTAATGCATTTTTATTGAATAAAAATTTATGAAATAAATTTTTATTCAATAAAAATGTATTAAACTAAATTTTTCTACTAAATTAATAAAATTACATATTTTATCATAAAACTTTAATATTCGAAAATTTATGAATACGATCGTAAATAGATTTTTAAAAAAATCATCTAAATATAAATCCAACGAAATGAAATTGTAAATGTCTTCCCTGCTCTCTGTGAAATGATTTCAATCGAGAGATCTTGTTAACGATCATTCTACTCTAGAGGGGGGGAGGGGGTTTGAGGAAAAGAAAATCATATATAGCCTGGGGATTAAATAAACGCACATATAGCTTATCACACGAACGAATAGGATCAGTTTGTTCCGCGTCGAATTGGTTCCAAGTGAGGCGATACCATAAATTGCATGTGTAATTCACAGGTCCCCCTCCCCTCTTCTTAACTTGTCTTTATGGGAAGAGCGCGTCCAGGTGAGTAGCCCCATAGCATTTGTGACATAAATCAGAGTTAGAGAGCTGATCCTTCTCTGGCGAGGTACAATTCGCGATCCACGCTCATGTAAAGTAGCGTCACAACATCGGTTCTGCGACTATAATGCTAATTTACCGTTTACGCTGTTTCTCCTCTCTTGTGTGCCTCTTACACTTGATTATTATACTATCTGCCTTCTATCCATGATTTTATTACAGAAGACATATTTTATCTGACCCTAAAGTGCTCTTTAACAAAATGTCATGTTGTACAAAGGTCTTTAAAATATTACAAATCCTCTTTGAATTATGGATATTAATATGTTTTCGTATTATCATATTTTTTATTCTAATTACATAAATGTAAATTTATAAAGCAGATATCTAATAGCTGGTTATTACGTATCTTATCGTCTTTCTTTTTTTTTTGCGATATTTAATTTTATGTATCTAAAAGTTATCTCATTTTATCTGAAAGTCATCTAGTTTCATTGAAAGTCGTTTAATTTTATCTTAAATTTATTGTTTTTCGTCTAGAATTCATTTTTTTTTTGTTTAAAACTGATATTTTATTTTAAAAACTATATAATTTTTATCTATAGAAAGAAATTTTCAAGTGCTAATAAATTAAAAACTGACTAGACAAATGCGTCTAGAATTATTCTTTTCGAATAGGGTAACTTTGTTATGGTTTTTATTTCACCAGACAATGGAAATTTTATTTATTTCAAAATGTTTGGATTTTAAAATTTATAATTATTTGAAACTACATATATATAGAAAAAAGATTTTTAAATCTAACAATGTTCAATTCAAATTTATTTTATTTATTTTTTTATATTGCTAGAAGAAAATTTATTTTTGAACTTTCTAAATCTGAATTAGTAAAAATGTTTATTAATTTGAAGTAGTGACTGACTTTTTGCTTTTGAATTCGTAAATTTTACTAATAAATTAGTAGAAATAACTATTTATTAGAAAAATTTACTAATTCAAAAGCAAAAAGTCAGTTAATAAGTGAAATTAGTAAACATTTTTACTAATTCAAATTTAGAGAGAAGGATATGCACTGAAAAAGAAAATTTATTTGATTCAAATAAACAATTTTTTTCTATTTTAACATTTTCAGTAAGTTTTAAAAAAGTTCCTTAAGAATTCAATTGTTTATTTAAAGAGAAAAAAAGTTTACAAAAAATATTACTGAAATCCACTTGTTTAAATCAGTGCTGCCAGATGATTAAAACGACAAATCTTGAAACTTTTCTTATTTATCTTCAGAAATCTTTAAACTAATCGAAAAATTTCTATAGATTTTAATTCTAATTTTTTCTAAAATATGATAAAATTAAATTAAATTTCACAAACAATTTTAAATAAATAAATAATTATTGTTGTATTTGAATCTGTTCGCAGTTTGAAGTTAGTTTTTGATTGCTTCTCAGCTTTTTTAATACATTTTCTTTTTCAATGTTTTAAATTTTAATAATCAATGCACTGAAAATTACTAAATTCCTGCAAAGTTTGTATCTAAATATTTAAAAATAATTAAAGTGCTTTGAAGAATTTTATCAAAATGTTTTTCAAATAATTGAATTCTTTCAAGAAAATTTAATTAAAATTGTATTGGAAATAATATTGATTTCTCGCAAAAAATATTATTATTCATAAAAAGAATCAAATTTTTCCAAAGAATGTTATTAAAATTATTGAAAATAATTTAATTCTTAACAAGAATTTTATTAAAAAACTTTTTGAAATAATTGAATATTTTCGTGATATTTTATTAAAATTGTTTTGAAAATAATTGAATTCCTGCGATGAATTTGACTGTTTATAAAAATAATTGATTTCTTTCAAAAAATGTTTTATTAAAATTTTTGAAAATAACTTAATTCTTATCATTAAAAATTTTTTTAAATAATTTAATTCTTGCAAAAAATGTTATTAACATTTTTGAAAAGAATAAACAAGAATAGTTAATTATGTAGTTAATAGGTGAATTTTAAAAATTTTGAATCTAAAATTATTCAAAAATTAATGTTTATATTTTAAAATATAAAATTTTTTAATTTGCAAAATAATAAATGGAACAGTAACATTCACGATAGTAATTAATAATTATTTCATTTATTATTACAATCATAAGAATGTAAAGAACAAAAATTATAATTTATCTTTAAAAGATGGTTTATTTATATTATTTAAATATGTTTATAAATATTTTCATTATTACTTGATATATACACAGCCTTTGCAAAATTTTCAAAAAATCTTTAATTTTTTACAATATTTCTTCAAATTCTTCAAATATCGCAGATTGACAACTAATTTCAAAGAAATTTAAATAGAAATGTTTCAAAAAACTAACTTCTTCAGAATTCTTAATTCTAATTTTCAAAAACTTAACTTTTCTGAAACTTCAATTTGAAACTTTTTGAAATTCAAGGTCAAATTGAATTCAAATTTAGAGATTGAGTTTTGTGATAATATTATTACAAGAAAATTTAGGAATCTATTATCCACACTACAATTTTTCGTTAATATGTGAAACTTCTTCTATTTTAAAAAATAATATTTTTAATAACTTTTTATATTCATTTTTATATTACTTTTTGTAATTTTTGTATCATTTTATAATTTTGAATTGGAAATAATTGAATTTTCGCACAGCATTTTACTAAAATTTTTGAAAATAATTTTGAAAAAAAAATAGTTTTGAATAATTTTATGTAAATTTAGTGAAAATAATTAAATTCTTTCGAGAAATTTTATTGAAATGACATTGAGAATAATTGAATCTTATAAAAAATTTTATAAAAATAAATAAAAATAATTTAATACTATTTACAAATTTTATAAAAATTGTATTAAAAATTTTTGAAGTACTGTGAAGAATTTTATTATATATATATATATAAAATTTTATTAAAATTTACTACAAAATAATTTAATTCTTTTAAGGAATTTTATTAAATTTTTTGAAAATAATTGAATTGTCTTGAAGACTTTTATTAAAGTTGAATTTTCAGAAATTTTCAATCAGAATTTATTTAAAAATTGAAGTTGATATTTAAAAATAAAAAATTTCAAATCAAATAAATTCTATTATTTCTTTTGAAACTACATTGAAATTAAATGCCTACTTTTAACATAGAAAACTGTCATTTGCTTGAAAAAAAAATTTAAATATCATTTTTAGTACTAAAAAAGTAGATATTTTAAAATTATATTAAAATTAAATTTAAATTATTAATTTAAAATGAAACTGAAATTAAAACCAATAGGCTGAGTAAAATTAAATAAAAATCTCCAATCATATATTTCTATTTAAATGAAGTTGTAGTGTTCTCTCACTCCAGTAATAACAGTTAGAATAATAAAAAGAGAAAGAAAGTAGTGTCTAAATAGAAAATTATAATATAATGAATTAGCAGAATTATTTTTTTGAAAGTATATTGAATTTTGTTCTCACATTATCTCACATTCGAGAGAGACAAAACACATACATTCAAAAAAGATATATATCTATACATGAAACTTGTTGATTTATTCTTTGATGAAAAATGCCTAGAACGTGAAATCATCTAGAACAAAGGCCTTGTTTCGATTCCTCAGTCAAGTGCACTTGTAATCTCTTTGAGGAATGGAGTGATCCTTCTCTCTTGCATTTTCCTTCTTGATATCATTAGCTTCGATTTCGAGTCCTCCACGTCCAACTGTTATGGTCCTTTCTTTTTCTGTTAAACCGAGAGGTTGAGAGACGGTGAAGTGAAGTGGTCGAGAGGTTGAAAGCAACAAGTTTCGAGGAGCGTACAAGACAGGAGCGCCGAGATATATATTCATGCTGTGGGTAACCATACAGAATGGAAGCCAGTCGTACATATACATTTAAAAGAGAGTACCTCTCGGGATGCGTGCAAGTCACTCGTAATCGTATCGTGAGAAACACAAACACAAAAAATATTTTTTTACATCCCATAGTCACAGAGGAGAGAAAGAGACCACTCTCTACAATTTAAAATACAATCTATTGTCTTTTCTAAAGCACACTTCAATCTGATTTCAATTTGAATTTCAAAAAAAAAAGGTTTACCTTTTGTAAAATTTCTCTCTCTCTTTTTAAAAATCAATTTTTGAATTGACACTTGAGAAATAAAAGTTATACAGTGAAGAACTAAAAAATTCCTCTTTAAATTAATTCCATAATAATATTTGAAATTCTTCAATATTTATTAATTATTGAATGATTGAATTATTCATAGATAAGAGAAAATACGGAAAAAAATATTTGTAAATTTCTTGAAATGTTAATATTTGAACTTGAAAATTGAAATATAAAGTTGAATGAATAGTTTTCGAGAGAATCGAAAGGGGACATGATTTTGACGGTTTAAAGAGAGAGAGAGAGAGAAAGAGGGTATAAAAGTTAAAAGGAGCAAAAAAGTCTTGGGTGCTCATGAGCCGGAACGTTATAAATCGTTCGGGCCGCGGCGACACGCCCGGGGCGGGGCCGATCGTATCAATCGATACCCACCATCGTTTGATATCGATTACTCTCAAGTGATTGGCAGGATTCGTAACACACTAGGGGGATTTACCGTTCAGCAACACTGATCAGTGGCACTTTTAACCACCAATGCCAAACAGTTCACACACTACAATGAGGACAAAGTGTAACAAAATGGAATTTATATTCTCCAGAAAAAATTCGAATAGAAATTAAATACCAGGAAAAAAATTTATTTTCTTTTTCCCTGATTACTTTTAATAACTTTTAACTTCTTTAATATTATAATTTTACGATTCTCAACTTTTTTTTGTTACAAGAATACAATGCAAAGACACAGTCTGACGAAAACTGTCTTTTACTACTGGCAGTAATTTTATTATGGATTGCAGGGCTCGAACTAGAAAAAGTATTTAAAAATACGGATTTACGGACTAAAAATGAAAAATTACGGACCAGTTACAGACCAATTACTTACAAAAATATAACCAGTCCGAGTCAAATAAGAAAAAAAAAAATATCAAATAAAAAAAAAAATAAAAAAAAAAAAAATATCAATAACTCCGAGTCTTCGACTCGGAGTTATCGATTTCTTCATGTTTTATAATAATTAAAGATGACCGAGTGTTATCATTATCAATTCAATTATTATTTTCAAGAATTTTAACTAAAATTCTTCTTTGAATCAATTAATTTTAATAATTTTTGAAAAAGGTCTTTGACAATTTTCACATCCACTTGTTTATAATATTCAATTTTACAAAATTTCAATTATTCGTAAATTCTTCAATCTATCTATATTAATAAAATCAGACTTCTGTCTGTACATTGTTCCAAACTTGAAAATTTTTATATATTTTTTCGTTTCGAGACATTAGAATTCGAAAAATGTAAAAAAAAAATTTCTGTCTGTCTGTCTGTATGCAAAACTTTGTTCGCGCATCAATTGAAAACGGTTTAACCAATTAAAGTGAAATTTGGCAGTCTATTAGGTATTAACGTAAATTAAAATCATAGCCTTATCCGATTAAAAAATATTAACTTGAACGAAAGTTATGACATTTTTCCGAAAAATTCGAAAAATAAAAAAAATGCAATTTTTTTTTTTGTAAAATGAATGCAAAACTATCCTTATAGTTAACTATTTTAGATAAATGCAACCCATTTCTACAATAAAATTTTTAAAAAAGACGTATTTTGAAATTTTTTTTCGTTTTTTTAGATCAACTTTTTTCTAAAAAAAAAGTGATTTTAATTCTTTAAAAGCAAGCTTTTCAGGAAAAATTATTAAAGTTTTTTATTTAAAGATCAGTATCTAAAGTAAGAAATTTGCTGCATTAGACAAAAATAATAAAGCTAAATGCCATAAAAAAGAAGAAAAAATGTTGAATTTTAAGAAATTCAGTTTTTCGAAATTTTGATAATTTTTTTATTTTTTACCAAACGGTAGAGACTATTAAACAAGTAAAGTATTTTTAAAGAGCCCAAAAATAATGAAGCTAAATGCCATAAAAGAGAAGAAAAAATGTTGAATTATAAGAATTTCGGTTTTTCGAAATTTTCATAATTTTTAATAATTTTGGATTTTTTACCAAAGGGTGGAGATAACAAATTAGGTAAAGTATTTTTTAAGAGCCCAAAAATAATAAAGCTAAATGCCATAAAAGAAAAGAAAAAATGTTGAATTATAAGAAATAAATAAAAATTAATTAATTTTTTTAATTAATTAATTAATTTTTTTTAATTAATTTTTTTTTTTTTTTTAATTTATTAATTTTGCGGTTATAATTTTTGATTTTTTACTAAAGGGTGGGGACTATTAAATAAGTAAAGTGTTTTTGAAGAGCCCAACAATAATGAAGCTTAATGATATAAAAGAGAAGAAGAAAATGTTAAATTTTAAGAAATTCGGTTTTTCGAATTTTTGATAATTTTTGATTTTTTGCTAAAGGGTGGAGACTATTCAAATAGTAATATTATACTACCGAAATAGCTAATGGTAACTAATTATTAATTTTTCGGTCAAATTAAATTCCCGGCTATTTTCTGATTTTCCAGATATGGTAGAAACATTGTTAAATGTATTGGTAGAAACTAAAACCCGTCGAAGACGTGTACGACAGCTAGTTAAATATATATTAGAAAATAAAAACTTCAAATAATATAAAAAAACGCAATTAAACTTTCTCAAAAAAATTAATTTAAAAATTCAATTATTTCTAAAATTTTACTGTATATACTGCTTGTAATTTTCAATTATTATCTAAAATTTTAACTGAAATTCATTTTTAAATCAATTTTTATTAGAAAATTCTACAAGAATTCAATTATTTAAATACAAAAATAAATAATTTATTAAATAATTGAATGTTTCTTAAAATTCAATTCCTATAAAGAATTTTATTAGCAAAGTTTTAAATAATTAAATTCTTTCGACGAATTTTACTACAATTTTTTAGAATAATTACATTTTTCGAGAAATTCGATTAAAATTGTATAAAAAATAATTAAAATTCTGCGATGAGTTTTATTATTTGTGAAAATAATTGAATTCCTAAGAAGAATTTTTTTTTTAAACAAATTAAATTTCTGCGAAGAATTTTATTATTCTAGAAAATAATTGAATTTCTGCAATAATTTGCAACTTTTCCAAAATTAAATTTTTTTTCCGCGTTTTTAACTAAAAATTTTCTATAAATGCATTATTTTAAACAATTTTTTAAAAATGTTCTTTGACAATTTTCAAATCTATTTGTTTACAATATTCAATTTTACGATATTTTAATTATTTGTAAATTCTTTAATGAAATATATATTTAAAAATAAAGTATTAAAGTAATATAAAAAAATTCAATTAAACTTTTTCAAGAAATTTATTTCAAAATTTAATTATTTCTAAAATTTCACGATATTATTGCTTGTAATATTAAATTATTATCTAAAATCTAAACTGAAATTCATTTTTAAATCAATTTTTGTTAGAAAATTCTACTGAAATTCAATTACTTTAATACAAAAAAGACAAATTATTGAATAATTGAATGTTTCTGAAAATTCAATTCCCATAAATAATTTTATGAACAACAAAGTTTTAAATAATTGAATTCTTTCGACGAATTTTACTAAAATTTTTAAAAATAATTACATTTTTCGAGAAATTTGATTAAAATTGTATTAAAAATAATTTAATTAATGTAGGAAATTATTTGCTGATTAAGAATTTTAATTAAGGAAGATTTCGACTATATCAGCAATTAGTGACATCTATTAGACGTCAATTAAACTCTTTGGTTTAGAGTCAGGTGTTATTCTTAAGACAATTATTCCGATATGGTTGTCGGTAAATAATTATATTTTTGAATTTAATTTTTGATCTGAAAAAATAAGCTGCGTGAACGACTGCACTGTGCATCTGTGAGGACTCGAACCCCAGTTAATAGCTGCCTTTCGCGGGACTAACGCCTACCAATGCACCATGCCAACACAGCCTGGACGTTCACGTCTCTTATAATCTCAGATCAAGCCCATACACTAGTCGAAGAGCTGTATAGTTAATGTAGGAAATTATTTGCTGATTAAGAATTTTAATTAAGGAAGATTTCGACTATATCAGCAATTAGTGACATCTATTAGACGTCAATTAAACTCTTTGGTTTAGAGTCAGGTGTAGGCGTTAGTCCCGCGAAAGGCAGCTATTAACTGGGGTTCGAGTCCTCACAGATGCACAGTGCAGTCGTTCACGCAGCTTATTTTTTCAGATCAAAAATTAAATTCAAAAATATAATTATTTACCGACAACCATATCGGAATAATTGTCTTAAGAATAACACCTGACTCTAAACCAAAGAGTTTAATTGACGTCTAATAGATGTCACTAATTGCTGATATAGTCGAAATCTTCCTTAATTAAAAATAATTTAAATTTTGCGATGAGTTTTTGTATTTGTGAAAAATTGAATTCGTAACACGCTCTAATGCTTTTAATTGATTTTAAAAACCAAGTTTTATTAGAAAATTCTACTAAAATTTAATTATTTAAATACAAAAGTAAATTATTTATTCAATAATTCAATGTTTCTTAAAATTTAATTCTCATAAAGAATTTTATCAATGAATTTTTAAATAATTGAATTCTTTTGACGAATTGTAATAAAATTTTTAAGAATAATTACCTTTTTTGAGAAATTCGCTTAAAATTGTATTAAAAATAATTAAAATTCTGCAATAAGTTTTATTGTTTATGAAAATAATTGATTTTCTAAAAAGAATTTTATTATTTGCGAAAATAATTGAATTCCTGTAGAATTTTTTAATATTTATAAAAATAATTGAATGATTGCAAAGAAATTTTTAAAAAATTTGTAAATAATTGAATTCCTATGAAATTTTTATTATTTTATGGAAATAATTAAAGGTCTCCTTAGAATTTTATAAATTTTTTTTAAGTAATTGATTTCTTTTGGACAATTTTGTAAAAATAGTAGATGTTAAATATCATTGAACTGAGGAAAATTTTTGAAAATAATTGAAATTTGGACAACAATTTTATTTACCAAAATTCTTAAAAATAATTGAATTTCTGCGAAGAATTTTATTACTTTTGAAAATAATTGAATTTCTGGAATCATTTATAATTTCTTCAAAATTCTCCAAATTATATCGTACAATTTACGAACTTTTCGTCTTTTCTCAATCGAATTACGCACTTTACGGACCTTTTTTCAAAAAACTGACTTTTACGAACTTGAAGCAAATTTACGGACCTAGTTCAAGCCCTGCGATTTAGAAAGAAATAGTCAACAATTTCGGAAATTATAATTTGTTGATCTGTTGATTGTCTGACTAAAAATATCTTTGACTACTGCTACAGAATTATCGAGAATTTGCAAAATAAAATAGTCTGACTATAACAGACTATCACTACTTGTTTCAAATTGTAAAAAATTTATAGGTCTGACTAAAATAAAGATTTGCTACTAATAGTAACATTATAATTACTATTAGTAGTTATTTCTTACAATTAAAAAAATAAATGGTGCTGAGGTATGTAAAATTTTTTATGGGGGGGTGGAGAAGGTTAAAATTTCGTAATTTAAGAACTAAGTTCATTAATAGTAAACAAATAAATAAGTAGATAAATAAATAAATAAATTATTTTACTTTCACAAATTCAAATTTAGAGAATAATAAAGCAAACTATATGAATATAATTAAATGCAAAAGCATGAAATAACGAGTGAGAGAGAATTGAAAGTTGAAACGAATGGGAGAAATATATAATAATAAACGTAGGGAAAATTGAAAAGAAGTTTATATCAGAAAGATTGATAGTTAATCATAAATTAAAAGGATTCACTTTGAATGGTTCGGTGTTTCATAATTGGGTGTATATGCGCACGTCTTGTGTGTATATATTATATTTATATATATGTGAATCGACCCGAGATGGAGAATTTGCATCTGGTGTATAATCGTAGCGCGAGAAGTGCAACAAGCGCGTCAATAATACTGACTTTTACTACCAAAATGTCATTGATGTCGCGCGGAATTATTCTCCTTTCACGTATAACCCGAGGGCGTTTTTACGGCCCCCATGTACTATATCGTGGCTGAATACTGACAAAATGGTCTCTTTGAGCCATTTATTGCGCGCTCGAAACAACTGAAGAATGGTACTCTAAGAGATGATGATCGGGTCCATCGTTCGCGTGAACAATACTCATTCAGAGTGTCTCAAAGTACCCTTTTCACAGCGTCGTATTTCATCAGACCGTCCCTAACGCCCAACTTAATGACGGTCAATCGGCATGAGAAGCAACTTCCGATACCAGCAGGCAAAACTTTTTTTTTTCATCTCCCTTCTAAATAAGAGAAAATTCTTTCTAATTACAGGTAAAATTGTGGAATATTCGTGATTTATACGGAATGAAAATTTTGCCAGGAAATTTTGAGAAGTAGTATTTTTGTTATAGTCGGTCACCTTTACTACTTGGTTTCAATGCTGCCAGATTGGAAGATTTTCCTTCAAATCTGAAGAAAATTAAAGCAATCTGCGATATTTGAAGAATTTGAAAAAATATTGTAAAAACTTGAAGACTTTTTGAAAATTTTGCAAAGGCTGTGTATACATCAAGTAATAAAGAAAATATTTATAAACATTTAAATAATATAAAGAAACCATTTTTTAAAGATAAATTATAATTTTTATTCTTTACATTCTTATCATTATAATAATAAATGTAATAATTATTAATTACTATCGTAAATGTTACTGTTCCATTTATTATTTTGCAAATTAAAATTTTATATTTTCAAATATATTAATTGTTGAATAATTTCAGATTCAAAATTTTAAAAATTCACCTATTAACTAAATTAACTATTCTTGTTTATTCTTTTCAAAAATTTTAATAAAACATTCCTTCGAATAATTCAATAATTTTTTAAACAGTAAAATTCATCGCAGGAATTCAATTATTTTAAAAACAATTTTAATAAAATTTCACGAAAAGATTCAATTATTTAAAAAATTTTTTAATAAAATTCTTGTTAAGAATTAAATTATTTTCAATAATTTTAATAACATTCTTTGGAAGAATTCGATTCTTTTTATAAATAATAATATTTTTGCGAGAATTCAATATTATTTTCAATACAATTTCAATTAAATTTTCTCGAAAGAATTCAATTATTTAAAAAAAATTTTGACAAAATTCTTTAAATGACTTTAATTATTTTCAAATTTTTGGATAAAAACTTTGCAAGAATTTAGTCATTTTCAGTGCATTGATTTTTAAAATTCAAAACATTGAAAAAGAAAATTTATTTAAAAAGTTGAGAAGCAAACAAAAACTAACTTCAAACTGCGAACAGATTCAAACACAACAATATTAATTTATTTCTTTAAAATTGTTTGTGAAATTCAATTTAATTTATCATATTTTAGAAAAAATTATAACTAAAATCTGATAAAATTTTTTTGATTAGTTTAAAAGATTTCTGAAGATAAATAAAAAAAGTTTGAAAATTTGTGGTTTTAATCATCTGTCAGCACTGCTTGTTATAAAATAAATATTAAAAATCCAGTCTGACTGAAAATTGTGTATTTCACTTATTAAATCTAACAGCATCTGTCTTTTGATACTTTTATGAGAATTTTCAAAGAAGATAGTCTGACTATTTTCTTTTTTTTTATTATAATATATTTTTTTTTAAGAGAAATTTATTTAATGAATTATGTTATCATAAAGATTAAAAAAATATATGTCAAATACACTTGTGCCTAATTCTATTTGAAAATTTTCACTACGCTCTAAAAAACAAGTAGAAAATTATTGAAAAATGCTTTGACCCTAAATTAATTTTAATTACTAATGCGACGATTATGTTATTGTGCAGCAAATTTATGAGAAATTGTTGAGAAATCTGGTCTGACTATAACAGAATATCACTACTAATTTTCAATTTTTAAAAATTTGAGTTATAACTTAAAGGGATGGATTACCACTGATAGTAAAGTTAAAGTCAAAAAGTTCGGTCTGTTTAAAACTGGCATTCACTACTTAGTAAAATTTTAGTACTTAAACTTTAAAAATCGACTTTTCAGTACTTAAACTTACTTTTAAGGGGTTACGCCACCCTGAAATTTTCAAAAAAATTTATTTTTTTTTTTGCTTAATTTCAAAGTTTATATTCTAACGAATATTTTGAGATGTCGCCGAAGACAATGTCTCACTAATTACAAAAGTTATGGTCATTAGAAGTCAGCGCAGTGGGGACGCGCCGAGAGCTGCTGGAAGCAGCGACTTTCTATTTTCGAATGGTCTAGGGGGCCCTTTCATGATTTAGGAAGGGTCCTTTTCATTGTATCCCATCCATTCTTAAATAAAAAAAATTATGGCCCAGGAATTGCTGATTAAATAGTAAATTGAAAAATTTTCAAGTTATAATACACTAAAGTTCATTTTTTTCTTCTTTTGCGTTTTTCTCGAAACCACAATTTTCGAGACGGTGTACACGATAACTCAAAAACTATTCAATCGATTGACTTGAAAATTAATATACATCTTCCTAAATAGATTTTCCACAGAGTGACGTGGGATTTTTTTGATTGAATAATTTGAAAATTTTTTATCCAATTTTTTATACGGTAATTTTAGCCAAAAAAAAAATGTCAATTTTTGAAGTGCTTCCATTTGCGTAAAAAATTTTTTTTTTTAAATGGCTTCGTCACTCTGTTCAAAATTTATCACTTTTTAAGAAAAATATTGTTTTACTTGTTTCTGACAAAAATTGAACTGCCAATCATGTACACCATCAAGGAGTGCTCCGGAAAAATTGATCCACGCCAATAGTTATATCTCCGCCATTTTTAATTAAAAACCATTTTTTTTAATATTTAAAAAGCTCAATATATGTACTAAAGCATCAATAAATGTAAAGAAGTCCTACCTGAAACAGTTTTATCAAAAAAATTCCTAAAAAACCATCCGATTTTCATGCGTTCAGGGTGGCGTAACCCCTTAACTTTTAACTACATTAATATTATAACTTACTTTCTCAACTTCTTTTGTTACAAGAAGACAATGCAAAAACACTGTCTGACTAAAACAGACGTTTACTACTGATAGTAATTTTATAAGAATTTAGAAAAAAAAAATGTCTAACGATTTCGAATATTATAATTTGAACATTTCTTCGAACAAAAACTGACCCTTACTACTGATTACTAATTTAAGACAAATAAAAGTCCGTATTGTCTGACTATAACATGCTCTTACTACTGTTTTAAAAAAAATGTTGATAGTCTGATTAAAAATATATTTGACTACTGCTACAGAATTAGCGAGAATTTGCAAAAAAAAATAGTCTGACTATAACAAACTGTTACTACTTGTTTCAATTTTGTAAAAATTTACAGGTCTGACTGGAAAGATTTACTGCTAATACTAAAGTTAGAGTTAGAAATTTTATGTCTGATTAAAAATGTACTTAACTACTAATTACAAATTTCTTACGATTTGAACTACTTAATATAACTTAACTCACCGTTTCTACTTCTTTTGTTACAAAAAGAGATAAAACTGAAAAAATATTTTGTCTGGCCTTCTTTTCCTACGTCTAGAAATTTAATCGTTGACTCCTGTATTAAATTTTTTTCAAAAATGTCTGATTGTAAATCAAGTTTTCTCATATTTTTTGAAATGAAGTACAGAAATGTAAATTATTTTCACTGTCAGTTGTTGCCTTGTTCTATTAGTTTAAAAAAATTACATGAAAAAATTTAAAGTAGTATGTCTGACTAAAAATGTATTTTACTACTTTTCGTAATTTCAAAAAGAACTTTTTAAAAAATAAACTACTAATAAGTGGATTTAACTTCTAATACGCTATTTCCATAAAACTTATAGGCCAGACTAAAAGGTACATTTACTACTGAAACTAATTCTATTTGTAAGTTGAAACATAAAGTTTTTAGTATTTTGTCTGACTAAACACGAATTTTACTACTTAATACAAGTTTATAATTATTTTGCTTGACTGAAATATACTCGTACTACACAATTTTTGAAAGAAAAATATTTTCTTAGTCTGACAAAAGTGGTCTTTTACTACTTCTACAAGATTATATGCATTAGGGAAAAAATTATATGTCCTAAACTGAATTCTACTACTAATTAAGTCATTTCGAAAAATTTAACAGTTTTGACATTGACGAATATTTACGAAAATGTTGTAAAAATACAATTAAAAATATTGTCTGAGTGAAAATGTCCTTTACTACTTAGTACAAATTTACATGACATCAAAACCCTTTGTTTGACTGCAATTATTTTGCACTACTCATACAAAATTTTCAGAAATTGGAGAAATCTGATTAAAGTGTGCATTCAAAATTAATTTGTAAAGTTTGTCTGACCAGAAATATTGTTTACTACTTAATACAAATTTTCGTTTGACTGCAATTTACTGCTTATACTTTTTTACACTCACAAAAATTTATTGTATTTTATCTGACAAAAAACGTTAGTCTTGACAGTTTTGTCTGACTATAAATGTATTTTACTACTTAAGTATTAGTTAATTAATTCATTAGTTTCACTACTTAATACAATTTTATAACTAGTATTATTTTCTTAGACTAAAACATACTAGTAACACTGAATTTTGGAAATTTTGGCAATTGGAAAAAATGGACTAAATCCTGTATACGAATTTAAAAAGAGATGTCTGACTAAAACATTCGTTTACTACTTGTTCCTAATGTTTATTAAATAATAGAATACTTTTCCTTATGATAACATCAAGTTTACTAATTTTTATTATGAAAACTCTGTTATTAGTATGTACAAAAAATATCGTTTACTAATTTTACAATATCTAGTAAAATTAAAAAAAAATTCTACCTCTTAAGTGGTTTTAATTTATACTTATACTAATTGTAAATGTTTAAGAAATGGTCTAGCTCTAAACGACATTCACTCCTGGTACTAAACTTACAGTTTTAAATGCTGTGTCTGATTAAAAATACCTTTTACTACTTATTGAACACTTACAGAAAATTTTATTTCTTTGTCTTTTTTTAAAATATTATTTTACCATTACTTTTTTTTATTAATTCATTTTAATTAAGAAACTAATCGAATACTATTTCTGCGAATATAAATGACTTTCTGGACTTTCTGTCGAGTTTATAGTTTTTACTAAGGGGCAGTTCATTAAAAACTTTCACTTTCAGAGATGAAAATTCTGTAATAAAATTTAAAGAATTTTTAAGGTCTGACTAAAACTGATTTGTACTACTGATATACCAATAATATTTATAAAACTCATAAGTTTATAAAAAATGTATGTTTTTTAACGGGAAAGAAGTAATTTTTATTTATTATTATTATTTTATTTTTCCAGCTAAGTAAAGAAAATTTGAAATTTGAAAATTTTTTCTCATCTTTAATAATATTCTGCAACTTCTTTCTTAAAGTTAAGTGTTAAATTACACTCGACGTCGATTAATTAAAAATTAGAGAATAAATAATTAAAATTGAAAAAAAATGTTTTTTAAAAGTATTTTATGGCCCCGAATTGCGGGGGGAATTAAAAAGGCAGGGTTACGGTATCAATGAAGGAGGTGGCGAAGGATGAAAAGAAACACTGGTGAGGAGGGACAAATTGCAGGATAGAGTATCGAGAGAAGTAATTAATTAAATAAAATAAAGTTAGGTTGAACCTGGTATCTGACATCGACCACTCCTCCTATCAAGCGTGCAGCTCGTATTCAATCGTGGTCTCGTTGTGTACTCATCGCGAATCCACAGAAATAGATGCCATCTCCACTTATTCAGCATGCGCCTGGCGCCAAGTAATTTTCTTTTCTTTTCTTTTTTAATATATCATCACTTCCTCTCCCTCTAGAAGCAAAAGAAAAAAATAATTTTTAATTTTAATTTCTTTAAAACAAATCTTACACACCATAAGAGTAATGTTTAATAATGAGAGTAATATTTAATTTTAATATTAATGTATTGAAAATCATTGAATTCTTGCAAAGAATCTTATCAAAAAATTACAAGAGAATAATTGAAGTATTTTTTATTTATGAAAATAATTGAAATCTCGCGATGAATTTTATTAATATTTTTAAAAATCCTAATTAATTTTGAAGAATTTCTTTGAAACTTTTTTAAAATAATGGAGTTTTTTTTAATAATCTTAATTCAAATTTTTGAAAGCAATTGAATTTTATATATGAAGAAAAATTTTATTACAATTTTATTCAAAATAATTGAATTCTTGCAAGGAATTTTACTATTTATAAAAATAATTGAATTCTTCGGAAGAATTTATTAAAATTTTAGGAAATAAATTAATTTTATGCAACTATTTGAAAATAATTAAATTATTTTTGAGTAATTCTATTAAAATTGTTTTGAAAAGAATTGAATTTCTGCAAAGAATTTTACTATTTATAAAAATAATTGAAATGATCGAAAAATTTATTAAAATTTTAGGAAAAATTGAATTGTTTTGAAAGAATTTTATTATTTTTTGAAAATAGTTGAATTGTTTCCATTCTTTTACGAATATATTTAAAAATTGCATTGAAAGTAATTTAATTTTCATATAGAATTTTGTTAAAATATTTTGAGAATAGGTAATTGAAATATTTTTACAGAATTTTAAATTCTTAATTAAATTGAATTTTATGTAAATTTTAGAAAATAATTAAATTCTTTAGTGTAATTTTATTTAAATTGGATTAAAAACAATTTAATTTTTGCAAAGATTTTTAGTCTTTATAAAAATATTTGAATTGTTTCGAAGAATTTATTAAAATTTTAGGAAATAATTGAATTTTATGGAAATATTTGAATTCTGCCGAGGAATTCAATTAAAATTGTTTTGAAAATAATTTAATTCTTGGAAAGAATTTTACTATTTATAAAAATAATTAAATTCTTTCGTGAAATTTTATTAGAATTTTAGAAAATAATTGAATTTTTTCGTGAATTTTTATTAAAATTTTGTTAAAAATAATTGAATTTTTAGAGAATTTTAAATTCTTGATGAAATTGAATTTTATGTAAATTTTTGAAAAAAATTAAGTTCTTTCGTTCAATTTTATTTAAATTGGATTAAAAATAATTTATTTCCTGCAAAAAATTTTAGATTTTATAAAAATAGTTGAATTGTTAGAAAGAATTTATTAAAATTTAAGGAAATAATTGAATTTTATGGAAATATTTGAAAATATTTGAATTCTGTCAAGGAATTTAATTAAAATTCTTTTGAAAATAATTGAATTCCTGCAAAGGATTTCACTATTTATAAAAATAATTCAATTCTTTCATAAAATTTTATTACAATTTTAAAAAATAATTGAATCTTTTCGTGAAATTTTATTTAAATTTTGTTACAAATAATTGAATTTTTAGAGAATTTTAAATTCTCGATGAAATTGAATTTTATGTAAATATTTGAATTCTGACGAGGAATTCAATTAAAATTCTTTTGAAAATAATTGAATTCCTGCAAAGGATTTTACTATTCATAACAATAATTGAATTCTTGCAGAGAAGTTTACTATTTATAAAAATAATTGAATTCTTTCGTGAAATTTTATTAAAATTTTAGAAAATAATTGGATTTTTTTGTGAAATTTTATTAAAATTTTGTTAAAAATTATTGAAATTTTAGAGAATTTTAAAATCTTGATAAAATTTAATTTTATGTAAATTTTTTTAAAAAATTAAGCTCTCTCGTGTAATTTTTATTAAATTAGATTAAAAATAAATTTAATTAAAAATAATTGAATTCTTCCAAAGAATAGAAGAATGTTATTATTTCCATAAAAATAATTGAATTCTTGCGAAGAATTATATTAAAATTTTTGAAAATATAAACAAATAATAATTAATTTTTGTACTTAGTAAGTGAATTTTTAAAATTCTGATTATAAAATTATTTGAAAAATATTTGAAGATAAAAAATTTTGTAATTTGCATAACAATAATAAATTTAAGAACATGTTTCGCTCGCGTATCATTTGCTAGTGTTAAATAAAATCTGATATAAAATAAATTACAAAATATTGCAATCAACCTGCAATAATTAACGACTAAATTTTCCCCACTCTTCAATTTTTGAATTTTTTTTCCAAAACTTCAATTTCTTCAATTATATTTAAAGTTGTCTGCAATTTTTTTTCCACAAGTGAGATTGTAATATGCGATGGGTCAAAATGGTAGTTATATACAGTGCCTATTAACCTATTAGGAGAAAACCTTTGCAGTTTATCTGATAAGAAGCGTGTATTCTTGTGCACGAGTTCTCTTCGAACCGGTTGGGACGAGTATATATAAGATAATTATAATAATTAGTCGATAAATCAATAATTAATCAGGAGACTAATTACGAATTACGGTCAGTGTAAGACAATGCTCAATATTGTTCCCGCTGCGTAAGAGATAAGTGTGGGAAGGCAAATGTTGCTATAGAGAGAAAAAGAGAGAAAGTAATAGGTCATAGTCTGAATTTTTTCTCTCCCTCTCCCCCCCCCCCCTTCGCTTATATATGTTTAAATACGATTCAGAGGGCAGATGCTGCGCTGCGAATGCGAGTAATTGAAGCTGAATATATATGATTTGCATGAGGTTCGATGTCGAGTGTACGCTGTATTTCCATTTAACTGTCTTATATATTCTACTGGCGGCTCTTTTTCTATGTTAAATCCATTATAACTTATTTCACATACAACATCTGCTGTTTGAAAATTATATTGTCTTGTTAAATTAATAACATTTTTTTTTGTTTTTTTTTTGCTTTGTTTATATCGAAAGTGTATGTTGAAATTATTTCCAAATTCATTAATCATGTCATATTGTATATTTTGATTGAGAGAACTATTATATTTTGAAAATAAATGTGTATAATAATATGTAAATAATTATTAAATTAATAATAATTACGATAATAATTTTACACTTCCGACTATAAATAAACGAAAGAAAAAAAAATTCGATTCCATTTTATTAACTTCAAGAACGATCGATCGACTCTCAGCAATAACTTTCCTTTACAATTACACATGCGCAATGGTGTTTTGTCGCAGAGCACATGCGCAGTAGTTTTTTCAGTCACATTTACGCATGCGCACTAGTGTCCTGCGCAATAGTTATCTATATAAACTATAAAGTAATAATACTGAATCATTAATTAATTGCTACCAAGTTTTTGCGAAATTTAATTGAATAAAATCATATTTGGAATAAATTTCCGATTAAGTGATAAATTTTTGATAAATTATCATTTAAGTGCAAATATTTATAAGAGAATTGTGTGTGAGATAAAGTTTGTGCATGGAAGACAGGCCACCTGTGCGAAAGTGATTATGTCTTACATTAGAAGGAGTTCAAAGAGAAATCGCGCTAGAGAATAGCCTTCCCCGAAGGAGCGTTCAATCAAATAAATAATTTTTAGGGCGAACTGGGCGTTGCCCCGCATCTCACTGGTGGACATAAATTAACCACCGACGCAACGAGTCAGGCGGATGCTCCTTCTATTGCGATAACCGCGAATGGCCTTCGCTCATTCTTATTTCTCTTAGCTATACATTTCCAGCTACTTCTTCGTATACACATAATATGCAGAAGACTATTAAAAATTTCAAACAACTTTCACTCATGTGCTCCCATTTTTGTTGATTTATAATCCTTTGTTTTGTGAACTTGTACACTTTCCTATATTTAAATGCTTTATTTTATTTTTCATCACTACACGTGAGCATTCAGTTTACAATTCGGGTTTCTATATTGTGCAAAATTTCATGATCGTTCATGTCCTATTACAGGGCTCGAATCAGTGAAAGTATTTGAAAATTCGGACCAAAAATGAAAAATAACGGACCAATAAGAAATTGAGATTTATTTGAATCTAACACTGCTTTGTTTTACTTTTGATGCAAATAACTTTAGTATTTGGACTATATAATTAATTATTTAAAGCAATTAAAAGTATATTAGTCTCAATTAAAATAATTAATTATAAAGAATAATTGCATATTTGATACAAATAAATATTTAGTTATTTTTAAAAAAATATTTTATTGATGCAAATAAATATTTATTTGAATTAAAAACCATGCATTATTGAATCAAGTAATTTTTCTATAACTGATTTAAATTAATATTTATTAGATCCAATTATTTGACTCAAATAATTCAAATTTGCTACAAATAACTATATATTTGATACTATAAATTAAAATATTTATATCCAATTAAACATATACATATTACAAAATAAAAACTTCATATAATATTAAAAAAAATGCACAATTAAACTTTTTCAAAAAAATTAATATCAAAATTTAATTATTTCTAAAAATTCACGCTTTATTGCTTTTAATTTTAATATTCAATTATTATCTAAAATTTTAACTGAAATTCAATTATAAATTAATTTTTTTTACAAAATTCTACTAGAATTCAATTATTTAAATACAAAAAAGACAATTTATTGAATAATTGCATGTTTCTTAAAATTGAATTCTCAATTAAAGAATTTTATCAATAAATTTTTTAATTTTTTTTTTTTAATTTTTTTTTTTTTTTTTAATTCTTTCGACGAATTTTAATAAAATTTTTAAGAATAATTACATTTTTCGAGGAATTCGATTAAAATTATATTAAAAATAATTGAAATTCTGCGATGAATTTTATTATTTGTAATAATAATTAAATCCCCTAGAAGAATTTTATTATTTTTGAACAATATTTAATTTTTGCAGAGAATATTATTGCTCTTGAAAATAATTGAATTTTCGACAAAAATTGTAACTTTTTTTAAATTAAATTTTCTTTTCGTGTTTTTAACTAAAATTCAATTATTTCTAAAAATTCATGCTCTAATGCTTTATTATTCAATTATATAAAATTCCAATTAAAATTCATTTTTAAATTAATTTTTATTAAAAAATTCTTAAAGAATTCAATTATTTTAATACAAAAAAATAATTTATTGAATAATTGAATGTTTCTTAAAATTAAATTCTCATAATGAATTTTATCAACAAATTTTTAAATAATTAAATTCGTTTAAAATTGTATTAAAAATAATTGAATCCCTGTAAAAAATTTGATTATTTTCTAAAATAATTGAATAATTGCGAAAAAATTTATAAAAAATTTGTAGGTAAATAATTGAATTCCTCCAAAATTTTTATTATTTATAAAAATAATTAAATGTTTGCGTAGAATTTTATTAAAAGTTTTGAAAAAATTTGAATTTCTGCGAAGAATATTATGACTTTTGAAAATAATTGAATTTCTGCAATAATTTGTAACTTGTCAAAAATTTAATTTTTTTAGTTTTTTCGACTAAAATTCTTCTATAAATCCATTACTTTTAAAAAGTAATTAAATATATATTAAAAATTTAACTAATTTTTGAAGCATTTGTACCTTTTATTACAATTTTTCAAAAATTCAAGTTCTTTAAAATTTCTAATTAAATTCATTCAAAATTTAAATTTAATAAAATTTCAAATTAAAACCTTTTGAAGTTCAACTTCTTATGAAAATTGTAAACACAACTCTCAAAACACAGTTAATTTTGAATTATTTAATTAAAATTATTCATTAAATAATAATTCTTAGTAACAATTTTATGACAGTTCTTCAAGAATTAAGTTATTTAAAAAGAAATTATTGTCAGAAATAGAAAAAATTGAAGGTTTTGAAGCAGAATTCATGGTAATTTCATATTTTATTATGCAAATAAAATATAGACACAAAAATTCAGAATTTTCTTATGAATTCTATAAATTTAATTATAATATGAAATTTCAACTGAAATTCATTTTGTAAATCAATTTTTATTAAAAAATTCTACTAGAATTCAATTATTTTAATAGAAAAAAAATAATTTATTGAATAATTAAATGTTTCTAAAAATTCAATTATAAAGAATTTTATCAAAAATATTTTTAAATAATTGAATTCTCTTGACGAATTTTAATAAAATCTTTAAGAATAATTACATTTTTCTAGGAATTCGATTAAAATTGTGTTAAAAATATTTAAAATTCAGAAATGAGTTTTATTATTTATGAAAATAATTGAATTCCCAAAAAAACATTTTCTTATTTACGAAAATAATTGAATTCCTGTAAAAATTTTATTATTTATGAAAATAATTGAATTGTTGCGAAGAAATTTATAAAAAAAATTTGTAAATATTTGAATTCTTGTGAAATTTTTATTTTATGAAAACAATTAAATTTGTGCGTAGAATTTTATTAAATTTTTTTTTTAAATAATTGAATTCTTTTGGAAAATTTTTATTAAAATAATAGATATTAAAAATCATTGAATTGAGGAAAATTTTTGAAAATAATTGAAATTTTGTCAACAATTTTATTTACGGAAATTTTTGAAAATAATTGAATGTTGGAGAAGAATTTTATTACTTTTGAAAATAATTGAAATTTTTAGGAGAATTTAAAAAAAAATTTTGAACATAAATTGAATTTCGGAGAAGAATTTTATTACTTTTGAAAATAATTGAATTTCTGCAAAAACATTTGTAATTTTTCTAAAATTCTCAAAATTATATTGTACAATTTACGAACTTTTCGTTCTTTTTCAATCAAATTACGTACTTTACGGACCTTTTTTTTTGAAAAAAACTGACTTTTACAGACTTCAAGCAAAGTTACGGACTTTTACTGGATTTACGGACCTAGTTCGAGCCCTGCTATTATTATTGTTATTACTATTGTTGTTATTGTTCCTACTATCAGCACTATTTTTGTTACTATACCTATTATTATTACTATTTCCATTATTCACTATTATTATTTTTTATTAGGTACTGATAGCAAAAGTTAACATTTTTTGTACCTTTAATGTTATTCTCGCACTTGGAAACATTTTTTTTTTAATTTTTCCTATAGAATACCATATTGGGAGATATTTATAACGCCTGGCGGATAGTTTTAACGTATTTTAAAGCGCATAGTTAGGTTATATAGCTAGAGAAGAAGGAGAAAAAAAAATAGAGAGAATAAAGGAGAGACATAGAGAAGAAGAGAGTGAGCGACATAGAGAAAGAGATAGCAAGAGAGACATAGAAAAAGAGAGGGAGAGAGACATAGAGAAAGAGAGGAAATAGTCACAAAGAGAGAATTGCAGGACGAAGATCCCCATAAGAAAAATGATGGTTATGAATCACCGTGTGCACGTCTTCTGACCGCGATTTAACCGCTTCGATTATATCCTGGGCACGAGAGTTAAGACTGCGAGTGGATATATAACGCGAGTCTCTGTTTTACGAACGATAATGCGTGTACAAGCAAGTGATTTACAGCAGTTGCGACTGTATTTTATTCGGGAAACGCCAGCGAGTCAGTAGCCTTTTAAGATCCCTGTCGTCTTTTAGAGCATCTTTTCTTCCCCGTTCCTTATATTCACCAGAGAGATGAATATTCTCGCTCACAAAACCGAATTGTTCATTTCTTGTCTCGTAAAAAAATCCGAGCCTTAATTTATTGAATCAGAGCTAGAACACTGACATTAATGGCGATGCCTTGAGAGTTGTTGCGCACACCCTTTGCAAATTTCAGGTTCCTCTTTCTTTCCTTTTCTTTTTATTTTTCTTTTTTGCATTTTGGAATTTCTTCAAAAAGTTGATTGAAAATTTTTATGCTATAAATTTTGTTTTAAATTACTGTGTCACTACAGAAATTGATGATTATTTTTATTAATATATTATATTTTTTGCAAATTAGAGGAAATAAGTCCATAAGTATTTTCTTTGATGATGGTACAAATTTTGAAAAAATTATAAAATTATAATGTTAATTACTTTGGTCAAATGATCAATTCAATTCAATTATTATTTTCAAGAATTTTTAACTAAAATTCTTCTTTAAATCAATTAGTTTTAATAATTTTCGAAAAAGTTCTTTCACAGTTTTCAAATCCATTTCTTTACAATATTCAATTTTACGAAATTTCAATTATTCGTAAATTTTTCAATTAAATATATATTACAATATAAAAACTTCAAATAATATAAAAAAAATTCAATTAAACTTTATCAAAAAAATTAATTTCAAAATTCAATTATTCTAACCGAAATTCATTTTTAAATCAATTTTTATTAGAAAATTCTACTAGAATTCAATTATTTAAATACAAATAAAATGCAAATAAATAATTTATAAAATAATTGAATGTTTCTTAAAATTCAATTCTCATAAACAATTGTATCAACAAATTTTTAAATAATTGAATTCTTTTGACGAATTATAATAAATTTTTAAGAAAATAACATTTTGCAAAAAATGTGATTAAAATTGTATTAAAAATATTTGAAATTCTGCGATGAGTTTTATTATTTCTGAAAATAATTGTATTCCTAAGAAAAATTTTATTATTTTTGAACAAAATTAAATTTTTGCGAAGAATTTTAATACTCTTGAAAATAATAGAATTTCTGCAATAATTTACAACTTTTCGAATATTAAATTTTTTTCTTCGTGTTTTTAACTAAAATTCTTCTTGAAATCAATTAATTTTAATAATTTTCGAAAAAGTTCTTTAACAGTTTTCAAATCCATTTGTTTACAATATTCAATTTTACAAAATTTCAATTTTTCGTAAATTCTTCAATTAAATGTATATTACAAAATAAAAACTTCAAATTATATAACAAAAAATTAAATTAAACTTTTTCAAAACAATTAATTTAAAAATTCAATTATTTCTAAAAATTCATGCTAAATTTCTTTTAATATTCAATTTTTATCTAAAATTTTAACTGAAATTAATTTTTGAATCAATTTCTTTTAGGAAATTCTACCAGAATTCAATTATTTAAATACAAAAATAAATAATTTATAGAATAATTGAATGTTTCTGAAAATTCAATACTCGTAAATAATTGTATTAACAAATTTTTTAATAATTGAATTCTTTTGACGAATTATAATATATTTTTCAAGAATAATTACATTTCTCGAAGAATTTGATTAAAATTGTATTAAAAATAATTGAAATTCTACGATAAGTTTAATTATTTGTTAAAATAATTGAATCCCTGAGAAGAATTTCATTATTTTTGAAAAATATTTAATTTTTGCGATGAATATTATTACTCTTGAAAATAATTGAATTTTTGCAATAATTTTGTAACGTTTCCAAAATTAAATTTTTTTTCATGTTTTTAACTATGATTTTAACAACAATTTAAATCTATAAATGCATTATTTTTAATAATTTTTGAAAAAATGTTCTTTGATAATTTTTAAATTCATTTGTTTACAATTTAATTTTACAAAATTTCAATTATTCAATTCTTCAATTAAATATATAATAGAAAATAAAAACTTGAAATAATTTCAAAAAAAATCCGCAATTAAACTTTTTCAAAAATATTAATTCCACAGAATTGTCAGTTAAAGATTTATGAAAAATTCAGATTTTCAAAGATTTTAATTTGAAACCTTTTCAAAATTTAATTAATTCTAAAAATTCATGCTCTAATGCTTTTAATATTCAATTATAATCTAAAATTTTAACTGTATACCTATAATCTATTTTTAAATAAATTTTTATTATTAAATTCTAACATAACTTTACTAAATTTCACATAAGTTTTTTTAAAATTTAGTATTTTTTATATGAAAATTTTGCTGTGTCGCACTTTTTTCCCAATTTATAAAATACTTTTTTAAAATTTAATATATAGCTATTCTATCTCCATGTAGAATTCAATTATTTAAGTACAAAAAAACAATTTATTGAATAATTCCATGTTTCTTGAAACTGAATTTTCATAAAGAATTTTTTCAATAAATTTTTAAATAATTGGATTTTTTCGACGAATTTTAATAAAATTTTTATAATTACATTTTTTGGAGGAATTTGATTAAAATTTGCATTAAAAATAATTGAACTTCTGCTATGAGTTTTATTATTTATGAAAATAATTGAATTCCAAAAAAGAATTTTATTATTTAGAAACATAATTGAATCCCTGTAAAAAATATTATTCATCATGAAAATAATTGAATTATTGCGAAGAAACTTATAAAAAATTGGTAAATAATTGAATTCCTAGGAGAATTTGATTATTTTATGAAAATAATAAATTAAAGGTTTGCTTAGAATTTTATTAAATTTTTTTAAAATAATTGAATTCTTTTGGAAAATTTTATTAAAATTGTAGATTTAAAAAATCATTGAATTAAGTAATATTTTTAAAAATAATTGAAATTTTGTCAACAATTTTACTAAAAATTTTTATTGAAAATAATTGAATTTTGGAAAAGAATTTCATTATTTTTAAAGATAATTGAAATTTCCAGGAGAATTTTTAAAAATTCTTGAACATAATTGAATTTTTGCGAAGAATTTTATTACTTTTGAATGTAATTGAATTTCTGCAATCATTTGTACTTTCTCTAAAATTCTCCAATTGTACAATTTACGAACTTTTCGTCTTTTCTTAATTAAATTACGGACTTTATGGATCTTTTTTTTTTAAAAACTTATTTTTACGCACTTCAAGCTAATTTACGGACCTTTAAGGGATTTACAGATCTACTTCAAACCCTGACAATGTTAAAAAAATTGTAAAAAAAAAATTTTTTAAACAATTAGTGAAGTAAACTTAGTAAAGAATGAAAATAGAAGTCTGAATAAGAATCCAATTAATGAAGTAAAAATGATAAAGAATAAATAAGGGGACAAATTTTGAATAGAGAAACAATTCGTGAAGTAAAAGAGAAGAAACACATTTCAAACAAGGGGAACAATTAGTGAAGTAAAATTGATAAAGCATTAGAATAGGAGACAAATTTCAAACAAGGGGAACAGTGAAGTAAAAATGATATTTAAAGAATATAAGACAAATTTTCTATAAAGAAAATGTGTTGAAAATTGAAACGAATTTGATATCCGGTAGTGAAGAATCGATGATGTCATTGACCACCTTGAATGAATGATTTATTAACAATGGATGGGAGTCTCGATGGTTTTGCATAAAACACGTATAGGACGATCGCATTCCCGCGCCTACCACATTCTCGCATTCCAAGAAATGAAATCGTGCAAGGGTCTCTCTCTTGTATGTTAGAGATTCTATAGAAGTCCTCTCTGGACTTTTGGATTTTTCTGTGTCATTCTCAGTATGAGGAACGTAATAACTCGCATTATCCACAATGTGTCCGATCTTCTCAAAGGATTCCTTTTGTCTATTCTCGATAGTCTCCTTTCCATATACTTGAACCCACCACCACTTTGCGACGCCTCTCGAGAATTTTAAAATCCCCTCATTATGTACACGTTAACAAAATCAAAATTAATTTCTCGAAAATTATTTGGTAGGAGATATTTAAGTTTGCAAATTTAATTCATGTTTCATTCTATATGTCATTCGATTATTTGAATTATTTAAATATTGTTAAATACTAGGAGACGAGTACCTATTGTCTAAATTTGAATTAGTACAAATTTTAACTAGTTAGAAATTTAAAAATTAAATTTTTTTAACTAGTTAGAATTTATGAGTGATTTTTAACTTTTGAAAAAATTAAAATTTGCTAATTAGTTAATAGATTTTTAAAAATCTTTATCAGTAATATTTAATAACTATAAAAATATATTTGAAAATTATTTGTTTAATCACGAGCTACATTCTTCCACCAACAGAAAATGTTTTGCTTTTTGATTTTAGATGAAGCAGTCGGAAGATATCGTGGGTCACAGGAAAAGCACTTTTTTTTGGAAAAGGTCCCAAAGAACCTGTTGCTACGGAGCTGATTTTTAATATTTTTCAAAAAAAATTTTATAAGTTACTTATATTATAGTGTACTTTAACTTATAAAAGTTCTCAAATAAAAATTATTCATTTTATATGAAATAATTTTAAAAAATACATTTTCTGTCAGTTTTTACCCATGCGATCCTTGAACCATATTTTGCATAAATAAAAATTAGTTTTTCTAAATACAATAATTTCTAAATAACTATTTTTACGTTTTAGAATATTTTAAATAAAACTTGTATATTAAATAATTAATTTTAATTCAAAACAATTTTGTTTAATAAATGTTTGGCGTTATTTAAAGGTTTTTTGTTTTTCCCTGACTTTCCCCTGATTTTCAGGCAAAGAAATTCATTTTTTAATAAATTTTTATTAGCCAATTTTTCGAAAATTCAATTATTTAAATAGAAAGATAAATAATGTACTAAATAATTGAATATTTTTTAAAATTTAATTTTTATGACGAATTTTATCGAAATTTTTAAAAATAATTGAATTCTTTCGACGAATTTAAAAAGTAATTTTAAGAATAATTGCAATTTTTTATCAGTTTATTTAAAATTCTACAAAAAGCAATTTGAATTCTGCGATAAGTTTTATTATTTATGAAAATAATTGAATTCTTTCAACAAATATTAAAAATTTTATTAAAGAATTAAATTCAGGAGAAAAATATTATTATTTATGAAAATAAGTAATTTCTTGTGAGGAGTTTTCTTCAAATTTTTTTAAATAATTGAATTTCTCCGAATTTTTTTACAACTTTTTGAAAATAATTAACTTCCATCGAGAAATTTCATTAAAAAATTGAAAATAATTGAAATCTAACGAAGAATTTTATTAATTTTTTTTAAATAATTAAATTCCTGTGAAAAATTTTATTTTCGAAAAGAATTTCATTCTTGAGAAGAATTTTATTAAAATTTCTTAAATAATTGAATTGCTTCGAAGAATTTTATTTTTTTACGAAAATAATTGAATTGTGTCAAAGATTTTTACAAAAAACTTTGACAATAATTGTATTTATCCTAGGAAGAGTGCTACATATTTTACGAAATTAATTATATATAATTATAATAAATATTAAATTCTGGAGAAAAATTTTATTATTTATGAAAATAATTGAATTCTTAGAAGAATTGTAGAAGAAGAATTGTAATAAAAATAATTGAATTGTATAGGAAAATTTTATTAAAATTATAATTTTATTAACTAAATCTTGTATAAAATTTTGTCAAAAATTTTTTAAATAATAGAATTTTTAAAAAAATTTTATTTAAATTTTTCGAAATAATTGAATTGGTGCGAAGAAATTTATAAAAAAAATTGGTCAGTAATTGAATTCCTGTGAAATTTTTATTTAAATTTGGCCTAAATAATTGAATTTTTGGAAACTTATATTAAAATACTAGATATTAAAAATAATTGAAATGAGAAATTTTTTTGATTATAATTGAAATTTTTCCAAGAGTTTTACTAAATTTTTTGAAAATAATTAAATTTCAGAGAAGAATTTTATTATTTATAAAGATTATGGAAATTTCGACGAAAATTTTTAAAAAGTTTAGAACATTATTGAATTTAAACGAAGAAGTTTATCACTTTTGAAAATAATTGAATTTCTGTAATCAGTTGTTCTTAAAATTCCTATTTAAAATTTTAAATTAATTAAAAATTGATGTTTTCTAAAATTTCAAATTCAAACCTTTGAAGTTCATCTATTTATATATGATGATTGTAAACGTAACTCTTTTTAAATCCAATTAATTTTGAAATTTTTAAGTAAAATTATTTATTAAATAATTTATAAGTAATATGATTTTATGATAGTTCTTCAAGAATTAAATTATTTAAAAAGAATTTATTGCCAAAAATAGAAAAAATTGAAAGTATTGTATTAGAATTCTTGTCAATTTCATAGTTTATGAGGCAAACAAAAAAGACACCATAGTTCTGAATTTGCTTATAAATTCTAAAAATTTAATATTTTCCAGTACTTTTAATAAAAATCCCTGACTTTTACCTGATCAATTCTAATTTCCCTGACTTTACCCTGAATTCCCTGACCTGTGACAATCCTGCTCTAGATACAATCCTCCCTGTAAAGCTACATAGAATTTAGTTAATTTTAAAATTCGAAAATAAATAAATTCAAAAATAAAATAAATAAGTCCAATAAATAAACAAAATTCGAATAAATCTTTTGCAAAAAAAAATTCCATAAACAAAGAATATCAATAAAAAAAAAAAAAAAAAGAAGGAAAAATTCTTTTTCCTGCGTGCTTTAAAATATGTAAAATGCGTCTCGCGCTAAAATGAATCTTGTGAAATAGTTTGTCGATGGAATGTGGTGGAGAATGTTTCAACCACGCGAAATGGGTGATAAAGTAAGTTTGTCGATATTAAAGGAAAGTTATAAATCCTTCTTTTAACTACGGGGGGAGCTGACCTTCCTCAATAGCCTTTCATGAAAAGCTGATTATTTAACTATGAAAATCGAGACTATATAAAAAGAGAATGAAGTGGGGGGGGGGTAAGAGGGGATGTGAATTTTGCATATAGGCAGTAAAGTTGAGTGCACGAGTATTATGACGCGCATTATATAGAGTATTTATTGAAGTATTCGATACTATCACTATTCACCTTGCCTGACCATGAGGTCGAAGGGTTCAAATTCTATACGGCGCCGAGAAATGACAAGCGACGCTTTTAAAAGCGTTGACCGGCGCCATATGGTGAAGCCACATTTCCCATGACCGTGAGACAGTATTATATTGGATAACGACTTTGATACCTGATACGAAAATCGATAAATTATTTCGTATTATAGAACAAGGGGGCAATTTGAAGATTTTCTTTTCTTCTATAAACTCTTCTGTTTTGCATATATGGATGATTATATACAGAAACAGGGCAAAAGAAAAATTTATTAAAGTATGCTTAGAAATTCATTTTTTATCTGGACTCTACATATTATGTTAGAGATGAATTTGAATATTTTATATTATTAAATATTGTTCACGGACTTTACGGACCAAAAATTAAAAATTACGGACCATTTACGGACCAACTGACAAAAATATAATCAGGCCGAATCAAGTAAGACAACATTTTACTTCAAAACTAGAAATTCAATTTTTCATAACTATAAAACATGAAGAAATCAATAACTCCGAGTCTTCGACTCGAAGTCATCAATTTCTTCATGTTTTATAATAATTAATAATAATTATTAATAAAAATAATTTATAATAATTAAAATCATTATCAATTCAATTATTATTTTTAAGAATTTTTATCTAAAATTCTTCATTATATCGATTATTATTTTTAATAATTTTCGAAAAAGTTCTTGACAATTTTCAAATTTATTTCTTTACAATATTCAATTTTACGAAATTTAAATTATTCGTAAACTCTTTAATTAAATAAATACTAGAAAATAGAAACTAAAAGTAATATTAAAAAAACTCAATTAAACTTTTCCCAAAAGATAAATTTCAATATTCAATTATTTTTTTAAAATTCACGCTATATTCCTTTTAATATTCAATTATTATCTAAAATTTTAACTGAAATTTATTTTTATGAAATGAAAATCAATTTTTATTAGAAAATTCTACTAGAATTCAATTATTTAAATACAAATTTAAATGTAAAAATGCAAATAAATAATTTATTGAATAATTGAACGTTTTTTAAAATTCAATTCCCATAAAAAATCGTTATCAACAAATTTTCAAATAATTGAATTCTATTAACGGATTTTAATAAAATTTTTAAGAATAATTACATTTTTCGAGAAATTCGATTAAAATTGTATTAAAAATAATTTGAAATTCTGCATTGAATTTTATTATTTATGAAAATAATTGAATTCTTGCGAAGAATTTTATTAAAAATTTTCAAAAATAATTAAATTCTTGTAAAAAATTAACAGAAATTCAATTATTTAAAAAAATTTTAATAGAATTCTTGGCATAAATTAAAAATAAAAAAATTCTTAGCATATCTTCAATTACTTTCAGAAAATTTTAATAAAATTTTTCGCAAGAATTTAAATATTTTCGTAAAATAATAAAAATCTTTGCAGAGATTTAATTATTTTCAAAAGTCTTAATAAAATTTTTCTCAAAAATTCAATTATTTTCAAAAATATCAGAATTTTAGCAGAAATTCAAAAAATTTTAAAAAGTTTTGATAAAACTTTTTTTTGTAGAAATTCAATTATTTTTAAGACAATTTTAAAAAAAATGTCTCGATAAAATTCAATTATTTTTAAAATTTTAATGAAATTCTTCGAAAGAATTCAATTATTATAATCTAAGGTTCTAACTGAAATCTATTTTTAAATCAATATGTTTATGAGAAAATTCTACCAGAATTCAATTATTTAATAACAAAAATAAATAATTTATTTAATAATTGAATGTTTTTTGGAATTCAATTCTCATTAAAAATTTTATCAACAAATTTGTAAATAATTAAATTCTTTGGACGAATTTTAATAAAGTTTATAAGAATTTTTTCGAGGAATTCGATTAAAATTCTATTGAAAATAATTGAATTCTTAAACTAGAATTTTATTACTTTTAAAAATAATTGAAATTTTGCAATGGATTTTATTAAAATTTTTGAAAATAATTGAATATTATTACTTTAAATAATAATTGAATTCGTGTGATGAATATTGTTAATTATGAAAATAATTGAAATTTTTTAATGAATTTTATTAAAATTTTTGAAAATAATTGAATTTTGTCGAAGAATTTTGCTATTTATTTATAAAGATAATTGAAATGTTGACAATTTTTTTTTTTAGATTTTTTGAAAATAATTGAATTTCAGAGAAGAATTCTAATATTTCTAAAAATAATTGAAATTTTGACGAGAATTTAAAAAAATTTTTGAACATAATTGAATTTTTGCGAAGAATTTTTTTTAATTTTTGAAAGTAATTGACTTTCTGCAATTATTTGTAATTTCTCTAAAATTCTCAAAATTATATTGTACAATTTACGAACTTTTCATTAATTCTTTTCGAATGAAATTACGGACTTTACGGATCTTTTTTTAAAAAAACGGACTTTTACGAACTTAAAACAAAGTTACGGACTTTTTCAGGATTTACGGACCTACTTCGAGCCCTGCAATTAAATTTGTACAGGATTCCAGTTTGATTTCATTTGTTAGTTGCATCCTTTCCTCGTTTTACAACAGAAGTCAAAGACTTATTAACCATTGGAATTGACAATAAATTATAATCTTTAAAGATCTTTGATAATTGTAAGTAATTGTCATTAAAAGGAATGTAAATTTTTGAAATACAACTGTAAATAGCCGATTTTTCACTATTTTGATTTTTGTTGAGTGTAGATTTTTCTTCAAACATTCTAATTTTTATATTGTTTATTAACAAAATCCAATGGATAATCATTCTTAAGTAGAATTTGAACCACTTTTTCAGTATTACATTTATGAAAAGAGTCATGTGACAATAAAATAGCCATACGTAATAATTTGGAACTTTGGAACTTTCCTTTAGAGTTTATACCAGTACAATTATCCTAATATTCAGAATTAAAAAATTAGAAGACACTTTCATGGTATAGAGAAGATAGCAAAAGTCGTGGGCAGAAGGGAGAGATTCCCGGTCGTAGTTCAGCCCGTGGCCCATCAGATAGCACTTCTCTTTGGTTTAGAAGAGAGGGTGAGAGGAAGAGTGGGACATGATCGGGAACGGATTGGAGGGAATGAAAGAGAGAAGAGGATTGTGGTGGTTGTTGAAAGAGGTGCATTGTTTGCTGAGCGTAGCCGATAATTCAGTAATGAACGTAACCGACGCGCGCCCGCGTCCAGGGCTATAATTACCGATACCACGTCGGATAGCGGATCCCTTAACTTCGGTCTCGAAGCAGCTAACAGCGAACCGAGGCCAAGTTACCACGCCACATCTTAGAATGGGCAGCTCTAAATTAATAAATCAATAGGTCCCACAGCTTATCCGATCTGCGAGTGGGTGGAGTTTGTTTGTTTAAAAGCAGGATTTATTAATTTTTCACTGGGTGGCATACCCTTATTGGCCACCATACGCCTTCTCAAAAAAAAAAAATATAACCCTCTACCCCCTTTTATTTCATTACACTTTTTTTCAAGAGCCTAGGTTCTTATAGTAACTAATCTCTAATTTCTCTCCTCCTTCGTGTTCTTTCTTTCTGCACATGGCCCAAGTTTCTGCAGAAACTTTCATCTCACTTTCCATAGAAACCTTCGAATTCATCCTCTGAATATCAATGAAGGAGAATTTTAAATTTTCAAAGTTGTAGTACTATTTCTGAGTTCCTATTGCTTTTTAGCAATAAAAACAAATTTCCCACATGGCGACATAAATGTGATGAAGAAACAATGACAAATCCAACACTCAACAGTATAATAAAGAACAAATAAAGTACTATTAAATAAATTCAATGATGAGGAAATAAATACACGCGGTGAGAAATAATATATAATAACGGAGTTAGAAAAAAGAATCTCCTCGCAAAGAATTTGTGACGCAATATATTTAATTACAAAAATAATGAATAGCATAGAGGTATATATATGAAGAAGACACAAGGAAGTTGTTGCTTCGAAAATAAATCAAATTGAAGGAAAATATCTATTACTTTTAATAGAAATATAGCGTCGATAGATCCGATCGATGACCGACAGATGAATAAATTGTGAGGGGAAATTAGAATGCATATATCGATTTTGGAGTGGCATAATTTGAATGCAATCGAATGTGTATGGTTCAATCGAATCCATCGAGGTTTCCAATGGCCACGGGTAAAAGATATAGAAGCTACCTGGTAAATGCGGCATTACTCGTATGTAGAAGACGACGAAGACGACGACGACTACTACTTCGTGTATGTATATATATACATATCTCCCTCGTAATTTCCTTCGTTCCGTTCGAATTCTCGCGATTCCCTTTACCTCACTGCCCCGCGAGATAACCGATCCTTATTGTCGGAAATACATTCACATATCTCCTTTGGAAAATACCATTCTCCTCTTTCAAACGCGGAAATGTGGGCTACTACAGTTATTGACAATGTTGTTTATTGATTCAACGACCCTTAATAGTCGATTGTACCCCACAAAATAGTTAGAAACACGAACCATTCCTTTTTAATTTATCAACTTCCTTTTATGAAAATCTAATCTCGTTCGCCATTTTTTATTTGTACAAGATTCATTTTAATTACGTTTACAATTGATATTATCTCCTGTGAATTATTTATACCAAAGTTTACTTCTCATGTAATGGAAATGTTTATGTTTTTTTAATTTTTACACTTAGCAATTAAGTATTAGGGGTCATTCTGTCAGAAAAAATAGATTCAAAACTAAGATTTAAGGGGAAAAAATTTGTTTATTTAAAAATATTTATACTGGTGGTTTTAAATTCGGAATTCGTTTTTCTCCTGGTACCACAATAAATAGAGAATTCTTGTTTGTTTCCACCTAATTAAAATACTTCTCTTCTTAACTTTTTCGAAATTAAATATCTTTCATTTGATAACAAAAAGGTTTAGAGTTTTTAATCAGTAAAGATTAATTTAGTTTTTTTTAAATAAATAACATCAATAAATATAAATATAAATAATAAAAAATTTTAAATATAAATAATAAAGGTATCAACATATTACAACAGTTTCCAAATTGTGCAACCTAAATATAAACAATTATTTTCTAACCACAATAATTTAGATAGTTTTTTTAATACCATCTCGTTTGAATATTTTTCTTATGGTTTCTCCTAATTAAAATACTTTATTCTTGGTACCACCACAATTTAAATACTTTTTTCAATACAGCTTTATTTAATTACATTATTACAAAAAAATTCCTTTTGATATCACCTAATTTAAATATTTCATTTTGGTACCACCCATTTTAAATACTTTTCTTCTGGTACCACCTAATTTAAATAATTTTCTTTTGGTACTACCTAATTTACATACTGTTCTCTTGGTAACGCCTAATTTTAATAATTTTCTTTTGGTACAAACTAATTTAAGAATTTTAATTTTGGTACCAGCTAATTTAAATATTTTCCTTTTGGTACCACCTATTTAAATTACTTTTCTTTTAATACCACCTAATTTAAATAGTTTCCTTTTGGTACCACCTAATTTAAATACTTTTCTTCTGGTATCATCAAATTCAAATAATTGTCTTTTGGTACCACCTAATTTAAGTAGTTTCCTTTTGGTACCACCTATTTAAATTACTTTTCTTTTAATACCACCTAATTTAAATAGTTTCCTTTTGGTACCACCTAATTTAAATACTTTTCTTCTGGTATCATCAAATTTAAATAATTGTCTTTTGGTACCACATAATTTAAGTAGTTTCCTTTTGGTACCACCTAATTTTAATACTTTTCTTCTGGTATCATCAAATTTAAATAATTGTCTTTTGGTACCACCTAATTTAAGTAGTTTCCTTTTGGTACCACCTTTTTAAATTACTTTTCTTATAATACCACCTAATTTAAATAGTTTCCTTTTGGTACCACCTAATTTAAATACTTTTCTTCTGGTATCATCAAATTTAAATAATTGTCTTTTGGTACCACCTAATTTAAGTAGTTTCCTTTTGGTACCACCTTTTTAAATTACTTTTCTTATAATACCACCTAATTTAAATAGTTTCCTTTTGGTACCACCTAATTTAAATACTTTTCTTCTGGTATCATCAAATTTAAATAATTGTCTTTTGGTACCACCTAATTTAAGTAGTTTCCTTTTGGTACCACCTAATTTAAATACTTTCTTTTTGGTACTATCAAATTCAAATACTTTCCTTTTGCTACCACCTAATTGAAATATTTTCCTTCTGGTACCACCTATTATAAATATTTTCCTTCTGGTACCACCTATTATAAATATTTTCTTTGTGGTACCATCAAATTTAAATACTTTCCTTTTGGTACCACGAACTTTAAGTATTTTGCTTTTGGTACCAGCAAATATAAATAATTTATTTTTGGTACCATTCAAGTTAAATACTTTCTTCTTTGTACCACCCAATTTAAATATATTCTTTCTGGTATGATTTACTTTAAATACTTTCCTTTTGGTACCACCTAATTTCAATACTTTCCTCTTGGTACCACCTAATTAAATTACTTTCTTTTAGGTACCACCCAATTTCAATACTTTCCTTTTGATTCCACCTGCATAAAATTATTTCCTTTTGGTACCACCTAATTCAAATACTTTCCTTTTGGTATCACCTAATTTAAATACTTTCCTTTTGGTACCACCTCATTAAAATACTTAACTTTTAATTTCACCCAGTTTAAATATTTCGGAAGGGAATATCATTATTATATAAAACAATATTTATTATTTATTTATTGCATAGTTCAAATAGATGAAAGCTATTTATCTTTTCTTTAAGCTCAATTGTTTACTGAAATAATTTTGCCTTAAGAATTAAAAAAATCATAATGATTCTAAATGTTTATTTTTCTTTCTGCTTTTCATAAGTCAGCAATTTTCGTAAAATATTAATATTAGCAAAAAATTTCGTGTATTTGATTTAGTTCAGAACTTGAGGATGATGAAAAATCAAAAATTGAATTAAACTACATATATGATGGGAAGGTATAAGAGAAAAAAAGAGGCACGGCTTCTTTTTGCGAGGCTGGTGAAATTGTAAATGGCTAGTGTAGTATAACGATCCGTGTTAAATTGGTAAAGGTGATTTTGTCTTCACTTAGATAAAAAGTAGAATGAAAAAGGTTGTGAGAGAGGGAGATGAAGGGGGTGGACGAGTTTGAAGAGACCTTACTTTGCCTGATTGCTCTCCACCTTTGGCGAGTGAATTGCTCTATGCGCCAATTAGGCTCTATTGAAAGAAGCTGCAAATGTGGCCTTTCTAAAAGAAACCGACTACCCGTTAAATCCAGATTAAGAGCGAAGCGGATGACGCGATGAATTCGCAGCACTGCAATCCGGAAATGTTTAATTTAGATGTTACGGCTCTTTTTTTACTGTAAAAAGAAGATATCTCTATTGGAGCATTTGATACGAACCTGAAATTTACATTTTTACATGGTTTTTCGAAAATTATTTTTCTAAAATTAAAAACTTTTCTATCTTTATGCGAAATAAAATATTTTTGATCATTTGAAATTTTTAATTTGAATGTTAGAGAGAATTGAAAAATTTCTATTCCTTATGATTGGAATTTTAGAACATTTGTAAATAGATGACAGGAGAATGATTTGCATGTGATTAAAGAATCGTCTTTGAGAATAATGTATTCTTGCTCCTGTTTCTCATAAGCATTCAAACACCGCCTCCACAATCTGTTTATTCAATGATAACAAATTGCCAAACGAATTTGTACAGTCATACTCTATAATTGCGATTTGAGATTGGGTGACGCGATCCACAGAACCTGGCAGTGAATGTACATACAACATATATGTATACATTTCTAGAAGAGCTAGATAGAAAGAAAAAGAGCAGAGAAAAGGTTGATGATGATGATGATGATGATGCTGATGATGATATATAATGAAAGGCAGAGTGAAACGATGCGTGTAACCGACCTAACGGATTGGTTTGAATCCTAGGTCATAATGAGGGTGAAAAAGTCTCGACATTCTCAAATGCTTTCCTGCATGTCTGCCAAGGAGCGAAAAAGAATCAACTATCGTGGAGCGTGTCGGGAAGTGTCTTCCAAGGGAAAAATATGAAGCTGGGGCAGCAACCACTATATAACATATATGGTTGCAAACTCTCACGGCCTATGAACTTGAACTCGTCATAACTGCAAATGGAATGAATACCTGTCTTACTGCTCGTATAGTAGCAGCCACGAGTTGCCCACCACAACACTAACTTACTGAGATTGGTTCGAGATATTTAAGCCTACCTTCGACTATGTACTCAAGTGAGATTCACTCAAGTGAATGTGTCTTGTAAAGGAGAGCGAGTAAAATTAGAACCAGACTTTTCAAGATTATAATGAAAGAAAACATTTTTAATGACAAGTCGGTTATAAACCAAATTACCACATTATCGTAAATATCATCCAATCGTCAAGATTCATAATCCAATAATCAAAACTATCATCTTCCACTGTCATTAGAAAAGGATCATTAGAAAATGATCTCATTCCACTTGCAAATGAAAGATGATACTTTATTACAGTTGATTAGGAAAAGTTTTCTTGACTTGAAAAATATTAGGTATAAAATTACTTCACTCTGAAATATTGACTTCATTTAGAAATATTATTTCCCCCTTAAGATAATAATCATGTCTTATTGCAATACATCTTGAGCCAATAATATGTATGATGAAAATACTTTTTTTTTTCTTTCGATTCAATACTGATAGAGTTGTTGGAAGATGAATATAATCAAGTTTTTTTCCGATACATCTTTATTAATGTTGAGAAGCGAGTGCATTTGTACTGTGTAGCCTGAAGGATGAAATTACCGAATGACCCGAGAATAACGACAATGTGAAGAGTAACGAAGACTACTGACGATGCTGGTTATAAAGCTAGTGTGCGAAGGTGGTTTTGCCTCTCGAGCACCTGCTACCGTCATTATCATCAACTGGCACTCCAGAAAACACGGGAGCAAAGAGACAATTCGAGTCTAATTTCTGCCTACGGCAGAGCAATCTGTTCCTGCCGTAGACTCTCTCTTTCTCTCTCATTCCATCTCGTTCGCTCTTTCTCTCCCCCCTCTCTCTGATTCTCTCTCTCTCACCTTTTCTCTTTCTCACACACTCTTTCTCTCTTTCTCCGATTTACTTTACGCCATACGACTAACGACGCTGTATATAATGGCGCAACGACAGCCTGCAAAGAGCACCGACAGTTAGATACAACGCTAGGGGTATCTAGACAAATGAATCGCTATTAGAATAAAACTTTATGGCTTCCCAAGAGAAGTAAAAAAGACACTCATTTGTCCTAACTGTCCCTTCATTAACGCAACCACCTTTTAAGGATAAAGGAGTCTTATGAGACGTTCAAGTCCACCTTTCATGGCAAAGATCAATAAGATATACGATCCTCGAGAATGGCATTATCTTCAAAATTGCTAAAAAATCTACAAAAGAGCAATTGCTTTTTATTCTGAAAAGGACATTGGCGGTTTTTAAAGACTCTTAAAATCTTGAATTAAACAGTGTTGTTTTTCCTTACTTGTTGATCTGATTGATATAATTATGTTTTTTGATAGAAGCCGTAACAATTCTTTAATACTGGTACCACCATATTCTAATACTCTCTTTTTGGTACCACGTAATATAAAATTGTTTCTTTTGGTTCTATATAATTAGAACACTTTTCTTTTGGTACCACCTAATTGAAATATTTTTCTTTTGCTATGACGAATTTTTAATAATTTCCTTTCGGTACCCATTAGTTTAAATACTTTTCTTCTGAAACTGACCAATTTAAATACTTTCTTTCTAGTACTACTCAATTAAATAATATCCTTCTGGTACCACCAAATTTACATTATCATTTAGTACCACCTAATTTAAATATTATCTTTATAGTTTATAGTTCCATCTAATTTAAATACTTTCTTTTTGGTACCACCCAATTAAATTACATTCTTTTTGGTACCACAAAATTTAAATACTTTCCTTTTGGTATCACCTAATTTTAATACTTTCCTTTTCGTAACACCTAATTTAAAGAATTTTCTTTTGGTACCACCTAATTTAAATACTATTCTTCTGGTACCACCTAATTTAAATATTATCTTTATGGTTCCATCTAATTTAAATATTATCTTTATGTTTCCATCTAATTTAAATACTTTTTTTTGGTACCACCCAATTAAAATACATTCTTTTTGGTACCACAAAATTTAAATACTTTCCTTTTGGTATCACCTAATTTTAATACTTTCCTTTTTGTAACACCTAATTTAAATACTATTCTTCTGGTACCACTTAATTTAAATACTTTTTTTCTGGTACCACGTAATTAAATACTTTCGTTTTGGTACCATCTAATTTAAATACTTTCCTTTTGGTACCACATAATTAAATTAGATTCTCTTTGGTACCACCAAATTTAAATACTTTCTTTTTGGTATCACCTATCTAAATTAGATTCTCTTTGGTACCACCAAATTTAAATACTTTCCTTTTTGGTATCACCTAATTTAAATACTTTAATTGTGGTAACACCTGATTTAAAGAAGGTTCTTTTGATACCACCTAATTTAAATACCTTTCTTCTGGTACTACGTAATTAAATACTATCGTTTTGGTACTATCTAATTCAAATACTTTCCTTTTGGTTCCACCTAAATGAAATATATTTCTCCTGATACCATGTAAATAAATTATGTTTTTCAGTGGTACCACCCATTTTAATCACTTTCCTAATGGTACCACCTATTATAAATACAATTACTCCTGGTATCACAGTATCAGAACATCCCTAGATCTATTTATAATTTTTCCAACTTTTTGTCTCATTAAAAACCCAATTTTTTTTCCCTCCACAATAAAAAAACAATAACTTTTTGCGAAAATCTAATTAATTTGTTTATTGATAAAGCGCATAAGTAATTCCAGTTGCTAAAGGCGAGAGAGAAGAGAAATGAGATTGAATATTGTAGGCTATTCTTTGAAGAGAGACAAGAGTAACGCAGGTCTCCATACATTATCCGAACGTGAACCAGATATGTTCCCGGGAGGCCTGTCGCAGTAAATTATCATTTTCATAGCAGTATATGCCGACAATTTTGAAACGCAACATGCCCAGAGGCAAACTCGACTTGAGAAGGGTGTGCAACAAAGAAAACAAATGTCTCGGTTAAAGATTGAAGAAAGACAGGGACTACTTACATCGCTTCTCTACTACCAGTGGCCGCAGAAATCACGACTACTTTCCTATCTATGCACTCATATTTGAGCTGAATTTTCACACGGTTCAAGACTGCTTCTCATAAATCAGTCTGAATGTAAAAATCAAACAAGAGAGAAAAATGCCGCTTTTAAATTCCTTTCAATATGATATATACACTTGCTTGTAATTACAGTAATGAAGATTACAACTGTTATCGGACTGATGACCAAAAGGATTGGCTATTTTTTATTAATAGAGATATATATGTTTACAGCATAGATAACAAAATAAAAGAACTAAATTTTCCCACTCGATGTGAAACAAGTGGGAAAATTTTGTTTTTAACTATGGTACCACTTAATTTGATTAGATTTCTTTTGGTACCACCTACATAAAAAATTTTCTTTATGTTAACATGTAAATTTAACTATTTCACTGTTCGTAGCACATCAAATAAAATTCTTTCTTTTTGGTACTACCTGATTTATACTTCTTTCCGTTTTTTACCACTTGATTTAAATACTTTTTTATACTTTCTTTTTGGTACCTCCTATCTACAATACTATCCTTTTGGCATCACGAATTTTTAATGCATTCTTTTTGGTATCACTCAATTTAAATACTTTTATTTTGGTACCACATAATTTAAATACTTTCAATCATACCACCTTACTAAAATACTTTTTTATTGGATTAAATTTTAATTTATTTACTTTGGTACCACCTAATTTCAATAACTTTCCCTTGGTATCACCTGATTTAAACACCTTCCTTTATTACCACCTAATTCTAAATCTTGAATTTTGGTAGCACTTATTTTAACTTCTTTCCACTTGGTACCAAATACTCAAAATACTTTCCTTTTGGTACAACTTAATTAAAATATTTTCCGTTTGGTACCAACTAATTAAAAAAACTTTCGTTTTGGTTGCATGTACTTATAATACTTTCCTTTTAACACCATTATATTAATGGTAAAAAAAAACCAACCAATCCTATCTTTATGATAACAAGTAACTTATTTTTCTTTTGGTGCGGTTAAATATTAAATTCTTTAATTATTGATTCTATAAAATTTATTACTAATAATCAAATTCATCTACACATATTTAGTGTTTCGGTAGAAATATCTAGTAGACTGCCGATTATTTTATTTCTTGACAATAAGGTTAAATATATAATTTTTTTAAATTTATATATATTTTTCCATTGACTGATATTGTTTGCGTCGTCAAACAGCCCTGGAGGCATTGAAGAAAAAATATAGGCAGGAGTCGTAGTACTCTTCCTCGTGCAGGTGAAGAATGAATGTAACAGGTAGAAGGGGGAAGGGGGTTGAAGCAGTGCATTACCCGTTAGACATGGCCTCTTCGCTGATATATTGACTTGTACAAAAAAGCGACTGTTCTTTTGCTCCCTGGCACACTGTTGCCGCCACAAAGTCGTCGTTCACTTGTACCTCCTCGGTACACCAGTAGCGCAATCAGCACAGCATGCAGACAGCAATACGGTCAACGGAAAGTCAACCTATAACTTCTGACCATTATAAACTATTCATCATGATCTAAATTACATTAAAAAAGAAAACTCATAAATGTGAAATATCAGCAATTTTTCAAATGTTTCATCATCTGAAACATTTCTATCATCTTCATACATATAACGTCGTAACATTTCAAAAGCCATATTGAAATATCGATTCTCACAAGAAAATGAATCAATTCATGCTTGCTGAAAAGATGAAGAGAACGATGATTAAATTAGCTATCGAGGAAAATTATAACATGACGTGAATGCAATCGTAGATATAATTTATACTCACAATGATGATTAATTTTTATTCATAAATTCCTAATACTTTTTGAGAATTTTCTTACAATCTTTTGTTGATGATTGCACTTCGTGATTCAAGAATCATGAATTGTTATCACTATTGAGGGTGATATTCATTAATATCCCTGGGTATAAGAAGTATTTCTTGAGCGAGTTGAATGTCCAAGCGTGACCAAAGTGATCTCTCACACGTCGCAAATGAGAGCACATAATGTGAAAGAGAAGGAAGAATAATTCTTTTTCAAGAGTGTGAAGAAGGTGGGTGAAAGAAGCAGTGGCAAAAGAGACACACAGCACACGCACAAGAAAATAATCGCGGTGAATGTTGTGGCCAGTGGCAGCCCACTGGCACAAGGACGAACAACCTATTATAGCAGGAGCGAGAGTAAAAGAGTCTGGACAGGTGAGATAATCAAGCTCCGAAGCACCTCGTAGTAATCACTATTCGCGCTTGGTGTCTTTTATGCTCCCGCGAACTCTAAGCCGAGACCATTCCCTGTTGATTCGCTGTTAAAGAAAGCGATTCAAGAACGGCCTTCGACTTCTGGTCTTCCTGGTCTTTTCGTCGTCGATCATCAATCTGAAAAACTTCTGTTCTTCTCTTACAAATACACACTTCATCTCACATCCCAAAGCTACAGACTTTTGTTTTGTTAAAAAAGAATTTAACAACGCTGAACAAGTGTTAGCCTTCAAGGCAAACTGTGGCACCTCTAAAAAGTGCTTAGTCATAGTCTCATCCTAATGAGAGGATATAAGAACCAAGAGTCAAATGATTATAGAAATGTCAACATTATTCCAAAATCTACTATTTGTGAATTTTTCTAACCAAAATCTATAAATGAATTTAGAAAATAAAAATAGGTAAAAACTATTTTTCAAAAAACCATAAATATTAGATAAGAGTGAATGCAATTGTAGATATAATCTACACTGTAAATGATGATTAATTTAGTAAAAATTGATAAGTAAAAACTGAAAATCAGGTACAACTGTAAATACTCTAACGGTAAATATTTTTAATTAATAAAAAAATGGTTACTAAACGGCATCTTAGGGTGTTTTATTATTCGAGCAAATGCTTGGCGAAGGTCTACTTCGATACTGATTTACCACTCGTCTAATTTGTAGGCGGTCGCCATTAAACAATCCATAAATGCGCATGCGTAAAACACTGCCGACTTGCTCTGGGACGAACCGCATGGACAGATGGACGGACAAACGATTTATTCATATTCAAATGCGCGTCTTTACGAGTATGCTCACACGAACGTGCGCAACCTTCTTTCGAGGTTATGTTACGCGGAGTTAAATGCAAGCACCTTTGTCGTTAGCTTGCTGTTTTAGCCGTCCCTTCAAGTCTTCACTCTTTAGTTTTTATTGTCTTCCTACATAGAATCAACCGCCAATGAACCGAGGACCTCTTGCGTATGAATTATGGCTACCTTTTCTAAGTACGAGAACTTGGATTAGTGGCCAAATGGGCACCATTTATTCAATATAGATTTTAGTGGGTATTAGCCGAATTTAAATACTTTTCTCTGAGGAGCATTAAAATTTTCATGAATTACTTTTGCTACCATTTTATTTTAGAAGCTTTCTCTCTTGGTACCAAAACAAAAAGGGTATTTTTAGTTTTGGTACCAATTCAATAAATTTTTCTTTTTGGTACCACCAAAAATGGTATCAAAATGGTATCCTTTTACTATATAACATCATAACAATTCTTATTTTCTGGCAACACCGATTTTGACACCAACTAATGTAAGAATTTTAAATCTGATACAATCTAATTTAAATACTTCCCATTTGCCACCACTTAGTTTTAATACTTTTCTTCTTGAAACACCTAATTAAATACTTTCGTTTTGGTACCATCTTATATAAATACTTTCCTTTTGGTACCACCTAATTAAATTACATTCTTTTTGGTACCACCTAATTCAAATAGTTTCCTTTTGGTACCACCTAATTAAATTACTTTCCTTTTGGTACCACGTAATTTTAATAGTTTCCTTTTGGTATCACCTAATTAAAATACTTTTTTCAGGTACCACTAAGTTTAAATAATTGTCTTTTGGTACCAGCTAATTTAAATAAATTCCTTTTGGTACCACCTAATTAAATTACTTTCCTTTTGGTTCCACGTAATTTAAATAGTTTCCTTTTGGTACCACCTAATTTAAATACTTTTCTTCAGGTGCCACCAAATTTAAATAATTGTCTTTTGGTACCACCTAATTTAAATAAATTCCTTTTGGTACCACCTAATTAAATTACTTTCCTTTTGGTACCACGTAATTTAAATAGTTTTCTTTTGGTACCACTTAATTTAAATACTTTTCTTCTGGTACCACCAAATTTAAATAATTGTCTTTTGGTACCACCTAATTAAATTACTTTCCTTTTGGTACCACGTAATTTAAATAGTTTTCTTTTGGTACCACTTAATTTAAATACTTTTCTTCTGGTACCACCTAATTCAAATAGTTTCCTTTTGGTACCACCTAATTAAATTACTTTCCTTTTGGTACCACGTAATTTAAATAGTTTTCTTTTGGTACCACTTAATTTAAATACTTTTCTTCTGGTACCACCAAATTTAAATAATTGTCTTTTGGTACCACCTAATTAAATTACTTTCCTTTTGGTTCCACGTAATTTAAATAGTTTTCTTTTGATACCACTTAATTTAAATACTTTTCTTCTGGTATCACCAAATTTAAATAAATGTCTTTTGGTACCACCTAATTTAAATATTTTTCTTTTGGTATCACCAAATTTTAATAATTTACTTTTGGTACCGCAGAATTTAAATAATTTTGTTTTGGTACCGCATGAAATGTAGCAGTTTTTGATCTATTTCCATCAAATTTAAATAGTTTCCTTTTGGTACCACCTAATTTAAAAACTTTTCTTCAGGTACCACCAAATTTAAATAATTGTCTTTTGGTACCACCTAATTTAAATAAATTCCTTTTGGTACCACCTAATTAAATTACTTTCCTTTTGGTACCACGTAATTTAAATATTTTTCTTTTGGTATCACCAAATTTTTATAATTGACTTTTGGTACCGCAGAATTTAAATAATTTTGTTTTGGTACCGCATGAAATGTAGCAGTTTTTGATCTGTTTCCATCAAATTTAAATATTTTCTTCTTGATCTCACGTCATAATTAAAGAATTTTTACTTTTGGAATCATGAATTAGATTTATTATTGTTTAATATTTAACAGCATTGTGATTCTTTATCGAATTTTACAGCAAGAGAGTTGAGTAATATTTGCTGTGTAACAAAGTAAAGGAATTGTGTTTACGTTTGCAAGTAAAAAAAATCTATTTATAAAAGATTAGGAATGGTGTTAGAATTCGCTAACTTCTTGATGACAATACTCACACTAAAGTTTACTGTTTTCTTTAGAGTCCCTCTCATTCTCACGAGAAGTATCGATATACACACGGTTGTACCCCATACGCGTATTCTATTTATCACAGAATTCCTACCGATCTCCTGATGCTTTTCCGGAGTAATGCTTCCAACTACTCTTATAGCTAGCAATCACCCATAAACACCATTAAGATCCAGTGAAAACTTACAATGCACTTTATTCGAATTATGACACTGCATTACATGAATTACGTACTTTTGAACACTTTTATCGATTTCCTACTGTAAAAACAGATTTAATCTTCTACACTGTTTTCAAGTGTTTCAAATTAAAAATAATTAGTTTTTTAATGAAATAAATAACGATTACTTTAATTGGATTATAAAATTAACTATTGTTGCTAAAATAGTTAGCAATTATTTTGTCGTTATATTGTTAGCAATTCATTATTTCAATACAAAAAATAATAGATAACATCAGTGAGAAAAAAATACTTTTTTTACAATCACTTAAGACAACGAATTCTCTGTATTTATACGACACGAAGTTAGAAATTATAGGAAAAATAAGTTGGCTTTCTCTTCGCGGAGATTATCAAAAATACCTCGTAAATTATTTGTACGAGTAGGCTTTGCACATTTAACGAGTATGAAACTCACGAGATGGCTATTGGTCCGTGTGGCTCGTAGAGCATGTAACTTATGAGGCACGCATGACTACTTTTCATCAAGCCGGCTTTGTTGATGATCTTAATACTTTTCTAATTAATTAACCATTGATCGAATCAGAAGGAAAAAAAATGATGCCGGCGACCTTTGACCAGATTGAAAAGACATAGAACGTGATAGAAAAATAGAACGATCCTTTGATTATATAGTTTAATAGCCTTTTAGTTCTTTGCAAAAGAAAAGAACAAAACAAAGAAAATAGAAATGGTTACACTATGCCTACACAGAGCGAAGCTAATCAAGATATCCGCAATTGAGATTATGTCCTTAAATATAGCATCGCAGCTAAAGAAAGTAGCTTACCGTGTGGTCGTATGGCCATTATGAACCCAAGAACATCACGATCTCTTTTTCATGACCATGTCTCTATTTTTTTTTCTCCAAACTTTTTTTCCTTTCCCTCAATATTGAATGAGAGAAAAAAATGACCAACATATGATAAATGATTTTTGATGGACTTTTTTTAAAATGTAATTTCAATTTAAACGCAATCAGAGTTTAAATGTTATTCTAAGATGGTAGCATTTAGTGAAACTAAAAACGTAACTATTTGCACGCTTGTATCTTTTTTTTTACTGGTAGCGGATTTACGGTATTTAGTATTATAAAACATTTTATTACGCAAATTTAGCAGATCTTTTTTATGCATGTACGGTAGCAGTCCTATAATAATAACTTGTCATAATAAATTTAGTTTACTGTTTGACGTTATTAGACTGATCAATATATTATGATGAGTAGAAAAATATTAAATAATACATATTGTACGTTTCATTTGAGTGAGGCCATTAATACAGTACCATATTGTAGTGTATTTTATTTGCGAGTTAGTACCAACTTCATGCTTTATTAAACTGGCATCCTATTGTAAATCGTATTACTCGAGTGGTGCCACATTGTAAACTATTTAATTTAAATGGTATCATAAATACAATATTTTATTAACATCTTACCATTGTGTGCAATATTTAATTTAAGTTATATCTAAAAGTATTAAAGATGAGTTGTAGATCTATATTTTTTAGTGGTAGCGCGGTTTAAAATGTTTTATTTAAGTAGTAATACAATTTTTAGACTGGTACCACAATTAATAGCTACATTTTTAGCGATACCAGATTGTAAAATGTTTACTTTGAGTGGTACCTCTGTTATTTACTATTTGTTTACATGATACCAAAGTTTGTTTGCAGATCTATTTTTTGTGGTAGCGCTGTTTAAAATTTTTTCTTTAGGTGGTACTACAATTTTTTGAGTGGTACCACAATTGTTTACTATTATTTTTGTCGATAGCAGATTGTAAAATATTTACTTTGACTGGTACCACTATTGTTCACTATTTATTTACATGATATCACATTTTATAGATCTATTTTTTAGTGGTACCGAGGTTTTAAATGTTTTCTTAAAATGGTACTACAATTTTTTGAGTGGTACCACAATTATTTACTATTATTTTTGTCGATAGCAGATTGTAAAATATTTACTTTAACTGGTACCACTATTGTTCACTATTTATTTACATGATGTCACATTTTATAGATCTATTTTTTAGTGGTACCGAGGTTTTTAATGTTTTCTTAAAATGGTACTACAATTTTTTGAGTGGTATCACAATTATTTTTAGCGATACCAGATTGTAAAGTGTTTTATTTGAGTGGTACCACTCTTCTTTACTATTTGTTTAGACGATACCACATTTTTTAGATCTATTTTTAGTGGTACCGCGTTTTATAATGTATTATTTGAGTGGTACCTCAATTTTTTTTAGTGGTACCGCAATTTATTACTATTATTTTTAGCGATACCAGATTGTAAAATTTTTATTTTGTGTGGTACCACTCTTGTCTATCATTTATTTACATGGTACAACATTTGTAGATCTTTTTTTGTGGTACCGTGGTTTAAAATGTTTTCTTTAAGCGGTACTACAATTTTTTGAGTGGTACCATAATTTTTAACTATTATTTTTGTTGATAGCAGATTGTAAAATACTTACTTTGACTGGTACCACTGTTGTTCACTATTTATTTACACGATACCACATTTTATAGATCTATTTTTTAGTGTTACCAAGGTTATAAAGGTTTTATTAAAATGGTACCACAATTTTTTTAGTGGTATCACAATTATTTTTAGCGATACCAGATTGTAAACTGTTTAATTTTAGTGGTACCACAATTTATAACATTGTTTGAATAAGAGAATTATTTTTAAAAATATTTCTTCTTTTGCAGCATTACACAAACTTTATTTTGTTAGGAGTAGTTTAAATTTACATTTAGCAGTAATTTGACATGTGGCATTAGAGCTTTTTGTTGCTTCTGTTGGTGGTAATACGACACCATTTGAAGTTGGAATAGCGCACGGTTTACAAAAACGACTTAAGTACTGCTACATATGGGCGTAAGAGGGTAAAATGGTCAAATGGTAAAATGCAAGACCCATTCTCAGGTGCACAATGCGAGACCTGTAGACTACTTAAAATGCATTGGCAATAAGCTTTAGTAAGAACCACGACCTGTCTATGGTTTAAGTTTTAAGACGCTTCTCAGCAATAAGACCTTAAAGTCACCTCCTCTAGTTGCGTATATAAGTGTTCATGACAAAATTTACACACAGAAAGATATGCTTAAAGCGGTTCAAAGTGCTTACAGTCAAGCGTTTAATTAGTATGCGAAATGGGCTGGTTCGTAACTCTAAAGTTTCTTGATTTTATTACTCGACATGAAAATTGTAGACATAGACTTTCACACAATATATGACTATTCCACGAAGTTATTATTGATTCCGAATGTTTCTAAAAAATTTTTACCCCAAATATTTATTCATAACAAAATAATTAACTTTTCTTGGAAAGTAAAACAATATTTGCAAAACTTTACGATTTCTGTTAGGAAAGAAAAATCTACTATTGTTATTTAATTAGTAAATGTTGATGATAGTATTTTTGTTACTCAAGTAATTATTATTAAATTATTGGAAGAATGACTCGGTGGAAGTGAAATGCCGGATGAAGCAACGGTGCTGGACCAGCAATGCAGTTAGGGGGGGAGGGTGATGGGCCGTGGCGAAGAACTCCGGTCACCGGCAACGTCGTGTGTGCTAGCTGAGAACAATTTCGCCAGCACTAACGTGTGAAATTACTAGAGGCTATTTCCACGCATTTCTTGTGCCGATTCCCGCAGCGAGTGACTCGCGACCGGCAACTGGTCACCATATGACTTCTTGGTACTGGGCACTACATCTTTACACTTCCTCCATGCGGGTGAGAGTCAAACGTGCAAAAGAAGAAAAAATAAAATAACACCGAGAAAAGGTGTAACTTGTTTTTATGTCTGTTGAAATGATTAAAACCTCGGAGACGAGTAGAAAATCGTAAAATACATTGATCTACTTTTATTGCAAGCAATTTTAAGTTAAAGACATATGTTTTTCAGTTGGAAATTAAATTACTTCTTTAAATTGCGTTTCAAATTTTGAAAAATTTGACGACTGGTGAAATATATGGTACTAGTTGAATAGAATATTTTCTAATGTGGTATCACTAAAATATCACAATATTGAGAGTGGTACGATTCAAATAAAACATTTTACAAAGTTGTACTATTTGATTTGCATACAATAAACGGTGGTACCGCTCAAAAATAACAATATTAATTGTGGTACCACTAAAAAATAGCAGTATTAATTGTGGTACCACTCAAATAAAATATTGTACAATAATATACCACCATTTAATATTAATACATTTTTTTGGTACCACCAATTTTAAACATTTTGTTATTAATACCATCTGATTCAAATACTTTTCTTTTGATACCACCTAATTTGAATACTTTTCTTCTAGTACCACCAAATTTTCAATACTTTTCTCTTGCTACCAGTTAATTAAAGTAATTTTTCTTCTGGTACCACATAATTTAATTACATTCCTTTTGGTACAAGCTAATATTAATTTGTGATTTTTGGTACCACCTAATTTAAATACTTTTTTGGTATCACTTAATTTAAATACTTTTCTCTTGGCACCTAATTTAAATACTTTCCTTCTGGTATCACCAAATTTAAATACTTTTCTTCTGGTACCACCTACTTTAAATACTTTACTTCTGGTACCACCAAAATTTTCAATACTTTTCTCTTGGTACCAGTTAATTAAAGTAATTTTCTTCTGGTACCACCTAATTTAAATAATTTTCTTTTGGTACGAAGTAATTTAAGAATTTTCTTTATGGTTCCATCTAATTTAAATACTTTCTTTTTGGTACCACCTAATTAAATTACATTCTTTTTGTTAGCACCAAATTTAAATACTTTCCTTTTAGTATCACGTAATTTAAATACTTTACTTGTGGTAACACCTGATTTAAAAAATTTTCTTTTGGTACCACCTAATATACATCCTTGTCTTGTATTACCACCAAATTTAAATACTTTTCTCTTGATATAAATTAAGTAAAGTAATTTCTCTTCTGGCACCACCTAATTTAGTTACTTTCCTTTTAATACATCTAACATTAATTTGTGCTTGTTGGTACCACCTAATTTAACAGCAAATTTATATACTTTTCTTTCGATATCACCTAATTTAAGAATTTTAATTTTGGTACTACCTAAGTTAAATATTTTTCTTCCCGTAACACCAAATTTAAATAATTTTATTTTGGTACCACCAAATTTATATACTTTTTTTTGCTAACGACTAATTCAAATAATTATCTTTTGGTACCAACTAATTTAAATAGTTTCCTTTTGGTACCATTTAATTTGAATACTTTTCTTCGGGTAGCTCCAAATTTAAATAATTTTCTTTTGATACCATCTAATTTAAGAATTTTAATTTTGGTACCACCTAATGTGAATAATTTTCATTTGGTACCACCTTTTTTAATTAATTATTTGGGGTACTTTATTGTTGATATCATATAAATAAGAAACATCATCACCTGGTATCAGCTTTTTCCTCTCAGCATGACAAAATTAAAACTTTTAGATCTTGAACCACCTATTGAAAAGTTTATATTTATAACTTATCAATAAATTAGAAAAATGGAGTTCGAAATGACGAAATATTAAAAAAAACAAAATTAAATATTAAAAAGCAACTAATGTACACAATATTCAAGTGATACACAATGCACAATATTTATTCAGTGAATCTAAATTCCAGAATCTGTCCAAATGTAAATGAGGCATGATAAAACGATGATAGATAAAATTGAAAACTCTCCTATTCAATTGAAATCTGCAATCACATCATCAATTTCGTGTTGGAATCTTTTCTTTCTAACTCTTTCCGATCGATTCACAAGAGAGTGCCTAATATGTTACATAAAGTTACATTTAGAAACACAACTATTTAAACAAATGAAACATTTTCTAGACATACAATATTATATACACATTGAATAGGTGCGGTACTCTATGGCAGATAGAGTCTGAACCGACCACGAACGAATCTCTCTCTCTCTGATCGCGACCGCGATCTTTCTCAGAAGTCCGCTTATTCACCACGGAAGTACCGACAACTGTACCATAGCATCCAGCATCAGTAAAGCCGGCAGTAACCGTGGTCTGTTCCCATCAGAATCCAAATGCCCGACAGTCGTGAGCCCATATGTCTCTTGCATTTCGCCGCCACATAAGTATACTAAACCTTATATTCTTATACCTCAAAGATATCTGGATGTTAGACTCATACAGTAAGCGCACTAATGGCGATAAAAGCCTGATTCAGTCGCGGAAAAACTCCCAGAGACGTCGTAAGTCCAGATTAGTTTATCTCTAATGGTTAAAATGGATGCTGACTTTACTCCCCTCAAATAAAGTTTTATGTTGGAAAAAATACATATAATCATCTCATCATCATCATCATCATCATCATCATAGTGGATTCATTTCCTTATCAGCTCTTAGAAACTTCAATTCGAATTTGCTGAAATATTTCATGTTAGTGAAATAAGAAATAATTTATCTTGAGTACACTTTTAATGAGTGAATCAGTCGTTAAATGTTGATTTCACTCTTTAATTGTCACAATTTAATTGATTCATTAAAACTGATTGAAAACTGTACTTTCAACACTCAAGTCTATCTTAATGATTCAGAAAAAAAGCAACAATTTCTTATTCTTACGACATCGTATATATATATAAACACTAAAAAAAGGAATATTTCGTAAAAGAATTCAGGGGAATTAATTGATTAATTAATCAATTAGAATTGCACTCAGCAGAAATGTTTCTGGAGTGTGAAAAAATAGAAAAAATAATTGTTGAATCATTATCGACGTATATTGACTTGTTGAATGCTATCTCTCAATCCTAGATTTGTAATTACGAGTTTGAATCGTAGATTAGATTGTTCATAGTTCAAGCGCGCATCATTCTGTGATAATTAATCACGAAAGGTCCATTTCTTATCTGCGAAAGGATTTCTCACCCACCCTCTCTTCACTCTACCATTAATGGCATCGTTTTTCAATTGAGTGCGAAAATGTTTTAAAGTACTTTATCGAGAGGCCAATGATAGTTAAAGAGTGATGTACGACAGACGATCGATAATTCGATGAATCGTAGATGGTTCTTGTTTTTTTTCCAATTGATTCAAGTAATTACTGATTATTAATGACCTCAACTATTAACTTCATGACTTACGTACTGAATTTACGATACACAAAGCGGTAAATAAAATTTTAAACGACGATTTCATTATAAAGTGCGTGATAATTTTGAAAAATGTTGCGGAAGAAATAAATAGAGAAAAACATATTTATAGACTGAACATTATACGAATAAATGTACTTTTTGAAATTTGAACCCAAACTTTTTATTTTGTACCACCGAGTTTAAATATTTTGCTCTTGGTACCAGTGAATTAAATTAATTTTTTTATTGGTACCAGGTAATTAAATTATTTTCCTTCTTGGTACCAGTTACATTAATTAATTCTCTTTTGGTACACGCAAATTTCAATCATTTAATTTTGGATCCATCAAAAATAAATACTCTGCTCTTTGTACCAATTAATTTTAGTACTTTTCTTTTAGTATTAAAATGTTCAAGTACTACTTTTTTGGTACCACTCAATTTAAATACTTTGTTTTCGATCCAACTTAATTTCAGAAATTTTCTTTTGGTACCATCTGATTTTAATATTTTCCTTTTCGTACCACCAAATTTAAATACTTTGCTCTTGATACAATCCAATTTCAGTACTTTTTTCTGGTACCATCTGATCTTAAGACTTTCCTATAAGTACCAATAAATGTAAATACTTGCTCTTAGTACCACCGAATTTTAATACCTTCCTTTTTGTACTTTACTGGTACCTCTTAAATGTCACAGTTTTAATACCATTTAATTAAAATAATTTAAATCGTACTACAATTAACACTACTATTTTTTAGTGGCACCCCATTATAAAGAAGTTAAATTTGAATTAACCAAAACGAAAGTATTTGATGGTACCAAAGAAGCAAACATTATTTTTAATTCGTACAAAGAGAAAAGTAATTAAATTAGATGGTACCAAAAGAAAAATTACTTTAGTTAACTGGTACCAAGAGAAAAGTATTTAAATTTGGTGGTACCAAGTATTTAAATTAAATGGTACCAAAAGAAAAGTATTTAAATTAGGTGGTACCAAAAAGCAAAAATTAATGTTAGCTTGTACTATGGGAAAAGTAATTTAATTACGTGGTACCAAAAGAAAAATTACTTTAAATAACTGATACCAAGAAAAAAGTATTTAAACTTGGTAGTACCAGAAGGAAAGTATTTAACTTAGGTGGTACCAAAAGAAAAGTATTTTAAGTTGTGTTACTAGAAAAAAATTATTTCAATTAGGTGGTACCAAAAGAAAAGTATTTAAATTAGGTGGAACCAAGAAGCAAAAATTAATATTAACTTATACCAAGAAAAAGGTAATTAAATTACGTGGTACCAGAAGAAAAATTACTTTAATTGACTGGTACCAAGTATTTAAATTAGTTGTTAACAAAAGAACAGTGTTAAAATCAAGTAGTATCAAGAGTAAATTATAAAAGTTTGGTGTCACAAAAACAAAAGTTTTTTTAATGAGATGGTACCAGAACAAAGTATTTTTTTGGCGAAACCGATTAAAATTTTCTGGTACAAAGCGAAAATTAATTAAAGTTTATGGTACCAGGAAAATAATTAAATTACAGGGTAGGAGAAGGGAAATTAAATTGATTAACTGGTACCAAAAGAAAAGTATTAAAATTAGGTAGTACCAAAATTAAAGTAATTGAATTTGGTGGCGCCAAAAGAAAATTTTTGAATTTAACTAGTACCAATTGGGCAGATGGTGCGAAGAATATTATTCGTATTCTGTGGAACGAATAGGAAAATTATTTTGTTAGATAATATAAGGTATAAAACTATTTTATTTAAGTGGTACCAAAAGAATTATATCAGGCGGTACAGAAAGAAAAGTATTTAAATCAACTGGTATCAACAGAAAAGTAAAATTACGTGGTAGCAGGAGATAAATTACTTTAATTAAATGGTACCAAAAGCAAAGTACAAAAAAATCCTGGTACCAAAAGAAGATTAATGAAATGAGTTGATACGAAAAGGAAAATATTTAAATGTTTTGTTTTTCCTGTAAATTTTGTGCGTCTTTTTCTAAATGCAGTTAGCGATTAACCAGAAGAGCGTAAGGTTGGATGGAAATAGAAACATTTTATGAACATCATCTTTATGCAGAGTATATTCTTTATTTTCTCATACAAACATACACAAACACACGTGGAAAATAAACTCAAAATAAATTTGCAACTTTCACGTAGTATATGGCACACTTTTAAGTCACAGAGTCACTTGAACCTAGCTCAAAGTTTTCTAGGATATTGTGAGTAAACCACGTAAACCACGAAAGGACATCTCTGGGGGCCTTAAGATCGTTAAAATTCAAAACAGCCAACGAGCTTTATGGCGTAAGGTATAAGCAATAATCGTAATGTTTTTTTAATAGTCAAGAATATCCCTGAAAGAGAAATAAAAAAATAAGAATTCTGAAAAACAATTCAGATCTCTTATTCCATCAGTGTGCTAGTTACATTTATTTAGTTTTAACTGTTTCCTTTCAGTATTTTGTGGTTTTCACGTGATTGGATATATGTAAAATATGGTGTAAAGTGTTGAAAGTAAGCGTGAACGTAAAGTTTATATGTCCCAACAAGTCAAAATGTCATGCTAAGCATTTAGTTAAAGTAAATTATCTTTTATTAACTTTCACGGTCATCCATCATGACATTAAATTTATGTTTATTTGATTTTCCACAATAATAATCACGGGATGGATTTTAATTTACAGTTTACGTATTTATGGGAGCAATCATCATAAAGTATATTTGTCGAACGATCTTTAAACTTAAAATTGATTTTATCTTTTATTTTTCCCCCACAAACACTTTTTTCAAAAATTATCTCGCACTTTATAATGAAATTATCGTTAAAATTTTCTTTTACCTCTTTGTAAATCGTAAATTCACTACGTTAAGTCTTGAAGTTAATCGTCGAGGTCAATAATAATCGGTTATAACTTGAATCAATTGGAGAAAAAATAATCGTCTACGATTTATCGAATTATCGTCTATTGTATATTATTCGCTTTTAATGTACCAAGATATTTAAATTAGGTGGAAGAAAACAGAATAGAGAAAGGAGAGAAGAGGGAATTAATTAAGTTGGGTGATACTAAAAGAAATGAATTTAAATTGTGTGTTACCAATAGGGAAATTATTTGAATTTAACTGGACCAGACGTAAAACTGTTCTATTTAAGTGGTACCAAAAAGAATAAATTCAAATTCATGATTAAGTGTTATTAGGAGAAAATTAATATTTAAAAATTGGTATAGTACTAAAAGAAATTAGGTGGCATCAAGAGAATAATATTTAAATTAGGTGGAACCAAAAGAAAAATATTAAAATGTGCTGGAGCCAATAAAAATTTAATTATATTAGGTAGTACCAAAAGAAAATTATTTAAATTTAAATTTAAATTCTTAGTGGTACTAAAAGAACAGTATTAAAATCAGATGGTACCAAAAGAAAAGTACTGAAATTAGATTGTATATTTGTATTAAGAGCAAAGTATTTAAAATTGGTGGTACCAAAAAGAAAGTATTTAAATCAGATGATACCAAGAGCAAATTAGTTATATTTTTGAAGGAACCAAAGACAAAAGACATTATAATTTGATGGTACAAAGAGAAAATTAATTAAAGTAGATGGTACCACGAGGAAAATTATTTAATTACCTGGTACCAAGAGCAAAATATTTAAATTTGGTGGTACCAAATAGAAAGAATTAAATTCAGATGATACCAAGAGCAAATTAGTTATATTTTTGAAGGAACCAAAGACAAAAGGCATTATAATTTGATGGTACCACGAGGAAAATTATTTAATTACCTGGTTCCAAGAGAAAAATATTTAATTTTGGTGGTACCAAATAAAAAGAATTAAATTCAGATGGTACTAAGAGCAAATTAGTTATATTTTTGATGGAACCAAAGAAAAAAGTCATATAAATTTGCCGGTACCAAGAGAAATTTAGTTAAAGTGGTTGGTACCACGAGAGAAATTATTTAATTAACTGGTACCAAGAGCAAAGTATTTAAATTTGGTGGTACCAAATAGAAAGAATTAAATTCACATGGTACTAAGTGCAAATTAGTTATATTTTTGATGGAACCAAAGAAAAAATTCATATAAATTTGCTGGTACCAAGAGAAATTTAGTTAAAGTGGTTGGTACCACGAGAGAAATTATTTAATTAACTGGTACCAAGAGCAAAGTATTTAAATTTAGTGGTACCAAATAGAAAGAATTAAATTCAGATGGTACTAAGAGCAAATTAGTTTTATTTTTGGTGGAACCAAAGAAAAAAGTCATTAAAATTTTTTTGCTCCAAGAGATAATTAATTATAGTAGTTGGTATTAGGAAGGAAATAATTTAATTAACTGGTACCAAGAGCAAAGTATTTAAATTTGCTGGTACCAAATAGAAAGAATTAAAATCAAATTGTACTAAGAGCAAATTAGTTATATTCTTGATGGAACCTTAGAAAAAAGTCATTATAATTTGATAGAACCTAGAAATAATTAATTAAAGTATGTGGTACCAGGTAAAAAATTACTTTGATTAAATGGTACCAAGAGTAAAGTATTTAATTTTGGTGGTACCAAAAAGAAAGAATTTAAACAAGATGCTACCAAGAGAAAATCAGTTATATTTTTTGTGTATCTTAAGAAAAAAACCATTTAAATTTTTTTGTCACCAAGAGATAATTATTTAGTGTAGATGATACCAGGAGGAAAATAATTAAATTATTTGTAATAAGAAACATTATTTTAATTAATTGAAACCAAGAGGAAGGTATTAAAATTTGGTGATTCCAAAATGAATTTACTGAAGTTAAGTGGTATCAAGAGAAAATTATTTGGAGGAACCAAAGAAGAAAGTGATTAAAATTTGCTGGTACCAAGAAAATTTTCATTATAGTAGGTGGAACCAGGAAGAAAATTACATCAATTAAATCGAACCAGGAGCGAAGAATGTAAAATTTGTCTTACCAAAATAATTTAAATTACTCATCAATAAAATCACAATAGGAAAAATAAAAAATCACCTTCTTTGAAAATTTTAAATCTAGTTTTCTTTTGAAAATTTTTCTAAACATTGTTTCCGTCGAAGTAGTAAAACAGTAGAAAATACCTGAAATTTCTTCCCATTATTATTCCATTTGTACATAGAGAAAAATTAATTTTTCTCCCTGTTTTGATTGCCTACTGGTAATGATCCAACCTCTTTATTGCCTGAAAAGACTTATTTCTTTTCTTATGCAAAGATTAACTTTCTTTAATTACGAACATTGTGCGATTCCTTTATTTGTGGGAAACTGGTTGATACTCACAGAAGTGATTTATCTCAGGATGATCATGCCAATTTTAATGAGCTTAGGCGCATACTTTAATCAAAAAAGAAAAAAAAAGATATAAAAAGTTGCTTGGGTAATCAAAGATTGTAAAAAGAGGAAAGAAGCTGCTGTAGAAGTGACTTTCGTTTTGGTGTGCTTCCTTTTAATGAATACAAAAAAAATTACATATATATATATATTTACAATACACGAAAAAAAAATTATGTATGTATTTTGCTCTTGAGATGAGAGAAAAAAATCACGCATCTTTTATTTGTCAGTTAATAATGATTGCTCAATATAAAAGAGTGAAAGCAATCCCATTGAAATTTTGAATCGAATTAATGAGAATTTTTGTTTTATTTTTAATTTCATTTTGATAGAGAAATAATTAGTAGCTACTCTTATTTTTTTAGAATGAGAAATTTTTTCTTTCTTATAAAACTTATAAGTTGCCGAGGTCCAAAATTTGCTGCTCTCTAATCCTATTTTCTATGGTAAATCTTTCGGTGAATTATGATTAATAGACCTTGATTACGCCGTTATATTTCAAATTGCAGAGATCCAACTTCTCTAACTGTTCTGAATTCTGAATAGACTTCGTTTCGCAATAGATAATTGTTCAAAGTTTCACAGTCACCGAAAGTAACTATATATAATTCTTCTTTAAGAAAAAACCCCCCCTTATTATTATTTGAGTACTTTGTTCTTATTTTTCAAATATAGATTCCGGAACTTCTACTTTTTTTCATCTTTCTAGCTCAGTTTCTTTAAAACTTTAACTAGCAACAAGAAATTAAGACAATTATTTTTTAAAATATCAAGTTGAAATTCGTTTATTATTCACTTAAATATATACGAAAGAAAAAAGAATTTTAGTCATTGACGTAAATTCCAAGTAGAAATAAAACCAGGATTTTTGAAAAAGATTTCTTTTTTCATTAACAAAAGAATCTTGGCACAATTCTACGCGAAAGGACCGTTAAACGATTCTTTTGACGAGAATTCTCTTGACACTTTAGTTGAATAGTCTCGTAGCAGACTTGTTTCAAAACACGCTCTCTATTTGGAAAGAAGCCGGTACTGAAAAAGATAAGGAACAATTTACTCGTGTTATTCAGTTTCATACTATCGATTTTAACAATGTGTAAAGTCAAGCAAAATGTCGAAACTTGTTAGCAGATTGAGGAACAAAAGAGGCGATAACGATTAGAGAGAGGTAAGATAAGTGTGAAATCCTCCTATGGTTTTTTCTTGGAAAATATAATCAGAAATCGCTATTATATATATATATTTTTTTGTTATAGAGAATATTACCATTGAAAATATTTAATTTTGAGTTTATTTATTTTTTGGGACACTTTTCTTGGTATTAACTTTATGAGTAGTCTTCAGCGATAATATAATAGGAATAATAATCATTATTATACAAAACAGACGTTATCTTATATTTTTTTACTACTTATTTACCATCTAATATAGAACAAAGGAAGAAGAATAGCAAAAGTCTCTTCTGAGACAAATATTTGTTAAAAATTTGTTATCTGAAAATGAGAATATTTTCCTCTTATCGTGAAATAAATGGAGTATTTAGATCTTGAACCACATAGTTAAAATTATTTTTTTCTACAATTTTTTTACTATTGAAATGAAAAATTGTACGAACTAGGAGAATCTGATTTCTTTTGGTAACAATTAATTTAAACACCATCCTCTTATCTAAAAAAAGAATAGAATATTTTTAAACGTGACAAATAAAATTAATTTAATTGGTAACAATTTGAAATTTTTCTATTTAAAAGTTCTCTTTTGGTAAGAAATAAATTAAGTATTGTTGAATATAGTACCACTTAATTAAAATATTCTGATTTTGGTACCATCCAATTAAAATAATTTGTGCAACTTTACAACTTTAAATACTATCCATTTGGTACCACCAAATTTGAATACTGAGCTATTGACACTCATTAATTAAAGTAACACTAATTTTAAATTACACTTCTAGTACAATTTATTTAAAGTAACTTCTCGCCTGACATCACCTATTTTAATTAATTTTTGTTGGTACGAGCAATTTTTAATTCAACTTATTTTGGTTCCACCAAATATTAGTACAGTGCATCTGCTATACCACTTTGTTAAATACTTTTCGTTTTGTCTAAGGTTCCATTAAAAATATAACTAATTTGCTCTTAGTACGATCTGATTTTAATTCTTTATATTTGGTACCACCAAATTTAAATACTCTGCTCTTGGTACCAGTTAATTAAATAATTTTCTTCGTGGTACCACCTACTTAAATTAATTTTCTCTTGGTACCACCAAATTGCAATGACTTTTCCTTTTGTTTTATAAAAAATATAACTGATTTGCAGTTGTTTCCATCTGATTTAAATAATTTCCTATTGGTACCATCATATTTAAATACGTTGGACTTGGTACCAGGTAAATAAAACAATTTTTCTTTTCGTACTACCAATTTTAATTAATTTTATCTTGGTACCAGCAAATTTAAATGACTTTGATCATTGGTACCATCAAAAATGTAACTAATTTGCTCTTAGTACCATCTAATCTAAATCCTTTCTTCTTGGTACCACTAAATTTAATTAATTTTCTCTTGGTACCATTAAATTTCAATGACTTTTTTCTTTGGTTCCACCAAAAATATAACTAATTTGTTCTTGATACCATCTACTGTGAACATTTTTTTTTTGTATCACCAAATTTAAATACTCTGCTCTTGGTACCAGTTAATTAAATAATTTTCTTCGTGGTACCACCTACTTAAATTAATTTTCTCTTGGTACCACCAAATTGCAATGACTTTTCCTTTTGTTTTATAAAAAATATAACTGATTTGCAGTTGTTCCCATCTGATTTAAATAATTCCCTCCTGATACCACGTTATTTAAATGCGTTGGACTTGGTACAACCAATTTTAATTAATTTTCTCTTGGTACCAGCAAATTTAAATGACTTTGTTCATTGGTACCATCAAAAATGTAACTAATTCTCTCTTGGTACCATCTGATTTTAATCCTTTCTATTTGGTACTACTAAATTTAAATACTTTACTCTTGGTAGCAGTTAATTCAATAATTTTCCTCGTGGTACCAACCACTGTAACTGATTTTCTCTTGGTACCAGCAAATTTGAATGACTTTTTTCTTTGGTTCCACCAAAAATAAAACTAATTTTCTCTTGGTATCATCTATTTTGAATTCTTTCTATTTGGTACCACCAAATTTAAATACTTTGCTTTTGGTACCAGTTAATTAAATAATTTCCCTCGTGGTACCAACCACTGTAACTGATTTTCTCTTGGTACCATCAAATTTAAATGATTTTGTTCATTGGTATCATCAAATATGTAACTACTTTGCTCCTGGTACCATCTGATTTAAACACATTCTTTTTGGTACCACCAAATTTAAATACTTTACTCTTGGTAGCAGTTAATTCAATAATTTTCCTCGTGGTACCAACCACTGTAACTGATTTTCTCTTGGTACCATAAAATTTAAATGACTTTTGTATTTGGTTCTATTAAAAATATAACTATTTTGCTCTTGGTACCATCAGATTTAAGTACTATCTTTTTTTGCTACAAATTTATATACTATTCTCTTGGTACCAGTTAATTAAATAATTTTCCTCTTGGTTCCTCCTACATTAATTAAATTTCTCTTTCTACCTGAAAATTTAAGTGACTTATTTCTTTGGTTCCACCAAAAATATAATTAATTTGCTTTTGGTACCACGAAATTTAAATACTTTGCTCTTGGTACCAGTTAATTAAATAATTTTCCTCTTGGTTCCTCCTACATTAATTAAATTTGTCTTTCTACCTGAAAATTTAAGTGACTTATTTCTTTGGTTCCACCAAAAATATAATTAATTTGCCTTTGGTACCACCAAATTTAAATACTTTGCTCTTGGTACCAGTTAATTAAATAATTTTCCTCGTGGTACCAACCACTGTAACTGATTTTCTCTTGGTACCATCAAATTTAAATGATTTTATTCATTGGTATCATCAAATATGTAACTACTTTGCTCCTGGTACCATCTGATTTAAACACATTCTTTTTGGTACCACCAAATTTAAATACTTTACTCTTGGTAGCAGTTAATTCAATAATTTTCCTCGTGGTACCAACCACTGTAACTGATTTTCTCTTGGTACCATAAAATTTAAATGACTTTTGTATTTGGTTCTATTAAAAATATAACTATTTTGCTCTTGGTACCATCAGATTTAAGTACTATCTTTTTTTGCTACAAATTTATATACTATTCTCTTGGTACCAGTTAATTAAATAATTTTCCTCTTGGTTCCTCCTACATTAATTAAATTTCTCTTTCTACCTGAAAATTTAAGTGACTTATTTCTTTGGTTCCACCAAAAATATAATTAATTTGCCTTTGGTACCACCAAATTTAAATACTTTGCTCTTGGTACCAGTTAATTAAATAATTTTCCTCTTGGTTCCTCCTACATTAATTAAATTTGTCTTTCTACCTGAAAATTTAAGTGACTTATTTCTTTGGTTCCACCAAAAATATAATTAATTTGCCTTTGGTACCACCAAATTTAAATACTTTGCTCTTGGTACCAGTTAATTAAATAATTTTCCTCGTGGTACCAACCACTGTAACTGATTTTCTCTTGGTACCATCAAATTTAAATGATTTTATTCATTGGTATCATCAAATATGTAACTACTTTGCTCCTGGTACCATCTGATTTAAACACATTCTTTTTGGTACCACCAAATTTAAATACTTTACTCTTGGTAGCAGTTAATTCAATAATTTTCCTCGTGGTACCAACCACTGTAACTGATTTTCTCTTGGTACCATAAAATTTAAATGACTTTTGTATTTGGTTCTATTAAAAATATAACTATTTTGCTCTTGGTACCATCAGATTTAAGTACTATCTTTTTTTGCTACAAATTTATATACTATTCTCTTGGTACCAGTTAATTAAATAATTTTCCTCTTGGTTCCTCCTACATTAATTAAATTTCTCTTTCTACCTGAAAATTTAAGTGACTTATTTCTTTGGTTCCACCAAAAATATAATTAATTTGCCTTTGGTACCACCAAATTTAAATACTTTGCTCTTGGTACCAGTTAATTAAATAATTTTCCTCGTGGTACCACCTACTTTAACTAATTTTTTTCTGGTACCAGCAAATTTAAATCACTTTCTTCTTTGGTTCCATCAATAATATAATTAATTTGCTCTTGGTATGATCTGATTTAAATACTTTGCTCTTGGTACCAGTTAATTAAATAATTTTCCTTGTAGTACCACTTATTTTTATTAATTTTTTCTTGGCACCAGAAAATTTAAATGACCTTTTCTTTTGTTCCACAAAAATTATAACTGATTTGCTGTTGGTCCCATCATATTTAAATAATTTTCTCCTGGTACCACGTAATTTAATGACTTTTTTGATAGTACAACCTAATTATAATTCTCTCTCTTTGGTATTATCTACGAAACAAATTCAACAAATTCTACAGGAAGACGTTCACCAATTAAATTCCAAATATTTATTAACTAAACTGAAATTTTTGTTTCACCTGAATACAAAATTTTTAAGAGGGAATATTTATATTTTCCTTGAAATAAAACTTTAAAGTGGTTATTCTTGTTGTATTAGGGATGCATTAAGTAATAAACATTAAATGATTATGTACAAGAATTGAACACATGTTTAAAAGATCGCGAACCACTTGAAAGGATAAAAGCATTCTTGAACGTGATAAGATCACAATCAAGTGAGGTCGAATTCTTGGTAAGCAGGAATACTTTTGCGCTTTCCGAAATTGTAACGAGATCGCTTTGAGATGCCTCAGGTTACGCCCCAAACGAGTTTATCTTAATGTAATCCGGATCGGAAATTCGCTCGTGCTCAGCTGCTTTCACGGTCAAGATGAATCCAAATGATTCTTTCAAGTCGCCGCGCACTCGCTTAAAATCGCATCCCTTATCGTTCCGATCAATTATGACCCTCGACCTTCTCGTCGCCTATTGGCGCGGTGAATTGCCTCTTTCTTCTCTCTATTGTCCAATACGGAAAATCAAAATCTTTATTAAAAGATAAACCCCCCCTTCCCTTTTGTGTACGATAAATTAATTTTTTACTCTTTTTTTTGGGGGGGGGGGGAATATGTATCAGAAATATAATCGATTTTTCGATGATCTAAAATTAGATGATAAAAAAAATCAGAAACAGGGAATTGATTGTGCAATTTTATTTCAAATTCAGTTTCGTTTTCACTTTCACAGATTTTTATTTTCATTTTTACTTTGCAGGATTTTTATTTTCACTTTCGTTCTCAGTTTAATAGATTTTTTTTCATTTTCACATTTTCACAGATAAGGGGCCGTACACATAATACGTCACGCGTCTAGGGGGAGGGAGGGGGTCAGAGAATTGTGACTAAGTGTGACATGGGGGAGGGGGGGTGAACTCATGTGTTACGTCACAATCTTTTAAATTCAAAGATTATAAGAAATTATATGTGACAATGTCACTTTTTCTAAATAAAACAAGTTAAAAATGCTTTAAAATATTTAATATCTATTATGTACCTGTTTAACATCTATTGGCATATTATTTATAATATGATGATAAATAATATATTCTCTTAATTTGAATCAGTTAAAAATCATGGTTTTAACTGACAATCAGTAGTGACTGACTTTTTGCTTCTGAATCAGTTAAAAATAACTGAAAAATTATCCACAAAACACCGAAATTTTTCTAAATATTGTATATTAAAGATTTGCTTGCATAATTCGAAAAATTTACTTGCAAAGTTTATTTTAAAATTGTGTAAAGATTAAAATTAAATTTTCAGGAAAGTTTCGCGCTAAACATTTATTGAAGTGGGATATTTAAATCTTTACACAATTTGTGCTATGTAGGTAGTTAAACGTGACTAATTGAATCAATCAAAAACAATTGTATTGAAACATCAGTTATTTTCAACTAATTTTCAGAAAAAAAATATTACTATTTGAATTAGTGACTGACTTTTTGCTTTTAAATCAGGTATTTTTAACTGCGATTCAATAATTTAGAGTGTAAGATATAATATATATTGTCCAATGTATAAAATTTACAGTGAAATTTACGTGTGTGACGTGACGTAGGGGGGAGGGGGGGTTCAAGATTTGTGACGAAGTGTGACATAGGGGGAGGGAGGGGTCAAAAATGGTCCAAAATCGCGTGACGTATTATGTGTACGGCCCCTAAATAAAAAAAAAAGTAATAATAATAAACAAATATTTTTAATTTGAGTATTATTTTTATTTTAATTTTGACTTTAAAAGTAACGGTTAAATTATTGTTCATAATTATTAATTCGTTTATTACATAGATTTTTATTTTCATTTCCATTCTAACCTTCATTGATTTTTATGTTCACTTTTAATTTTCTTTTTACCTTAATAGTTTTTTATTTTTATTTTGAAAATGAAAACAAAAGTCAAAATAAAAATTTATCAAAGTGAAAATAAAAGTAAAAATGAAATAAAAGTGAAAAAGAAATTAGATAATCCATCTTCCAATACCAAATGGAAAAATTCTATGGAATTATAATAGAATCAATTTCTAAAATAATTCTATAGAATTTGTACACGAATTCTAGTGCAAAAACAATAAATTATGTTTATAAATAAATAAAACAAAGAAAACAAATTTTTTACAAAACAGAGATGATTTTTAAAAAGCCTCGATTTTTATAATCGACTCCAAAAATTTAATGAAAAAGTATCAATACCAAATTCGTTTTTCAATAAACGTATTTTTTTTACAAAACAGAGATGAATTTTAAAAAGTTTCTGAGTATCGCTATGTTTCGGAAAAAATTCCTTTTCTAATAAAAAAGCATTTCTACTTCTTCAATAAAAAAAGATCCAATTTCGATAATCGACTTCAAAAATCTAAAAAAAAAATCATAAGACCAGATTAGTTATTAAAGAATAAAATTTTTTACAAAACAGAAATGAATTTTAAAAAGTTTCCGAGTATCCCCACGTTTTGGAAAAAGCCCATTTTTATGAAAAAAGCTCCAATTTTGATAATCGAATCTAAAAATATAATAAAAAAAGTATCAAGATCAAGATTCATTTTTTAATAAATAAATTTTAAACAAAACAGCGATGAATTTTTTAAAATTTTCTGAGTTTCGACACGTTTTGGAAAAAATGACTTTTCTAATAAAAAAAAAGCCCTTCTTCTTATAATGAAAAAAGCGCCAATCTGAAAAATCGATTCAAAATATTGATTAAAAAAAAGTCAAGACCAAATTTGTTTTTCCAGAAATAAATTTATTACAAAACAGAGATAAATTTTAAAAAGTTTCTGGGCTTTGACACGTTTCGGAAAAAATCCCTTTTCTAATAAAAGAAAGTCCTTTTTTTAATGAAAAAAGCCCCAATTTCGAAAATCGACTCAAAAATCTAATAAAAAAAATCAAGACAAAATTTATATTATCTTTAGAAATAATTAAATTCTTCTCCGAAATCAAATTATTTGCAAAAATTTTCAATTAAATAATTTTTAATATCTACTATTTTAATAAAATTTGCCAAAAGAATTCAATTATTAAAAAAAAAATTTAATAAAAATCTAGACAAACTTTCAATTATTTTCAAAAAATAATAAAAATTCCCCAGGAATTTCATTATTTACAAATTTTTTTTATAAATTTTTTCGCAATCATTCAATTATTTTCATAAATAATACAATTTTTCCAGGCATTCAATTATTTTCGTAAATAATAAAATTCTTTATAGAAATTCAATTATTGTTTTAAGTAATAAAACTCATTGCAGAATTTCAATTATTTTTAATACAATTTTCATCGAATTTCTAGAAATTTTTTTTAAAAATTTAATTAAAATTCATCAAAAGAATTCAGTTATTTAAAAATCTATAGATAAAATTCTTTATGAGAATTCAATTTTAAGAAACATGCAATTATTCAATAAATTCTTATTTTTAAATTTAAATAATTGAATTCTAGTAGAATTTTCTCATAAACATTGATTGAAAAATGGATTTCAGTTAAAATTTTAGATTATAATTTAATATTAAAAGCATTAGAGTGTAAATTTTAAGAAATAATTGAATTTTGAAATGTTTTTTCAAATTAAAATCTTTGAAAATTTGAATTTTTTATATTTTTAAATAACAATTCTGTGGAATTAATTTTTTTATTGAGAAACTTTAATTGCACATTTATTTTGAAATTATTTAAAGTTTTTATTTTCTAATATATATTTAATTGAAGAATTTATGAATAATTAAAATTTTGTTAAATTCAATTGTAAACAAATAAATTTGAAACTTCTTAAAGAACTTTTTAAAAAATTATTAAAAACAATAGATTTATAGAAGATGTTTAGTTCTTAAAAATTTTATTTAAATTCGTTGATAGAATTCAATTATTTGACAACTTGTTAATAACGATTCTTTATGGGAATTGAATTTTAAGAAACATTCAATTATATAATAAATTATTTTTTTTTGTATTTAAATAATTGAATTCTAATAAAATTTTCTAATAAAAATTGATTTAAAGAAGAATTTTAGTTAAAAATTCTTATAAATAATAATAATTGAATTGTAAATGATTTTATCACTCGGTCATCTTTAATTATTATTGTTAAACATGAAGAAATCGATCACTCCGAGTTGAAGACTCGGAGCAATCGATATCTTCATGTTTTATAGTTGAGAAAAATTATATTTATAGTTTTAAGTAAAATGTTCTTTTATTTGACTCGGACTGGTTATATTTTGTTTTAGTAATTGGTCCGTAAATGGTCCGTCATTTTTCATTTTTGGTCCGTAAAGTCCGTATTTTTAAATAATTTTACTGATTCGAGCCCTAAGAATCATTTTAGTAAAATTTTATAAAAATTTTTTTTAATTATTTTTTTGTGTGGGGGGGGGGGGTATTATTTATTATATTAACCCTACAAGGTTTTTTTTATTTTTTTATTTTCTATAATTATTTTTTTTGTGTGGGGTTTATTATTTATTATATTAACCCTACAAGGTTTTTTTATTTTTTTATTTTCTATAATTATTTTTTTTGTGGGGGGTTTATTATTTATTATATTAATATATAATTTATTTATTTTTTTATTTTCTATAATTATTTTTTTTGTGGAGGGGGTTTTTATTTATTATATTAACCCTACAAGGGGGGGGGGGGTTACCTCTACCATCTAAGCGGCTATTTAATATATATTGGCGCAAAATTCAAAAAGAGAAAAATTCTACTGATTTCTACAATAAATTTACTGACTGTTCAGTAGATTTTTTTAGCTTAAATTTTTTCACTCGCTAGAATCATTCCAGTAAACTTTCTATAGAATTTTTCTTTTTGACTGTGAGTTGTTTCCTTCTCGAGATGAAATAAGTGATTAAATTATTGATTTTTTAATATAGGATTTCTATTTTTCGATTTTCTTTTATATATATATATTAAGGTATATCAGAGTGCCATCTTGAAATCGAAGAAAACCAAAGGAATCAAGAGGGAAAGATTCATGCGGATCGGTTGGATAACACTGGCTGGTATATAAAATGTCGGAAATTACAGGGTATTATCCGCAAGCAGCGCGAGGATATGAGATTCGAAGTAGATAGTTGGATAGGGGTCCATACGGTTCGCTCGTCTATATAGAGCACACGCGTTTTATATATAAGGTCGATTTTAATAGCGGTTTGATTACAATTATGAGGGCCCCTATAATGGTGCCCAGTGCTCATTACCTCGCTAAACTGGAACTAATTATTATGTTTTGCAGTATACCTCAAGAAAAAAAAAAGGAAAGAAAGAAAAAAAAAGAAATATTAATCTAAAGGTGGTCGTACCGACCATTAAAATCGCTGATATAACTTGTTGTTCGAATTTTATTCAATGCAATTAAAGAACACTTATTTAATTAGGCACACACATACATTAAGCGCAAAGAGGACGACGAGTATGAAAAAAAAGGTAGCGTCCTAAAAAGAATCTAAAAACGTTATAACAGTACCAGAAAATCCATTATGCTGTACGATAATTATAAGGGCCTTTTATCATCACAATACATTTTAATTGGTCTCTATTCCGTTTTATGAATTCAAAACATTTTTACTGGTAGCAATATTTAAGAAGAAAAAAAAACAGTAAATGCGTTATTATTTTGTTTTCATTGCTCTTTTATTTGTATATTTTTATTGATCTTCTATATTGCTCTCTTTGTCAATGTTTTCATTTCGAACATCTGTCAGAGAATTTCTTCTTTTTTTTTCTATAAACTTTATTTTTGTTATCTTTTTAGAATATATTATAGTCACTCTTGAAAGCTGTTATAAAAATTGAAATTCTCTCAATTCAGAATTTTGTAATTACGTCATTCTTTTACGACCGAATGTGGATTAATAAAATAAATTAGCATGACTGAAGAGTGAGAAATAAAATGCTAATGATTTCTTCTTTCCATTCACTGCGCGCAGGAAAAAAAAAGGTTTTTTAATATACTTTTGTCTATTTTTTTTTTGCATAAACATTTATTTCGTTGATTGAAACAAAATTTAATTGATTAAAATGTAATTGGGTGAGACAAAATATGATTACTTGGATCCAAATATTTGATTTATCAAAAAAAAATTTGATTGTTTGAACCATAATTTGATTAAGTTTTAATCAATTTAGTTAACTAAAAGCAAAAAAAGAAAAAATACAACAAAAAAAGGCAAAGAGTGGAAGAAAGTATAAAAGAAAAATTCAAAATTAGATGAAGTTGCGGATATTCTGAGTGCCACATATGGGAAGATGCCGACTTGGAGGTATTAACACCTCTAAGGATTTATGGTATTAGAGTGAGGTTCCCTGCGGCATGGCGGCGTGTTCTCCACTCTTCCAAAGGCCACTGCAACAAATGGGCTCAATTTTCTATTTTGTAACACTCTCAACCCTTTTCTTCGTCACGATTTTTGGCTCCATTTCACCACTGCGTATTTCTCACAAGTGTGTTTCTCGCTTGTCAGTCTCAAATTTCATCTTCGAATTATGACTCGCTAACAGTCTCATTTCTATTAATTAATTTCAATTTCTTTAAATTACAAAATCTTGAAAAAAAACAATTTCATTTTAACATTTAATGAATTAACAATAAATAGGAAAATAATAAATTATATCTATAAATAAACTTTTTTTTTAAAAATTAACTAGCAACAATTAGCGCGCCAAAGCGCGCGGCTAACTTCTTACTACTTTTTCCTAAATATAATTAGCAATTTTAAAAATAATAGAATTTAAAAATTTTCTAATTTAAATTTTTGTTGAAAACACAAAAAATTCAATTTTTTGGAGAAATTACAAATAATAATTGCAGAAATTCAATTATTTAAAAAAAAAAATTGTTCTTATAAAATTCAACTACGTTCAAAATTTCAAAAAAAATTCTCGTAAAAATCCCAATTATCTTTACAAATAACAAAATTCTTCTTCAAAGTTCAATTACTTTTATAAATGTAAAAAAAAATTCTTGTCCTAATTTCAATTTTTTTCAAAAATTTGTCTAATTTCAATGATTTTCAATATCTATTGTTTTAATAAAATTTCCCAAAAAGAATTCAATTATTTAAAAAAAAAAATTAATAAAATTGTATGCAAACATTTAATTATTTTCATAAATAATAAAAATTTCAGACAAATTCAATTATTTTCATGAATAATTTTTTTAACGAATTCAACTTTTATTTTCATAAAAAATAATTTAAAATTCTAGAAAATAGTAATTGAATTAAAATGATGAAAATAATTTTGATGAAGTTACAGTATCAATATTCTTATAATATAAAATAATGATTTTATTACTTGGTCATCGTTAATTATTAGAAAACATGAAGATATCGATCACTCCGAGTCTTCGACTCGGAGCAATCGATATCTTCATGTTTTATAACAATACTTTTATAAGTTGTTTAATTTAAAAAAGGTTTGAATTTGAATCTTTTGAATGTCTTAATTCCTCTGGAAAATCCTGTTTCAAAAATAAGATTAAAAATATAGGAATTGTGCAAATATGTTTCTTCTTTTTCTAAAACAAAATAATAATTTTGTTAAAAAAATTGTGATTCATAAACAAAAATAATGCAAAATAAATAAATTTTCTATTTTTTAATCACAGTTGTTTAACAATTTTCTAATTTTGTTTACAAGTAAAGAACAAAAATTTGCATAAATTTCAATTTGACAAACCATAATATTTAACTAAATTTTAGTCTTTTTAATGAAAAGAAGTGACAAAAATTCTTGATTTCTATTTGTCATTACAATGATACAAAATTGTTTAAATAATTAAAAGATTCTATTTTGTTATTTTTATTTCAGAAGGAATATGTCTTAAGGTTTTATTTATCACCTGCAAAAATTAAAAAGGAATTTCCTTAAAAAACAAGTAAATTATTTATTTCTTTACAAAAATTTATAATTAATTAATTAACAAATAATTTTTTTTATATCTTCTTTGAAGGTATCATAAAATATTCTTTTGTTTCATAAACATAATTTTTAAACTATAAAATAGAAAATATGATAAATGAAATTAAATTTCACAAACAATTTTAAAGAAATAAATTAATATTGTTGTGTTTAAACCAGTTCGCAGTTTTAACTTAATTTTTGTTTGCTTCTCAACTTTTTTTACTAAATTTTCTTTTTCAATGTTTTGAATTTTAATAATTAATGCACTGAAAATTATGAAATTCTTGCAAAGCTTTTATCCAAAAATTTAAAAATAATTGAAGTCATTTGACGAATTTCATCAAAAATTTTTTCAAATAATATTAAATTCTTTCGAGAAAAATAAATTGAAATTGTTGTGGAAATAATATTGAATTCTCGCAAAAAAACTATTATTTATAAAAAGAATCGAATTCTTCCAAAGAATGTTATTAAAATTATTGAAAATAATTTAATTCTTAAAAAGAATTTTATTATAAATTTTTTTAAATAATTGAATCATCTTTTCGTGAAATTTTATTAAAATTGTTTTGAAAATAATTGAATTCTTGCGATGAATTTTACTGTTTATAAAAATAATTGAATTCCTCCAAAGAATGTTATATTAAAATTTTTGAAAATAACTTAATTCTTATCATTAAAAATTTTTTTAAATAATTTAATTCTTGCAAAAAATGTTATTAACATTTTTGAAAATAATAAACAAGAATAGTTAATTATGTAGTTAATAGGTGAATTTTTTAAATTTTGAACCTGAAATTATTCAACAATTAATGTATTTGAAAATATAAAATTTTAATTTGCAAAATAATAAATGGAACATTAACATTTACTATAGTAATTAATAATTATTACATTTATTATTATAATCATAAGAATGTAAAGAACAAAAATTATAATTTATCTTTAAAAAATGGTTTATAATTATTATTTAAATGTTTGTAAATATTTTCATTATTACTTGATATATACACAGCCTTCGCAAAAATTTTCAAAAAATCTTCAAGTTTTCACAATATTTTTTCAAATCCTTCAAATATCGCAGTAAATTGCATTAATTTTCTTCAGATTTGAAGAAAAATCTTCCAATCTGGCAGCACTGCTTGTTACAGTGAAATTCTATAAATTGTTCACCAGATTTTATATAAAATCATTTTAGTAAAATTCTATAGAATTTTATCCATAATTATTATTATTTCTTAAGGAAGGGGGTGGTTGCTATTAGTATATTTACCCTATAAGAGGGATTTGCTTCATTTCGTCTATAAGCAAATTTCCATGACATAATATTCGAGGGAGGAGGGGTAAAAATTATTTAATCACAGAAGAATAAAGATCCACTATAATATATTCATTAATTTAATATTTTTATTAGAGATGAAAATTGACTTTTAGTAGAGAAAACGGATATGTACTATCGGAGATGACCTCTGATTTTATGTATATTTACCGATGAGATCGTGAGATAGTCAAACATTAACATGAAGAAGAAAAAAAAAATCTGTAACGGGCGGACTTCTTTGTAGGCGGTGACGACTCTTGATGACTTTCTCGTACCGTGTGCGATATTTTCTGTATATAGTTAAAGAACTGCCGTGTGAACGCGATCCAATGTTTGGTGAAATAGTTTGACGGCGTTACATAATTATGAAGTAAACGTTGACTGTCTTCCTTCAATCCCATATGGAATGAGTAAACATTGTCAAGATCTTGAGATATAGAAATTTCAACCCAGTTCACTCCTTCTTCTCTGCTGGTGATCGAAACTAAAATTGAATTCGAAACATTGGTTTCCTTGTCTCTTCACCAACAAACAATGATCGATCGATCGACAGATCTTTACGAGAGTTCAACTGTCAAATTTAATGTAAATTCATGTGGAGTTAATTCTTTTTTTAATGATGAAAAAAAAGGGTAGGAAATATTTCCGAACTTGTTGTAGATATATTTTAGCATCGTTTTTTAATAACTTTTTTGTTTTGTTCTTTTTTTGCTGTTATTTTTTTTCACTGTCATCTTTATCAGTAACGATAATAAATACGTGTTCAATTGACACAGTTTTTCTAAGAATATCAAATTGAGACGAAAAACGTTGCTTCGCAACTATTTCGATACGTGTTTTGTCTCAATTTGATATCCTTAGCAAAACTGTGTTACTAAAATAACGTTTAATTTTTTTAGAGAGAGAGAGAGAGAGAGAGTGAGAGAGAGACAGACAAAAATACCATATATTTATAAAATAAAATGATCAAAACTTTCCAGTAATTTTTCTATCATTTCACTGAAATTATTAAGCTGCAATAAAAAAATGAGACGAAAATAAAATTGCAGAAGAATTTTGTATGGAATAACCTAAATGTATATATACGTACATATATAAACGTTTGAAAAGTATCAAATAACACTTTGCATGAGGAAACGGTGCTCATGAGGTTATTATTAAGGATTAAGGAAGAGCTAAAAATCAAGTAAAACTCGAGAGCCAATCTCTAATCTCGATCGTTTTGCTTTTCCCGTAAGAATATCGACCATTAACCTTTGCGTTTAACCTTTTCCTAAATTCTAATGCTGGCCTTCTCTCTTTCTCTCTTTTTCTCTCTCTCTCTCTCTCTCGTTCATAAGGTACATATAACAAGTTGTGGCTCGAGGTGAAGTATCTTATATTCGCCGGAGGATCATCACGGAAGAGCGACGCGGTACCATCGTATGTCTCGGTCACGAAGGGGCCATCTCGTTATAGGGCGGTCCAAATACCAAGCAAATTGGCGCGACTCCCACACTATCGTTTCGTTTAACTCGCGCGCGCGCGTATATATATATATATGTATATAAGATACCAATTCTCAAACTTTTTAAAAGAAGGTGGAGGTGGCAAGGTGAATATATACAATGCGTCAGAATATAATAACGAGGCATATGTACACCGCGAATATACAGCAAACACACACGCACTCACAAATTCAACATGCGTGTGTGTCATTATATATTACGTTACGCTTACGCGTATGTAATTGCGAACACCGTCCACGAAAGCGTTTGATTTATGTCTTCATAGGAAATGTTCATTGAGAATGCGTGGGACTCTGGGTCCCCCCAATGAAATGAGCATTAACGCACTGACAATGAGAAAAAATCTCAAAAATTGGCTAATTTTTTTTTTTAATTATTGTTTTACTACACAGAAAAAATGATATTCTAATTTTAAGTAGTGTTTCTTAAAATTAGAATGTCGTTCTTTCTATGTGTATCAATTACAAATATAACAAAAAATATTACAACAATTAAATGGAAATAAAAATCTCATTCCAACTTCGTACACGGAGAGAAATATCTGGGCTTTTTAGCATGAAAGTTCTTCATACTACGATTGCAAGAGACCTATGCGATTTCGGTAAAAGTTTTCTGCAAAGTGATTGGTCGGCCCAGTCTCTGGGCGTGGCCTAATAGCCAGTTGCAAGAGTCTAATACCGAAAAAGCATAGGATTCTTGCAATCGCAGTATACTGTTTTGCAGTTATAGTATACTAACATTTCATACTTTTAAAATACAAAGCATTCATGCTATAAACGATTGATTTTTCTCTCCGTGTACAATGTGAAATCTTAGTTAATTCACCTTTTTGGTGAATCCGAGAAAATGACAAAAAAAACTGTTTGTCTTTAAGTCTTTAAAAACCTAATGCAATGTAACTAATTCTTTCATCTAACATCACTTCTTTGGTAAATAATTAGAGTTCTTTTTTAACTCTGAAGGCAAAAATTTATTATTTAAACAAATTATATTAAAAAATGACTTGTCAGAAGTAAAACTTGGTTAAATCGACTTAAAGAATTTTTTCGAAAAGGTATGGCGAGTAAGGTAGGGTAATATTTACCTTGTGTAATATTCATTCCTCGATAATTCGAATTTGTAATGCTGAATTTAACTGTAATTTTTAATAGTTGCTCTAGATACGGTAACAAATCAATAAAGAATTTAAAAAAAAAATTTTTTCACACTTTTTATTGTATATTTATAACTATTGTCAATATATTGCTAATTTATAACAATTTCAATAACAAAATAGAGAAAAGCAATTTTTTATAAATTTGTCAGCTTTTATTAGCATTATTTAATGTTAAATCAATGAATAAAATAAAATATTAAATTAAATTCACTGTAAAAAGAAAGGTACTAATTTCGTACCAATTTTTGATACTAAATCGTCATTTGGTTCTATTTTAATACCGAAAATCAGCTCTAATTTAGAACCTTTTATTTACAGTGTTGGCTATGGTTATTATTAAACATTGTTTAAACAATTAATTGTTGTTGTATATTAAATTTTTGTCCATTACATATAAAAAGATGCAGTTTCTTTCTAATTTTGCAATTTTCGGACCTACTTGTAATAAACGATAATTTTTAAATGTCAAATTGCTATTTTAGCAATTGTTTAAACAAATAATTCTTGTTATTTAGTAACTTTTTTTCTATTGCACCTAGAAGGACGCAATTTTTTTCTAATTTTCTAACTTTTGGACCTTCTTATAATAACCGATAAATATAAGATGTCAAATCGCTATTTTATAAATTATTTAAACAAATAATTGTTATTTATTAAATAGCAAATTGACATTTTATATTTATCGGTTATTATAAGTGGGTCCAAAAATTGCAAACTTAGAAAGAAAACTGCATCTTTTTATATGTGCAATGGGTAAGAAGCTATAATAAATAACAACAATGGTTTATTTAAACAGTTTTATGCAATAGATGTAAGCAGTTTAACTAAATTTCTTATTTGGATTATTAATTTAATACTATATAATTCTAAAAAAAAGTTAATTGTTTTATATAGAAATTTGTTGATTTCTAGTTTTATTTGAAAATGCTATAAATAATCATTAATAAATTGTTTAAACAAATGAAAAATATATCGTAACATTAATAAATTAGATTACTAGGCAACATAAAACATTATTTCAATCTATCTATTTTTAGAAATTTAAAATCAATTTATATATTGCAATAAATATGCAAGTAAGATAATACAATTAACATCTGATAGAAAATAAACAATGAGCAACTGTACAAATAAATTGAATTTCAATTTTATAACAAGAACTTTATTAGGTTAAACAAAAGATAAGTACTCTTCTATAGTAATCGACAGTTTTTGCTGATGTCACCAGTGTAAATATTAAAATAATTGTTATTCAAATATATTGTTTAAAAATTATTAAAATCTTTGTAAAAATTCTTTTTCTTTATCGTAACTAATAATAATAGTAGATGAAATATAATCAATTTTTTTACTAAGAAAATGAAAAATAAGAATTGTTAATAAATAAATTGTTTACAACATAATTATTATTATTCTTATACTTTGTTAATATTATCAATGAAATATATGATGTAATTGTTCCTACAGGGCTTTGTTTTAGCCCTAGGAACTTTGATTATTATAAATAAATGAATAAATAACAACGAATAGTTGAAGTCCACAACGTTCATCAACGAAAAAGGTTTTTTAATTTATTCGAATATTATATTTTTGTAAAATATACAACAATTATTATTATTAAAATATAAATAAAACTCCCTTTTTAATACATTTTTTTGACAGTATTGTTGCTTTATCCATTTTTTTTCTATTAATTAACACTTATTAAAACACTTTTTTCATTGATAAACGTTGTGGACTTCAACTTGGTTAAATAACAAGTAATTTTTTATTTTCATTTTAATGTTAATAACAAATAAGGTACCAAAATATTCACTAATTAACATGAAATAAATATTTCCACATAAAAACAACAAATCAATAATAAATTTAAACTGTAAAAGAAAGGCAAATTAAAACATAATTTAGAACCAATTTTAGGTACTAATCTACATTTGTTTTATTTTCGTACCTTAAAACTGCTTTGATTCAAAATCACTTTGCTCTAATTTGACAACTTTTCTTACAGTTTATTACAAACAGAAAATAATTACAGTATGTTGTGATTTGCTTTAATAAAAATCCATAATAATATACAATTATTTCCCGAAACAAATCAACATTAGAAAATAATTAGTTTTAAAAATGCTTTTTATAAACAGAAATAAATAGAAAAATTTGGCACAAATAAACATAAGAAACAATCGGGATCCTTCAAACGAGTCTTGTAGCCATTTTCGCAATTTACTGTAAAATAAAAATAAATTTTTTTTTTTGAAAATAATATTTTTAAATTTCAGAAGATTAATAATAACTTGGATCGTCGTTCTACATTAAAATCAATTGACACTTTTTGTAATACAAATAAAAAAAACAGGTTTTCCAAATTATATTTTTACTTTTAATTTCAGTAAAATCTGTTAATAAATCACTTTTCAGAAATAAAAAAAAATTTTTTTTTTTGCAATTATAATTTTATTTTTAAAACTTAATACAAAAACATGTCAATAAATTATTTTTGTGAATTTAGAATTAAATAAATTCCTTTTTAAATTACATTTGTCTGAAAAGTAGTGAAACTTTTGACAAAAATAATTATTTAAAATTTTAAAAGTAAAATTTACCTTGAGCCCTTTCTTCTGAAAAATAAACTCCTTTAGTCGAAATAGTCGTTACAAGAAACCCAATTATTATTATTAAGCGCCAAAAAAACATTGTTTGTCAATTTCTTTTTGATTTTCTTCTCTTTTTCAATAATTTTTATTTTTCTATTAAATTTTTTTTTTATAGAATTTTTCTTTTAAACAACCTTTGTTTAATACATCGAATCGGAGAATTATTTCAAACTATCTTTTTTATATCAATTTCAATATATATATGTTTTTTGTATATACTATATATTACAATAAATATGCAAGTAAGATAATAAAATTAACATTTAAGAGAAGAAAAACTTTGAGCGCAACTGTATAAATACATTGAATTTTAATTTAATAACGAGAATTCTATTATAGGTTAAACAGAAGATAAGGTAAATGCTCTGCTATAATATTAATCGACATTTTATGCTTATTTCACCATTGTAAATATTCTTGGGAAATTCCCGAATTTAATTTCTCGAGAATTTTCCAGATTTGAGATTTTTTATTTACTTTTGATTTTGACTTTGACACGGACTTTAAAGACTTTGATTTTGATTTTCACTTTGACTTTGACCTTTATATCCAAACTGACTTTCTCTTTAAGTTTGACTTTCATTTTCACTTTAATTGTCAAAGTCAAAGTCAGAGTGAAATAGATGAAATAAATTACATAAAATTTTCCAATTTTTTCCCGAAAAAATCTCCTTTTTTACCTAATAACACATATATATGAAATTATGAACCCTGATTTTTATTTTAAATATACAAAAGTAGTATAAGCAGATTTATAAAAATCAGTAGATTTCATTTTGTAGAAATTATGAAGTAATTCGCTAATAAAGAAAAGTCTGAAAGTGAATACTTTTAAGAAAAGCTTTTTTTTTCTCCTTTTTTCAACAAAAAAAAAAAGAAGAGTATGGCAAAAATAATTGGATTATTAAGAATAAAATTCTGTCAGTGATCACGATGCGTGGTAAATTATCCCTGGTGTGTTAACTGTTATTAGTTATACTCCACATATCTTTTGACATTTGTAGAGGATAGGCTTGTCCAATAATTAGGCGGTTTGGAAAGCATCTACAGGGGGTCCCATTCTGGCCAGAGACTTTAAACGTGGGCGTGTGCTGTGAACACGACTTAAATTGTAGTGAACCAAATCGAAAGAGACTTGTTAATCAGATATAAAAAAGTCTAATTCAAGTTTCATTTTCTCAATCATATTCTTAATGAATTGAAAAGATAATTAAAATTTTTTTTCTTTTACCATACTCACGTATCTGTCCAAGTTTTAAAAAAGAAATGTAACAAAAAAGAAGACATTTATTCTTAATGTACATTTATAATTCAAATTTTTGTTCTTTTTCTCTGAATGTAATATTCACATACTCAAATTTTAAAATTACGTTCTTTTATTTGAAAAAGAATAATGTTTTGTTCGAATATGAATTTTAATTTACTACACAAGTTATTTATTTTCCAAAAGTGGAAGAAAGATTTTCAATTTTTATTATCCATACAAAAGAGGTTAATATTTCAATCAAAAGCTCTCATCTTCAATGACGTCAATTAAAAAAAAAATTGAAAAACTTATTCAAAATTATTCTATCGCTTTGTCAATATTATTTAGAATCAGCGTTCAATAGCATTTACTGTATATGGTACAATTCCCATCGGCTGTTTCAACAATAGAAAAACGTGTACACAAGTTTCAAATGGAAGCAAAAGAGAAATATTTAATGTCTTGTATATTATATTGAATCGATCGGAAAGAATTTAAAATGATTTAAATTGAATCTATCAAAGTGAAAGGTAACTGAGGCACCGCCTATATTCAGTGTTGAGAAGGGCTCTCTTTCGGCGCCATGAAGTTATTTTCAGGGGGCTGCGAGGGGTCCGCGTGCTGACGGGCCATCAGATAAGACTCCGTGTTTGCCTAACCTCTAACCTCCTTTCGCGGTCAAAATCACCGGATGCCCCCAAGTGCCCGTGAAGTGGGTGCACCTCTTGTCACGTGACTGACAGGTTCACCGTGTCTTCTCGTCATCGTGTAAAAGCTCTTCAAGTGCGTCCTCATCTCCACTCTATAGTCTCTATTCTCTTTCTCCATGACCTTCATTTTTTCCTCGGAACAAATAAAGAAAAAGATAGAAAAGAACGCACATAAGAGAAATTATAATAATATTTTAATGAGACGACTAATTTATTATCGAAAAAGTTGCAGAATAATCAGGCACCAAGTTTTCTTACTTTTTCTTTCTCTAAAAAATAAAAAAAAAGTTATCATGTTATAAAGTTTAATAAATAAAAAATTTTTGCGGGATGCTGTTATTTTTTTTTGCTGAATCCAACTCAATTAACTTGATACAATGACGAGTCAATTTTTTAATTCACATGTGTTGGGAATTGAACTTGATGTTGAACGAGAATGAACAGAAGTGTGATCGCACATATATTTAAATCCAAACGAGATATTTTAATGAAGATGAGTGTAAAATGGTGAATGGCGCTAAAGGATTCGGATCCAACTTGCTGTTGTGGCCAATCGAGTAATTACTCTCGGGTAATTAGGAGTTCGCTCGAGGTGTGTGCATTAATCAACATTAAATTGATTTGTTAGCTGCGGCTGAAAGGGGAGACGCCGCTCTCGGGAAGGTGCAACGCAGATCCCAACGTCGCACATTTATACCAAAAGGAAGTTGCAAATTCAATGAGATCCTGTTTCTTTTTGTCTTTTTGACAAAAAGAAACAGGATCTCATTGAATCTTAAGAAACAAGTAAATTGCTCAGCACAATTAGAAATGGATAAAAGAAAAGAAAAAAGGAAGTAAAAAATATATATCTATAACTTTCCAGTGTATCTAAAAAGATGCTTCTTTATAGTGGAGTTCAAAATGTTTGTCGATTCGATTAATCACGAATAGATAGCAAACCGCTACAAAAGTTTTGCTTCCTCCTATAAAAGAAGACTTCTTTTTATCAATCAAATTTCAATTTACGAATCATTAATGACCTTTGAGAGTTTCTCGGTTGTCATTAGATGACTTTTCTAGGAAAACTATATGGCGAGTTTCATAAGATGCGCGGTATAATAACAATAACAAGCTCGCAGGATTTTCACAAGGCGTTGCAACATCCCTTTTGATTGCGGCATTAACACGCGAAGAAACCTCGAATCCTCGTTTCTTGGAACCTGTCTAAGAAATCGGAGAGAGAGAGAGAGAAAGAGGAAAAAAAACAGAGAAAAATTTATCCTGATGACATCGACTATCGCATATCTTGTTGCTATCGAGTGTATCATGGACAATGCTTCATTAGAGCATTGTCGATGCACAATATCATACAATTAGCCTGCTCGCACATTGGCCCCGCAAACTTTAAAAGGCATCGGGTTTCGATTCCTCCGATCAGCATCAATCGATATGATGATCTTTCGATCAGTCCGTTATGCATTTATAGCTCACATAATATGCTCCTTATGGCCGCACCTATACATCTCTCGATGAAAATCTTCCCTCATCCTCGCGAGACCCTTTCAATCAAAAACTATCTATGTAATCAGATCCTGTCCAACTTTTTTTCTGTTCAGAAAACTTATCATCAAATCTAAAAAAAGGAATATTAAAACATCAAACACCAAAGTCGATATGTAACCTGTTTAAAAATGCGCACAATTAATATTTGTCGGTACGCGGCTTTTTTTTCTGGAGAATTTAATTTTGTTCTAGAATGTTTGCCATTCTTGAAAATTAGCCTCATGTTTAAGTCTTCTTTTTTTTATCGACGATTAATAGGACCGGTATCGGGGTGTAATCAATTTTTCCAGAATTTCACATTCCTCATTCTTTGCTGTTAGATTCTTTTCAATGGCGCGCAAAAGTTTCTCGGAAACGAAGGATCTTGATAGATAGGGCATTAACAATCTCTTTAAAGCGGCATACAATCTGTTGTGTTGCGTTTCGTTTTCTTTACGCGTGATAGTTCCTAATGATATTGCGCATAGTGTTTGCGCGAGAAAGAAACCAATGGATGCTGCTATCCGGGATCTTCCGTCACGACAAAGTCAGGCTAATGAAAATTCCGGTAAAGCATATGTATATATATGTATATATAAAAGAGATGCTAAAGATGGAATGCGGTCCAATTAGAGGACGATCGTTTATTTTCTCTCTCTCTCGCTCTTTCTCTTTGAATACTATGAGCGAGAATTGGTTTATTACGTCGAACAGAGAGATACGATTCTTCTCCTAATCACTTATATGTATAGGATGCCTTGAATCTACCGGCAGGTGCCTTTCTATTGATCCTCTCGCAGAAAAATCATCATTTAAATTATAGTTCCCATTATAATATTCATTCTGCTTTTGGTATTATTTCCATCTATTCATTATGGATTATTTTAATTAAAGGATATCTATTCTTTTTTTTTATCAATATAGATGTAATTAAAAAAACAGTTGTCAAATAATATAAATCCCTTTTAATTAAATTACTGTGATATCCTGCCTCATTACCAGATAAAAAATGTTGTATAAAACAAAGGTAAATTGAAGCATAAATAATTTTGACTTATTGATGGGTTAAAAATATCGGAATAAATCACAAGACTTTTTGAATTCCTGAGACTCTCCATGTCACGTGATTTAATAAAAGGAACAAATTACTCAAGAATAAGTCCATCATCCTAATAAAAATCCTGAGGAGTCATCTTAGCCTAGAAGTCTGAAAAGTCACAAAGTTCAATTAATTGTGTCTTTAGTTGAATTAACCAATTAAATTTGCTATTTGAGCTATTTTCTTGCTAGCTTAAACAATTTTTCAAAGCATTTTCTGAGATACCGAGAATTATTCATTTTATAAATTTTATTTATCCAGAAAAGATTAAATTTAAAAATTCTAAAAGCTAGATGCAAGCTATTTGTTTCTAATCTTACTGCGTAATTTGGGGTGCACATAGGAAGGCTCAGCAATCTTTTAAAAAAAGACACCTGAACCTTCTCAATTAATTACGACCTTCTTAACCATAGAAACCTGACAACTTACTAACTCTAAACTGATTTATCAAAATCCCTTAATATGGAGCGCCAACATTTCATTTGGACTTCTGTCAAGTGTAGAATAATTATACCAAAAGAAAGGAACAACCTACTAGAACTAATCTTGATTTCAAAAACTCGAACAAACTTTAGCCTCTATTGAGACAAAATACAATTATAAAGATTATAATAATCCACTTGGATGTAATAATTGACCTATTTAGATAATATATTCAGCAGTGATGATTTTCAGTAATAAGACTGATGAGAAAAGGTGGAGATGAAGGACGAAGTGTCTGGCCCCTAAGTATCGCGAACTACCGGGTTCACTGGACGATTGGTTTAAAGGAGTCGGTAATTGGTGTGGACAAAACAGTAGGTAAAAGGGAATAGATTCCCACAGTAGCGTTCGCGAGGAGTAAGAGAGTCCGAATGAGAATGAGAGAGAGAGAGCCTGGAGTGGTTCGAATGCAATCGAGGAGGGCAAGGGCTTCATTTTCATTATCTCAGTTGCCGACCACTATGTGAAGGGCTGATTCTTCTGCTTCGCTCCGCTGGTATGGCATCCACCTTCATCATTCGCGGTAAAAGTTATAACTCGATTATGCGTCTAACTAGCAATTTCAATACTATTAAGAGTCGGACGGTAGTGCGCACGGGGCCACCTTGACTAAAGCCGCAAATATATCGTCCCCGTGCAAAAACTCCGCCATTGCATGAGAGATGAACAACGGACAATAGATGGTCGGCCTATCTCTATACGCATAATTCAAACGAACGCTGCGCGAATTGAATCCACGGTAGCAGCTTCGGTCCTTTTCTTACTTCCACTCCTCCTCCTCCTCCTTCACCTCTCATTCTTATGTTTAGTATCTTACTTCTTCGTTACTTTGAATAGAATAAATCAACGGTACGAATAACGTATGCACACTCATGATCGCAACTATGGCGCTTTTCAAAAAGATTAGATGAAACTCCATTTCTTCGGATCGATAAATGAATCTGTGATTAGCCTCGGACCTTGTCGGAAATATTTTTATTTTCCCTATCCATGATGGGGAGGAAAAATGAAATTTTTCCTATCAATGATGACTGTACCGTAGTATTAACGATGTGGGAAATGAATTTTTAGTGATGAAACATGTCGGTGGATACTTTTTGTATCTACAGAAAATCTTGGTCTAAATAGTTAATAAAGATAATGATTTAAAATTTTGCAAATGAAAGAATCAGGTGCTTGATTCATAGATGAGTGTTAAGTGAAATTCGCATGAAATGAAGAAAAAAAATTTGTTTTTAAAGTTGAGAGTGTTTCAAGTAACTAATAACCCTCACGACTGGGATGCACGTGCAAATGCGCCCGCCACTCTAGGCCTCTCGGAATACGAAGGGAATATATCCCGTTGGTTGGCTCTCGTAACGGGCATATCCGCCTTGAAATAAAATCGCCGATAGTATCTCTGCTCAATGAACTCTCCCACGCCTATGAAGCTCGTCCACCCGCTGGTGGGTGTTATATGCGATGTTTGTGTGAGTGTCCGTGAGAGTGAGTTGTATGCGTTTAACAGTACGGGTATTTGGTCATAGAGGTGTACAAGCACAAGAGTGTGTATTTTACTTGGATGCACGTATTTGCGCGAGCTGCGTGTGTTCCATGGGGCAAGATTCAAGTTCCAGGGTCCATCGGAGATTCGACCCCCGACCCCGGCCGTATTTGCCACACCCGCGCACTCTGATGCTTATGCTTAGACCGCGAAGATATGCTTAGGTGGGGTTCGCCGGCCTAAGCATCTCTCACCTCTCACTCTTTCTTTATCTCTTCTTCCCTCTCACTTTAAAGAACTTGATTTCTTTCTCTATTCTCAAATCCTTGTGTCCCCCTTTCTTCCTCTTTCTCTCCTTGTTCCTCATCAGCTAGCGAGCATCATCCGCGCTATCGTAAAGGTATGTGTGTACACGCGCGGAATTAATAGCCGACCGACGCGGAAAAAATCGCGGTAATGTGATTACGACGCTGTCTTTCGCTTGTTCGTGCTTATTCGACCCGCCTCGAATACGACTTCCATGTGTGGCTGTATATTACACCGCAGTGTGTGCGCGCACCTCTCTTTATTGTATATTAGATTTGCAGCGATCATTTCCGCTCTACGGAAATACCAAGAAGGATGCGGGAGGGTATTTCTTCCTAATCAGCTCTGAAACAAGTACCGCATCTGCGCGATTCTTTTCCCTCGAACGACAACTGCTGGCAATATTTCCAATTGATAAAGATTCAGTTTTGTCCTTTTCCCGCAAAATATTTACTGATGATTTCTGTTTATTTATTACACTAGTCTTTTGCTGTATTAACTAAAGTTATAAATGTTGCACTGTAGAAAGTTTCTTACAAACTGTACTTAATAATTAATACAGCATTCCTTAATACTAACTGTTGCATCTGCAGAACGATTGGAAATTAATACTCCCCTTTGCCTGGTCCACCCATCTACTGGATTTTTTCATTCGAGAAGAGGTTAACTTTAATACCTACTGATTTGATCAGTAATCGAGTTCTAATGATTTGTACTGGACAATAATTGACAGTACACATTTGGATATCAAACCTTCCTTTTGTTATATACCGAAAGTATAGTGTATAAGCTAGGTTATCGACATTTGAGGCGTGGTCACTTAAGTAGTAACTGTAATGAAGTGAGCTTATCTTCGACATCTTCAGTTCCAGAAATGATAACCATAGCAATGGTTGCTAGAGTAATCGTTTTTACAATTACACGATGGCTGCCATGATAATGAAGGACAAACGCTAAAATCTCACCATAACTTTTTCGACCCTTAGCCAAAAAATTCAGCAATATATTCGTCCATCTAAATAATGATACATCATTTTTTATCACAGAAGGAAAAATTTACTCCTCGATTTAACCTTTCGCCCTGCAATTATTAAACTGAACTGAACAATTTCTCGACAGATTTCGAATTCAATAATCCTTGCTCTGTAGGATAAAGAGGAAGGTGATCATAAATAAGGGTAGAGCCACTAATCCTTCTGCAATTCGTTCGCGATCAAAATCACCTTTGTGGCGAATCGATGTTCAGGTGGACGTCCCGGGGAGTTTTGGTCGTTGAAAATCGGTGAGCCTTCGCGTTTACGATAAAGTGCACTAACCGCGCACGTATTAAGAAGATTTAGGTGGTTGACCATTGCCGGTCCATTCTGGTATAAATACCAGAATAATAGCAAGGTTATGGCGTCCCCCCAACGAGTTAATATATGGGGTGATAGCCAGTCTCTCCACCATGGGTGGCCCTCACTGCGTGTAAAATATCATCGCAACTGTACTCCGATAAATTTCACCATATTGAAACGCGCCAGCTGAAAATAAGAATGCAAATTCATATCCATATGGGTTCACATGCTTATCTTATAACTTCGCTCTTTTTCTCCGCCCTCCAATCTATCCATCTGTATTCTTTCATTTCATACCTTTAATTCTCATTTCTCAATTTATTTATCGTTCCTCTCGTGACACTCCAACTTACTCTCTGTAAATTACATTAATTCGCAATTTTAAATTAGATTTATTACCATCATCATATTATTGGTATGACGCTTCTTTCAATATTTAGCAACACGGGAAATGTGTGTGAAAATTTGCACATATTTTTTTCGATGGAATAAAAGTGTTCCGGTCGTGTCAAGTTCGTCTGTTAGGAGACGTAATCTTATTAAACGGTTTATTAGCTGCTCGCTTAGGCTTGTCAACATTTAGACATCTGGCAGACATGGAACATTCTACTTTTACACCGCCTACACCTCTAGACGTGTGCCCCCTTTGCAAGCGGTATAAAGATGATGGAAACACACTTGACCGCAAACTATTGCTCGCTTTTAACTTCTTGACATGATCTAAACTTTCGATTCGCGGTCTATGATCTACTACACAATTACTTTTCTACTAGAACTGTATATGTATGCCTATAAGAGAACTGGGAAATGTTGTTAACGTCCATTACACTTATCCTCGAAGATTACCATTTTCAGTTCTCACATTCTCGATCAGATTAGATCCATTGCGTGTAATATGACTTCTACTTAACTTAATACGTATGTGCAAGTTTTAATCTTGTTCCGTGAATTTATTCCAGAAGCAGTTTCTTAAATTCCTCAGGGTATGATGCATCTGATATTAATACGATTCATTTCTCAGTTTATGAAATTAAAGGGGCGGCCGGTTTGTATTAGATTTCCACTCTTCACTTATACGAGAAACTGTGCATTTTAAATTGTTTAATCATTTCATGAAATTAGATTGCCTTTCAAAATGATGAATTTTCCCTTTCGTAACTTTTATTTAAATTGATTTTAATTTTTGTTTGGATATTATGTAGTTAATTTTTCAACAGACCACAAGATGAATGTCTTGTGTGCTAAACAGACATAATTTCATTTTTAATATAGTTATCAAATCGACATTGCCGTTAATATTTATTGACGTTTCTAAGTTGAAAGCTGTCCGAACATGTTATTCTGACGTTTATAATCCACTTCTCATGCTCCAACTACACAGCACGATTCAGGCACAATTCTATTCCTCTCCTTTGATGGAATATACAGTATATATAAGTAAGAGAAAGATAGAAAGTAGTCACTAATAGCGAAACTCTTGTGTCCATGTCGACACATCGCTCGAGTTCGTGAGATCTTTACCACGAGGTGAACATAACTGAAATTCTCAAATTGTCATCCCTCTCTTCCTCATGCCAACTGTGACTGGGGAATGTTACGATAGAAATGAGTGACGTACTGACGTGAACATTGGCAATATCCCGCTGTGGAATGTCGTCGACCAGATATCTTTCGAGTGACCGATGTGGGTGAATCTTTCTGCTCCAACGAGGCGTGATCAGAGATCCAGTAAAAGTCTAATTCAAGAATTGAAAAAGATACAGAAACAAAAAAAACGAACAGTGGAAGAAAAGTAGAGAAAAAAGATACACAATCTGGAAAAAGCCTCGGCTAATCAGTAATTTATTTTTTAGAATTGAATTTTACCACTTGTCCTTACTGATCACGAATATTTTTATCGCTTATCCGATTTCATTAAATCTCATCCTTAAATTGAAAGAGTACAAGAAGAAATTAAATGAAAGACAAAAATTGCGATTAAATAAATTATCCCAATGGCACTTTGGTTTTAAACGAAAAGATACTTAAACGACAACAAGCACATAGACCAACTCTTATCCGTAAGGATCGACCTGACCAGAAGCATGTTCAATGAAGAAGAGCAGTTCCAAATCACAAGATCTCGATGGATCTCGGTCTTTCGAGCGTGCTATCTGGACCACAATCTCGATCAAATTGGCTGCGAAGTTTCGCACGCTTCTCCCAAGTGGAAGAAGAAGATAGGACACGATGAGAAGTGAGGGAGAGGACACTATAAGTAAACGATACAAAAAAAAGAGGAAAAAAGCGGAAGAAAAAAACAAGTATATGTGAGAAAGATAGAGAGAGGGAAGGAGAGAATCATGGACACCTTCTTGCTCTTGTTTGCCACTGAACGCGTATAATTTCTTAGCATAGGCGTTAATGAGGGGGCTTGGTTCGATCACCATGGGCCTCATGGTTAGAGAACCGCCCGAAGCTGCCTTTCGCAGCTAACTTAAGCTCAACTCTCGCTCTCTTCCTCCCTCGCTCTGTTCAACTTCTTCGAGAAGGTGGTGTGTTCACGAGTTGCCTTGAGGTAGTGCTACCGTGTACCTGAATTCCGATCTGAGCTCAGATACCGCACTCTCGCGCTCACCAAGGAAGTATCTAGATGCCAGTGTATCCAGGATACTGTTCCTTCTTCTTTTTCTTTCTCTTCCTTCTTTTTTTCCCTTAACTTTTGCCCTCTTCTTTTCAGTAAACTTCCACTCTTTTACTTTACTATCCCTGGCACTAGTCCTCGAGGCATTTTTTTCTCAGGCTCTCAACCCTCTCGCTTCTAACTTCTCTCGAAAAAGAAGAAAATCAATTAATATTCTCTTCTTCATTGTTACGCATTAAAAAGAAACGGAATTTAAAATTGTCTCCAAAAATTACATTCGAAAAAGAAATATTGAAAAAAAGAAATTAGCGAGTCCACTCTTGAGCCGAATTTATTAATGTAATGTCGCGTCGTTTGACCTTTGAATGTTTATTTTATTTTTAATTTATTCCTCCCACTATCACTGGGAGAAGTACCCTTCTCGTCTTCCACTGCGCCACGATATTTGTTTTTTTAAAATTCTTTTTGTGACCAAGGAAATCTGAACGCGTACGACGATTGCAACGATTTATTAATAACCCGGTTTTCATTGGCGTTCGATCGCCTCGAAAAATTACGTTCACTGCCTTCGGGACCTGACCCTCGACCTCGCTTGGACCCCAGATATCTCGTAGGTGGTGGAACCAGTTTTTGCACCAAGAGACTTTCAGGATATTCATTTTCATCCGTCGCTATTTCCTCTCCTTCGTATTATTCTTTCTCGCTCTCCTGTGACACTGGGTTGAATTCTTTCTTCCTGAACATATTCCAAGTGAAACAAAACAAAAAAGAAAGGAACAAATTCAAATAGTTCAATTTAAAATATTTTTCAAACATTTTTCATAAATTATGTTAATCTATTTAGATAAATAGTAAAAAAAATGTTGACAATTCCCATGGTCATTGGGCATAATCATCAATGTTCATAGCTACTGACCACATTTCTGACCTGACATCTGACAACATATCACTCAAAATTTTAGGGGTGAAAAATTACGATCTTCATTTTCAGTGTTAAAAAAACTATTGAGAGTAACATTAAGTACAATCAATGAGGAAGTAATTATTTCAATTTCTAAAATTTACCCGGATATAATAATGTAAGATTGTAGGAGTATGTAATTTGTAGATAGGTTTCTATATGTATTTGTAGTATTTGTGGTATATGGTGAAACAGTCAGCTCACAGCTATGTGACCAGAGCACCTCGCTGCGCGCATCTATGCGCATCGCTGGTCGCAATCAACATACCGGTCTGCGAAAAACCAGCCGCTAAGCTAATAGGATTTATTTTGCAATTCGCATGAGATCCACCGCACGTTCCGCGCGCGTCAATGCCGCGCGAGACTCTCTCTCTCTCTCACTCACTCTTTTATATTGAACGAAGAAATTATTCGCGCGAGTCGGATATCTTTTCCAATAGAGCCCATGCTTCCAGGCATAATGGTGCAAGATCATGAAGATCTTTCTTATACAAGAACTTTTCTTTGCATCCTCGCGCAAGGACATAGTTCGAAGTAATCACGCTCGCTAAAGAATTCTTACCAAAGCTCGCCAATGAACTCCAGATTACTGCAGCAAGAGTGTTTTTAACATTATTTCTAAACAGTCTTTGATCTTAGTTGTTGTTGCTGCTACTAGTACAGCTAAGATCAAAGACGAGGAATTTTCAATTGAGGAAGTTAACACCAATGGGTAAAAATATTAAATAAATGGGTTTGAAAGGGAAAAGTAAAAATTTAAAATAAAAGACTCTCTTATTCTTTACTAAAAGACTTCACTTTTCTTAAAATAATTTTACTCATGAAACATTTGGTAAAATAAAATTGTGCAGAGATAAAAATCGATTATGTGAATAATTGAAATAAAAAAATAGATTGGTAATCTTGATAAGGTTAAACTATTCCTATAGGTGAACAATTTTTTTTCTCCATTGAGGAAATGGACAAAAGTTTAACAGCATAAGAGGCAAGCTGTTCATAAAGCACTTGGTATAAATCAGAAGGTTCTCTGGGTCTGCCACCTTCGCCAACCTCCTCACCCGCCCTCTTTCCTCTTTCTCGACCATCTGCGATTCGCCTCTGACTGGCAAAAATTACGATAGCTTGCCAATCCGCCAAAGTCGGTGTCCCAAATTATGTAGTCCCCTATGGGCTCATCTGACAGACGTTCTATTTCAATTCAATGACGACAGCAACTTGGGTTTAAATGACAAAAATTATACTGAATTTTGGAAATTAGTGTTAATTTGTTACCTAATTTACTAATTATTTTTTAGAAAATATTGTAAATGTAAACAAGAATGTAGAGTTTTTTTCTTAATACCTAGTATTCGACAATTCCAATGTGTTTGAAATTCTATTTCTGCCTTCAAATGAAAAATCAATATAGAATGCGAATATTTGTTTATTTTTACAAAAAGAAACTTATTGACTATTGTACATTTGGAAAATTTCACATTGTTGATATTTATTGTAAATCGGTACATTTTTATTAAACATGTTAACACATTGAAAAATATTAAATTATTCAGAATTTACATTTATTAATAAAATTATTTTATTTAATTCAAAAAATTTGATAAGTTTACATAAATTATTTAGTAATAGAAACAAGTGTATGAATAAATTATCAAACAAGTATAAATAGATTCGATTCTGTACTACTTCATTAAGGACTAGTTTCACCAATTCTGATTAAAAGTTAATGAATAATTAAATCAAGTTTAAACGATCATCACTGGTCATTTAAGGATTTAATCATTTGATTAACTTTTAATTATAGTTGATCAAAACGACCCTAAAATGCATTTGGAAATAATCTTTTTAAAGGGATATTGTACAATCTTGTCAAATATTTTGCAAAGAAAAAAAAATGAAAAACTACTTTTTAAAGTACAAAAAAATTCTACACTTCACGTAGAAACTTAGCAATTTTAAAGTGACTTGCAACAAATTTTAACCTATATAGAAGAAACATTTCCGCAAAGAACACTAAAATTGATAGCAAATATCCAAAAACAAGAATAACAAACATTTGTAGTAATATTTTGTGCGATTCATCACTCCTATTGAAACAGTGTAAACTCGTGACTGCCTTTTTTGCCATTTTGTCCTGATATGGAGATTTCCATTTTTCCGCAATACCAAATTGAATAAATTTTTGAATTACAGTGTTAAACCTCTTCACATATGGCGATCTTGGAGCCATTACCGTCTGACTTATAGAATAAGAAAGATACTCATTCTCCAAAATTTTAACTTTAGGCAAAAGACAAATGTTATTTGCATCTCGTAATAAAAATTTAGCATTCAATGAAAAGGCAAGGCAGATAATATTTTTTTCGGCAACCAATTGATCCATACATTTATAAGGTGGTCTCACAACTTTAATAGCCTTATCTATCAAATTTAAAACTTTTGGTGGACTGTTTGTTTGCAATAAACGAACATAATTCACATTGATTTCAGTGTTTAGATTTGATGACAGCACATCGTCGACTGTTTCTAAGGAATAGGTGGTTGTTTTCTGCAAACCTACCTCTGTAAGCACCGTATAAATGCCAGATGAAAACAGAGTGCACGAGACTATCATGAAAAAGAAAATAATTCTCTCTGGTAAATTTTGGGGCTCGTGAGGTACATGAGATCCAAGTATGATTTGAATCATGTATGAAAATTTTAACTCTCTGGTTTTAATTCGAGCGATTCGCATACAAAGCCAGATTATTACTGGCAAACTCATAAGACTAAACAAATTCAAAATTTTGTAGAGATCGCTTACGGTATAGACATGTTTTGTAAAAATCGGTACAATCAAGCATAAATCAGATTTTGTAATTCCTCTACTCCATTCGAACATTTTGTCATCGCAATTTATAATTCTGTGAAACTCTATTAGAATGAATTGAGATTTTTTAGTCACCAAATTGAGGTATCCACCAGTGCTTCTGGATATATTTTCACAGTCTAAAAAACCCCATTGATCCTTGTAATCCGTTACTATTCTGAAGTTCATAGCTTCTGATAGAGCCTTTGCCTTTTGTAATCCCAATCCTGAAAACTCTACTTCGCCTCCTTCATTCATAGTAGCGAAAACTTCAGGTTGGTGAGTAGTGAAGCTCACCATTAAACTGTACCCATGTAGATTTTTAGTTTTAATTGGAAACCACTGGACTCTTGATGAAAATTTTTTGGTTCTTGTATGATTTGTATGAGGATTAAAAGAATAAAGACGGATCCGTTCAGATTCTTTAGAAATGTTATGATTCATTCTACCATTTGGGGTATAGATTGAAACTACAGTAGCATCCAGAAAATCATGCGACCACATTTTACGAAGCAAATTGTCACAGTGTTTTACAGTTGTCTGCCTTGAGAAAATGATAAGAATTTTCGGACGAGATCGATTTGGTTTAAGATTACTTACGAGGTTGAATGGTTTCCGGAGTGAGGAAAATTTTCCATCATCAATTACTATAATAAAAATTGCTTCCTGAGGATCATTGACATTTAATTTCGAAAATGCAACATCCGGTTCTGATAGAAAATCGAACACTGCAACCGGAAATCGAGATGCTATCTCTGACAAAGCATCATGTACGTTCAAAACTTCTGTGCTTTCATTTATACCTCTTAGAATTATCACTTGATTCACTTTAGCATCATTCTCAATATAATCTGTTAAATGTTGCGACCAATTGATACCGTAACATAATTTGCCAACTATAAAAATTACAAGAAAAATGCAAATTTTAGAAAACATTGTTCTTCAGAAATGAAGAAATTGTTTTAAATAATTATGTGAAAATCGCTTTTCTCTGTCAAGCTTTTTCAAAAATCCAAAAGCAACAGTTACAACTGAAAGGCAAAATTAAACTGAAATATTAACTCTTATTGAGGGCCTGGAAGTAATTTTCTTTTCTTCTATTTCCATTTTATCATAACTTAGATCTTTCGAACAATTTTTAATACGAGTATTGATTTCAAAAAGTGAGCTGACAAAGGACAATTAAAACCATTGATTATATTCTAAAGTATGAGTAAACTCAAAGGAAAAAAAATTCGAACCGACATATTATTTCCTTTCTTCATTTTATTTTATAAAATATTACAGATTATGATGATTTAAATTTTTAAAACAGAAAATTTCAACCAAAAACATAAAAAGAGACATACTTTAAATTAAATTTAAAAATTTATTTCTTTCTGCAGAGAAAATAGATTAATTTAAAAATAATACAAAAAAAACAAACAAAAATTTACTTGAACTTTTAAAATTTCGAACAAGAAAATAGCAAAATTGAGATCAAAGTGACAACATGATTAAAAGGAAAAATAGAAAAACCAAAAGTTTATCATTTTAATTTGTCTACTATTTCGAACTTTTTGAAATTCTAGTTCTTTCTTCGACAGAGAAATCAATAAATATTATGAATATTTATTTATTTTTACAAAAAAGAACTTATTGATTTTTTCTCCTTTCCATTTTAATTTGCCTCCTATTTCGAACTATTTGAAGTTCTAGTTCTTTCTTCGAATGCGAAATCAATAAATAATGTGAATATTTATTTATTTTTACAAAAAGGAACGTATTGATTTTATTCTTCATAAGGTATTTTAAAACTTCCGTGTAATGTTATTTTTCTAATGCCAAAACAAATTTTTTTTTAAATTCAAAGAATATTTTATTAAACGTTACAACAATAATTATTATTGTACATTTTAAGCAATCCACATTGTTACATATACTTTGCAAATCGTTACATATTGAGTAAACCTGTTAATAATAAATTAATTTAAATAAATATAAACTTAAAAAATAGTTACACTTAGAATTTATTAATCAATAAAATTATTCTGATTAAAAAAAATTGATTAATTTACATAAATTATTTCATTATAGAAATCAGTTTAAAAATGTTTAATTATTAGATAAATATAATCAAATTAGATTCTATAATACTTTAATAATACAGTAAAAAAGTAAAAAATCACTTTTCTTATTACAGTACTTCACAATCTTATCAGATTTTTACAAAAAGAAGCAAAAATAAAAAATGCTTTTTAAACTCTGAAAAATTCTACTCTCCACGTAAAAACTTAGCAATTTTAAAGTGACTTGCAACAAATTTTAACCTATATAGAAGAAACATTTCTGCAAAGAACATTAAAATTGAAAGCAAATATCCAAAAATGAGAATAACAAACATTTGTCTCAATATTTTGTGCGACTCTTTACTCCTGTTAAAACAGTGTAAACTCGTGACAGCCTTTTTTGACATTTTCTTTTCATACATAGATTCCATTTTTCCGTAATACCAAATTGAATAAATTTTTGAAGTACAGTATTAAATCTCTTCACATAAGGAGATCTTGGAGCCATTACCGTCTGACATAAAGAATGAGAAAGATATTCATTCTCCAAAACTTTAACTTTGGGCAAAAGGCACATGTCATTAGCATTTCTTAATAAAAATTTAACATTCCTTGAAAATCCAACGCAGATAATATTTTTCTTCCTAATTAATTGATCCAGGCATTCGTTAGGTGGTCTCTTAACTTTAATAGCTTTATTCATTAGTTTTTCAATTTTTGGTGTACTGAAATCTTCCAATAAACGAACATAATCTACGTTGATTTCAATGTCAAGATTTGATGACAATACATCGTCGACTGTTTCTAAGGAATAAGATGTTGTTTTCTGTAATCCGACGTTTGTGAGCACAGTGTAAATACCTGATGAAAACAGAGTGCACGAGACTATCATTAGAAAGAAGACAATTTTCTCTAGTGATTTCTGAGGCTCCCTCATTCATTGTTACAAAAACTTCTGGTTGGTAGGGAGTAAAGTCTACGGTTAGATTGTAACCATGTAAATTTTTAGTTTTATCTGGAAACCATTGGACGTTTGATGAAAATTTTTTGGTTCTTGTATGATTTGTGTGAGGATTGAAAGAATAAAGACGGATCCGTTCAGATTCTTTAGAAATGTTATGATTCATTCTACCATTTGGGGTATAGATTGAAACTACAGTAGCATCCAGAAAATCATGCAACCACATTTTGCGAAGCAAATTGTCACAGCGCTTTAGAGTTGTCTGGCTTGAGAAAATGATAAGAATTTTCGGACGAGATCAATTTGGTTTAAGATTACTTACGAGGTTGAATGGTTTCCGAAGTGAGGAAAAATTTTCATCGTCAATAACAATGATAAAAATTGCTTCCTGAGGATCATTGACATTCAAATTCGAAAATGCAACATCCGGTTCTGATAGAAAATCAAACATTGCAACCGGAAATCGAAATGCTATCTCTGACAAAGCATCATGTACGTTCAAAATTTCTGTGCTTTCATTTTTACCTCTTAGAATTATCACTTGATTTACTTTAGCATCTTTCTCAATATAATCTGTTAAATGTTGCGACCAATTGATACCGCAACATAATTGACAAAGTAGAAAAATTACAAGAATGAAAATACTAGAAAACATTGTTCTCCGGAAATGATAAAATTCTTTAAAGAAATATGTAAAATACGCTCTGCTTTGCGAAGCTTCTGCAAAGTTACAAAAACAACATTAACAACTAAATATAAAATTAAACTGACTTTTTGAAATATTAACTCATACTGAGGGGCTGTAAATAATGTTCCTCCTTTCTATTTTTATTTTATCGTCTTTTACATCTTTTAAATAAATTTTAATTAGAATATTGATCTCAAAAGGTCAGCTTACAACGAACAATTCAAGCCTTCGATTATATTTTTAAATATTACTAAACTGAAAAATCAATATTCGAACCTCTATCTTATACCTAATTTTATAAAATATGACAAACTAAATATTTTATTATTTTAAAAAGAAATTTTTTGTCTGTGGAATACGAAAATTTCCATCAAGAACGTAATAATAGATAAAGAAAATCCAACAACAATGATAAAGAATATCTTCCACAAAATTTCTTGTAATTCCATACTTCTATTGTAACATGAAAAATCCACGACTGCATTTTTAGATGGTCTCTTGACATAAGACAACTTCCATTTATCAGTAATGCCAGCCTGGATTAACCTTTGTATCAAAATATTTACTCTTTTAACATATGGCGATCTTGCACCCATCACAGTACCACTAATTGTTTGAGCTAAGTAATCATTCTCCAGTACTTTCGCAATTGGCATGTCACATCGGTCTCTTGCATCTTGTATCAAGAATTTAGCATACAATGAAAATGCAATAGCTGTCATATTTCTAGTTATGTATACCTGTTGAGTCAAATACGGAGTACCATCATTAACTTTTAATGCCTTTTGTAGTATCAAACCACTCTTATTACTCACAACATTTTCCAATAATTGAGCAATATTTATGTTGACCAGAGTCGAAATATTTGATGAGAGGACGTCGTCGATTGACTCCAAGGCATAAGTCGTTTCCTTATACAAACCGACGTCTGTAAGCGCTGTGTATATCATTGAGGAACACAAAGTACATGAGACCAGCATACCACCAAAAATAATTCGTTCCTTCATTCTATTAGGCATTCTAGGTACTGTAAACCCCAACGCGATTTGAATCAAGAACATTAATTGCAGAGTTGGAGAATTTATATGACTAAGACGCACACAAATCCAGATAATAAATGGAAAACTAAGCATTGAAAATAATCTAACCACCGCCCATTTATCACTTAATACAAAGGATTCCTTGGAAAAAATGGGAACAACCAGAACAGCTTTTATTTCCAATATTCCTAATGCCCATTCGTAAAAGTTTTCATCACATGCTACAAATCTTCGAAATTCCATGCCTAAAAATTCTATTTTTCTATTTATTAAAGCATAATACATTCCGGTACTATTGTATTTATTTTTACAGTCTAAACTTGATAAACCTGTATTCAATTTAATGACTATTTTGAAATTCATTGCTTCTGACAATGTTCTAACTTTCAACCAAGCTAGTCCTGAAAACTGTGTTTCTCCTGAAGGATTTGATGATAAAAATATTTCAGGTGGGTAACTTTGAAATAATGCATTCAATGAGTATTGGTGTAAATTCTGCGTTTTATCTGGAAATAATTTTGATTTTAATGGACGTGCTTTTTTTATAACATTATTATGTGAATTAAAGTTATAAACGGCTGACAGTTGATAATCATATTTTGACAAAGCATCACCCCTTTTTGACAAAATAGATACTACAGTTGCATCCAAAAAATCCAGAGACCACATCCGACGTAGTAATTTTTCGTAGTTGACGGAATTCTTCAATTCGAAAGTGATAATAAGACACTTTGGCCGAGATCTCGAATCCGACATATTGCTTACAAAACTTATCGGTTCTGAAAGTTGGGAAAAGTTTGCATCCTCATTTGCATAATGTAGCAGAACAAATAATGCCGTTCGAGGATCACCTATCGATAATTTTGAAAGTTGTACCTTTACACTTTCCGATTGAAAATTGATAATTTTGTTGGGAAATTTTGCTAGCATGCCACAAAGAATATCTTCGATTTTCCACTTCCTTCCATTTTCGTTTTTAGATTGTAAAATTATAATTTGGTTTACTGACTTTGTCTCGATTTCTATATCATTTGACAATTGTTGCATCCATTGAGATGTTCCACTGACAAAAATTAATAATAAAACCGGTATTATCTTCTTTCTCTTGAACATTTTCAGCTCGTTGGTTAAATTTCTTCTTCTAAATATTTATTTCCTTGCAGTTTTTTCAAAAATTAATTTTTTTAAACAATGATATTTCTGGTACATATAAATACTTCTTTCGGAGTGAAGTAAAAGTTTCGTTAAAAAATTTTTGCAAACTTTTTTAATATAATTAAACGAGGAGACGAAAACTGATTCAGAGTAAAGAATCGATAACACAAACATTCACAAACTTTGCATCCTATTCTATATTATTTTCTAATTGTTGTACCCACTCAAACCCTAGGTAAAATCTATTAAAAAATAAGAACAGAATTGTTTTTCCTTTTATAAACATGTTAGGACTTCAAGAACAATTCTTTTTTAATTAAAACAGGATTATTCTGTAATTTCGAATACAGTCACTTTTCTAAGTTATAAGACAGTTTTTTAAACATTACTCTATTTGATTGTATAATTTTTGTAGAATCTTTATTACAAAATATATTTTTGAATATTCGAAGAACTAAACAATACTAACTGTGCCAGAATCAAGCATAGATCGTAAAATATGAAAATTCATTATGTCTAAACATTTGTACTTCAATTTGCATGATCATATGTATTAGGTCTAGTTCAGAAATAAATTGCACTAAATAATAGACTTCTTAAACAAAAGCAAACTTTTTTCTCACTTTTAACCTTGGGAAAAAATATGTATCATCAAACTTCCAACTTGTTTAAAGTATTTTTTGTAATTATTTAAAAATTGTGTCGTTAAAAGTTATAACAACAGTTATAGTGAACATTTATCCTACATTGTCAAATTCATTTTCTGTTTAGAATTTTTTTTAAGATTAAATTTCTACTTACATTCAGAAAAATTAACAACCCTACGATTGCGAGCAATATATTTTTCTCTATATAGTAAAAATATTTCAATGAAAAATGTAATAACAGATAATGTATATCCAATGATGAGAGCTTTGCTTCTAACATAAGGCGATCTTGCTGCCATCACTGTACCACTAATTGTTTGTGCCAAAAAATCATTCTCTAATACTTTCGCAATTGGCATGTCGCAACGGTCTCTTGCATCTTGAATCAAAAATTTAGCATACAATGAAAATCCAATGGCTGACATGTTTCTAGTAGTGTATACTTGCTTTATCAAATTAGGAGTGACATCTTCGACTTTTAATGCCTTTTGTAGCAGCAAAGCACTCTTATTGCTCACAACATTTTCCAATAATTTACCAATGTTTTCATTTACTGCGGTCGAAAAATTTGATGATAAGACGTCGTCAATTGACTCTAAGGCATAAGTGGCTTTCTTATACAAACCGACGTCAGTTAGCGCTGTGAATATCACTGAGGAACACAAAGTACATGCGACCAGCATTCTACCAAAAATAATTCGTTCCTTCGCTTTTTGAGGCATTCTAGGTACTGTAAATCCCAACGCAATTTGAATCAAGAACATTAATTGCAGATATGGTGAATTTACGCGACTTAGACGCACACAAATCCAGATAATAAATGGAAAACTGAGCATGGAAATTAAACGAAATATTGCCCACTTATCATTCAATACGTACGACTCCTTAAAAAAATAGCAACAATCAGGGTGACTTTTATTTCTAATATTCCTAATGCCCACTCGTAAAAATTTTCATCACATGCTACAAATCTTTGAAATTCCATACCAAGGAATTCAATTTTTCTCTTTATTAAATCAGAATACATGACAGTGCTATTGTATTTATTTTTACAATCTAATGTTGGAGTTACAGTAATAAACTTAATGATTATTTTGAAATTCATTGCTTCTGACAATGCTTTGATTTTTAACCAAGCTAGTCCTGATAATTCTGTACTTTCTGTAGAATTTATTGGTAAAAACATTTCAGGAGGATAATTTTGAAACAATACATTCAATGGGTATTGTTGTAAATTCTGTGTTTTATCTGGAAATAATTTCGATTTAAATAGACAGGTTTTTGTAGTTACACTTGTATGTGGATTAAAGTGATAAACGGCTGACAGTTGATAATCATTTCTTGACAAAGAATCACCCCTTTTTGACAAAATTGATACAGCCGTCGCATCTAAAAAATCCAGAGACCACATTCGACGTAGTAATTTTTCGTATTTGACGGAGTTTTCAACTTCGAAACAGATAATGAGACACTTTGGTCGAGATCTTGAATCGGAAATGTTACTTACAAAATTTATCGTTTCTGAAAGTTGGGAAAAGTTTGAATCTTTATTTTCATAGTGTAGCAGGACAAACAATACCGTTCGAGGATCACCTATCGGTAATTTTGAAAGTTGCATTTTAACACTTTCCGACTGAAAATTAAGAACTCTGTTAGGAAATTTTGCCGGCATGCCGCAAAGATTATCTTTGATTTGCCATTTTCTTTCATTTTTGTTATTAGATTGTATGATAAGAATCTGATTCACAAACTTCACATCGTTTTCTATATTATTTTCTAATTATTGTACCCACTCAAAGCCTTCGTTAAATGTCCTTAGTAATAAAAGTAGAATTGTTGTACTTTTTATAAACATGTTTGGACTACAAGAACAATTCTTTTTTAATTAAAACAGGATTATTCTCTAATTATTTATACAGTTACTTTTCTAAGTTAAGAAAATATTCTTCTTTAAATTTTAGTTTATTTCTGTATATTTGGTAGAATATTTTTCCAAAATGTATTTTTGTATATACGACCGACTAAACATTACTAACAGTGCCAGAATGAAGAATCGATGGAAAAATACAAAAATTCATGTCTGCATGATTCATGTCTGCATACTTTTATTACAATTTTCATAATTATATGTATTAGGTATAATTCAGAAACAAATTGCACTAAATAATAGACTTCTAAAACAATAGAAAACATTTTTCTGTATTTAACCTTGGAGAAAACTGTAGCATAAAACACACAACTTGTTTACATTTTTTTTTGTATTTATTTAACATTTGTGTTATAAATAGTTATTAAAACAGTTACAGTGTTTTACCAAACGACATTTTATTTTAGTTGAAAGTTGCACCAAAGTTCAAACAATGAAAATTAATCCAACATTGTAAAATTATTTTCTTGATTTCTAATTTTTTATGGTTACATTATTTACTCATGTCGAGAAAAATTAGTAACCTTACGACTACGAGCAATATATTTAAATTTATATAGTAAAACTATTTCAATGAAAAAGCTAATAACAGATAATGAATATCCAATGATCAGAACAAAAAATAGCTTCCAGAAGATTTCCTGTAATTCCATACTTCTATTATAGCAGGAAAAATCGACAACTGCATTTGTAGACTGCTTTTTTATAAAAGAGTGTTTCCAATTATCAGTTATACCAGCCTGAATTAATCTTTGTATCAAAACATTAACTCTTCCAACATATGGCGATCTTGCAGCCATTACTGTACCACAGATTGTTTCAGCCAAGTAATCATTCTCAAGTACCTTAGCAATTGGCATCTCACACCGGTCTCTTGCGTCTTGAATCAAAAAGTTAGCATATAATGAAAATCCAATGGCGGTCATGTTTCGAGTAATGTATACTTGTTTAATCAAAATAGGAGTAGCATCTTCGACTTTTAATGCCTTTTGTATCAGCAAAGCACTCTTATTGTTCACAATACTTTCCACTAATTTACCAATGTTGTCATTAACTACCGTCGTAATATTTGACGATAAGACGTCGTCGATTGATTCTAAGGCATAAGTGGTTTCCTTATACAAACCGACGTCTGTTAGCGCTGTGAATATCACTGAGGAACACAAAGTACATGCTACCAGCATACCTCCAAAAATAATTCGTTCTTTTGTTTTTTGAGGCATTCCAGGTACTGTCAATCCCAACGCGATTTGAATCAAGAACATTAATTGCAGATTTCGAGAATTTACCCGACTCAGACGAACACAAATCCAGATAATAAACGGAAAACTGAGCATGGAAAATAATCGAAATATTGCCCACTTATCAGTCAATACGTACGACTCCTTCGAAAAAATAGGAACAACTAAGACTACTTTCATATCCAACATTCCTAATGCCCATTCGTAAAAATTTGCATCACATGCTATAAATCTTCGATATTCCATACCAAGAAATTCAACTTTTCTATTTATTAAATCAGAAAAGCTCCCAGTGCTATTGTATTTATTTTTGCAGTCTAAACTTGATAAACCCTTACTCAATTTAATGATTAACTTGAAATTCATTGCTTCTGACAATGCTTTTACTTTTAACCAAGCTAGTCCTGAAATTTCTGTTTTTCCTGAAGGGTTTAATGTTAAAAATATTTCAGGTGGGTAATGCTGAAAGAATGACTTTAATGGGTATTGGTGTAAATTTTGTGTTTTATCTGGAAATAATTTGGATTGTAATTGACGTGCTTTTGTAATAACATCTGTATGTGGATTAAAGTGATAAACGGCTGACAGTTGATAATCGTTTTTTGACAAAGTATCACCTCTTTTTGACGAAATAGATATTGCAGTGGCATCTAAAAAATCCATGGACCACATTCGACGTAATAATTTTTCGTACTTGACGGAATTTCCAATTTCGAAACTGATAATAAGACACTTTGGTCGAGATCTTGAATCTGAAATTTTACTTACAAAACTTATAGGTTCTGAAAGTTGCAAAAAGTCTTCATCTTCATTTTCATAGTTCAGCAGGACAAACATTACTGTTTGAAGATCTCCTATCGTTAGTTTTGAAAGTTGAATTTTTACACTTTCCGACTGAAAATTGATAACTCTGTTGGGAAATTTTGCCAGCATGCCACAAAGAATATCTTCGATGTTCCACTTCCTTTCATTTTCGTTTTTAGATTGTAAAATAATAATCTGATTCACAAACTTTGCTTCGTTTTCTATACTATTTTCTAATTGTTGTACCCACTCAAAGCCTTCATTGAATGTCTTTAGTAATAAAAGCAGAATTATTGTACTTTTTATAAACATGTTAAAAAGTCAGGAATAATTCGTTTTTAATAAAAAGAGCATTACACTGTAACTTTGTATACATTTACTTTTCTAAGTTCAGAAAATGGTTTTTTAAACTTTAATCTTTTCTTTATATATTTTTTGAAGAATCTTTTTACAAAATATATTTTTGAATATACGAAGAACTAAATAATACTAACTGTTCCAGAGGCAAGAATCGATTGAAAAATATGAATATTCCGTACGTCTAAATATTTCTATTGCAATTTTCATGATTATATGTATTATGAATAGTTTAGAAAGAAATTGTACTAAATAATAGACTTCTAAAACATAGAAAACATTGTTTTCAATTTATCCTTGAATGAAACTGTGTATCATCAAACTTACAATTTGTTTGAAGTAAAATTCTTGTACTTTTCATGAACATTGAGAACTTCAAGAAAAAATTTTTCAGTAAAAAGTGAATTAACTTGTAATTTCGTACCTACATAATTACTTTTTTAAGTTAAGAAAATAGTCTTCTTTAAATTTTAGTCTATTTCTGTATAAAATTTTAGTAGAATCTTTATTCCAAAATATATTTTTGAATATACGACCAACTAAACAATACTAACTGTGCCAGAGTCAAGAATCGATCGAAAAATATGAAAATTTATGATGTCTAAATATTTCTAATGCAATTTTCACTATTATATGTATTATGAATAGTTCAGAAATAAATTGTACTAAATAATAGACTTCTAAAACAATAGATAACATTTTTCTCGATTTAACCTTGGAGAAAACTGTATAATCAAACACACAACTTGTTTTGACTTTCTTTTGAAATTATTTAACATTTGTATTTGAATAGATATTACAACAGATACATCATTTTATTAAACGACATTTTGATGTTGATAAAGTTACATTAAAATTTAAACATTAAACTTCGATTCTAGAATTATTGAAGGACATAATTTGTAAACCAAATGTTTAAATGCAAAATCTTTATCAATTCTGTTAATTTTTTTCGAAATTACAATTCATATCAGATAGGGTTAATTATAAATATTGTTCTATCTTGAAATAACTGTTGAACTACTTTACTCTACGCACCAGGAACATTTCGATAAAAAACGTAATAATGGACAGAGAATATCCAATGATAAGAACAAAAAAAAGCTTCCATAAGATTTCTTGCAATTCTACGCTTCTGTTAATGCATGAAAAATCTAAAACTGCACTAACAGAATGTTTTTTTACATACGAAAGTTTCCATTTGTCAGTAATGCCGGACTGTATCAATCTTTGCAATAAAACATTTACTCTTCTAACGTACGGTGATCTAGACGCCATTACAGTGCCGCTTATTGTTTGCGCCAAATAATCATTCTCCAATACTTTCGCAATCGGCATATCACATCGATCCCTTTCTTCTTGTATTAAATATTTTGCATACAATGAAAATCCGATACATGTCATGTTTCTTGTTGTATATACTTGTTTGATCAAATTAGGTGTGAAATCTTCAACTTTTAATGCCTTTTCCAATATCAATCGTATTTTATTCGTAACACCATTTTCCAATAGTTGAGCAACGCCAACATTCACTAAAGTTGAAATATTTGACGATAAAACGTCATCGATTGTTTCCAGAACATAAGTGGTTTGCTTGTACAGACCAACATCTGTAAGCGCTGTGAATATCATTGAAGAATATAATGTGCACGTGACTATCAAAACGGCAAAAATAATTTTTTGCTTTCGCTTCTGAGGTTCGTGGGGAACAGCAGATCCAAGAGTAATCTGAATTAAGTACATTAATTGTAGACTTGAAGAATTAAGGCGACTAAAACGTACACACAACCATATGATAAAGGGAAAACTGGCCATAGAAAATAGACGAAAAATCGCCCACTTGTCATTTAGTATATACGATTCTTTCGAGAAAATTGGAACAACTAAAACAACTTTTATTTCTAGTATACCTAAGGCCCATTCGTAAAATTCTTCATCACATCCTACAAATCTTCTAAATTCCATACCAAGAAATTCAATTTTTCTATTTATTAAAGCAGAAAACATTCCTGTACTTTTGTGTTTGTTTGCACAATCTATTTTGGATGGTCCACTTGGTAAATTAACGATCATCTTGAAGTTCATAGCTTTTGACAAAGCTTCAATTTTTGACCAACTTATTCCTGCAATTTTGTCCTCTGATTTGCTTCTTGGTAACATAATTTCAGGAGGATTGTTGTGAAATAATACATTCAGTGGGTATTGTTTTAAATTCTGTGTCTTGTCTGGAAATAATTTCGACAATAATTGAAGTTTTTTTGTTGTCACATTTGTATGTGGATTGTAGTGATAAACGCCTGTCAGGTGATAATAATCACTTTTGTAGAAAGAATCAGTTTTTACTGACAAAATGGAAACTAGAGTCACATCCAAAAAATCAAGAAACCACATTCGATGTAACAATTTTTCCTGATTGATAGAATTGACATTGTCGAAAGAAATAATAAGACATTTTGGTCGAGATCTAGATTCAGAAATATTACTTACAAAATCTATGGATTCTGAAAAATGTGAAGAATCATGAGTTCCAGTTTGATAATGTAGAAGAACAAACATTGCTGTTTGAGGATCACTAATCGATAATTTTGACACTTGATCTTGTATATTTTCCGATTGGAAACTGATAATTTTGCTAGGAAATTTAGCAAGCATGCTAAACAGTGCGACATCGTTTTCCCATTTATCGTCTAATTCGTTAGATGATTGTAAAATAATAATTTGGTTTATTAACTTTGCCTCAAATTCAATATGATTTGATAATTTTCGCATCCACTCGATTTTTCCATGAAGTACGGTTGGGAAGAGCAGAAGAATTATTGTACTCTTTATGAACATATTGGAAGCTTCAAAAAGTTTTTTAAATTTATCTTTCATTTAAAACTGAGAGGTTTATTATATTTTAGATAATACAAATTACAAAATTACACCAGAAACTAAATGTTTTGTGTTGTTTGAATATTTAAACATTGGCAGAAATAAAATTAATATCCACTTTGGAATAAATTTTAAACTCTTCTGTAGATATGAAGAACTTTTTTTGAAAAACTATTTCAAATAGTCTTGACATTTTAAAACAATTTTCACAATTACATATCGTAACAAATGACATAAAAAAATACGATCAATGGGAATGTGTAAATTATAGGTACATTTGAAAAATTGATCATTACACAAAATTATTTGTCGTACAATTTACATTTATTTATCTTTCTTGAATTTTAATAAATACTGTTGTTTTATTTAATTCTACATAGAAGTTTTATATTAAAATAAATAATTTTTCCTAAATAATGATATACTTAATTAAAAGTCATTCGATTATTTAGATACAATGCTAGTATAAAAATCAAAAATTGTTTTTTCTTATCGTTTGTAGTAAAATTTAATATTGTGGTAATCAAAATTAAAATTACACTTACAGTACAGGTAATCATAGTTAGTAAATCATTAGTTAGTGATACTTTAAGTGAAGAAAGCAATAGTGCATGTTTCACTAATCAATAATAAGGAGCTTTATTTAGATTGCAAAAATTGTAGGTTAAGAAATAGATTATTAAATAATTAAAGTTATGTTATTTAGTATTTCCTTATCGTTTTGCTGATTCTTTTCATTACTTCCTGTCTCCTTAACTATTAATTCACAAAGTAAGAGTCCCTCTACAGTAATACTGCTTAGTTATTATATACAAACATTTACATAACTTTATAACGGCAGAAGAAATAAAATTTCACATTTTGAAAATATGAAGAAGAAAATAGCAATAAAGATTAAGAATCAAAAATTGGTTGAGAAATTAGTTTTGCAGTGTCTGTCTAGTCAATTTGTTAAATATTTTACTTCCATTGAAAAGATTTAACCCTACAATTACGATCAATGACTTTTAATCTGTAGACTATTAATATTTCAATAAAGAAAGTAATAATAGATATGGAATATCCAATAATGAGAACAAAAAATAACTTCCAAAAGATGTCTTGTAATTCCATACTTCTATTATAGCAGGAAAAATCGACAACTGCATTTGTAGACTGCTTTTTTATATAAGAGTGCTTCCAATTATCAGTAATGCCAGCCTGGATTAACCTTTGTATCAAAATATTTACTCTTTTAACATATGGCGATCTTGCACCCATCACAGTACCACTAATTGTTTGAGCCAAGTAATCATTCTCCAGTACTTTCGCAATTGGCATGTCACATCGGTCTCTTGCATCTTGTATCAAGAATTTAGCATACAATGAAAATGCAATAGCTGTCATATTTCTAGTTATGTATACCTGTTGAGTCAAATACGGAGTACCATCATTAACTTTTAATGCCTTTTGTAGTATCAAACCACTCTTATTACTCACAACATTTTCCAATAATTGAGCAATATTTATGTTGACCAGAGTCGAAATATTTGATGAGAGGACGTCGTCGATTGACTCCAAGGCATAAGTGGTTTCCTTATACAAACCGACGTCTGTAAGCGCTGTGTATATCATTGAGGAACACAAAGTGCATGATACCAGCATACCACCAAAAATAATCCGTTCCTTCGCTTTTTCAGGCATTCTAGGTACAGTAAATCCCAACGCGATTTGAATCAAGAACAGTAATTGCAGGTTTGGAGAATTTACGTGACTCAAACGCAAACAAAACCAAATGATGAATGGAGAACTAAGCATGGAAAATAATCTAACCACCGCCCATTTATCACTTAATACAAAGGATTCCTTGGAAAAAATAGGAACAACTAGAACAGCTTTTATTTCCAATATTCCTAATGCCCATTCGTAAAAGTTTTCATCACATGCTACAAATCTTCGAAATTCCATGCCCAAAAATTCTATTTTTCTATTTATTAAAGCATAATACATTCCGGTACTATTGTATTTATTTTTGCAATCCAAACTTGCTAAACCTGTATTCAATTTAATGACTATTTTGAAATTCATTGCTTCTGACAATGCTTTAACTTTCAACCAAGCTAGTCCCGAAAACTGTTTTTCTCCTGAAGGATTTGATGATAAAAATATTTCAGGAGGGTAACTTTGAAATAATGCAATCAATGGGTATTGTTGTAAATTCTGCGTTTTATCAGGAAATAATTTCGATTTTAGTTGACGTGCTTTTGTAATAACATTTGTATGTGGATTAAGGTGATAAACGGCTGACAGTTGATAATCATTTTTTGACAAAGTATCACCTCTTTTTGACGAAATAGATATTGCAGTGGCATCTAAAAAATCCAAAGACCACATTCGGCGTAATAATTTTTCGTATTTGTCGGAATTTCCAATTTCGAAACTGATAATAAGACACTTTGGTCGAGATCTTGAATCCGAAATGTTACTTACAAAACTTATAGGTTCTGAAAGTTGGAAAAAGTCTTTATCTTTATTTCCATAGTGAAGCAGAACAAATAATGCCGTTCGAGGATCACCTATCGATAATTTTGAAAGTTGTACCTTTACACTTTGCAATTGAAAATTGATAATTCTGTTGGGAAATTTTTCCAGCATGCAAAAAAGGATATCCTCCATTTTACCATCATTGATCTTCTTATTGACAGATTGTAAAATTATAATTTGGTTTACTGACTTTGCCTCGGTTTCTATATTATTTGCCAATTGTTGCATCCATTGAGATGTTCCACTGACGAAAATTAATAATAAAACCGGTATTACTTTCTTTCTCTTGAACATTTTCAGCTCGTTGGTTAAATTTCTTCTTCTAAATATTTCTTTCCTTGCAGTTTTTTCAAAAATTAATTTCTTTAGACCAAGATGTTCTTGGAACATATAAATAAATTTTTTTCGTAGTGTAGTAAAACTTTTGTTAAAAATTTTTTGCAAACTTTTTTAATATAATTAAACAAGAAGACGAAAACTAATCTAAAGTAAAGAATCGATAGCAGAGAAATAGAAAAGTTTAGAAAGTGTTTTAATATTCAAATAATTTTTATAGTTTAGGTTTTTAGGTTAACATGACTGTGTATTTCTAAAACAAATTATATAATTTACAACTTAGTGTTTAATTGATTAATTTATTTAGTATTAAGTAAATAATTTTATAATCAAGCTTTTCTACATTGTTTCCATATTGAGAAATATGTATAATGCTTTCTCTCGTACATATTTTGTAGGACTATTATTTTATTTTCTACTTTTTTCGCTAGAAAGAAATAAAAATAATCAATAATATTCTTACTTGCAAGTTATAATTTTCTACGACTTCAAAAAACCTTGGATTTATGGATTATTCTATAAGTAAACTTCAGAAAATATTTTTTTCACATTGCAAATTTGTAAAAAACATTTTCACCTCAAAATAATTTTTTGTTTTACAAGAAAAATCTTCACCTAGAACAAATTTATAATTCGCTGTTACGCTATTATAAACAAAACTTACAGCTGTTCTTAATAAAGCTGTTTCTTTATACACTAAATAAACAATTCAGCTGCGTGTAATGTAAAGTGAATTATAGAAATTTGATAGGTATCTTTAGTTGAATAAAATCAATTGCTTTCTCACCAGTTATCTTCTTTATAACCGTTGAAATAATAATTTTTGTAATTACTTAGTGATAACTTCGATTTTTTTGTGGCGCAATGAACTGAAAAAAGTATCAATTATTTAGTTCAATAATTAAAATTACCATTTTCATTATGTGTTTATTTATTATTTATGTGAATTTATTATTTATTTTTAAATTCAGTAAATTATTCAAGTAAAATGTTTACCTTCTTTTCAAATATTTAGCCACCTTGAAATTACTGGCAATGAATTTCATCCTGTAGAGTATGAACATTTCTATTAAGAATGTAATAATGGATAAAGAATATCCAATGATGAGAACAAAAAAAATCTTCCAGTAGATTTCTTCTAATTCCATGCTTCTGTTATAGCAGGTAAAATCTAAAACTTTGTGTCTTGCCTCTTTTTTTTCAAACGACGATTTCCATTTTTCAGTGATGCCCGACTGGATTAATCTATGTAACAATTCGTTTACTCTTCTAACATACGGTGATCTAGCTGCCATTGCTGTACCGGTTAATGTTCGGCCTATATAATCACTTTCCAGTATTCTGGCAATTGGCATATCGCATCGATCTCTTTCATCTTGCAATAAAAATTTCGTATACAATGAAAATCCAATGATTGTCGTATTTTTCATGGTAACTACTCGATTAATCAAAGTAGGAGGAGTAAAGTGACCTTTTACAATACTTGCCAACAATAATTGTCCTCTGTCACTTAAAACTTTTTGAAGTAATTGAGCAACGTTGACATTCACTAGAATTGTAAAATTAAATGATAAAATATCTTCAATTGTTTCTATTGCATAAGTGGTCTTTTTTGATAATCCAACATCTGTAAGCGTTGTGTATATTAAAGAATTGTACAATGTGCACATGATTAATAAAACGGCGATAATAATTTTTTCCTTATGCTTCTGTGGCATTCGAGGTACTGTTAAACCTAGTGTAATCTGAATCAAATACAATATCTGCAAATTTTCAGAATTAGTGCGACTTAAGCGAATACATAACCAGATGAGAAAGGGTAAACTCGCCATTAATAATATTTTTAAAATTGCCCATTTGTCATTTAATACATAGGATTCCTTGAAGAAAATTGGAACAACCAAAATTAAATTGTCCTGCATCGTGCCTATACCCCATTCATAAAATTTGTCATCGCATGTTGGAATTCTTTGGAATTCGAAACCAATAAACTCAATTTTTCTGTGTATTAGATAATCATATAACCCTGTACTATTATATTTATCTGAACAATTTAATTTTGTTTTGTTCGATAAATTATAGGGAAAAACTTTTATCTGAAAATTCATTGCTTCCGATAGTGTTAAAATTTTGAACCAACCTATTCCTGTAATTTTGTTTCCCTCCAAAGTGTTGCTTGACAAGATAGTTTGTGGAGGATAATTTTGCAAGTATACATTTATTGGATATTTTTCCAAATTCAGTGTTTTGTCTGGAAACATTTTGGATCTTAATTGACGTGTTCTTGTTGTCTTATTCGTATGTGGATTGTAATGATAAACGGCTGATAGATGATAATCATTGCTATAGAATTTTTTTTCTGTCAAAATAGAAACTACGGTAGCGTCTAAAAAATCTAGAGACCATAATCGACGAAGCAATTTTCCATATTTAACGGAATTACCAATTTCAAAACTGACAATGAGCAGTTTTGGTCGTGATCGTGAATCGGAAATGCTACTTACAAAGTTTATCGATTCGGAAAGTTGTGAAAAATTTCCATCTCCAGTTTGATAGTGTAGAAGAACAAACAATGCGGTTTTAGGTTCACCTAATATCAGGGATAATTTTGAACTTTGATCTTCCGGACTTTCCGATTCAAAATTAATGATTCTGCTGGAAAATTTCAGTAGACTACCGAACAAGGAATCCGCGATCTTTAATTTTTCATTTGCTTCATTTTCGGAACGTAGAATTATAATTTGACTCACTGACTTTGTTTCGTTTTCGATATTATTTACCAATTGTTGAATCCAATTGAATTTTTTGTTATGAACGGTTGAGAGTAAAAGAATAATTATTACACTCCGTTTAAACATTTTTAGAAAATTTAGAAATAACTTTTATATTAGAAATAAATAGTAAAGTCAATTTTCTTTAGGTAGAACTTTCTTTCTTTGAACAATTTTATATGCAAGTTGTGGTCAGGTGAAAAAGGGAAAAAGAAATGCTAGAGTATAAAAAATCTTACCAAGAAATGTAAAATATTTTCAATCAATTTTCTTGATTGTATATTTTGTATATCGAAGGGAATTTTGAAATTACCCTAAATCACAGACATTCTAGAAGCTAGTGCATTTTTTTTCATACTTGTTCTTTCGAAAAAAATTTCCAACAAATTCGAAATTGTTTTATTTTTTTCAAATCACTAGATATTATTGAAGTCAATAATCATTTCTGTAGACAAAGTATTGTTTTTCAATAAAAATAAAATTGGATTTCAAAGGTCAATATAAATTTCTCTTTTTAATACAGAAACATCTCTAAATTTTAGTGTCAATAAGTTTTTTCTTTTCTCCAAATAAGCGAAATTAAACAATTTTTTTTCAAATTGCAGGAAGCATAGTGATATTTTCATGATATTGAAAAAAAAATTGTAAGAAACAATAGTATTTGCAATATTTTTTTTAAAAATCTATATAGTTTTTTATTCATATTTACTTACTAAACAAACTCGTTAGGGAACATTTGTTGTTTTACTCACCTGGAACAAAAAGAAAAGAAAATATAGTTTATATTAGAATGAATATATATAACTTATTAAAATTTAAATCAGACTTTTTTGTTGTTTTTTCTATTATAATTTTTTCTTTATTCTTTTCCGTAGTCAACGCCAATATAAATCCTACAAATAAATCAATATCCATTTCTTCTCATAAATTTCAATCAAAAAAAAATTCCTATCGATCACCAATAATGAACGGTGAATTAAGTAAAATCTCATTATAAAATAGAAAACAAGAAAAAATTTTCAAGTTTAGTGACGCGTGACTGTTGGCAAATAATACAAGTTACGCGTGTCAAAAGCGCAGCTCTGCGTGAAAACGTGCACTTATGTCTTTTCAAGACAATTGTAAACTCGCGCCTGGCTATTCACACCTAAAATAGGTCGAACGGTACAATTGTACAGGGTATACACTCGGGTCATAACATATCGCAAATTTATTGTATGTGTCGAAAACTGCAATTCAATGTCGCTAGAAATAGAAGTTTATTAGTTAATACCTACTCCGTACATATATACATATATTCCGCCTAGGAACAGATGCGGGTCGTGTGAATTAGAGCTAACAGCTGTTTCAAGAAAACATTGCCGGTTACCTGTCTTAAATTCGATTATCTAATAATCAAAGAGTTAAATAACACATTTTGCCGTTTTCTATGTTACTCATTTAATCGAAAAATACTTTATTACCGTTTTACACCACTCTATATTTTATCCTCCTTTTTATTACTTGTTTTATTAATTTATTCCATGTTGGAAACAATTATTATATTAATATTATTGTATTTAACAATTTGTATTTAACAACAGAGTAATAATTTGTTAATATCTTCCAATTCTCCTTCAAAATTATTATAATTAATTTTATTAATTTGTAGACTAATAAGAAGGCTTAGATTATTATAATTAATATTAATACCATAAATATAATTTCTCACGTGCGTAAAAATTCATTACTGATATTTTTAATACTAAATGAACCAAATGATAAAAAATTCTTATTTTTAAATTTACTCGTTTGCTATTTTCAAAGAATTGCTAAAATTATAATTTTATTTAAAGAAAGTGATAATTTATTAAGTGGATTTTTCTTTTTTTTTGATAGGTACGTAAGACAAAACCTTTGACTGTATCTCGTGCGACACTAACGCTTTCACCAATTGAACGCACGAGGAGAATTATGAATACAAAATTTCCAAAGGATACACTTCCGTAAACCAATTATTTCTAAAATAACCCGACTTTCCTTTATATATATATACTAGCTGTCGTACCCGTCTTCGACGGGTTTTAGTTTCTACCAATATATTTAATAATTTTCCTACCAATCTGAAAAATCAGAAAAAAACCGGGAATTTAATTTGACCGGAAAATTAATAATTAGTTACCATTAGCTATTTCGGTAGTAAAATATTACTATTTAAATAGTCTCCAACCTTTTTGCAAAAAATCAAAAATTATCAAAAATTCGAAAAGCCGAATTTCTTAATATTTAACATTTTTTTCTTCTCTTTTATATCATTAAGCTTCATTATTTTTGTGCTCTTCAAAAATACTTTACCTAATTTGTTATCTCCACCCTTTGGTAAAAAATCTAAAATTATGAAAAATTAGAAAAACTTCAAAAAACCGAATTTCTTAAAATTCAACATTTTTCCTTCTTTTTTATGGCATTTAGCTTTAGTATTTTTGTGCTCTTCAAAAATACTTTACTTATTTAATAGTCTCCACCCTTTGGTAAAAAATCTAAAATTATGGAAAATTAGCCAAAATTCAAAAAACCGAATTTCTTAAAATTCAACATTTTTCCTTCTTTTTTATGGCATTTAGCTTTAGTATTTTTGTGCTCTTTAAAAATACTTTACTTATTCAATAGTCTCCACCCTTTGGTAAAAAATCTAAAATTATGGAAAATTAGCAAAAAATTCAAAAAACCGAATTTCTTAAAATTCAACATTTTTCCTTCTTTTTTATGGCATTTAGCTTTAGTATTTTTGTGCTCTTCAAAAATACTTTACTTATTTAATAGTCTCCACCCTTTGGTAAAATATCTAAAATTATGGAAAATTAGCAAAAAAATCAAAAAACCGAATTTCTTAAAATTCAACATTTTTCCTTCTTTTTTATGGCATTTAGCTTTAGTATTTTTGTGCTCTTCAAAAATACTTTACCTAATTTGTTATCTCCACCCTTTGGTAAAAAATCTAGAATTATGGAAAATTAGCCAAAATTCAAAAAACCGAATTTCTTAAAATTCAACATTTTTCCTTCTTTTTTATGGCATTTAGCTTTAGTATTTTTGTGCTCTTTAAAAATACTTTACTTATTTAATAGTCTCCACCCTTTGGTAAAAAATCTAGAATTATGGAAAATTAGCCAAAATTCAAAAAACCGAATTTCTTAAAATTCAACATTTTTCCTTCTTTTTTATGGCATTTAGCTTTAGTATTTTTGTGCTCTTTAAAAATACTTTACTTATTTAATAGTCTCCACCCTTTGGTAAAAAATCTAAAATTATGGAAAATTAGCAAAAAATTCAAAAAACCGAATTTCTTAAAATTCAACATTTTTCCTTCTTTTTTATGGCATTTAGCTTTAGTATTTTTGTGCTCTTTAAAAATACTTTACTTATTCAATAGTCTCCACCCTTTGGTAAAAAATCTAAAATTATGGAAAATTAGCAAAAAATTCAAAAAACCGAATTTCTTAAAATTCAACATTTTTCCTTCTTTTTTATGGCATTTAGCTTTAGTATTTTTGTGCTCTTCAAAAATACTTTACTTATTTAATAGTCTCCACCCTTTGGTAAAATATCTAAAATTATGGAAAATTAGCAAAAAAATCAAAAAACCGAATTTCTTAAAATTCAACATTTTTCCTTCTTTTTTATGGCATTTAGCTTTAGTATTTTTGTGCTCTTCAAAAATACTTTACTTATTTAATAGTCTCCACCCTTTGGTAAAAAATCTAAAATTATGGAAAATTAGCCAAAATTCAAAAAACCGAATTTCTTAAAATTCAACATTTTTCCTTCTTTTTTATGGCATTTAGCTTTAGTATTTTTGTGCTCTTTAAAAATACTTTACTTATTCAATAGTCTCCACCCTTTGGTAAAAAATCTAAAATTATGGAAAATTAGCAAAAAATTCAAAAAACCGAATTTCTTAAAATTCAACATTTTTCCTTCTTTTTTATGGCATTTAGCTTTAGTATTTTTGTGCTCTTCAAAAATACTTTACTTATTTAATAGTCTCCACCCTTTGGTAAAATATCTAAAATTATGGAAAATTAGCAAAAAAATCAAAAAACCGAATTTCTTAAAATTCAACATTTTTCCTTCTTTTTTATGGCATTTAGCTTTAGTATTTTTGTGCTCTTCAAAAATACTTTACCTAATTTGTTATCTCCACCCTTTGGTAAAAAATCTAGAATTATGGAAAATTAGCCAAAATTCAAAAAACCGAATTTCTTAAAATTCAACATTTTTCCTTCTTTTTTATGGCATTTAGCTTTAGTATTTTTGTGCTCTTTAAAAATACTTTACTTATTTAATAGTCTCCACCCTTTGGTAAAAAATCTAGAATTATGGAAAACTAGCCAAAATTCAAAAAACCGAATTTCTTAAAATTCAACATTTTTCCTTCTTTTTTATGGCATTTAGCTTTAGTATTTTTGTGCTCTTTAAAAATACTTTACTTATTTAATAGTCTCCACCCTTTGGTAAAAAATCTAAAATTATGGAAAATTAGCAAAAAATTCAAAAAACCGAATTTCTTAAAATTCAACATTTTTCCTTCTTTTTTATGGCATTTAGCTTTAGTATTTTTGTGCTCTTTAAAAATACTTTACTTATTCAATAGTCTCCACCCTTTGGTAAAAAATCTAAAATTATGGAAAATTAGCAAAAAATTCAAAAAACCGAATTTCTTAAAATTCAACATTTTTCCTTCTTTTTTATGGCATTTAGCTTTAGTATTTTTGTGCTCTTTAAAAATACTTTACTTATTTAATAGTCTCCACCCTTTGGTAAAATATCTAAAATTATGGAAAATTAGCAAAAAAATCAAAAAACCGAATTTCTTAAAATTCAACATTTTTCCTTCTTTTTTATGGCATTTAGCTTTAGTATTTTTGTGCTCTTCAAAAATACTTTACCTAATTTGTTATCTCCACCCTTTGGTAAAAAATCTAGAATTATGGAAAATTAGCCAAAATTCAAAAAACCGAATTTCTTAAAATTCAACATTTTTCCTTCTTTTTTATGGCATTTAGCTTTAGTATTTTTGTGCTCTTTAAAAATACTTTACTTATTTAATAGTCTCCACCCTTTGGTAAAAAATCTAGAATTATGGAAAATTAGCCAAAATTCAAAAAACCGAATTTCTTAAAATTCAACATTTTTCCTTCTTTTTTATGGCATTTAGCTTTAGTATTTTTGTGCTCTTTAAAAATACTTTACTTATTTAATAGTCTCCACCCTTTGGTAAAAAATCTAGAATTATGGAAAACTAGCCAAAATTCAAAAAACCGAATTTCTTAAAATTCAACATTTTTCCTTCTTTTTTATGGCATTTAGCTTTAGTATTTTTGTGCTCTTTAAAAATACTTTACTTATTTAATAGTCTCCACCCTTTGGTAAAAAATCTAAAATTATGGAAAATTAGCAAAAAATTCAAAAAACCGAATTTCTTAAAATTCAACATTTTTCCTTCTTTTTTATGGCATTTAGCTTTAGTATTTTTGTGCTCTTTAAAAATACTTTACTTATTCAATAGTCTCCACCCTTTGGTAAAAAATCTAAAATTATGGAAAATTAGCAAAAAATTCAAAAAACCGAATTTCTTAAAATTCAACATTTTTCCTTCTTTTTTATGGCATTTAGCTTTAGTATTTTTGTGCTCTTTAAAAATACTTTACTTATTTAATAGTCTCCACCCTTTGGTAAAATATCTAAAATTATGGAAAATTAGCAAAAAATCAAAAAACCGAATTTCTTAAAATTCAACATTTTTCCTTCTTTTTTATGGCATTTAGCTTTAGTATTTTTGTGCTCTTCAAAAATACTTTACCTAATTTGTTATCTCCACCCTTTGGTAAAAAATCTAGAATTATGGAAAATTAGCCAAAATTCAAAAAACCGAATTTCTTAAAATTCAACATTTTTCCTTCTTTTTTATGGCATTTAGCTTTAGTATTTTTGTGCTCTTTAAAAATACTTTACTTATTTAATAGTCTCCACCCTTTGGTAAAAAATCTAGAATTATGGAAAATTAGCCAAAATTCAAAAAACCGAATTTCTTAAAATTCAACATTTTTCCTTCTTTTTTATGGCATTTAGCTTTAGTATTTTTGTGCTCTTTAAAAATACTTTACTTATTTAATAGTCTCCACCCTTTGGTAAAAATCTAAAATTATGGAAAATTAGCAAAAAATTCAAAAAACCGAATTTCTTAAAATTCAACATTTTTCCTTCTTTTTTATGGCATTTAGCTTTAGTATTTTTGTGCTCTTTAAAAATACTTTACTTATTTAATAGTCTCCACCCTTTGGTAAAAAATCTAGAATTATGGAAAATTAGCCAAAATTCAAAAAACCGAATTTCTTAAAATTCAACATTTTTCCTTCTTTTTTATGGCATTTAGCTTTAGTATTTTTGTGCTCTTTAAAAATACTTTACTTATTTAATAGTCTCCACCCTTTGGTAAAAAATCTAAAATTATGGAAAATTAGCAAAAAATTCAAAAAACCGAATTTCTTAAAATTCAACATTTTTCCTTCTTTTTTATGGCATTTAGCTTTAGTATTTTTGTGCTCTTTAAAAATACTTTACTTATTTAATAGTCTCCACCCTTTGGTAAAAAATCTAAAATTATGATAAATTAGCAAAAATTCAAAAAACCGAATTTCTTAAAATTCAACATTTTTCCTTCTTTTTTATGGCATTTAGCTTTAGTATTTTTGTGCTCTTTAAAAATACTTTACTTATTTAATAGTCTCCACCCTTTGGTAAAAAATCTAAAATTATGGAAAATTAGCAAAAAATTCAAAAAACCGAATTTCTTAAAATTCAACATTTTTCCTTCTTTTTTATGGCATTTAGCTTTAGTATTTTTGTGCTCTTTAAAAATACTTTACTTATTAATAGTCTCCACCCTTTGGTAAAAAATCTAAAATTATGGAAAATTAGCAAAAAATTCAAAAAACCGAATTTCTTAAAATTCAACATTTTTCCTTCTTTTTTATGGCATTTAGCTTTAGTATTTTTGTGCTCTTTAAAAATACTTTACTTATTCAATAGTCTCCACCCTTTGGTAAAAAATCTAAAATTATGGAAAATTAGCAAAAAATTCAAAAAACCGAATTTCTTAAAATTCAACATTTTTCCTTCTTTTTTATGGCATTTAGCTTTAGTATTTTTGTGCTCTTTAAAAATACTTTACTTATTTAATAGTCTCCACCCTTTGGTAAAAAATCTAAAATTATGGAAAATTAGCAAAAAATTCAAAAAACCGAATTTCTTAAAATTCAACATTTTTCCTTCTTTTTTATGGCATTTAGCTTTAGTATTTTTGTGCTCTTCAAAAATACTTTACTTATTTAATAGTCTCCACCCTTTGGTAAAAATCTAAAATTATGGAAAATTAGCAAAAAATTCAAAAAACCGAATTTCTTAAAATTCAACATTTTTCCTTCTTTTTTATGGCATTTAGCTTTAGTATTTTTGTGCTCTTCAAAAATACTTTACTTATTTAATAGTCTCCACCCTTTGGTAAAAAATCTAAAATTATGGAAAATTAGCCAAAAATTCAAAAAACCGAATTTCTTAAAATTCAACATTTTTCCTTCTTTTTTATGGCATTTAGCTTTAGTATTTTTGTGCTCTTCAAAAATACTTTACTTATTTAATAGTCTCCACCCTTTGGTAAAAATCTAAAATTATGGAAAATTAGCAAAAAATTCAAAAAACCGAATTTCTTAAAATTCAACATTTTTCCTTCTTTTTTATGGCATTTAGCTTTAGTATTTTTGTGCTCTTCAAAAATACTTTACTTATTTAATAGTCTCCACCCTTTGGTAAAAAATCTAGAATTATGGAAAATTAGCAAAAATTCAAAAAAACCGAATTTCTTAAAATTCAACATTTTTCCTTCTTTTTTATGGCATTTAGCTTTAGTATTTTTGTGCTCTTTAAAAATACTTTACTTATTTAATAGTCTCCACCCTTTGGTAAAAAATCTAGAATTATGGAAAATTAGCAAAAATTCAAAAAACCGAATTTCTTAAAATTCAACATTTTTCCTTCTTTTTTATGGCATTTAGCTTTAGTATTTTTGTGCTCTTTAAAAATACTTTACTTATTTAATAGTCTCCACCCTTTGGTAAAAAATCTAAAATTATGGAAAATTAGCAAAAAATTCAAAAAACCGAATTTCTTAAAATTCAACATTTTTCCTTCTTTTTTATGGCATTTAGCTTTAGTATTTTTGTGCTCTTTAAAAATACTTTACTTATTCAATAGTCTCCACCCTTTGGTAAAAAATCTAAAATTATGGAAAATTAGCAAAAAATTCAAAAAACCGAATTTCTTAAAATTCAACATTTTTCCTTCTTTTTTATGGCATTTAGCTTTAGTATTTTTGTGCTCTTTAAAAATACTTTACTTATTTAATAGTCTCCACCCTTTGGTAAAATATCTAAAATTATGGAAAATTAGCAAAAAAATCAAAAAACCGAATTTCTTAAAATTCAACATTTTTCCTTCTTTTTTATGGCATTTAGCTTTAGTATTTTTGTGCTCTTCAAAAATACTTTACCTAATTTGTTATCTCCACCCTTTGGTAAAAAATCTAGAATTATGGAAAATTAGCCAAAATTCAAAAAACCGAATTTCTTAAAATTCAACATTTTTCCTTCTTTTTTATGGCATTTAGCTTTAGTATTTTTGTGCTCTTTAAAAATACTTTACTTATTTAATAGTCTCCACCCTTTGGTAAAAAATCTAGAATTATGGAAAATTAGCCAAAATTCAAAAAACCGAATTTCTTAAAATTCAACATTTTTCCTTCTTTTTTATGGCATTTAGCTTTAGTATTTTTGTGCTCTTTAAAAATACTTTACTTATTTAATAGTCTCCACCCTTTGGTAAAATATCTAAAATTATGGAAAATTAGCAAAAAAATCAAAAAACCGAATTTCTTAAAATTCAACATTTTTCTTTCTTTTTTATGGCATTTAGCTTTAGTATTTTTGTGCTCTTCAAAAATACTTTACCTAATTTGTTATCTCCACCCTTTGGTAAAAAATCTAGAATTATGGAAAATTAGCCAAAATTCAAAAAACCGAATTTCTTAAAATTCAACATTTTTCCTTCTTTTTTATGGCATTTAGCTTTAGTATTTTTGTGCTCTTTAAAAATACTTTACTTATTTAATAGTCTCCACCCTTTGGTAAAAAATCTAAAATTATGGAAAATTAGCAAAAAATTCAAAAAACCGAATTTCTTAAAATTCAACATTTTTCCTTCTTTTTTATGGCATTTAGCTTTAGTATTTTTGTGCTCTTTAAAAATACTTTACTTATTTAATAGTCTCCACCCTTTGGTAAAAAATCTAGAATTATGGAAAATTAGCCAAAATTCAAAAAACCGAATTTCTTAAAATTCAACATTTTTCCTTCTTTTTTATGGCATTTAGCTTTAGTATTTTTGTGCTCTTTAAAAATACTTTACTTATTTAATAGTCTCCACCCTTTGGTAAAAAATCTAAAATTATGGAAAATTAGCAAAAAATTCAAAAAACCGAATTTCTTAAAATTCAACATTTTTCCTTCTTTTTTATGGCATTTAGCTTTAGTATTTTTGTGCTCTTCAAAAATACTTTACTTATTTAATAGTCTCCACCCTTTGGTAAAAAATCTAAAATTATGGAAAATTAGCAAAAAATTCAAAAAACCGAATTTCTTAAAATTCAACATTTTTCCTTCTTTTTTATGGCATTTAGCTTTAGTATTTTTGTGCTCTTTAAAAATACTTTACTTATTCAATAGTCTCCACCCTTTGGTAAAAAATCTAAAATTATGGAAAATTAGCAAAAAATTCAAAAAACCGAATTTCTTAAAATTCAACATTTTTCCTTCTTTTTTATGGCATTTAGCTTTAGTATTTTTGTGCTCTTTAAAAATACTTTACTTATTCAATAGTCTCCACCCTTTGGTAAAAAATCTAAAATTATGGAAAATTAGCAAAAAATTCAAAAAACCGAATTTCTTAAAATTCAACATTTTTCCTTCTTTTTTATGGCATTTAGCTTTAGTATTTTTGTGCTCTTCAAAAATACTTTACCTAATTTGTTATCTCCACCCTTTGGTAAAAAATCTAGAATTATGGAAAATTAGCCAAAATTCAAAAAACCGAATTTCTTAAAATTCAACATTTTTCCTTCTTTTTTATGGCATTTAGCTTTAGTATTTTTGTGCTCTTTAAAAATACTTTACTTATTCAATAGTCTCCACCCTTTGGTAAAAAATCTAAAATTATGGAAAATTAGCAAAAAATTCAAAAAACCGAATTTCTTAAAATTCAACATTTTTCCTTCTTTTTTATGGCATTTAGCTTTAGTATTTTTGTGCTCTTTAAAAATACTTTACTTATTTAATAGTCTCCACCCTTTGGTAAAAAATCTAAAATTATGGAAAATTAGCAAAAAATTCAAAAAACCGAATTTCTTAAAATTCAACATTTTTCCTTCTTTTTTATGGCATTTAGCTTTAGTATTTTTGTGCTCTTTAAAAATACTTTACTTATTTAATAGTCTCCACCCTTTGGTAAAAAATCTAAAATTATGGAAAATTAGCAAAAAATTCAAAAAACCGAATTTCTTAAAATTCAACATTTTTCCTTCTTTTTTTATGGCATTTAGCTTCATTATTTTTGTGCTCTTCAAAATTACTCTACTTATTTAATTCTTTCCACCCTTTAGTACAAAATCAAAAATTATTAAAAATTATGAAAATTTCGAAAAAACCGAATTTCTTATAATTCAACATTTTTTCTTCTCTTTTATGGCATTTAGCTTCATTATTTTTGTCTAATGTAGCAAATTTCTTACTTTACATACTGATCTTTAAATAAAAAACTTTAATAACTTTTCCTGAAAAGCTTGCTCAAAGATTAAAAATCACTATTTTTTTTAGAAAAAAGTTGATCTAAAAAAACGAAAAAAAATTTCAAAATACGTCTTTTTTAATAATTTTATTGTAGAAATGGGTTGTATTTATCTGAAAAAGTTAGCTAAGGATAGTTTTGCATTCATTTTCCAAAAAATAAAATATTTGAATTTTTTTGATTTTTCGAATTTTTTGAAAAAATGTCATAACTTTCGTTCAAGTTAATATTTTTTAATCGGATAAGGCTATGATTTTAAGTTACATTAATACCTAATAGACTGCCAAGTTTCGCATTATTCGGTTGAACCGTTTTCAATTGATGCGCGAACAAAGTTTTGCATACAGACAGACAGACAGACAGAAGGACAGACAGACAGACATTTTTTTTTTTACATTTTTCGAATTCTCATGTCTCAAGAAGAAAAAATATATAAGAATTTTCAAGATTGGAGCAATGTACAGACAGAAGTCTGGTTTTATTAATATAGATATATATATATATATATATATATTATACAGTAAACGACGAAGATCTGACTCAATTATTTGTTATTTTGCAGAAAATTTTACTGCACGCTAAATATTTTTGACAAATTGTTACTTATTAACAAATAAAACAGAAAAAAATATTTTGTTGAAGAAATTTTTATTAACCCATGAAGTCCCACGAAGAAACCAGCCATTCTATTAAAATAGTAACAATTGGATTCATAGGTAAATTGAAAAAAAAGATTTGTTCTTTTGTTTTAAATTTACAATCGTTTAAACAAATTAATAAAAAAACTAGCAACAATTCGCGCGCGGCTGACTTCTCACTCACTTTTTTAAAATAAAATTAGCAATTTTAAAAACAATAGAACGTAAAAATTTTTAATTCAAATTTTTTTTTTTATAAAAATAAAATATGAATTAGAATATATATAGTTTTAATATTATTATAATTATAATAAACATATATTCTGACATAGCGAATTCAGGGAAAAATTAGACATTTTTATGAAAAGAATTTAAAAAATTAAATTTTTAGAATTCATAAGAAAATTCTGAATTTTTGTGTCTTTTTCGTATGACTCATAAACTATAAAATTACCACTAATTCTAATACAAAACCTTCAATTTTTTCAATTTCTGACAAAAATTTCTTTTCAAATAAAACTTAAATCTTTTGAACAACTATCATAAAATAAATAAATTACTCAATGGTTAATTTTACTTAAATATTTCAAAATTAATTCAATTTTATTTTTAAATGAGTTGCGTTTACAATTTTCATAAATAAATGAACTTCAAACGGTTTCAATTTGAAATTTTGTAAAATTTCAATGTTGAATGAATTTAATTAGAAATTTTAATGAACTTAGATTCTTGAAAAATTTTAATTAATCAAAATCTTCTAAAAATAGTTAAATTTGTCAATATATATTTAAATAATTATTAAAAATAATGGATTAATAGAAGAATTTTAGTTAAAAACACTAAAAAAAATTGAATTTTGAAAAAGTTACAAATGATTGCAGAAATTCAATTACTTTCAAAAGTAATAAAATTCTTATCACAAAATTCAATTATGTTAAAAATTTACAAAAAAAAATCTCGACAAAATCCCAATTATCTTTATAAATAATAAAATTCTTGTTCACAATTCAATTAATTTTAAAAATTTTAATAAAATTCTTGTCAAAATTTTAATTATTTTCAAAAATTTTCCTTATTTCAATGATTTTTAATATCTATTTTTTTTGTAAAATTACCTAAAAGAATTCAATTATTTAAAAACAATTTTAATAAAATTCTGAGCAAACATTTAATTATTTTCATAAATAATAAAAATTTCACAGGAATTCAAATATTTACAAATTTTTTATAAGTTTCTTCTCAATAATTCAATTATTTTTAGAAATAATAACACTCTTAGCAGAATTTCAATTATTTTTAATACAATTTTAATCGAATTTCTTGAAAAATAAAACTAAAAAAAACTTGTTTAAAATTCGTCAAAAGAATTCAATTATTTAAAAATTTAGTAATAAAATTTTTTATAAGAATTAAATTTTAAGAAACGTTCAATTATATAATTTACTTTTATATTTAAATAATTAAATTCTCATAAAATTTTCTAATAAAAATTGATTTGAAAATAAATTTTATTTTAAATTTTAGATAATAATAGAATATGAAAATAATTTTTAAGAAGATCCAGTAACAATATTCTTATAATATAAAATAATAATTTTCATACTCGATAAAGAAATCAAACACTTCGAGTCGAAGACTCGGAGTAATCGTTTTCTTTATGTTTTATAACAATATTTTTAAAGTTGATTAATTTTAAAAAGGTTTGAATTTGAAATTTTTGAAAATCTTAATTCCTATGGAAAAATAATAATAATTAAATATTTAAAATATTTAAAAAAGAAATTATTGTTTTCGAATAATTTTACAATTAAAAAAAATACCTGTATATTTTCAATTTGTCAAACAAATATTTTTTTAAGAAAAAAAAATTAAATCCCTAAATAATAATTCATTATTTAAATGGATTAAAATATAATTATTTTATAACACGTAAATTAATTATCATTAATTATTATTTTTAGTGATTTTATTTATAAAAAGAAAATGTTAATAATAATTAATTAATTAATTAATTAATTACTTAATTAATAATAAATTATTTTTTTTACAGAAAGTGTGAATTTTTTTGAACGGTTCGAAATGAATGTTTTGATGAACAAGTAAAATAGTGTTGAAAAGAAGTTTTATCTCAAGGAAGTCGCTATTCAAATGATAATCTTGAGCCATGCATCGCCTCCTGTACATTCGCACACAATTTTGTTTATTTATATTTACAGATGCGAGCAACTCGCCCGCAAAGAAGAACGCTTAAATCTGGAAGTTGAATTTGTCGCTCCATATCTCTCCGTAAAATTTATGAAAGTCAAGGTGCCCATAATTTACAATGCTGCCGCCGCCACACAAACGCAGCCGAACAAAGCAGCGAAAGATAGTGCAACGACTTGAGAAAAATAATAAACTTTCGCGACAGAAACACGACTGGAAATTAATTTTTATCTTTAAATATTCGATTTTAAAAATTTTTTTAAATTAAATTAAAATTAAATTTTTTTTTAATTTTCACTGGCTAACCAAATAAAAATATAATGTTTGCATTAATTGTGATATTAATATTAATATTATTAATTATTAATATTATGCTGTTATTAATTATTAATATTATATTATTATTAATTTATTATCATTAATATATAATTATATACATATTAATAATTGAACCGCCTGATAATAAAAGGGCATATTATAGTCAATCCGGTAACGGTTCAATTATACAAAATATAATTATTATATTAAACAAAAATTATGAATAATATTTGCATTATTTTGGTAAAATAGAAAATTTAATAAAATAATAACCTTAATCGCTATTTATAAAAATCCAAGAACAGAAGTTATATAACAAATTATATTCTTTGTCGAAATGTTATACACAAGTTTAAAGGGAAAAATAACTTTTCAACTAAATGTCTCATTATTCTACATTGTATAAGTATTCCGTAATATAATTACCCTACGCTGTAAATTCTATACAATTATGTAATTAAATAAATAACAATAATTATCACAAAAACACTAATTACAAGCTTTCAATGCTTACTTAACTGTTTAGTTACAATAAATGTCTAACATTCACAAAGTTGCACCTGATATTTAAAATATTATTGACCCGGAAATAAAATAATAGATATCTAATTATAGGTATTTGAAGAAAAGAATTGACATTTTCTACTTTGACATTTATTCCCTTCTAATAAAAGTGGTAAAAGTTTACTTGGAAATTCAATTTTATTAAAATTATTGAAAATAATTTAAATCATAACAAGAATTTTATTAAAAAATTTTTGAAAATAATTGAATCTTTTCGAGAAATTTTATTAAAATTTTTTTTGAAAATAATTGGATTTCTGTGATGAATTTGACTGTTTATAAAAATAATTGAATTCTTCCAAAGAATTCAAATTAAAATTTTTGAAAATAACCTAAAACATTTTTTTAAAATAATTTAATAAATATTTCCCATTTTGATAAATATTTTACAAAAGAATTCAATTATTTAAAAAAATTTGAACAAAATTCTTCGCAAAAATTCAATTATTTTTCTAAATTAATAGAATTTTTACAGATATGTATTCAATTATTTGAAATACAATTTTCATCAAATGTTTTTAATAAAAGTAATTATTATTAAAAAAAATTTTATAATATCTCCGAAAGAAATCAATTATTTTGAATAATTTTTAAAATTTGTTTAAAAGAATTCATAAATTTTCAATACAATTGTAATTATTTTTATCAAAAGAATTGAATTATTTTCAAAATTTTAAATAAAAAATTTTTTTAAAAAATTCAATTATTTATAAAAATTTTCAATAAAATTCTTTGCAAAAATTCAATTATTTTCACAAATCCTACCAAAAATTTTCCCAGGAATTCAATTATTTTCATAAATAACAAAAATCTTAGCAAGATTTCAATTATTTTTAATACAAGTTTAAATAAATTGCTAGGGAAATCCGGAAATGCAATTGTTTTTCAAAATTTTATTAAAATTCTTTGAAAGAACTCTATTATTTTCACAATGACAAAGTTTTCCCCAGGATTTCAATTATTTCAAAAAAAAATTTAATAAAATTCGTTGTTAGAATTCAATTATTTTTATAAATAATAAAATTCTTCGCAGGATTTCAATTATTTTTAATACAATTTATTTTATATTGATTACAAATTTAAATTGATTTAAAAATGACTTTCAGATAAAATTTTAGATAGTAATTGCAGTTTTGTAAATAATTAAATATCAAAAGTTTCTAAATTGTCTGACTTTGGAAATTAGAATTGTTGTAAAGCAGTAGCAATATTTAAATTTATTAAATATTAATTCTTATGGAAAAATAAATAAGTATTTAACTATTTATTTAACAAAGAATATTTAAGTTTAGAGTGTAATTCAATTTAGAAATTGTGAAAAAATTAGTCTTTTGAAAAATTTTAATTAAAATGTTTTGAAGATTGTTAAATTCACGTAAACAGTTTCAAAAGATTAAATTACATTTGCAATTAGGTAGTTGGAAATTTTGTCAAATTTAATTGAAATAAATGTTATATTTTTATATTTTTTTACTTTTAAAAATTATTTTTAAATATATAATAGTATTTTTGAAGAATTTGAACAAAAAATTTAGAAAATAATTTAATTTTAAAAAAATTTTAAATTAAATTTAGGGTAGGAAAAAAGTGAACATTTTTTATGAAAATACAGAATCAAAGTTTTAAGGATTTTTGTGAATCGACTAAAACGAGTTTTTTATAGTCGTCAAGTTTAATTTTGCGATAGCTACTTTCTAATAATTTTTTCACTCTCAAAACTACTTTTTGTTACTTTTTTCTAAAATTAATTATCGATTGCAAAGCCTGCTGACTAAAAATTTAATTTAATAAATAATTATATCACGATTGAAACAATCCGAAGAAATCGTATCACTTAATGAAGGTACATCCAAAAGGTCACTATGTCTCTGGAGAATGTGAGATAAAGAAAAAAAACTACAAATTGAAGAATGAAGATTAAGAAATGGAATTATCTAATCTCGATATTTGACTCTGCAAAATTTTACTGCATGTAAAGGCGAAAAGCATGTACATACATATATACACTATATATATACAATTCTCGAGTATTTTGTTGAAAAAAAAGTCAAATAACACGTCTAGACTAGAGACGTTGAAGCTCCAGTATGACTGGCATGGAGGCGAGCGTCTTAATGACGATGTTAATTAATATATTCGAGACGACGACGAAGACGACTTAAGTCACGATGAATGCCGCGAGAAAATTAACATAAGTAAACTTTGCCTCGCCTGTATTAAGTAAGCTGACTAGAAGTGTTAATTTTCAGCTTAGGTCGCGCTCATTTCACTTCAACAGCCAATGAAATCGCGAATCTCATATCTTTTCTTTAATTTCAAATTCACTCGAGGATAATAATGTGAATTTTTAATGAAACTTGAGAGTTTAACAAACAAACCGAAAAAAACGGAATTGCAAGAGCACCTGGATTCATTTTATAATATCAAAACAAGCCGCTCCTCGCAATCAATATTCGGAGGTCTCAAGAAAGTAAATATTATAAACTTTTTTTCTTTTGCATTACGAAATCAATTACAATTTTTTTCTTATCATTCAACTTCCTTTTACAGAATTGAGACAAAAATTTTATTCTCTTTTTATCTGATTTTCAGACTTTTTTTTATAATCCTTATAAAAAAATCAAGGGAGTAACGAGTTTCAAATAAATCCATTGAACTTTTAAATTTTTTGCCGAAATATTGGAACCACAATTTTGAATTTTTAAAATCGGGCATTAAATAAAATTTTTGTTACAACATTGAATTAAATAAACAATTTTTTTTTGACTTTTTGTGTATTTTTAATCGACTAAAGCGTCATTTTTTGTGTCTTAAAGTCGATCCAATAATAAGTACATATATATAATAAAAAGTTTGAAAATTAAAAAATAATTCTCAGAAGTCGAGATAATTGAAAACTAAATTTGTCTTTTGCGCACAGATAAAATTATATCTAGGTGATCCATTTTAGATTTCTGAATTATAACAATACTCGAAAGTGTTATTTTTTTTTATTTGTGTTTTTAAAATCCATATTGCATCTTAAATTGGCAGTTAACCGAGATAAACAAACTGAGCTATAAATCACACTTGTCATTACTTCTGAGCGATGGATACTGAGAAAAGTCATTGTCAGCGGAATTGATGATCGAAGATACTCGTTCTTATAGTATCCGTCGTAAACTGCGTGATTTTGCAGGTGCTGAACTGCAAATTGTGGTCATTTGTTATGGGCTCTGAGTTCAGAAATCTCACTTCTCTGCCCTTTAATTTACTTCTTCTTATAACCCTCAGGTGCGTGATTTGCACTTGTTGGAGCAGAAAAAGGTACCAATTTTTATTTTTTCTTTCAATACTTTTATGCCTTCATCAAATTTCATCTTTTACACACACTTTTAGTACTTAATTTCGAATTATTGCAAAAAAAAAGAAAGAATATTTTTATTGTCATCAAAAGACGTGCGCTATTAAAATATCTAGAACGTAACCACAGTTGTTTTTTATTTTCCATACTGTATTTCATTTTTTGTTCTATAGAAATGCATTTTTTCTATATACATTGCTTTTTTATTGTTAGAAAAAAGGGATCAATTTTTTTTATTGTTAGAGAAAAATGATCTACTTCCTTATTTACAATAACAAAAATGACACAGGTTAAGAAAATCAGAGAAAAATCAGGAATCCATATTTTTTCACAGGACCAAAAAAATAGAGGATTTGGAAAAAAGTGGGGGTAAAGACCATAAAAAGGTGTTTTTGAGTATTTAACATTTTTATCTTTTTTAATATAATGAAATAGAAACTTTTGTAAGGAGTTGAATTAAAATTTAAATCGTAAACTACCAGACCAAAAAAAATTCAGGATTTTGAGTAAAGTAGGGGTAAAGACCCTGTAAAACATATTTTCTGGGTCTTTACCCTCACTTTTCTCAAAATCGTAATATGTTAGGTAATTTTAAGACTTGAGATCGTGATTAGAGGACAGAAATACATTGAAAAGCACTCCCATGTCAAAAAAATCAAAAACAATTTTCTCGAGTCCTTTACCCCCACTTGTTTTGAAATCTTTTATATTTTTTTTTGTCTTTCGTATATAGTTTTTAAAGTGTATCTTTCAAGTTTTAATTTAAGACTACATAGAAGTCTTTAAGACTCAAAGAAAATTTTTTGAAAATCCCCAAAAACAGGTTTTCTTAACTTTACCCCCACTTTTTTCAAAATCCTTAAGGGATTTTTTTAAAATACTTGAATTATTTATTGTTAAAAATTTTGAATTAAGAAATTATTAACTAAATACAAATTTTATGAAATTGAATTGAAATTAATTAAATTTGTTACAGAATTTCGTTACAGATTTTTGAAAGAATCGAATTTTGCATTATTTTTCTTTATGAATCACAATTTTTTTAACAACATTATTATTTTCTTTTAGAAAAAAGAAGAAAAATATTTGCACAATTCCTATTTTTAATTTTATTTTTGGAACAGGATTTTCCACAGGAATTAAGACAGTAAAAAATTTAAAATTTAAACCTTTTTTAAATTAAACAACTTATAAAAGTATTTTTTATAAAACATGAAGATATCGATTGTTCCGAGTCGAAGACTCGGAGTGATCGATTTCTTCATGTTTTCTAATAATTAAAAGATGACCGAGAGATAAAATCATTATTTTATATTAAAAGAATATTGTTACTGTAACATCATGAAAATTATTTTCATCATTTTAATTCAATTATTATTTTTTAGAATTTTAAATTATTTTTTATAAAAATAATAATTGAATTCCTTAAAAAAAAATTTATTAGTTAATTTTTTTCTAAATAATTAAATTCCTGTAAAAATTTTATTTTTTAAAAAAATTGAATTTTTGGGAGGAATTTTATTAAAATTTCTTGAATAATTGAATTGCTTCGAAGAAATTTATTTTTTACGAAAATAATTGAATTGTTTCAAAGATATTTACAAACATTTTTGACAATAATTGTATTCTTACGAAGAATTTTATATATTTTACGAAAATAATTGTATTCTACGATCAATTTTATTATAATTTTTCCAATTTGTAAAGCATTTTAACAAAATTTTTTGAATAATTGAATTCTTTTTGGGAAATTTTATTAAAATAGTAGATATTGAAAATCATTGAAATTAGAAAAATTTTTGAAAATAATTGAAATTTTTTTTAGATTTTTTGAAAAAAATTGAATTTTTGCAAAGAATTTTATTAATTTTGAAAATAATTAAATTCTTGTGATTAATATTGTTATTTATAAAAATAATTCAATTTTACAATGAATTTTATAAAAATTGCTGAATATAATTAAATTTCGGCGAAGAATTTTGCTATTATTTATAAAGGTAATTATAAAATGTTGACGAAAATTTTTTTTTGTTATAAATATTTGAATTTCTGGAAAGAATTTTAATATTTATTAAGATAGTTGAATTCTTCCAAAGAATTGCGTTAAAATAATTAATAATAATTAGAAATTTTATTTCATTATTTATGTTCAATTTAAGTTATTTGATAGAAATATTTCGAAAAAGTGATAAAAATTGTTCAAAGTTTGCCACAAAAATAAATAATTTTAATTTAAATAATTTCTATTAATCTTTCTGAAAAAAATTAGTTGCATAGAATTTTTAATTAAAAGTATGAAAAATTCAAATTTCCAAAGATTTTAATTTGAAACCTTTACAAAGTTTAATTATTTCTAAAATTGTAAATTATTAGTAACTTTTCCAAAATTCAACTATTATCTAAAACTTTAACTGAAATTAATTTTTAAATTAATTTTTATTAGAAAATTCTATGAGAATACAATTATTTAAATACAAACATAAATAATTTATTGAATAATTGAATTTCTCTTAAAATTAAATTTGTGTACGTAATTTTATTGAAAAAGTTTTTAAATAATTGAATTTTTTTTGGGAAATTTTATTAAAATAGTTATATTGAAAATAATTGAAATTAGGACAAAATTTTTTTTGACATTTATGAAAATAATTGAACTTTGGAGAAGAATTTTGTTATTCATAAAGATAATTGGGATTTTTACAATAATTTTTTTCAAATTTTGAACATAGTTGAATTTTATAAGAAGAATCTTATTTTTTTATGAAAATAATTGAATTTCTGCAATTATTTGTAATTTCTCCAATATTGAATTTTCTTTAGTGTTTTCAACAAAAAGTTAAATTAGAAAATTTTTAAATTCTATTATTTTTAAAATTGCTAATTTTATTTTTAAAAAAAGGCAGTAAGAAGTTAGTCGCGTGCTTTTGCGCGCAAATTGTTGCTAGTTTTAATTTAATAATTAGTAAATAATAATACAATTATTGAAAAAGTGACAACTAAATATATTCATAATAATATAAAATTATAAATACATAAATTACTGTGGTTTTTTTCATGTAATACTAAATGAATAATATTTTGAAACAAATTATTTATTTTCGTGACAAATATTTTTTGTGTAATTATAAATTATGCATAATTAAACTGAGATTAAAAAAATTACTCATCATTTTTCAGAAATAAAATAATTTCCCACCTTGTTCACTAATTAAGTGTCAAAAGTAGAGTGCAAAAGAGAGAGATAGAGAGAAAAATAAATATATATTTTCAATATGTAAGTTGTAAGATATATATTATTACAAACATTGTAAGAGCGTAAAAGGTCTCGCAATCGGCAAAGTGCTCTCGACATTGTCGCAAATCAATAGGATATAAAGAGCCTAAGAGAAAAAGTAACTGAACAGTTGCCCGTATAGGGTTTTGCTGTGTTGAATAATACCGAACACTCGATTTGTATGCTATTAGTAAATAACAGATCTAAGATCGCTCGACATTATTCTCTTTGGTGAGTCGTTAATTTTAGAAAATCGCTCGTAAAGATGATCATTCAACATCAGCTCATCAACCCTTTTCTTATTTTATATACATCTTTTCATATATATACGATCAGTTAAGTTGAAATAAAAATATTTAACACATATATTTCGACGTCAAATGGTTTATATATATGTTGCAAATACTCTATGGAAATATTTTACACTCGCATGTTTGAAAAACACATTTTCTGTTTTATATTATGTTTGTGTGTGAATGTGTGTTTATATAAAGAAGACATATTTTTACGCAAAAAGATATTTTGTTTCTTCGTTCGTTATTCAATGAATGTGCAATTTTCGCAATAAAGTTATGTTTCAGTTGTGCGTGATGAAGTTAGATATCTTCTGATTAGTTTTTATTTATTAAATGTTTCATAGTGTATACAATTCATACTGTATCTACTTTATGTGTATTAACAATTGTGTAAATTTTAAATAGATAAAATTTCTATGTATAATAAGAAAGAAAAATTGTTCTCATCTTGATGAATATCATTTGCGAAATATTTCATAATCAGACATTACTTTTCCCACTTGCAAATGCTCAATTTAGAAATAGAAAATACAAAATAGTACCAAAAGTGTCATAAAATATTCGTAATAGTTGCAAATAGTCGAAAATTATTTATTTTAAAATAATATTTTTTATGTGAATGAAAAGCGTTAAAAATGTGCATTAAGAACAAAATTTAAATTATTCTCACAATAACATTTTTTGCATTTTATAATTATAAAAAAGTTTCTATGAGGGATAAAATCGTTGTTTAATTTCTCCACTTGAGAACGCCAAGGTCATCACCAGGTGGCGTGGAATCTGGTTTTGACAACCGAACTGCCATCTAGCGGTGACCTTGGCGTTCGCAGGTGGAGAGTGGCTTCTCCATATTGAATCTTATAATCTTCGTCAATATTCGTAATTTTTAAATTACATATAATCAGATATTGAATATAGAGTTTAAAAATTAATATAAACGGATTTCAAATTTTAATTAGCGATATTTCTGGACTTTACAATTTTTTAGTCTTGGAATTAATTATTCCACTGAATAAATTAATACTTAAAATCTGGGTTCAAGAAATAGTAGAATTAGTGGACATTTTGATTCAATGAAAATGGAATTAAAAAATTCAATGATTTGTGAAATTTATTATTTATGAAATGAAATTAAATTATATCCAGTCGAAAACGTGATGGAACCCTAAACGGAAATTATAATCGGATTTCCGATGGAATCTCCAGGGAGGAAGAAACTTTCCGAGAAGGATTTTTTTTTCTTTCTTTTTTTCCGATTAGATTAAAATGTAAAAATGATAATTTAAATGGATTGGGAATAAATAATTTTTGGTGCGATGATTTAAGTGGGGAGATTTTGCAACTGTTGGGGAGTGCAAGGTGCACTTTGTCTCAACAGTGTGCGCCGTGCATAATAGAGGTTAGCCGCAGGATGGTAAATCAAAAGACGCCATGCGGGCGTAGTTATATACATGATGGAAGATTAGTCTGGCATTGTGCGATCACCGAGGTGATTTATGAATTATCATTCACGAAAACATAAGAAGTTGGATGACTATCCTCAAATGCTACCATTTTCCTACTAAATAACTTATAGTACTTTTCGATTTTAATATCTATTAATTATTATAATAATTATTATAATATCTGTACCTATTTTAGATACCCCTATTTAGCACGAATTATTTTCAACTCCAGATAATTAAGAATGAATCTTAAATAAAAGAAAAATTTCTTTAAACAGTTTCTTTAAACAATTTCTTTATTAACAGTCGATAAAACATTAAGAGCAGGTGGGAGAAAAAATGATTTCTTAAATTACTTCTCATTTAAAATGAAAAGAATATTTTGGGTCGAGAGTAATTAGTTGTTTTTTTGCTGTTAAAATATCAATGTAATAATTAATATTTAATTTAATAAATTATTAAAACATCTATAATATTTTAACTAATATAAAAAGGAATTGAATAAGTTTTTGGCTATTTAACAAAAAATTTTCCCTAAATTGCTATTTTTATTTTTTATTTATTATTTTTTCGACTAGTGACATTATGGAAAAATTCTAGTTCAATTAATTAAGTTTATCCTACAATCTGAACAGGAAACAAGAGAGTTCTTCTTTCTGATAAAAAAAAACGAATCAGTATAATTGGAATTGGGATCATTTAGGAGTAAAAGGCCCTAAAAGCACTTTATCTATAACCAAATTATTCATCAGCTAGGCGTTTGTATGGTACCTGTAGCAGAGAAGAGAAGTCAGATAATGCGTTGCTTACACCAAGATGCGATAGTGCCTTTTGATATATGAGGCCACACACAAAGCGCGTAACGGAATCTAAATTCAAATATATATATAGCTTTCCTGTGCAAGAACACAGAGTTTTGTACCTACTTTAAAAAAATTGTTCCAGTTTTTTATTTGTTCTTTTAATGCGATCTTTGCTCGAAATACACTGAAATTTTTTTGGTAAGATAATAATTTAATTTTTATTACTCGACTTAAAAAACTATGAGGTTAAATGTCTTTTTTGTTTGCCTCATAAACTATGAAATTGCCAAGAAATCTAATACAAAACCTTCAATTTTTTCTATTTCCGACAATAATTTCTTTTTAAATAATTTAATTCTTGAAGCACTATCATAAAATCATTCATTATAAATTATTTAATGAATAATTTTACTTAAAAATTTCAAAATTAATTGGATTTCAAAAGCATTGCGTTTACAATCATCATATAAATAGATGAACTTCAAAGGTTTCAATATCAATTTTTAATTAATTTAAAGTTTTAAATAGGAATTTTAAGAACAACTGATTACAGATATTTAATTATTTTCAAAAGTGATAAACTTCTTCGCTTAAATTCAATTATGTTCAAAATTTCTTTTAAATTCTCGTCAAAAATATCAATTATCTTTATAAATAATAAAATTCTTCTCCGAAATTTAATTATTTTCAAAAAATTTAATGAAATTCTTGGCAAAATTTTAATTATTATCAAAAATTTTTCTCATTTCAATTATTTTGAATATCTACTATTTTAATAAAATTTTCACAAATATTCAATTATTTCAACCAAATTTTAATAAAAATTTCACAAGAATTCAATTACATACCAATTTTTTATAAATTTCTTTGCTCTAATTCAATTATTTCGAAAAATTTAAATCAAATTTTTTTTTAAATTCTATTATTTAAAAAAAGTTTTGACAAAATTCTTTACAAGATTTAGTTAATAAAATAGCAATTTTAATAAAATTTCCCTATACAATTTAATTATTTTCAATTATTTTCATAAATAATAAAATTTTTCTCCAGAATTTCATTATTTTAAAAAATTTTATTAAAACGCTTTATAAATTTGAAAAATAATAATAAAATTGACCATAGAATACAATTATTTTCGTAAAATATATAACACTCTTCCTAGGAATACAATTATTGTCAAAAATGTTTGTAAAAGTCTTTGAAACAATTCAATTATTTTCGTAAAAAGTAAAATTTTTTAAGCAATTCAATTAATTAAGAAACTTTAATAAAATTTTTCCCAAAAATTCAATTCTTTTAAAAAATAAAATTTTTTACAGGAATTTAATTATTTAATAAAAAATTTAATAAAATTCTTCCTTAGATTTCAATTATTTTCAATTTTTTAATGAAATTTCTCAATAAAATTTAATTATTTTCAAAAAGTTTTAAAAAATTCGGAGAAATTCAATTATTTAAGAAAATTTTGTTAAAATGCTTTATAAATTTGAAAAATTGTAATAAAATTGATCATGAAATAGAATACAATTATTTTCCTAAAATATATTTAACACTCTTCCCAGGAATACAATTATTGTCAAAAATGTTTGTTAAAATCTTTAAAACAATTCAATTATTTCCGTAAAAAATAAAATTCTTCGTGGCAATTCAATTATTTAAGAAATTTTAATAAAATTCTTCACAAAAATTTAATTCTTTTCAAAAATAAAATTCTTCACAAGAATTCAATTATTTAAAAAAACATTTAATAAAATTCTTCGTTAGATTTCAATTATTTTCAATTTTTTAATGAAATTTCTCGATGGAATTTAATTATTTTCAAAAAGTTTTTAAAAATTTGGAGAAATTCAACTATTTAAAAAAATTTGTATAAAATTCTTCACAAGAAATTACTTATTTTTATAAATAATATTTTTCTCCGGAATTTCATTCTTTAAAAAAATTTTTAATAAAATTTGTTGCAAGAATTTAATTATTTTCATAAATAATAAAACTTATCACAGAATTCAAATTATTTTTTATACAATTTTAAATAAACTGAAAGAAAATTGCATTTGTTCTTAAAATTACTTTTTAAATTCGCCGAATTCAATTATTATAAGAATTCAATTATTTTTAAAAATTTTGGTAAAATTCGTCATAAAAATTCAATTTTAAGAAATATTCAATTATTTAATACATTATTTATCTTTCTATTGAAATAATTGAATTCTCGAAAAATGTTCTAATAAAAATTGATTAAAAAATTAATTTCACTTGAAATTTTAAATTATAATTGAATATTGAAAGTATAGGTATTATTGGGTGAATTTTTAGAAATAATTGAATTTCAAAAAGGGTTTAAATTAAAATCTTTGAAAATTTGAATTAATAGTTAATTCTCATGATATAAAATAATCATTTTATCACTCTGTCGTCCTAAATTTATTATAAAACAGAAAGTAATCAATTACTCCGAGTCGAAGACTCGGAGTGATCGATTTCTTCATGTTTTATAACAATATTTTTAAAGTTGATTAATTTCAAAAAGGTTTGATTTATTCTTCAGGGTCAGGTGAAAAAGTCAAAATTTTGTCTGGAAATGAGGGGAAAAACAAAATTAAATTTTTGTAGCAACCCTGTAAATCTTTGTTTAGATCGCGTCACATTACTTTGAATCCAAAAATATCAATTCAATTTTAGATTTTAAAAAAACTACTTGAAATACATTTAAAAAAATGTATAAATCCGTTTAAAAATTATCGCGGGAAAATTATTAATAAAAAACCAATAGTTTTTTAGTTTAAAGGAAAAATATATTTTTTTTTTTCAAGAAACTTTTCCAGAAACTAATTTCTGTTAGAATGTCGTAGTAATAGATAGGTAATTAACTCATTACAACAACTACCATCTGTTTATTACAAGATTCACATAAATTGCGATAAGGGCACTTCTCATTAATTTTAATAAATGACGAAGGAAACATTCTAGATTAAAAGCTTGGAATTTTCTTAATTAAATGTTGCTGTGAATAAATTAGCACGTGGAGGATAATCAGGATTGAAGATAACGCGCGCCACGTAATAATGCAATAAAGATCTCGGAGATTTTGATCAATGACGTAGCTTTAAGTCGCACAGCGGAATTTGCGGTAGCAAAAGAGAATTGCAGAACTTAAATTGTTACACGACAGCAGCAGGCGCATATAATACACACACACACACACATAGGGACTTAGTGAATTTATACAATTTCCATATAGATCTCTCTCTCCCCCTCCTACCATCCCCCCCCAAAAAAGGAATAATAAAATAAACAACACCCCAAAAAGGCAGGTGAAATTTGAACATTTCGGAAGTCTCCATTTCGTGTTTCAAGGTCAATAAGAAAGGAATTCCCCTCTTCGATAGTTTAAATCGAATTCTGCTCGAAGAATTTTTCATAAAATTCCATCGCTTCTTGCTTGGGGAAAAAGGGGAAAAATTCAACCGATTTGCCTTGTTGGTAGCCCCAAAAAGAAGTTCTTGTAACTTTTAACGGGGTTTAAAAAGAAACAAAAGAAGCAAAAAAAAAAAAGAAAAAAGAAGCTGTTGGTGGTAAATTTATTGATTCGGTACTAGAGAAGTATTGAAACGAGAGAAAAAAAAGAGAGAGAGAGAGAGAGAAAAGCGGTAAATTCGTTTTGTTATTTTATCGAGCAGATAATAGAAGTACGAAGAGCGAACTGGGACCACCTTGTGGCTACAAATTGCATTGTTCGGTGATGCTGGTGCCATCCTTGTTTCCTAATGGCCTGTCCACTAAGGTCCGAGGACCACCAGGAATACACGTGTCCTCCAACGTCCACCACCTCTCCTTGTAAATCCTCAAAGCAATTCTCACAAGTATTTCAGAGTCGGATTAATTATTCAAGTGTCTCGCTCACTTTGAACGGAATAGCATATGCAATTTATTTTGCAGTATTTTCTTATTTCAACCATACCGCCGCACAAGTTCATTTTCAGGGTTGCCACAAGAATTTCATTTTCTTTTCCCCTCACTTTTTTCTGATCTCCAGAAAAAAATTTTCATTTTTTCCCTGACCATAATGAATTGTTCTGATACACTCGAAAAATTATTAGATATACTCAAAAAATATTCTTTCACATTTATTGAAAAAATCGATCGATTTAATCGTTTTTTATGATAATTAAGGATGACAGAGTGATCAAATCATTATCTTATAATTTATATAAGACTATTTTTACTCTAACTTCTTCAAAAGAATTCAATTACTTAAAAACTTGGTGAAAAAATTCTTTACGAGAATTCAATTTTAAGGCACCCGCCCGTATCAGAAAATCCAAAATTTGAAAATGGTCAAAAATAAAAATTCATAACTTGAAAATTTTTTTACCAAAATTCATTGCCTTGGTCAGAAATTAAAAAAGAAATAAAAGCTCTTGAAAATGTGACTATTGCAATTTTTTTTTTTGAGAACTTTTAATAGCCAGCGTCCCCACCCGCCCGTATCAGAAAATCAAAAATTTGAAAATGGTCAAAAATAAAAAGTCATAACTTAAAAAATTTTCTACCAAAATTCTTTGTCTTGGTCAGAAATTAAAGAGGGATAACAGATCTTTAAAATATGACAATTACGAATTTTTTTTGTGAACTTTTAATAGCCAGGGTTCCCATCCGCCCGTATCAGAAAATCAAAAATTTGAAAAAAGAAAAATTCATAAATTGGAAAATTTTAAACCAAAATTATTTGTCTTGGTCAGAAATTAGAGAGAGATAGAGGCGCTTTAATTTGTGACCTTTGCTAGTTTTTTTGCTGAACTTTTAATAGCCAGCGTCCCCACCCGCTAGTATCAGAAAATAAAAAATTTGAAAATGGTAAAAAATAAAAAGTCATAACTTAAAAAATTTTTTACCAAAATTCTTTGTCTTGGTCAGAAATTAAAGAGGGATAACAGATCTTTAAAATATGACAATTACGAATTTTTTTTGTGAACTTTTAATAGCCAGGGTTCTCATCCGCCCGTATCAGAAAATCAAAAATTTGAAAAAAGAAAAATTCATAAATTTGAAAATTTTATACCAAAATTATTTGTCTTGGTCAGAAATTAGAGAGAGATAGAGGCGCTTTAATTTGTGACCATTGCTAGTTTTTTTGCTGAACTTTTAATAGCCAGCGTTTTTGTTACAATTTAAAAAAAAACTTCTCTACAAGATTCAGTTTTTTTTTAATTTTAATGAAATTTTTCGAAAGAATTCAATTATTCTAAAGAATTATGGTACAATTCTTTATAAGAATTAAATAATTTTTAATACAATTTTAATCGAATTCCATGAAAGAATTCAACATTTTTTGAAAATAATTGAAATTTCTAAATAAATGTTATTATTTGTGAAAATAATTGAATTTTAGGGGAGAATTTTATGAAAATGTTTTTAAATAATTAAATTCTGGAAAAAAATTCAATTATTTGTGAAAATAATTGAATTTTAGTGAAAAATTCAATTATTTGTAAAAATAATTGAATGCTTGCTAAGAATGTTATATTACTTAAAATTTTGCATAATTTATCATACTAATTAAAGTGTTTCGAGGAATTTAATTAAAATTGCATTTAAAATAATTGAAATTTTATAAAGAATTTTATTTAAACTTTTGAGAATAATTGAAATCTTTAGAGAATTTTTATTAAAATTGTATTCAGAATAATTACATTTTTAAGAAGAATTTTATTATTCGTGAAAATAATTGAATTTTAGGGAAGAATTTTATAAAAATGTTTTTATAATTGAATTCTGATGAAGAATTCAATTATTTGTAAAAAGATTTGAATGCTTGCCAAGAATTTTATATTACTTGAAATTTTGAATAATTTATCATAATAATAATTAAAATGTTTCGAGGAATTTAATTAATAATTGCATTAAAAATAATTGAATTTTTCTAAAGAATTTTATTTAAATTTTGAGAATAATATTGAAATCTTTAGAGAATTTTTATTAAAATTGTCTTCAGAATAATTACATTTTTAAGAAGAATTTTATTATTTGTGAAAATAATTGAATTTTAGGAAAGAATTTTATTAAAATGATTTTAAATAATTGAATTCTTAGGAAAAATTCAATTATTTGTAAAAATAATTGAATGCTTGCAAAAAATTTTATATTACTTAAAATTTTGCATAATTTATCATAATAATTAAAGTGTTTCGAGGAATTTATTTAATAATTGCATTCAAAATAATTGAATTTTTCTAAAGAATTTTATTTAAACTGTGAAGAATAATTGAAATTTTCTGAGAAAGTTGATTAAAATTGTATTCAGAATAATTACATTTTTGTGAATTTTATTATTTGTAAAAATAATTTAATTTTAAGGAGGAATTTTATAAAAATGTTTTTAAATAATTGAATTTTGGAGTAAAATTCAATTATTTCTAAAAATAATTCAATTTTTACAAAGAATTTTCTATTACTTAAAATTTTGCATAATTTATCATAATAATTAAAGTGTTTTCAGAAATTTAATTAAAATTGCATTCAAAATAATTGAATTTTTATAAAGAATTTTATTTAAACTGTTAAGAATAATTGAAATTTTCTCAGAAGTTTGATTATATTGTATTCAGAATAATTACATTTTTGCAAAGAATTTTATTATTTGTGAAAATAATTGAATTTTGGTGAAAAATTCAATTATTTGTAAAAATAATTGAATGCTTGCAAAATAATTGAATTTTTCTAAAGAATTTTATTGAAACTTTTTTTATTAAAATCTTTAAAGAAATTTTTATTAAAATTGTATTCAGAATAATTACATTTTTGCTAAGAATTTTATTTTTTTTTAAAATAATTGATTTATTGCGAAGAATTTTATAAAAATTGGTAAATAATTGAATTCTTGGATAATTTAAATTATTAATGAAAATAATTAAATGTTTTGCGTAGAATTTTACGGAAATTTTTTATCATAAACATTGAATTCTTTTAGAAAATTTTATAGGTATTAAAAATCATCGAATTGAAAAAAATATCTGAAATTAATTGCGATTTAATTTTTACAATTGAAATTATCCACAAATAAATATATATGACAATCATCGAGTTGTATATTCATTAATTGAATGTATACTCTTCGAAATATAAATAAGCAGTAAAGGGAAATTGTTTAATAGAAAAATTAGTAGAATTATTATTGCTGTGCAGCTGTCTTTTAGATTTCAATGAATTTCAGCGAAATACATTGGAACCTGTTTATATGAGTATATATATCTAATTAAAGTTCCATTTTAATGATTCTATTTTATGTGTATCATTAATTATCAATTTTTTTCGTCCACTGACGTATTGATCGTTTTACAGTTAATTTTCTGGCAATTAAAATTGATGTGTTGATTAATTACTATCAAGGTTGAGTGTCAAAATTATCTATTTTAATTAACCATGAATCCTCTAATGGAAAAGATTTATTTTCTCTAAAATTTTTTTCTCATAATTTCACTATTAGAGTTTTTATCAATTAGGTATTATTATTGAATTTACTTTCCTTTTTCGCTTTTTTCTGCTTTTTTAAATTTATAATTTGATATCGTATATGATTCTTGTACTCCATTCGCTTCATTTCGTTTATGAGCGAATTTTCATGCCATCTAGGCGGTAATTTAGTGAACTAAATTGGCGCGAAATTCAAAAAGAGAAAAATTTAATTTTTTAATATTATAAAGAAAATATAAATTATAGCAAAATTTCGAAAGAAGCTAATGAAAGAAAATTGTTTCTGACCTCACTTAACACAATTAGAGTGTTTAATATTTCATTAAATATCAAATAAAAAATTTGAATTTTCCATAATTGATCCCCAATTTGAATACAGTGTTTTACTCTCTCGTAAAACGAGAAGAAAGTATACACATGGAAAATAATGAATGTCGAACGTTCAATCGTTCAGCACTTCTGTTGAATGATTAACATCCAGAATTGATCGCTTGACATTTATTTTTAACGTGGTGAGCTTTCTCGTATATATATGTCCCATGTGAAATGATTACGCACGCATTGAGAGAATATATTTTGCATATGTACAGTATTTTGAAATTTTCTTCAAGATCACTTTTACTTTCTCTAAATCTTTACGATTCGCTCATGTAATTTTAACACCATCAATATAAACATATGAGTATCAAAAAAAAAGTTAATAAGAAAGTGTCAATTTGTCAATGACTGTACGGAAAGCTTTAAAGAAAAATAATTGTGTGCTGCTGACAAAAAAATTTTGTTACACATTTTAGTTGAGATAATAAGATTTGTGTCGTCTCAAATATAAAAAAATCATAATGTCTATAAAACATTTTCATGGCACTACTAACAAATTTTTTTTTGAGCTGAACAATAACAAGATTTTTGTTGTTCCAACTTTAATAAACATTTTAATTTATTTTTCACATTGTATTTTGAAAAGTAGATGAAAGAATAATATTTTATTATTATTACTATTATTATTACTATTTGGAACGAAAGTGAATATAATTTTGTTGCGCTGAAAAACTTATTTGTATGGTGAAAAGGAAGCGTCGCGGGTCTTTAAACGATTGGTAACTACCAGACAAACCGCACTACTGTAAATGGTAGCAGTTTGCAATCATCATAATTCTCGAGGTTGGTCTTCCGCCTGTTATATACAAGGTTCCTTCCAGCGACCACGACAAGAACCGCAGAACCGTTTTGTTCCTTATTACATGGTCTCTTTCGCCTTTCTTTCCCTTTTCTATTTCCGAAAATAATCTCCCGCTTAAAAACTGCAGTAGTTCCCACCGTGACGTTACTTCGTCATCTTAAGGCAAAATATTTTTTTCATTTCTACAATATAAAACTAGCGATATATCCCGAGTGAAATAAGATAAGATTTCACTTGTAAGCTAATATATGAGTGTCTCCAATTTTTAGATGATGATCGAGATTTAGAATCTATCAACAATAGTGCTCTTTGACAATTAATTTTTGTTAAAAACATTATTGTTTTTGCAGGAGACATATGATTAATCATTTGAGGAACACGTTGCAATAAATAAACAAATTGTTAATTAACAATTGGAATTTTAAAAAACCCTAAAATAAAAAAAAGAGATTAAAATCAACCTTCTAACTAACAAAATAGTACTCTTTAAATTTGAATCAGTCAGTGCTGCCAAATTGGAAGATTTTTCTTCAAATCTAAAGAAAATTAAATAAATCTACAATGTTTGAAGAATTTCAAGAAATATTTTAAAAACTTAAAGATTTTTTGAAAATTTTGCAAAGGCTGTGTATATATCAAGTAATAATAAAAATATTTATAAACATTTAAATAATATAAATAAACCATTTTTTAAAGATAAATTATAATTTTTTTTCTTTACATTCTTATGATTATAATAATAAATGTAATAATTATTAATGACTATTGTAAATATTACTGTTCCATTTATTATTTTGCAAATTAAAAAATTTTATATTTTCAAATATAAACATTCATTTTTGAATAATTTCAGATTCAAAATTTAAAAAATTCACCTATTGACTACAATTAAAATTTAATTTAATTAATTTAATTTAATTTAATTTACTATTCTTGTTTATTATTTTCAAAAATGTTAATAACATTTTTCGCAAGAATTAAATTATTTAAAAAAAATTTTAATAATAAAAATAAGGTTATTTTCAAAAATTTTAATAAAACATTCTTTGGAAGAATTCAATTATTTTTATAAACAGTAAAATTCATTGCAGGAATTCAATCATTTTCAAAACAATTTTAATAAAATTTCACGAAAAGATTCAAATATTTTTAACAAATTTTAATAAAATTCTTGTTAAGAATTAAATTATTTTCAATAATTTTAATAACATTATTTGGAAAAATGTTATTTGGAAGAATGACATTCTTTTTATAAACAATAATATAATTTTTGCGAGAATTCAATATTATTTTCAATACAATTTTAATTAAATTTTCTCGAAAGAGTTCAATTATTTGAATAATTTGATTTAAATTATTTTTTATAAAAATAATTGAATTCCTTAAAAAAAACTTAATTGCTTATAAAAATAATTGAATTCCTGTGAAATTTTTATTGTTTATGAAAATAATTAAATGTTTGCATACAATTTTATTAAAAGTTTTTTTTAAATAATTGAATTCTTTTTGGGAAATTTTATTAAAATAGTAGATATTGAAAATCATTGAAATTAAAAAAATTTTTGAGAATAATTGAAATTTTGCAATGAATTTTATTACTTTTGAAAATAATTTAATTTTGCTCTTCATTTATAAAGATAATCGAAATGTTGACAATTTTTTTTTAGATTTTTTGAAAAATAAATTGAATTTCTGCAAAAAAGTTTATTAAATTTGAAAATAATTAAATTTTTGTGATGAATATCGTTATTTATGAAAATAATTGAATTGTACAATGAATTTTATAAAAAATTCTAAATATAATTGAATTTTGGCGAAGAATTTTGCTATTTATAAAGATAATTAAAATGTTTACGAAAAAAATTTTTTTTTTAAATATTTGAATTTCTGGAAGGAATTTTAATATTTATTAAGATAGTTGAATTCTTTCAAAGAATTGCGTTAAAATAATTAATAATGACTAGAACTTTTATTTCATTATTTATGTTCAATAATTTAAGTAATTTTAAGCTTTATGAAAAAAATTAGTTGCATAGAATTTTTAATTAAAAACGTATGAACTTTAACTGAAATTAATTTTTAAATCAATTATAAAAGTATTGTTATAAAACATGAAGATATGGATTGCTCCGAGTCGAAGACTCGGAGTGATCGATTTCTTCATGTTTTCGAATAATTAAAGATGATTTATTTCTAGAAATTTAAATTATTTTTTATGAAAATAATTGAATTCCTTAAAAAAACTTTATTATTTATAAAAATAATTGAATTCTTGTGAAATTTTTATTATTTATGAAAATAATTAAATGTTTGCATGCAATATTATTAAAATTTTTTTAAATAATTGAATTCCTTTTGGGAAATTTTAATAAAATAGTAGATATTGAAATTAATTGAAATTAGAAAATTTTTTGAAAATAATTGAAATCTGGACAAGAATTTTTTTGATATTTATGAAAATAATTGAACTTTGGAGAAGAATTTTGTTATTTATAATGATAATTGGGATTTTTACGAGAATTTTTTTCAAATTTTGAACATGGTTGAATTTTAGAAGAAGAATTTTATTTTTTTTTTTTGTTGAAAATAATTGAATTTCTGCAATTATTTGTAATTTCTCCAAAATTGAATTTTGTTAGTTTTTTCAACAAAAATTAAAATTCTATAACTTTTGAAGTTGCTAATTTCATTCAAAAAAGGCAGTAAGAAGTTAGCCGCGCGAATTGTTGCTCGTATTAATTTATTTCTTTAAAATTGTTTGTGAAATTTAATTCCATTTATCACATTTTAGAAAAAATTGTAACCAAAATCTGAAGAAATTTTTTTGATTAGTTTAAAGATTTCTGAAGAGAAATAAGAAAAGTTTGAAGATTTGTCGTTTTAATCATCTGGCAGCACAATCAGTTAAAAATCATAGTTTTAACTGACAATTAGTGACTTACTTTTTGCTTCTGAATCAGTTAAATATAACTGATTTTCAGTGAAAAAATAACTAATTTTCAGTAAAAAAAAAAAATAACCGAAAAATTAGTTAAACTTGACTACAATTGAATCAGTCAAAAAAATATACTGAAACATCAGTTATTTTTAACTGATTCAGATCTAGAGAGTAGTCACAACAGCAATGCAACTAAACTTTAGTTAATTTGCTAATTTACCGCGTTATTTAATTTAACTTGATATAATTAAAATGAAATAAAAATTCACTCCAGAAACGTTATACTTTGGCAAAAGTAGTTTGCTCCCTGAAGTATAAAAGAGTATAAGAAATGTTACAATGATCTGTCTCAAGATCTTGGCTTTATTCGTACGATTTCTCGAGCAGTCGCGCGTAAACCGATCCGCTGTTAGATGGGAGCAAATGACAACGCGTGCTTTGCATGTCGAGAGAAGCTTCCATGCTAACCGCGGGAGTAAATAAGGCGGAATCTGCACGTCGCATTGTTTGACTTCCCGGACGGACGTCTAGGGCGACGGTAAAGGGACCGACTGGCGGCAACGACAAGACCGCGAGAGACGGTCGCGGCTGATTTGCCAAGACACTCTTGTGCCTCCTCAGAAACCATCCTCTAGATGCACGATGTCTTTTCCTTCTCCTTTGCAATTTCTTTTTCTCTCTTTTTTTCAATTTTTTTTTTTTATTTTCAATCGCATGTACGTTGCATTTCACTTAACACATAATCAGATTAACATGAAATGCAAATAGACATTTTTTTCTTATTCATATATTATTGAATGGATTTTGTGGTGTGTATAACCCATGGGAGGCAATTTTTATTATACGTGCATTTGAATCGAAGCTGAGGTATTTTTAATTGAAATTTAGAAATTAAATTATTTAAAATCAAATAAGAGAACATTTTACTTAAAATGATAAATTAAATTTTTCATAACTATAAAATATGAAGATATCGATAACTCCGAGTCTTCGACTCGAAGTGATTGATTTCTTCATATTTTATAATAATTCAAGATGACTGAGCGATAAAATCATTATCCATTCAAATATTTACGAGAATTTTAAAATAAAATTCTTCTTTAAATCGGTTATTTTTAATAATTTTCGAAAAAGTTCTTTGACAATTTTCAAATCCATTTTGTTTACAATATTCAATTTAACGAAATTTCAATTATCCGTAAATTCTTCAATTAAATATATATTACTTTCTAAATCTGAATTAGTAAAAATATTTACTAATTGGAATTAGTGACTGACTTTTTGCTTTTGAATTAGTAAAGTTTACTAAATAAATAGTAATTTCTACTAAATTATTAGTGAAATTTACAAATTCAAAAGCAAAAAGTCAGTCACTAATTCAAATTAGTAAACATTTTTACTAATTCAAATTTAGAGAGTAGAAAATGAGAACGTTAAAAAATATTTAAAAAAATTCAATTAAACTTGTTCAAAAAAATTAATTTCAAAATTCAATTATTTTTTCTAAAAATTTACACTATATTGCTTTTAATATTCTTTAAATATTCTTTAATTCTTATCAAAAATTTTAACAAAAATTCATTTTTAAATCAATTTTTATTAGAAAATTCTACTGGAATTCAATTATTTAAATAAAAAAATAAATAATTTATTGAATAATTCAATGTTTATTAAAATTCACTTCCCATAAAGAATTAAATATTTCTTAAAATTGAATTTTTATGACGAATTTTATCAAAATTTTTAAAAATAATTGAATTCTTTCGGCGAATTTAAAAAGTAATTTTAAGAATAAATGCAATTTTTTCGAAATTGTATAAAAAATAATTTGAATTCTGCGATAAGTTTTGTTATTTATGAAAATAATTGAATTCATGCAACACATTTTTTTAAGAATTTTTTTAAAGAATTAAATTCTAGAGAAAAATATTATTAATTATGAAAATAAGTAATTTCATGTGAAGAATTTTATTCAAATTTTTTAAAATAATTGAATTTCTCAGAATTTTTAAAAACTTTTTTTAAATAATTAAATTCCATCGAGAAATTTCATTAAAAAATTGAAAATAATTAAAATCTAACGAAGAATTTTATTCAATTTTTTTTTAAATAATTAAAATCCTGTGGAAAATTTTATTTTTGAAAAGAATTGAATTTTTGGAAAGAATTTTATTAAAGTTTCTTAAATAATTGAATTGCTTCAAAGAATTTTATTTTTGTTGCGAAAATAATTGAACTGTTTCAAAGATTTTTACAAACATTTTTGACGATAATTGTATTCCTAGGAAAATTGTTATGTTTTATTAAAGTTTCTTAAATAATTGAATTGCTTCAAAGAATTTTATTTTTGTTACGAAAATAATTGAACTGTTTCAAAGATTTTTACAAACATTTTTGACGATAATTGTATTCCTAGGAAAATTGTTATGTGTACTTAAACCTATTTAAAATTTAAAATTTATTAAAAATTGATATTTTCTAAAATTTCAAATTGAAACCTTTGAAGTTCATCTATTTATGAAGATTGTAAACGCAACTCTTTTGAAATCCAATTAATTTTGAACTTTTTAAGTAAAATTATTCATTAAATAATTTATAAGTAATGATTTTATGATAGTTCTTCAAGAATTAAATTATTTAAAAAGAAATTATTGTCAGAAATAATATAAAAAAAATTCAATTAAACTTTTTCAAAAAAATTAATTTCGAAATTCAATAATTTTTTCTAAAAATTCACGCTATATGATTGTAACATGTTCATATAATTATTATTTATTTTTTCAGCAGAAATAAAAATGTTTTTAACGAAATTTATAAGCTAAAAGACCCAGGCTTTTATTTTTTTAAGAAAAGAAAGAGGAAAAATATACATGATTTTAAGTGTTCTAGGTTTTTTTTTTAATTTAAAGGGATAAAAAAGAGAACTAACTCTAATTCCAGATAACATTGTTAGGAAAAAATGAAAATAGATTTTAAAATTTTTTAACATGACTACGTTTTGAAATAAAACAAATATTATCCTTTTCGAAATATCACCCTTTTAAAAAACTATTTTTCGAAAAACATATTTACTATACAAACAGAGGGAAGTTTTTTAATAAAACTATTTCATTAATTGTTTTCAACACCCAAAGGTAGAATATTTCCATTTACAGAATATGAAATATATTTTCCAAAAACAAAAATTATTTAGTTAATTTGTTAAGAAATTCCATTAAAGCAGTCCGTTCCTGACTTGCATTTAGTAGTACAACAACATCGAGCGGAAGGAATGCAGTTTCGAGTTGCTTCCGATCTTTTTATCGGGTCAAGTGGAATTATTTAATTGGCGATACTCCCGTTTACTTTATCGAGTACGACGACAGCAATGTTCCATTCTGAAATCTGGAGCTGCAGTCTCGGCATCACATAAAACTGCTTAACGAGACTTATATTGTCAATTATGTTTCTGTTTGCCCGTAATTCCAATTGCAATCGTACCTAGAGGTGGTTGGCCTTGAGATCGAAACACTGATTCAGCAATTGCAATAAAGGTACAATTTACTCCCATTAGACCGCTACTCCCTCATTTACCACCCCCTTGCCCCCCCCCCTCTCTCTCTCTCTCTCTCTCTCTCTCTCTCTCTCTCTCTCTCTCTCTCTCTCTCTCTTTATAAACAAATTCTAATTTTCTTAATTTAATACGAATTCCAAATTACTTTCTTTTTCTTATTCAAAATCAAAAAGAAGAGAAGGAAAAAAAAATTTATTTTCAGAATAATAATGCCTGATATTTTTATATAAATTAATTTCTTCTTTTTCTTTTTGAAACCCACTTTATTTATCAAATTTATTAAATACAAGGAAATGTACATATATATTTTCACAATATGGTATTTCGCGCTTGTTATTTAGTGTCTAACTTATCGAAATATTTATAAATTATAATTAAGTCATATATTTATGAATTTATTCTTGCTTGTACATTAAATTTTTGAATTTTTTCACTCGGACGATTCCATCTCGTTTACGAGAGAATTTCCATGCCGTCTCGACGGCAACTTAGAGAACTAAAAAGGGCGCGAAATTCAAATTTAGTGAAACAAAAGAAAAAATAGGCTTCAATAATTTTACTATTTGAATCAAATAATGTTTGGTGTCTACTATTTTCGTTCAACAAACTTTCCGGCTTTGTCCTAATTTTTCACGGTTTTTTTTTCGTCAAATTTAAATTTATTTGATTTCGAACATAAATAAATCTGCAAATGGCTTCTAAATTTTTTTATTAGAGTTTTTATGAATAATTAAATTCTTTTGACAATTTTCATTAAATTTTCTGAAAATAATGTTTTTTTTTATAAATTTCAATTAAAAATTTGGAAAATAATTGAATTAAACAAAGAATTTTTTTTAATTTTTTAAAATAATCTTTTCTGTTCATAATTATAAGTGAAAATTTGATAAATTCTATTTTATTAAAATATATTGATACTAATTGAATTTCTACAAAGAATTTTACTCTTTATAAAAGTAATTGAATCCTTCCAATAAATGTTATTACATATAATTTATGAAAATAATTAAATGTTTGCGTAGAATTTTATTAAAATTTTTGAAAATAATTGAATGGTGGAGAACAATTTAATTATTTATAAAGATAATTGAAATTTTGTGGAGAATTTAATAAAACTTTTTAACATAATTGAATTTCTGCGAAGAATTTTATTACTTTTGAAAATAATTGAATTGTTTTTTAGAATTTTATGGAAATTTATAAAAATAATTGAATTCTAGTGATGAATATTTTTTAAAAATAAAATATTTAAAAGAATTTAGTAAATCTGAAACATTTTGCTATTTATGGAAATAAATTGAATTCTTGAGAAGATTTTTTTTTAAGTTTCAAGAAATTCTTTAAAAGAATTTAATTATTTTTTAATAAAATGTAAAGAAACTTCAATTATTTCAAAAATTTTCAATTATTTGTTTATAAAAATTCAATTATCTTGAAACAATAGAATTGAAAAATTTCAAATATCTTATTTTTTAGAATTTAAAAAGAAATTTGCAAAAATTGAATTTTATTAAAAAATTTTAAGTGTGTATCTTTTTTTAAATTAACTAATAACAATTTTAATTATTAATCTTTATCTTATCTTAATTATTAATTATTTATTAATTATTTAACTAAAAGACTTTGAAAATTTGATTTGTTAAAAAGTTTTTAATGAAATTCTTCAACAAATTTAATTATTTTCAGTTGAATTTTACCAAATTCCTATTAATTCGATAATTTTTTTAAAATTTATTTACATACTATATTTGAATCAGTGACTGATTTTTTTTTTAACTTATTCAAATTTAGAAAACAGTATAAATATCTATAAAAATTGAAATAAAAAGCGATTTTTAAATATAAATTAAAATAATAAAACTTTTTTTAATTTGGTGAAAAAATTCCCGGTTTTCCCGGTTAGTAGATAATTTTAATTAACATATAAATTTAATAATAAATTCCCTAATAAAAACTATTCGATACAAATAAATATTTATTTAATAATAGACAAGTAATCGCTTATTGAAATCAAATAAATTTGTTTTTAGTGTAGAATTTCTAATCTGAACTCGTAAGGAGAGAGAGTGAGAGAGAAAGAATGAGAGAAAGAGAGAGAGAGAGAGACAAAAAAATTAAAATGAGAGGAAGACTATACCCAAGAGTTAGCGAATGATTTTCAGATATATCTATAATAACCCAATGAATATTAATGGCAATAAATAATGCTTTATTGATAGCAAGTTGATTAAAACATTAAATTTCCGTATTCATCGTGAGAACAGAAATAAGAGAGAGAAAGAGGGAGAATATGCTTTTTTTTTTAGTGATTTTTGAGAGAAATTCATCTACTATAAGTGCATATAAGAAGTCCTCGTTTCAATTGAACGCTATCAGCAATAAATTAATAAAAAAATTTTTATCCAACGAAAACAATATGAAGCAGCAGGACACTAATGAGTTCTGAGGATTTATCCCATACGTCAATGTCCTGTGGGATGCCGTTGTATTTTCTATGGCAAACTAAAGGCGGAGAACCTATAAGAAACCTGTATACGACTTTAACCTCAGTGATCCCTAAGACTGTGCGCGCATCTACTTTCGCAAAAAGTGTGATGCATAAAATCGTGACCTTCAATTTGGCGAATCGCACCATTCCTGAGAAACTTTCCATTACTAACCAAACATTATGTGTGTTCTGGAAAATTCATGATCACTTCCTCCCAGTACTACTGTATTTCGAATATCGCAGACACTTCCTTATTTTTAGTGAGAAGAGAAACAATTCATTGATTTTTATTTAGGGGATGAATATTTTTCAGAGAGGAGTTCTCACTGAAAAATATTCGTCCCCTAAAGAATTTTTGAAACATTTTTGATAACCTAGCAAATTGCAGTGTTCTGCAACACTGCAATTTGCTAGGTTATCAAAAATGTATCAAAAATTCGTAAATTTCAAATAAACTAAATTTATTTTTATACTGCGAAGAAAATTATTTAATTCAAATAACAGTTTAAAAAAATTCTATTCGAAGACACACACTTCTGGAAAATATTTTCAACCCCTAATAAGAAAACCAAGGTTGCCACAGGTCAGGGACATCAGGGAAATTAGAATTGGTCAGGGAAAAGTCAGGGATTTTTATTAAAAGTACTGGAAAAATTTAAATTTTTAGAATTCATAAAAAAATTCTGAATTTCTGTGTCTTTCCTGTTTGCCTCCAAAACTATGAAATTACCACGAATTCTAATACAAAACCTTCAATTTTTTCTATTTCTGACAATAATTTCTTATTAAATTATTATCAAAAATTTGAATAAACTTCTTGGCAAAATTTCAATTATTTTCCATAATTTTATTCAACGATTTTCAAAAATTGACTATTTTAATAAAATTTCCCAAAAGAATTGAATTGTTTAAAAATGTTTTATAAATTTCTTGGCAATAATATTCTATTATTTTCGTAAATAATACAATTTTTTACGAGGATTTAATTATTTTCATATAGAAAAAAATATTCTTCGAAAAAATGTAATTATTCTGAAAATACCTCAATTTTAATGAAACTTCACTAAAGATTTCAATTACTTTCAAAAGTTTAAATAAAATTCTTTATAAAATTAAATAAAATTAAATTTAATTAAATTCATTTATTTTTATAGCAATTTAAATTATATTATTTAAAAACATTTTTATAAAATTCTTCCCAACCATTCAATTATTTTCACAAATAATAAAATTTATTGCAAAATTACAATTATTTGCGAAAATTTTAAATTCTTTCATGCAATTTAATTAAAATTGTAGTGAAAATTATTTAATTCTTATAAAGAATTGTATCAAAATTCTTAGGAATAATTAAATTTTCTCGAATAATTTTATTAGAATTTTAAAAATAATTGAATCTTATAGAGAAATTTTTTTAAAATTCTAACAAAAATATTAAATTCCTGCGAAATAATTTTATAAAAATTTTGTGATTATTTGAATTTCTGCGAAAATTTTGATATTTATGAAAATAATTTTATTAATTTTTTTTTTTGACTTTTTTAAATATTTTTCAAACTAATTGAATGTTTGCAATAATTTTTATTATTTTACGAAAATATTTAAATTCTTGCTAAAAATTTTATTTAAATTTCTGAAAGTAATTGAAGATCTGCAGAGAATTTTGTTATTTTCTAATACATGTTTAATTGAAGAATTTCCGAATAATTGAAATTTCGTAATAATTAAATTATAAACAAATAGATTTGAAAATTCTCAAATAAACTTTTTCAAAAATTACTAAAAGTAACTGATTTAAAGAAGAATTTTCGTTATACTTCTAGAAAATAATAATTGAATTGAAATGATGAAAATAATTTTGAAGAAATTACAGTCAAATTATTCTTTATTCAAATTTTTATTAAAATTTTTGTAAATAATTCAATTGAACATTATTTAATTGTTATAAAGATTTGTATCTAAATTCTTGAGAATAATTGAATTCGTTCGAAGTATTTCATTAAAATTCTAAAAATAATTGAATCTTATCGAGAAATTTTTTTAAAATTGTATTAAAAATAATTGAATTCCTAAGAAAAAGTTGTATCAAATGTTTTGAAAATATTTGAATATCTGCAAAAAGTTCGATATTTATTAAAATAATTGAATACTTGCCAAGAATTTTATTAAAATTTAAAAAAAATAATTGAATTTCTGCAAAGATTTTTATTATTTAACGAAAATATTTAAATTCTTGCAACAAATTTTATTAAAATTTCTGAAAGTAATTGAAGACCTGCAAAGAATTTTGTTATTTTTCATTTATCCAAAGAATTTTATTAATATTTTTAAAAATAATTAAATTTCTGCGAATTATTAACAAAAATGTAATTATTTTTGAAAATTTTAATAAAATTCTTCGCAAGAACTTAATTATTTTTATAAATAATAAAACTCATCCCAGGATTCCAAGTATTTTTAATACAATTTTAAACAAATTTCTCAAAAAATGTAATTATTATTAAAAATTTTATTAAAATCCGTCAAAAGAATTTAATTATTTCAAAATTTGTTGATAAAATTTTTTATGTGAATTTAATTTTAAGAAGCATTCAATTATTCAATAAGTCATTTATAATAATTTAATAATTTAATTTAATTTAATAATTTAATAATTTAATTCTCTTGGAGTTTTCTAATAAAAATTGATTTAAAAATGAATTTAGGTAAAATTTTAGATAATAATTGAATATTAAAGGCATTATAGCATGAATTCAATTATTATAAGTTGTTGAATTTCAAAAAGGTTTCAATTTGAAATTTTTAATAAACTTAATTCCTATGAAAAAATAATAATGATTAATTACTTATTAAAAAAGAAGTTATTAATGTTTTCGAATAATTTTCCAATTAAAAAAATAGTACATAAATATAATAGAACATTTTTTTGGGCATCTAATAACTTTTAGAGTGAATCAGAATATTCTTTAGGTTCAATTCAAAATTCAAAATTTTGTCTGGAAGTCAGGGAAAAACAAAACAAAATTTTTTTTGTCAACCCTGAGACAAATACACCGACTTCATAATAAACAAGGGAAACAATTTTTCATATTTTTTAATCGATAACACAGATCTTGAAAAATAAAAAAAAAAATGGATAATAATCGTCGCAGTGATTTATTGAAACTGAAGAAACAATTTTTCTTCGCACTCAGAGAAGTCTTGTTTCTCAGTGACTTTTTTTTAAAAATTCTTTTTCTACACTGTCCTTTCCTGCTCATAACAGGATTTGTACGCAGTATTTGGCCCTACCGAGGTCTCGCGCGATGAATCTCATTTGAATAGTACATTTTATGGGCTAAACGCCAAGATTGTTTATTCCGAAACAAGTATTATAAGTGGATTGTAAGTCGCGCGGAAAATAAATAAATAAAAAAAAGGAAAAGAAAAATATTATACAACAGGGCTGCTTCTCAGTTTATGTTCAAAAAGGAGATGTGAAAACAAACGCACAAGAGCACCTTTGAGTTTACAATCCAAACTACAGCTTCCTGCTTCATTTCTTCAAGACACATTGTGTTAGTTGACGATAATGTTCCCATAACTTTTATTCAACAGGAAAATATGCAAATCTATACATTATTGTTTCTATTGTACTTTATTTACTTCCTACATATTTGTTGCTTTATTACAACTTGTTACTTGTTTTTCTTCTTTAAACAGTTTTCGTTTACTTTTCACCACTGCAAAAAGTAATGGAAATCTTGCTTTAACCCGGCGAGCGTAACTTTGTAGCACTGAGCGTAAGGCAGGGTATTATTTACCCTGCAATTATTTTCTATTTTTATATTAAAAAAAAACCTTGAAATCATAGAAATTTTTTACTACAATTGTTTTATGTTACCTAGTAATCTAATTTATTAATGTTACGATACATTTTTCATTTATTTAAACAATTTATTAATGATTGCATTTTCAAATAAAACTATAGAAATCAACAAACTTCTATAAAACAATTAACTTTTTTGACTATTACATAGTATAAAATTAATAATCCAAATAATAAATTTTGTTAAACTGCCTACAACAATTACATTAAATTGTTTAAATAAACAATTGTTGTTATTTATTAACTTTTTACCCTTTTCACCTAAAAAGCCGCAGTTTTTTTTCTAATTTTGCAATTTATGGAGCTACTCATCATAATCGATAAATATTAAATGTCAAATCGATATTTTAACAATTATTTAAACAAATAATTGTTGTTATTTATTAACTTTTTTCCAATTGCCTCTAAAGATGCAGTTTTTTTCTAATTTTGCAATTTTCGGACCAACTTATAAAAACCGATTACCTAATGATAAATGTCAAATCGCTATTTTAGAAATTGTTTAAACAAATATTTTTTGTTATTTATTAACTTTTTTTCTGTTGCACCTAGAAAGATGCAGTTTTTTCTAACTTTGCAAATTTTTGGACCCACTTATAAAAACCGATAAATATAAAATATCAATTCGCTATTTAATAAATAACAATTATTTGTTTAAACATTTGCTAAAATAGCAATTTGACATTTAACATTTATCGGTTATTACAAGTAGGTCCGAAAATTGCAAAATTAGAAAAATAACTGCATCTTTCTATATGTGCAATGAGAAAAAAGTTAATACATAACAACAATTAATTGTTTAAACAATGTTAAATAATAACCATAGCAAATTTAATTTAATATTTTATTTATTGATTTAACATTAAATAAAGTCAATAAAAGCTGCTAAATTTATAGAAATATGCTTTTCTCTATTTTGTTTTTAGAATTGTTGTAAATTAGCAATAATAAATTGTTTAAACAAATGAAATGTTCATTGTCATAGTAAAATACATTAAAAAAAAATAAAAAAAAATAAAAAAAAATAAAATAAAATAGAAAAAAAATTAAATTAAACTTTTTCAAAAAAATATTAACTGAAATTCATCAATTTTTTATGTCATTAAAAATTTAAAAAATTTTAAAAATAATTGAATTCCTACGAAAAAGATTTATCAAAATTTTTGAAAATATTTGAATATCTGCAAAAAGTTCGATATTTATTAAAATAATTGAATACTTGCCAAGAATTTTATTAAAATTTAAAAAAAATAATTGAATTTCTGCAAAGATTTTTATTATTTAACGAAAATATTTAAATTCTTGCAACAAATTTTATTAAAATTTCTGAAAGTAATTGAAGACCTGCAAAGAATTTTGTTATTTTTCATTTATCCAAAGAATTTTATTAATATTTTTAAAAATAATTAAATTTCTGCGAATTATTAAAAAAAATGTAATTATTTTTGAAAATTTTAATAAAATTCTTCGCAAGAACTTAATTTTTTTTCATAAATAATAAAACTCATCGCAGGATTCCAAGTATTCTCAATACAATTTTAAACGAATTTCTCAAAAAATGTAATTATTCTTGAAAATTTTATTAAAATTTGTCAAAAGAATTCAATTATTTAAAAATTTGTTGACAAAATTCTTTATGAGAATTCAATTTTAATAAGCATTCAACTATTTATAATAAGTCATTTATTTTTGTGTTTATATAATTGAATTCTCGTAGAATTTTCTAATAAAAATTGATTTAAAAATAATATTCTGTTAAAATGTTAGGTAATAATATTGAATATTAAAAGCATTACCTATAACATGAATTTTTAGAAATAATTGAATTTTGATAAGTTTTCAAATTAAAATCTTAGAAACATAGAATTTTTCATATTTTTAATTAACAATTATGTAGAATTAATTTTTTTGAAAAAGTTTAATTCAATTTTTTAAAAAATGGTTGAAATTTTTATTTTCTAATATATATTTTTATCACGCGGTCGTCTTTATTTATTGTAAGTTGTTAAATTTTAAAAAGGTTTCATTTTGATATTTTTAAAAATCTGAACTCCTCTGAAAAATAATAATGATTAAATATTTATTTAAAATAAAATTGATGTTTCCGAATAATTTTACAATTAAAGAAATTCATAAATGAATGTAATATTCTTACAAATAAATACTTTTGAGTAACTAATAATTTTTAGAGTGAATAAGAATATTTTTTAGGGTTTGGAAAAGAGTCAAAATTTTGTCTGGAAATCAGGGAAAACCAAAAGTTAATTTTTGTGGCAACCGTGTTCATATTAATCCTTTTTGTTGTAAATTTATTAATAACATTAACAAGTCATGGTTTACTAACTGCGACATATATTTTTGGAAAATAATTCACCTTTATATATTTTAAAGAGTTAAAAAAAATTACTGTAATCCCTGCAATGCTTTAATATAACAAAAATATATTTACCCTATAAAAAATTGTCAACTTTCCATTGCACCTATATATTAATATTCGATTTGAACAATAACATTACTCAATATATTCAATTAAAATCTTCTCCTTTGATTTTCATTGAAACTAATCAAAACTCACCTTTCGATAAATAAATTTCTATATATAATTTTTTGTTGCAAAAAAAAGAAGAAACGAAAAAAAAATTAGACGCTTCATTGTTTAGGATCAAGAATTATTTAACTATGTCTCTTTTAAAAGGGAAAATAACAGATAATTCCCGAGGTACAAACATAAAAGCTCTCACTTGAAGAAATAATTTTATGTGTGAAACGTCGTGTGATTGTAAGTGATCCTATCTTCGCATGAGCAACATGGATTGGTAATTGGAATATTTACTAGCTTCTTCGACAGAGAGCTGATACTTCTGGTGTATGGTACGGATGAAAGCCTTTAATTTACAGACGATGCATTGCCAGAACAATAGCATTCAAATAAGCTTTGCATGAACCAAAGTGCCACAGCCATGAGACGTGAGATTCAAAACATGTAGGTGTGTGTGTTTACGTGACATTACAATAATGAATCTATACTTAGGAAGAAGCAGGATAAATTATAATTGGCACTTGTATTCTTTTCTTTTTTTTTGTTTTGTATAAAATTCATTAGACTGACGATGACTACAGGAAGTGAACAATTCTGGAACATTGGAAAAAATTTTCCTTTAATTATATTTATTATCGTGTTTTCAACAACAACAACAACAACAACGTTTGTTGTCGCTTAATTTCACTGCGTGGAAAAAATAGAGAGTATAATTTTTCCTATTTACAACAAGTAGAAACTAAATTGTTTGGAACTTAAAGCATATTTTAGGCCCAGCTAAAATTTTAATCAACAGATTAAAAATGTTACTAAAATTAAAATAAGACCCTTGTCTTCCCTTAACCCGACAAGCGTAAGGTTTTTTTTACTTTTTACTTTTAATAATTTTCAAAAAAGTTCTTTGAGAATTTTCAAATCCATTTGTTTACAATTTAATTATTACGAAATTTCAATTAATCGGAAATTCTTTAATTAAATATATATTAGAAAATAATAAACTTCTCTGCAGATATTCAATTACTTTCAGAAATTTTAATTAAAATTCTTAGCAAGAATTTAAATTACATAAACACAAAAATAAATGACTTATTGAACAATTAAATGCTTCTTGAAATTGAATTCTCATAAACAATTTTATCAACAAATTTTTAAATAATTGAATTCTTTTGAAGAATTAAAAAAAATTTAAGAATAATTATATTTTTTCAGAAAACGCTTAAAATTGTATTAAAAATAATTAAAAACCTGCTATGAGTTTTATTATTTATGAAAATAATTGAATAGTTTCGAAAAATATTATTAAAATTTTCAAAAATAATTAAATGTTTGTTAAAAATTTGAAGAAATTTAATTATTTTCAAAAATCTTGGTAAAACCTTTAACCAAGAAAAATTCGTAGGAATTTAATTATTTTTATTATAATTTTAAAAAACTTCTCGACAAGATTCAGTTATTTTTAAAATTTTAATGAAATTTTTCGAAAGAATTCAATTATTCTAAAAAATTGTGGTACAAATTACAAATACAAAACATGAAAAAATTGAAAAATTTTTTAAAATAATTGAAATTTAGCAATGAATTTTATTATTTGTGAAAATAATTTAATTCTTGGGAGGAATTTTATAAAAATATTTTTAAATAATTAAATTCTGGTGGGAAATTATATTATTTGCGAAAATAATTGAAATCTTGCGAAGAATTTTATAGTTCCTTAAAATTTTATATAATTTATGATAATAATTGAGATCTGTCCAGGAATTTAATAAAAATTGCATTAAAAATAATTGAATTTTTATAAAGAATTTTATTTAAACTTTTGAAAGTAATTGAAATTTTTTGAGAAGTTTTATTAAAATTGTATTCAAAATAATTATATTTTTGCCGAGAATTTTATTTTTTATGAAAATAATTGAATTCCTGTAAAAATTTTATTATTTATAAAAATAATTGAATTCTCGCGAAGAAATTTATAAAAAAAATTTATAAATAATTCAATTCTTGTAAAAATTTTTATCTATTTATCAAAATAATTAAATGTTTGCGTAGAATTTTATTAAAATAATGAATATTGAAAATCATTGAATTGAGGGAAATTTTTGAAAATTTTGCCCAGAATTTTTGAAAATTGTAAGTTCTTTAAAATTTCTAGTTAAAATTATTCAAAATTGAAATTTTATAAAATTTCAAATTGAAATCCATTAAAATTCATCTATTTATGGAAATTGTCAATTCTACTCTTATAAAATTAAATAAATTTTGAAGTATTTAAGTAAAATTATTCATTCAATTATTTATAAGTAATAATTTTAAGACAGTTCTTCAAAAATTAAGTTATTCAAAAAAAATTAAAAAGAAATTGTTGTCTAAAATAGAGAAAATGGAAGGTTTTGTATTAGAATTCGTATTAATTTCATAGTTTATGAGGAAAACAAAAACGACACCAAAATTCAGTATATTTTCTGATGAATTTTAAAAATTTAATTTTTTTCAGTACTTTTAATAAAAATCCCTACCATTTTCCATAACTTTCTGATTTGTGGTAATCCTGATAAATCATTTTTGGTTTAATTTTTTCTATAAGAAAGATATGTCCCTAAATCAAAGCCAAATCTACTGTAATCATTTTGAAGAAATAAATTTTCATTGGATTATTTTAATTCTTGATGGATTAGAGCATTGCAGGTAAATATAAATTTAAATTTCTTTACATAGCTTTAATTAATATAAATTTTTTCAGTTTTCTTGGAAAAATAATGTTCTTACTTTCACAAGTGGAAATAGAAGGTCGTTGTTAGACACAATTATTTATTTTGTTACTGATCTGACAAGTCCTATAAAGTCTCTATAACACTGGAGAAGAAATTTATTTTATGTATTTACATAAACACGTTTTTCATCCCAAGCTTAATTAATTTTTTTTTACAAGAGAGTCAGTGCTAAGTAGAATAATTTATTTCCCCATTGTAATGATAATTTCCAAACTTTCTATAAATGTTACAAGGAGAAATATTTAAATTTATAAATAATCTAAATAATTTTTTCCGACTTTTATATCTACTACAATTATGTTTTCAATATTTTTGTTATTTTGTGAAACAAATCCACAAAAACATATCTGCAGACTGATTCTATTCGTTTTAAAAGAAGTGTACTAGTTCTCCAAGTAGCTAAATCGCGTTATAGTCAGACACACATTTATTCTTCTAACAGGATGGCGTCAAGGTTTCGAGAGAGAAAAATATTACTTCCGCGTGGTGATTAAAGTTACTTATCACTTATTTACAAATGATTCTCTTTGCTAAATAGAATATATACAACCATCGCAGTATTCTATTGAAAACAAATTTTTCCCAATTCTTTTCCTTTTCTTTTTTCTTTGTAAATTTTAACGAGATAAAAAATTATTTGCATAAATAGAGAAAAATGCCACCCTTTATGTAAGAGTTGGCTATAATTTGTATATTGTAAATTTCTACATTTTCATCATGTCAAGTTACATGGAGGCTTTATGCACAGGCGTATAATCTTCCGTTGGATCCGATCAAGGATTTAAGCCTCCAGTGCGCGTTACGTACTTACGCATGTTTGCAGGCGGTTGTCTCGGATAAATTCGTTCGTGCGTATTACTCGCTAGATGCATTGCCACCAACCATCCAAACATGTTTTCTAAGTACACTCAGATAAACAGTTGCTTGGACGTATTTAAATAATCTCAAAGTCCTTTGTAGGATCTCGCGCCGACTTTACCGTCAATCTGCCTCGTGACAATGTGAGGATCTTCACGACAAGGGAGAAGTCACCCTCGCGATTCTTGATTGTCAACAACATCCGGGTTTTACCATAGAACAAAGAATCTTTCCTAACAATCAGTCTTTCTTTCTTTCTCTCTCTCTCTCGCTCGCTCTCTCTTTCTCTCTCAAACCGTTAAATAAACAGCTAATCTGCTCAAAAATTTACTTCCTTGCTTTTTTGTCTTAAGAAAAAAGTAAAAATGTTATCAAAAATTTGATACTAAAAAAATAAGGTATTAAACATTTTTAAAAATCGCTATTTCTTATGTCATGTACAATTTAATAGAATACTATTATAATTAATGTTAATTAATTAAATAATATTAACTAGCAACGATAGCGCTATTCTAAATCAGTCACTGAGTGTACTTGAAGATTCGAACGTTCAGTGCACGAAAAAAACAGTATAAAAAATAAAATAAAAATAAACTCTGATAAAAGTAATGTATGTTTATTTAGTGCTATACAAACAAAGGAAGAAAATAGTTTTTTTCGGAAAATCCTACAATTTTCATCTTTTTCAAAAACCTATTCAAATCTGTAAAGTTTATTACCTTTTTTTGACAAACCTCAAAGCAAAAAATCATTACGAAGACCACGCTAAATTTCCAGAAAATGTATTAATGAATTATTAATTTAATGATATAGAAAAGAAATAATATAGTTTAAATTTTCGGAGACTATAACAATTTTCGTCTTTTTCTAAAAAAAGGGCAAAAAATTTGAAATTGAATATTTTTGACAAACTTCAAAGCGAAAAATCATTACGAAGACCACAATAAATTTCCAGAAAATGTATTACCTAATCAATTGTTTATTTAGTGCAGACTTCGCACTCGATAATTAATTTTAAAAAAGTAGCAAAAAGTAGCTTTCAAACTAAAAAAAGTAGTAAAAAAGTACCGATTGAAAAATTAAACTTGTCGACCAAGAAAACTCGTTTTAGACACTTCACAAAACTGACAAAAATTCCATTCTATATTTTATTTTCTTGACTTTTTCCTAATTTTCATTAAAAATATATATACTTCTTTCTTATCCTGCTAATAAATTGAATTCCTGCAACGAATTTTATTATTCATGAAAGAATTTAAATATTTATAAAAATAATTTAATTCTTGCGAAGAATTTTATAAAAATTGTAAAATAATTGATTTCTTTCGACTAATTTTATGCAAATTCTAATTTAAATAATTGAATTCCTGAGAAATTTTTATTTTTCACGAAAATAATTGAATTCTTATGAAGATTTTTACAACAAATTTTTTAAATAATTGAATTCTGTTTGGAAATTTTCTGAAAATAGTAAATAGATATTAAAAATCATTCAATTGCGAAAAGTTATTAAAGATAATTAAATTTTACAAAGAACCATTAAATTTTTTTTCAATAATTGAATGTCTGTGTGGTATTATATTAAATTTTTTTTGCAAATAATTGAATTCCTAAGAAGCATTTTATTATTTATGAAAATAATTGAATTCCTGCGAACGATTTTATTAGAATTTTTATAAAATAATTGAATTTCCAAAAAAAAAATGTATTACTTTTAAAAATAATATTAATTTCTTGTGATGAATATTGTTATTAATTAAAATAATTGAATTTTGCAAAGAATTTTATTAAAATGCCTCAAAATAATTGAATTTTCGGGAATAATTGTGTTATGTAAATAATTGAATTTTTTCAAAGAATTATTTATGTAAGTAATTGAATTCTTGGGAATAATTATTTATGCAAATAATTGAATTCTTGGGAAGAATTTTATTAAAATCTAAAAGAATAATTGAATTTAAAAAAAAATTAATTAAAATTGTATTTAAAATAATTGATTGCTTTCGAATATTTTTATTAAAATATTTGAAAATAATTGAATACCTGTGAAAAATTCTAATATTTTTGTAAATAATTGAATAGCTACTTAGAGTTTTATTAAAATTTTCAAAAATAATTGAATTCCTGAGAAGATTTTTATTATTTATGAAAATAATTGAATTATGTCGAAAAGTTTTATTAAAATCTTTAAAAAAAACTGAATTTCTGTGAAAAATTTTGTTATTTTTGAAACTAATTGAATTCTTCATAAGAATTTTATAAACATTGTTTTAAATAATTAATTTTTACGAAATATATAATAAATATTATGAAAATTTTATTTTAAATAATTGAATTTTTCGATTAATTAATTTAAAATAGTATTAAATATAATTGAAATTCTTCGATGAGGTTTTTTATTTATGAAAATAATTGAATTCTTTCTGAGAATTTTATCAAAAATTTTTTTAAAAAACTTTGCTATATAATAACAAAGTGTTTCAGAAAAAAACAAAATCATATTCAAAGACTAAATTATTTTGTTAATAATAATTCTTTATATTAACAATAAAATTGTTTACCATAGAAGAACATGGGACAAACAAAATTTTTTTTTTAATCTCATGAGTTTTAGGTACTACACTGACTGGAATCTAGATCGGTGAGACTAATCGGGGATGGCTTCTCACCGATCTAGCAGATTAGTTGAGACTGAGAAGCAATACAAACAGGGCTGTACGAAGTATTTTTTGTTTGCACCTTTCTTTTAAAAAATAATTCATGTTAGAAAATTAATATAAATAACAAAATATTATACAAAAATAAAATGTATTTATATTAAAAAGAAAAAAAAACTGAATAATGATGAAGTTATCAAATGAAATAAATAGCATCGGGCATTGAGAACCTTTTTATTCTACAATTAGGCACGGCATTGATCGACATTTGAAAGTCCCCGCTAGCCCTCCACCTTTCCTCGCCTACAAACTATGTAAACAGAGTCTCAACGATCCCGAGCTCACCGATCTAGATTCCAGTGTATGAATATCGAAAGCAAATTGCAGTAAAAATTAGTAAAGTTTTCTTTAAATTTGCCAAAGTTGACTCCAAAATTAGCAAAAATTTAACAGTAAAATCTGCTATTAAAATTTGTTGTTTCGAGAAAAAAATTTACTATATTTCCAAAGAAAATTTTTTTGAAATTAGATAAATTTACTTCAGATATAGTAAAATTTACTCCGAACATAAAACTTTTTAACTAAATTATATAACGTTCGAAAGAAACTTTGAAGAACTCTTATCTTCAAAAATTACACTGTAAAAAAAGTTCTAAATTAGAGCAGATTAAAATATAGAACCAAATTACAATGTATAGTAAAAAAATTGGTACTAAATCACTACTTTTATTTTTACAGTGTAAGTTTGCAAATGGTAAAATTTGTAATCAAAAATCGTTAAATTCAGAGTAAAATTTATAATATCCGAAATAAAATATACTTTCAATTTAGAAAAATTTATTCTGAAAAAAGTAAAATTGAAGATAAATTCCAAATTCCTCTCTATGAGGAAGCAATAAACAATTTTAGTTCTTAGAACAAAATTCACAATGACAATCAATGCCCAAAAATAAATAAAAATGAATCTAAATACTAATATACCGTTTGTGAGAGAGTTTGCATGCCATCTGGACGACAACTCGCAGAATTAAAATGGCGCGAAATTCAAATTCCATGAAATAAGAGAGCGAAATAACTAAAAGTAACTCTTGATACAATATCGATCCATTATTTTAATTCAACTCTTTGACATTCCTTACAAACTTGAACCAATTTTAACAATTGTATTAACCATGAGAAAGACCGCAATCTTACGCGAATCGTATTTTTCACACTTGGCAATCAGTTGGATGAGAAAAAAACCGAAAAAATGATGACAATTTCCCGAGGTAGAAGGGGGGAGCGTTCCCCGTCTCCAATGGAAGAAATACCAATGATAATTTAATCTGCCGCTTTCCCAGACATTCCAGTAAACCACCAAAGATTCTCTCCTCAAGACGCACGCATAAGGAAGATCTCGCGATCTCAAAGATCCGTTGTGCGATCGCGATTGGTAACCGTCAAAGCAAAACTCGGCCTCTTCCCTTGCGAGAAAGAAATAAAAGAAGAGAGAGAGAGAGAGTGAGAGAGACGGAAAAGAGCTAGGACTCGCGAAGACGAATAAATGAAGCCATAAATCTCTCGCGACAAATCGTCGGCTCGCTCGTTCGTTCTCAGGCTAATTGTTGGGACGCACTCGAATGTCCGGATCTTCTCTCTTTCTCTCTATTTCCCTCTCTTTTACTCCTCCCTTTAGATCGATAAAGCCTAAACGTCTAATCGATTAATCGATTATTTACTCGATAGTTACTCGTTTGCGCGATTAACGTCTCCCTTGAGAGACGCAATCTTGATTCCAATGAAAATTTATGTTTAACTTCCCGTTTAATAAGAGAAACATTTGCATTTTCTTCCGTAATATTAAATTTACGATTTGTTGGAGGTGGAGTTGACCCCTTAGATGTCAAAATTAAACGTCAGGAATTTATTTCCAGTAAAAATAATAATCATAAATTGTGCGCAAATATTTGTCCGCTTCAAAGTTTTCTCAAAACGAGAAAAAAAAAATAAAAATAAATAAAAAAGGAGAAAAAAAACTTGCGGGGGGACAAAATTTATGTGTGAGACTAGAAATTTCTTGATAAATTGATCAGGTTTTACGTGTTAAGGAAATATTCCTAAGGCTAAGAGTCAATAGGACTAGTTTTTCCAAATATGAAAATATAATTTTCTTTTTGTCTTGGAAATATATTAAAAACGAGTTTCTTTTCGGTCAAACAGCAGGAATAATTGGATTACGATCCATTAAAACTAATTATATATCTTTCTTGTTATTTGTATTTATTCATTTTTTAAGGCTTATTACTTTCGGACAATCAAAATTTGAGGAAAAGGATGTTTAAATTTAATGAGCAACAATTGACTTCTCACTCACTTTTTTAAATAAAATTAACAATTTTAAAAATATAGTAGAACGTAAAAACTTTTAATTCAATTTTTTTTATAAAAATAAAATATGAATTGGAATAAATAGATTTAATATTATTATAATTATAATAATCATATATTCTGACATAGGGAATTCAGGGAAAAGTCAGGAATTTAGATTAAAAGTACTGAAAAAAATTAAATTTTTAGACTTTATAAGAAAATTCTGAATTCTTGTGTCTTTTTTGTTTGACTCATAAACTATAAAATCACCACGAATTCTAATACAAAACCTTCAATTTTTTCAATTTCTGACAAAAATTTCTTTTCAAATAACTTAAATCTTAAACAAACTATCAAAAATAAATAAATTATTTAATGAATAATCTTACATAAATATCTCAAAATTAATTTAATTTTAATTTTTAAAAGAGTTGTGTTTACAATTTTCATAAATAAATGAACTTTAAACGGTTTCAATTTAAAAAAATTTTCTAAAATTTCAATGTTGAATGAATTTAATTAGAAATTTTAGAAAATTAAATTATTTAATGAATAATCTTACATAAATATCTCAAAATTAATTTAATTTTAATTTTTAAAAGAGTTGTGTTTACAATTTTCATAAATAAATGAACTTTAAACGGTTTCAATTTAAAAAAATTTTCTAAAATTTCAATGTTGAATGAATTTAATTAGAAATTTTAATAAACGCAGATTTTTGAAAAATTTTAATAATTCAAAATATTCTAAAATTAGTTGAATTTGTCAATATATGTTTAATTAATTATAAAAAATAATTAATTTATAGAAGAATTTTAGTTAAAAACATTTAAAAAAATTTAATTTTGAAGAAGTTACAAATGATTGCACAAATTCAATTATTTTCAAAAGTAATAAAATTCTTAATTGTACGCAAACATTTCATTATTTTATAAGTAATAAAAATTCCACAGGAATTCAACTATTTACAAATTTTTTGTAAGTTTCTTCTCAATAATTCAATTATTTTCAGAAATAATAAAATTAATTTCAATTATTTTCAAAATTTTAAGTTCATTCATGAAATTCAATTAAAACTGAATTGAAAATTATTTAATATTAAATCATTTTCATTCTTATAAAGAATTGAACCAAAATTCTTAAGAATAATTTAATTCTTTCGAAGAATTTCATTAAAACCTTAAAAATAATTGAATTCCTACGAAAAAGATTTATCAAAATTTTTGAAAATATTTAAATATCTGCGAAAATTTCGATATTTATTAAAATAATTGAATACTTGCCAAGAATTTTATTTAAATTTTTAAAATAATAGAATTTCTGCAAAGATTTTTATTATTTAACGAAAATATTCAAATTCTTGCGAAAAATTTTATTAAAATTTCTGAAAGTAATTGAAGACCTGCAAATAATTTTGTTATTTTTCATTTATCTGAAGAATAAAAATAATTGAATTTTGAAAAGTTTTCAAATTAAAATTTTAGAAAATTAGAATTTTTCATATATTTAATTAACATGTCGTTGTGGTTGAATATATTTACTTTATATATTTACTAAATATATTTAATATATTTTTCATTTATCCTAAAAATTTTATTAAAATTTCACTCATTTTCATAAATAATAAAACTCATCGACGAATTTCAATTATTTTTAATACAATTTTAATCGAATTTCTCGAAAAATGTAACTATTCTAAAAATTGTTATTAAAATTCGTCAAAAGAATTCAATTATTTAAAAATTTGTTAATAAAATTCTTTATAAGAATTAAATTTTAAGAAACATTCAATTATTCAATAAATAATTTACTTGTATATTTAAATAATTGAATTCTCATAAAATTTTCTAAAAAAAATTAATTTTAAAATGAATTTTAGTTAAAATTCTAGATAATAATTAAATATATGAAAATAATTTTTAAGAAATTACAGTAACAATATTCTTATAATATAAAATAATGCTTTTAACACTCGATTCTCTTTAATTATTATTGTAAAACACAAAGAAATCGATCACTCCGAGTCGAAGACTCGGAGTAATCGTTATCTTTATATTTTATAACAATATTTTTAAAGTTGATTAATTTCAAAAAAGTTTAAATTGGAAATTTTCGAAAATCTTAATTCCTATGATAAAGTAATAATAATGAAATATTTAAAAAAGAAATTATTGTTTTCGAATAATTTTACAATTAAAGATATTCGTAAATATATTCAACAGGACACTTTTTTCAATAAAATGTTTCCCTTTCTTTTCTAAAAATTCAAAATTTTCAGTTTCATTTTCAATTAAATTTTCTAATTGACAAATATAATTTTTTCTTTTTTCTGGTATAAACTGACAAGTAAACAACAAAATATACATTTTTTTTCCTTTATAGAAGGAAGTTAAAATTGAAAAGTGAATTTAATTATCTAAATTGAAATATAACGGAAATTCAATTCTAAAAAAAAAGAATATGACAACATTTGTGGGTGAGAGAAAATAACACGAAAATAGACAAAAAGGATTACGAGCGGAAACAAGACTCTGAAAAATGGTGTAATTTAATCGAGCGATTCGGCACGGTGTCGGAGAGCCACATTTACAGCCTATACCTGCCTAAGCACGACGAGGTGAGAAATGTTGCTCGTCTCGTGACCGATGTCTACACAACAAACTGTCACCACTTGACATATCGCTCTGATAAAAACCCATGGCAATGATTTTAACTCGAGACTTCTTTTATAATGATAACTTAGACGTTAATAATGCGTCGACATCCACTTTATTCTATCCAGATATACCTGCATTTTGTATATCCCCTCATGTATTCGATTTACAGAAAATACGAGACAAACCAGGAAATTATTGTATATAATCAACTCAATTGAAATTGAATAATTCTCATTTGAATATTATATTCTGTTATCGTTATCATTTTATATATTTATCATTTATTATTTCCAATCTATTATGATGATATTTGAACCGAGAAATAAAATAATTAATAAGAATAACAAAATATTTCATAAGATATTGCAATACTTCTTTGACAAAAAAATTTTTCCCTAACATTTCCCTGACTTTCCTGACTTGTGGCAACCATAAACATTAGTTATTTAATATTAAAATTTTGGTAGAATCAGCAAATGCATTTGTTATGTAATTAACCGAAGAGAGTTTGGTTGAATCAAAAAATTTGTTAACGATTATTAATATATTAATTTTTTTAGCGGATTAACTCAAAAAGAACCATTTTGTCTGATGGTTAAACATTTTGTTCTTATATTTTTTTTCTATTAAGCTTTTAATAAATTTGCTCCCTAATAAAATGTGTATCATGAATGGGCATTAAATTTCAAGAAACTCTATAAGCAAGCGAAAAGAAAAAAGAGAGAGAGATAGGCGAGAAGAGGGTGAGATGTTGACTAAGTAGTGTTTTGAATTCAGAGATGAGAGACTATTGTCATGATAGATTTCTCTAGGAGTAAGATACTCATTTTCTGGATACAAAATCCTTTGGGTCCACGTTCTCCTCGACCCCAAGAGGAACATTCACGAATCAGCCCTGTACTCGCATATCGTTGAACAATGAAGCTCGGCTATTAATATAAGCCCACTATCTTGACGCTATCGCACGTTTCACACTCCCCACGCACTCGAATAACACGAACCGAAGAGGGACATTTTCATTGCTTATTAATGCCTCTCATTAGGGGCACTCCGCACCGCATTACTCAATGTTAAAGAACGACCGTGCCCGTCTAGTGTTTCAAATATATATTAGCCAACAACCCTGTAAACTGGTTCACTGCTTAACTTTGTATATATAATATTATGTTCAAATATTTTTACTCTCTTATCTAATACAAATTTACCATTTCCGCTTTATATCAGTGGTAATACAATTGACTTTCTGTGTTATGTAATTCTTATTCCATTAGTTTAAGGAAGAAATTCTCTTGTTCGCTTATCCAGAAGGTAGTAATAATAATGACTTCTTATTTTTTAACCTATCAACACTTATATTAATCACTACAGAAATTTAGAAAAAAAATAAATATAAAGTGAAAAAGAATTTCCTGTCTTCCTCGCAGGGAATGCTTGAATTAAATACTATATAATTCGAGCGCGGCCTTTTTTAAATAAAATTATCAATTTTAAAACTAATAGAATTTAAAAATTTTCTAATTAAAATTTTGTTTGAAAACACTAAAAAAATTCGATTTTTGAGAAATTACAAATAATTGCAAAAATTCAATTATAAAAAAAAAATCTTATAAAATTCAACCATGTTCAAAATTTGAAAAAATTCTTCTAAAAATCCCAATTACCTTTATAAATAACAAAATTCTTCTCCAAAGTTCAATTATTTTTATAAATGTCAAAAAAATTCTTGTCCTAATTTCAATTATTTTCAAAAAATTTTCTAATTTCCATGATTTTCAATATTTACTATTTTAATAAAATTTCCCAAAAAGAATTCAATTATTTAAAAAGAATTTTCATTAAAATTGTATGCAAACATTTAATTCTTTTCATAAAGAATAAAAATTTCACAGGAATTCAATTATTTTCAAAAAAAATAATTTTAAATTCTAGAAAATAATGATTAAATTAAAATGTTAAAAATAATTTTGATAAAGTTACAGTAAAAATATTCTTATAATAAAATAAAGGATTTTATCTCTCGGTCTGTTTTAATTAATAGAAAACATGAAGAAATCGATCACTCCGAGTCTTCGACTCGGAGCAATCGATATCTTCATGTTTTATAACAATACTTTTATAATTTGTTTAATTTAAAAAAGGTTTGAATTTGAAATTTTTGAATGTCTTAATTCCTGTGGAAAATCCTGTTCCAAAAATAAGATTAAAAATAGGAATTGTGCAAATATTTTTCTTCTTTTTCTAAAAGAAAATAATAATTTTGTTAAAAAAATTGTGATTCATAAAGAAAAATAATGCAAAATAAATAAATTTTCTATTTCTTAATCACAGTTGTTTAACAATTTTCTAATTTTATTTAGAAGTAAAGAACAAAAATCTGCATAATTTCAATTTGACAAAACATAATATTTAACAAAATTTTAGTCTTTTAATGAAACGAAGTGAAAAAAATTCTGATGATTTCTATTTGTCATTACAATTTTGAAATAATTATAAAATAAAAATAATTATAACATAACAATATAACGTACAATCTATCTAAAGTTAACAAAAAACAAAAGTATAAAAAAGACTACTTCAGAGTGTGAGGGACAGAAAAACTTAATATTGTTGTTTAGACCAAACTATTAGATTAATTAAATTCGATTATTTGCAAGAATTTTAATATAAATTCAATTATTTTCAACAATTTCTTTTAACAATTTCTTTTTTTCTTTTTATTTCTTTTAAAAAAATCATTATTTACAAAATTCTTTAGAAAATTCCTTAAAAAAATTAAATTATTTTCAAACATTCCGATAAAATTCTTCAAAACAATTCAATTATTTTCATAAATTGTCAAATTCTTGGTAAGAATTCAATTATTTTTGTAAATAATAAAATTTTTTTTGAAAAATTAAATTATTTTCAATACAACTTCAATAAAATTTCTAGGAAAAAATTGAATTATGTTCAAGATAATTTTAATAAAATTTCTCTAACAGGTTTAATTATTTTTAAAAATTGTAATAAAATTTTTCTAAACAATTCAATTGTTCTTAAAAGTTTTTAATAAAATTCTTTGTAAATTTCAATTATTTTCAAAGTTTTCAATTAAAATTATTTAAAAAAATTACATTCTTCAAAAAAATGTAATTATTTACAAAACCTCTAATAAAATTGTTTAAAAAAATTGAATTTTCTATGAATACTTTTAATATAATTTAATAGAAAAATTATTAATTACAATTATTAATAAACATGATTATTTAAAAAACTTAAAATAAATTCTTCTTAAAATTCAATTATTTTCAAAACTTTCAGTAAAACTTATTAAAAACGAAATCTTTTACATCCAAGAAAATTGAAATAAATTCTTCAAAACAATTCAATTACTTTAAAGAGTTTTAATAAAAATCTTTCCGAGAATTCAATTATGTTCAATACAATTTTAATTACATTTTCTCGAAAGAATTCAATCATTGAAAAAATGTTATCAAAATTCTTAAAATGAATTCAATTACTTTCAAATTTTTTTATAAATACTTTACAAGAATTCAATGATTTTCAGAATATCGACAATTTTATTATTTCTTAAAATAATTGAATTCTTGAATAGAATTTTATTAAAACTTTTTAAAATAATTAATTCTTTGCGAAAAAATTTATTATTTCTACAAATAATTGAATTTTTGCAAAAATTAAAAAATTAGGTGAATTTTTGAGGAGAATTTTATAAAAATTGTCTTTAAAATAAATGAATTCCAGTGAAAAGTTTATTATTTATTGATATTATTGACTTCTTTCGAAAAATTAAAAAAAAATGATTAAAAAGAATTTAATTTTTCCTGGAATTCAATTAAAATTGTATTTAAAATAATTAAATTCCAGCGAAAAATTCATTATTTTTAAAAATAATTGAATCCTTGAATTTAATTTTATTAAACTTTTTAATATAATTTAATTTTTTCGAAGAATTTTTACAAGATTTTAAAAAATAATTGAAATTTTCGAAGATATCAATTAAATTTGCATTGAAAATAATTGAAATCCTAATAAAAATTTTATTATTTACATAAAAATAATTGAATTTTTTACGAAGATTTTTTATTATTTATAAATTGACTACCTAAATAATTTTATTACAATTATTGATAATAATTTAATTCTTCATAAAATTCAAGTATTTTCAATTTTTTTTATAAACACTTTACAAGAATTCCAATGATTTTCAGTACATTAATTTAAAAATTTTAAACATTTAAAAAGAAAAATTATTTAAAATGTTAGGAAAAAAATTTATTGATCATTATACTTATAAATCATCAATTCTATCTCGTTTATGGGAGAGTTTTCATGCCATCTGGACGGCAACTCACACAGTTATAATGGCGCGAAATTCAAATTCCATGAAATAAATAAAAATAAGTTTTTTTCAAATATTTTTAGTTAAACCAAAGAAATCTTTTACAACTTTATAGCAATTTGATTGATTCAACCAAAATGTACTTGTTTCAAAAAAATTTTTTTCTGTATTTAGTTTTTCCTATTAATTTAAATAAAAACTAAAGAAATAATCGAAAAAACTTTTTTTTTCCAAATTCAATAAATAAAATAAACACTATTCATTCGCGGTTGTGGGTGAACTCATCGTGCCAAGCGGATATTCACTTTAACATTGAGCTTCATGACCTCGTGGCATTACAGATTACAGATGCTTTTTTTCTGCAAAGCACCCTACGTCACGGAGGCTGCAATTACTAATTTAGAGGCGAGACCGAGTCGTGCCAAATCCCTCTGCTTCTTCTTCCCACCCTTGACCGCCCTTTTTTCTCATGTTATTTGTATGAATTGCAGGAATGCCTTTCGAATGAAATGAAATGGTTCATACATTCACAATGTATTCTTTTTTCTCCACGTGTATATAATGCGAACGATCTCTCTCATGAACAAGAAATTTTTGTTTCTTGGGGGTATACAAAAGGTAGAGGGTGTTTCAAATGAACAACGTTATTCAGGAGTTGGTAATTACACAGCTGTCCTGACTCTCGCGCTTTCTTAAGCAGTCTCATGCCCTTCAATGTTTCGAGTTAAGTGTAAACCGACCTCTTCTCTCATCTTCAAGTTTCTTATAAGAAAAAATTGATGCAATTAATAATCCCTATTGCATAATTTATTTAAAGATTGTATAGTATTCGGATTTTGGATTTATATTTGTTTTCATTTTATTTCTTTTATCGAATGTTTTAAGTATGAAAATTTTTTCTAGGGCCACAAAATCAACTTTAATTTATTGAAAGTTTAATTTATCGAGAGATGACTGTAATTTTAAAATTTTCGGAACGCATAAATATTACCAAAATTTTATTTGACATAAAACAATTTAACATAAATAATAATAACAATAATTTCATTTGACATAAAATCTATTTGACACAAAACTCATTTGACATAAATTTTATTTCATTTGACACGAACGTCATTTAACATTAAATTCATTAGGTATAAAATTAATTTAGCATAATTTCCATTTGACGTAAAAATCACTTGATATAAATTTCATTTAACATAAATTTCAAATGACATAAGTTTCATTTGATATAAATTTTTTTAAACAAAATTAATTTGGTATAAATATCATTATTTGACATAAAATTCATTTGATATAAATATTTTTTGACACAAAATTAATTTGGCATAAATATAACTACTTGCCAGAAAATGCATTTGACATGTATTTCATTTAACATTTAGATTATTTGACATAAAAGTAATCATTTGATGTAAAATTTCTTTTAACATAAATGGCATTTGACATAAAAATATTGGCGCGAAATTTAAAAGTAACCAGTCAGATATTATCAAAAAAATTATGATTAGCCAATTTTAAAATTCACACCTATTTTTTATGTCAAATGATCTTTAAGTCAAATTAAATTTATATAAAGTGAATTTATGTAAAGTGAATTTTATGTTAAATATTAATTTTTTTAATGACTTTTAAAGTAAAATGAAACTTATGTCAAATGAATTTTAAACCTACTAAATTAAATTTATGTCAAGTGAATTTTAAGTCAAATGAAATTTAATATGTTAAATAAATATTATGTTTACTGACATTTATGTCAAATGAATTTCATGTGAAATTAAATTTATGTTAAATGTTTTTGTGTCAAATAACAATTATAAGAAATAAGATTTCGAAAATATTCACGAGTTCCAAAATTTCTGTCAAAAAATTTAAATAAAATTTAAATATATAAAATTATTTATACAGAATTCTTAATTAAAAGTATGAAAAGTTTCAATTTTCAAAGATTTTAATTTAAAACTTTTTGAAAATTCAATTATTTCTAAAAATCCATGCTTTCAATATATTATAATCTAAAATTTTAACTGAAATACATTTTTAAATCAATATTTATTAAAAAATTCTACGAGAAATTAAATTATTTAAATACAAAAATATATATTTTATTATATTGAATGCTTCTTAACCCCTTCACAGTCGAGTGAAAATAAAGTTTTTGTGCCGTATAAGTGTTTAAAAAAATTTTTTTTTTTAAATCATGATATTGTCATATTATATGTTTTTGAGGTCACTGATTCAAAATCCGTGGTCGAAAAGTCAAAATTCAAAATGGCGGCTTCAAAATATCGACCAAAAAAAATTAAAAAGTTAACGAATTCGTTAACTTAAAAATTTTTTTTGGGCGCCATTTTGAAGCCGCCATTTTGAATTTTGAATTTTTGACAACAGATTTGGATTCAGCGACCCCGAAAACCCCCGAGTAAGGATTTTTAGCCAGATTCGTTAACTTTTAAATGTCTTTTTTTTCGATGGCCGTATAGAGCCCACTGACAGTGAAGGGGTTAAAATTGAATTTTCATAAAGAATTTTATAAACAAATTTTTAAATAATTAAATTCTCTTGACAAATTTTAATAAAATTTATAAGAATAATATCATTTTTCGAAAAATTTAATGAAAATTGTATTAAAAATAATTGAAATTCTAACAAGAATTTTATTAAAATTTTTAAAAAAAATTGAATTTCGGAGAAAAATTTTATTATTTATAAAGATAATTGAAATTTAGACGAGAATTTTTGTAAATTTTAGAAAATAATTGAATTCTTGAGAGGAATTTTATTAAAATTTCTTTTTAAATAATTGAATTCTCCTAATAAAATTTTTAACAATAATTTCATTTTTCGAGAAATTTGATGCAAATTGTATCAAACATAATTAAAATTCTGACAAGAATTTTATTAAAATTTTTTAAAAAAATTGAATTTCGTAGTAAAATTTTATTACTTATAAAGATAATTGAAATTTTGACGAGAATTTTTGTAAATTTTTGAACATAATTGAATTACTGCGAAGAATTATGTTATTTTTGAAAATAATTGAATTCTTGAGACGAATTTTATTAAAATTTCTTTTTAAATAATTGAATTCTTTTGTGAAATTTTATTAAAATAGTAGACATTTAATATAATTGAATTTTGACAAATTTTTAAAATAAATTAAATTTCTTTGTAGAATTTTATTAAAATTGTTTTGAAAAAAAATTGTATTGTTACAAAGAATTTCATTAAAATTTTTGAAAATAATTTAACTTTTTGAAGAAATTTAATTAAAACTGTATTGAAAATAATACTTAAATTCGAATAAAAATATTGTAGCAAAGGTTTTTAAAATAATTGAATTTCTTTAATAAATTTTAATATAATTTTTAAGAATAATTACATTTTTCGTGGAAATCCATTAAAATTGTATTAAAAATAATTTAAAGTCTGCGTTAAATGTTTTTGTGTCAAATAATTATATGAAAATTCACGCGTTCCAAAATTTCTGTCAAAAAATTTAAAAAGAAAATAGAAATCAATTTTGCATATTTGTAAAAATTACCACTTTTTTGCATTGTATTTGAAAAACTATAATTGACCCGTTTACTTAAGAAGAAGTGAAGATGAATAACAGAACAGCGGCGAAACTGAATCTTTAATTTGTTCACTTTAAATTAATGCGAAAAGAAGTGAATGCACTTTGAAAGAAAGAGTAAAAAAAAATGTTGGGAGGAGTTTAAATGTCTAGAATCGCAAAGGCCAAATTCTGTAACCCATCAAAGTCGGCAACTAGAGGGTGGAGAGCTGTTTTCAATAAGCATGGTTGCTCTGAGATTCTTAATTTTTTCAATTTTTCTTTTCTTTGTTTTATTTATTTATTTATTATTATTATTTTTTTTTTGTTCCATTTCTTTTTCATTCTTTTATTTAGTGAGCGGCACAAAGAATAAGAGCCTCTGAAGAACCAGAGAAAAGAAAATCAACGCACGCGTACATTATGTGAGCTCTCAGACACCTCGCCATTAATGCATCGCTCGCATTAGATACAGACAGCCACGAAACTCGTTTACACCCCCATGACACGTTCTTATTTCACCTGGTTCAACTTCATTCGTGAGATGAGGATTTTTAAAGTGTTATTACCAATTATAAATTAAATTACAGAGATTGTGATTATTATTACTATTTTTTTTCACCTTTATAATAATTAATTGCGCGATAAATATATTATTTATTTTATCGATATAAATTTTTGAAAATTGTCTAATAAAAAAGAAAGTTTTTAAGTAAAATCCTCAAGTTTCAAACATTAAAATCAACAAAATATTTTCATTAATTACTTAATTGCGATTTTCCAGGTTAAAAAACTACATTTTTAATAAATATAAATCATGAAGATATACCGATCACTCCGAGTCTTCAACTCGGAGTCATCGCTTTCTTCATGTTTTATATAAAAATTAATTCTACAGAATTGTTAATAAAAAGTGTGAAAAATTCAGAATTTTAATGTTTTTAATTTGAAACCTTTTTAAAATTCAATGATTTTTAAAAATTCACGCTATAATGTTTTAAATATTCAATTATAATCTAAAATGTTAACTAAAATTCATTTTTAAATCAATATTTATTAGAAAACTCAAAGAGACTTCAATTATTTAAATACAAAACTAAATATTTTATTAAATAATTGAATGTTTTTCAAAATTGAATTATCATAAATAATTTTATAAACAAATTTTTAAATAATTGAATTATCTTGATAAGTTTTAATAAAATTTTTAAGAATAATTTCATTTTTCGAGAAATTTCATTAAAATGGTATTAAAAATAATTGAACTTGGCCAAAGAATTGAATTGAATTGAATTCTTTTGTAAAATTTTATTGAAATACTAGACATTGAAAATAATTAAATTTTGACAAATTTAAATTAATTTTCCTTTTTAGAATTTTATTAATATTGTTTTGAAAAGAATTGTATTGTTACAAAGAATTTCATTAAGATTTTTGAAAATAATTTAATTTTTTGAAGAAATTTAATTAAAAATGTTTAATTTAATTTTAATAAAAAAATTGTTGCAAAAGTTTTTAAAATAATTGAATTTCTTTGATTAATTTTAATATAATTTTTAAGAATAATTATACATTTTTCGAGGAGTTTTATTAAAATGGTATTAAAAATAATTGAAAGTCTACGATGAGTTTTAATATTTATGAAAATAATGAAATGTTTACGTAAAATTTTATTAAAATTTTTTTTAACTAATTAAATTTATTTGGAGTTTTTTTTATTAAAGTAGTAGATATTAAAAATCATTGAATTGAGAAAAATTTTGGAAAATAATTACAACTTTGCCAAGAATTTTATTCAAATTTTAGAAAATAATTGAATTTTGTGATATGAATTTTACTATTTTTGAAAATAATTGAATTTCTGCAATCATTTGTAATTGCTTCAAAAATTCAATTTGTTTTAGTGTTTTTAACTAAAATTCTTCTGTAAATCGATTATTTTCAATAATCAATTAAATATATTATATTAAAAAATTTAACTAATAACACATTAGTGTTATAATAAAAAAATAATTTCAAAAGAATTTTAGTTATTAAAATTTTTTAAAAATCTAGGTTTTTTAAAATTTCTAATTAAATTTATTTAAAATTGAAATTTTACAATATTTCAAATTAAAATCTTTTGAAGTTTATCTATTTATAAAAATTGTAAACTTATCTCTTTTAAAATTGAATTAATTTTGAAATATTGAAGTAAAATTAGATTTCAAGAATAAACACAATAACAATTTTCCAGAATTTCGATCGAAATTCCCTGACTTTTCGAGGTTTTTTCATGGTTTATAAAATTTTTTGACATTTTCAGGTTTTTCAGGTTGCGTAGCAACTTGAACAAATCAAACTATTTGTAAACAGTCTTGAAATATTTTAGAAAATAAAATACGTTGAAGATGAGAAACAGACAATTTAAAGGTTTATTAGATTGAATCTTGGTGTAATCAAAAGTGCAGAGAATATAGAAAAGATTGTATTTGAATAAAATAGAATTATGATTGATAATCAAGTGCATGGTAAAGGCTTAAAATATAACAACAGAAATCGCGAGAATAGAATATGCGTTCATCGAAAGTCGATTCGGTCATATGAAATGTAAAATGCAATGAACACAGTGCCCTTTTGGATGTTGATTAACGATATCCTGATCCTCAATACAAGCCGAACTGACCTTTATAAAAGATCCAGTTCAATATTTCAACATATGGCAAACATGTTTCTCTACGATTTTGCAAAAAATTCAACAATTTTTAAAAATCACTTATTCATCAAAGAAACCCCATTCACTGATTTGAAATGAAACAAATCTTCACTGAATCAAACATAAAGTGCAGGAACCAGGATGAAAAATATTTCACATTTTAAAAATCAATAAAAACTACAGATTTCAAAAAATTCCCATAAATTAGAAAGATTCTTTCCTAATCTCGAATTTCTTTCTTTTTTTGTTATCTATTTAGAAATTACATTATGAAAAGTTCAGTGGGTCGAGTGTAAGTTCGGGGTTTCGGATTGTAAGGTTGAAGGTGTCAGTCGCCGTAGGGGTTCCGTGCTAGCCGGTGCTACATCATCCACGGGGACAGCGCATCCACTTGTTAGCGAAGCGGGCGCACGGCCACTGACTACAAATACGTTTCCAACACAACTGTGATAAATGGACTGCAACTCTCGAAATACTGAAGGCATTCCAACATAGGGCGTTGCTTGATTAATGAACTTCATGCAAGAGATTTCTATATATGAGAACGTGAATCGATCTTGCGAGATTTTGAAATGCACCCAAGGTGGAAGTTAATTTCACAAGCCAAACGAATCATGACCCCTTTTGATACTTGCTTGCACTTCCGGCACATTGAAAACGACCACCTGTTCCGAACCAGTTTAGGTCACTGAACCCACCAAGTCCCGCTCATTTTTCATCTCTTGATTCTTTAATCAGAAAACGCAAATAAACTTATACATGATAGCCAGATAATGATCAGAGCTTCACCATAAATTCATTATCCATATGACCTGCGCACAATATTCACACCTACGATAAATCTTTTTACGATCAATTCTCATGCATATTTCTATTGTAAATAGTAAATTAAGAAAATAGTGCATATTAGCAATGGAAATAGTATCACTATAAACACAGTGGAGAAAGAATAATATTATGTTCGTATTTTGGGGTGCCGTGAAGCTAGCGGCCCGCCATCCGCCATCAGACACTTGACAAATCCATAGTCGTCGCCACTGAATAATACGAAATGATCCATTCTTCATTCTTTCTTTATCGTGATAATTTCTGACACTATAGAGTTGAATATAAATATTCTAAGAATATAATTTAACATAAAAATCATTTGTTTAATAACTATTGGATTTTTTAAAGCTCTTAGCTTCGTAAAACTCGAAAATTCCATTGTCTGCTAATTGGCGGATGGAGTTTCCTGACTAGTAATTTTGCCAAAATTATTTTACTAAAGTAAATTCTTGTAAATAAACATCTAATAAACAATTGACAACTTAAAAATCAATTGTCTGCTAATTGGCGGATGGAGTATTTTGACTAGTAATTTTGCCAAAATTATTTAACAAAACTACATTCTTATAAATAAACATGTAATGGACAATAGACAACATAAAAATGCATTGCTTATTAACAATTGAATTTTCTAAAAGCTCTTAGATTAGTAAAACCAAAAAATTCTATTGTCTGCTAATTGGAGTTTTACGAAGCTAAGAGCTTTTAGAAAATTCAATTGTTAATAAGCAATGCATTTTTATGTTGTCTATTGTTTATTAGATGTTTATTTATAAGAATGTAGTTTTGTAAAATAATTATGGAAAAAATATTAGTCAGGAAACACCATCTGCCAATTAGCAGACAATCGAATTTTCGACTTTTACGAAGTTAATAGCTTTAAAAATTAAATTGTTAATAAACAATTGATTTTGTTGATGCCTTTTGTTCATTAGATGTTTATTTACAAGAATTTTCATTAATAAAATAATTTTGGAAAAGATATTAATCAGGAAACTCCATCCGCCAATTAGCAGACAATCGAATTTTCGAGTTTTACGAAGCTAAGAGCTTTAAAAAATTCAATTTTTGTATGTAGGTAATTGAATTTTTGGAAATATGTAATTGAAAATACTTAAAATATTAAATTTTAGAATATTAGAAGCTTATTTTTATTAATTTTCATTTTTAAATTTTCCTTTGAAAGAATTTACATTAAAATTTTTAATATTTCAATAATTTTCAAAATTTGCAATTAAAATTCTTCAAAAATTGATTTTCAAAAATTGTAAATAAATTAAATATTTGCAATTAAATTTTACAAAATTTCATCTACTCAAAAAGTTATAATAGAAAGATTTGAAAAATTTAATTATATTAAAAAATGATTCACAAACAATTTTTGAAAGATTTGTTTATAGTTATTTTTTGCATTATAAAAATCAAAATAAGTTGCACTATTTTACTAAAAATTGTGGTATTTTGTTGCAATTTTTGAAAATAAGTCGAAAAAATCCTCAATTTTCTTAATTTCCCTGACAAAAATTTTTTTCCTGACATTTCTCTGACTTTACTGACATAAAATTTGTTTCCCTGACATTTACCCTGATTTTACTGACAAAAATTTTGTTTCACTGACATTTCCCTGACTTTACTGACATGTGGCCACCCTGTCATTATAATTTGTTATTTTATATCCAAAAAAGTGGTATTTTGTTGCAGTATTTGGGAGAAAAGTCGTAATTCGTAAAAATAAGTTGAAAAAATTTGTTTCTTCTAAAAATAGTCGAAAAAAGTCTAAAAAGTCAAACTATCCAAGGCCTGATTTGTAAAAAAAAAACAAGTTCACACGCGGTTTCATCAGAAAACTGATGGCATTCAAAAACAGCAAAGTCTGTATAGAGTTGGTCGAAGAGTGTAACGATAAATCAATAGCAGTGCCCTCTCGGTATGTGCCTGGTGCCCATAATAAATTCATGAATTGTAAAACTGCTGCTCTCTCGCGGGACGAACCATGGCGTATTGGGATTTATTGGTCGACCTGACCCTGCTAAGACGCCTCGCTTGAATATAGGTGGAAAGATGCACGCGCGAGAGTGAAAGAACAAGAAGGCAAAGTGGACAAAGCCCCCTCCCAAAAAAAGTAATAATACACCTTCTATATAAATGCGGCCCTGAAACACAAAATGAAAATAAACACACAACTTAACGTTCTGCAATCGATCAGCCTTATTACCAAATAATTTTCAATTATCATCGATAAATCGAATGTGCAAATTTCCGTGTGCAGTAAACTATCGATCCCGATCAATGATCGTGGATCGTCGATCACGTTTGTTCTCTCTGCCTGTTTCTCTCTCTCTCTCTCTCTCTCTCTTTCTCTCTTTCTCTCTTCGCAGCCGTTTGAAGAATCACTAAAATTTATGCCGGCAATATTTAACACAAGAGAGACGTCCAAGACTGAGACTCAGAGCGATTAAATGGCAATGACTCAAGATGAAAATCGAGGTGATTCGAGAGTTCTGTTTTCATTAGGAATAAAATATATGTGAGCAATTCCACGGGAAGTGATCTGAAGAATTTTCGATGATTTTAGGAATATTAATAATACTTACTGAATTTGTTCCCTCATATACATTGAATAAAAATGTATAAAAGTTTTTTCAAAATTTTCAAAACTTTTTGAGTTACCGCTTACTCAAAATTTTGGTCGGTTTTTCAAAAGAGGCACATAACTTTTTTCTTTGTTAACCGATTAAGATAATTTTTTTTGGAAAATACTCATAATAAGAAGCACTTTAAAGAAAAAAATAAAAAGAAAAAAAAAATTTTTTTTTTGCCCGAAAAAATTTTTAAAAAATTTTTTGAATCAAAATTTTGAAAAAAATACCTCTTCGATTTAAAAATTTTTTTTTTGTAGTTATTGTCTATAAAGTCAAGAATACTTCCTATAAATTTAATTATGGGACAACAATAACTTTACGAGAAAAAAAATAAAATGTCCAGCGCGGCATGCCGGGACTCGTGAATGTATTCGCTTATGGCGGCGCAAGTTTCGTTCCAAATCACTCTACAAGTCACAACTTTTTGCCAAAACGATTATTCTTTTTTTCTAAATCTTCGTAATTAAGTTTTCTATCGATCTCTCGAGCCCGGTTTTAAAATTTTGTTTTTAAACATTTTTTTAATAACAATAAGTTTTAAAAAAATCATAAAATCGTAAAATATATTTTTTTCAGCTTCAATCATTCAGAAAATTAATCAAAAAACCTATTAAAAGAATGTTTGAGTGTTTCTGATGTATAACAAAAGTATACCAATTTATTAAATTGTTTAAACAATTAATTGTTATTTCTTTCCTAAATTGTACTTAGGGTTAGAAACTTCTAGTTTTTTTAATTGTGCATTTTTTGTAACTAAAACATTCAAGAATAAAAGAAAAACTAAAAATTAATTATTTAAACATTGTTTAAACAATTTATTTTTTGTAAAGTTTTCAATTTACTGAACTTAAAACTAGAACCTTATTATTTAATTTATAGTTTTTTATTTTTTAATGAATTGTACTTTGAAAAAACTAGAAACTTTAGCCCTAAGTGCAATTTATGAAAAATGGCAACAATTCATTGGCTAAACAGTTTTATAATAAATAATTTTTTATTTCTTATCATCAGTAGATGTTTTACTCATGAAAAATTGTAACAATTAAGAAAAAACTAGAATTTTCAAACCCTAAGTATATTTTATGAAAAAGTAACAACAATTAATTGTTCAAACAATGTAATAAATAAATAATTTGGTTTTTTTCAAATGTAGATGTTTTACTCCTGAAAAATTGAACAATTGAGAAAAAACTAGAAATTTCTAACCTTAAGTACAGTTTAGGAAAGAAATAACAATTAATTGTTTAAACAATTTAATAAATTGGTATACTTTTGTTATACATCAGAAACATTTAAACATATTCTTTTAATAGGTTTTTTGATTAATTTTCTGAATGATTGAAGCTGAAAAAAATATATTTTACGATTTTATGATTTTTTTAAAATTTATTGTTATTAAAAAAATGTTTAAAAACAAAATTTTAAAACCGGGCTCGAGAGATCGATAAAAAACTTAATTACGAAGATTTAGAAAAAAAGAAAAATCGTTTTGGCAACAAATTGTGACTTGTAGAGTGATTTGGAACGATACTTGCGCCGCCATAAGCGAATACATTCACGAGTCCCGGCATGCCGCGCTGGACATTTTATTTTTTTTCTCGTAAAGTTACTGTTGTCCCATAATTAAATTTATAGGAAGTATTCTTGACTTTATAGACAATAACTACAGAAAAAAAAATTTCAAATCGAAGAGGTATTTTTTTCAAAATTTTGATTCAAAAAATTTTTTTAAAATTTTTTCGGGCAAAAAAAAAAATTTTTTTTTCTTTTTATTTTTTTCTTTAAAGTGCTTCTTATTATAAGTATTTTCCAAAAAAAATTATCTTAATCGGTTAACAAAGAAAAAAGTTATGTGCCTCTTTTGAAAAACCGACCAAAATTTTGAGTAAGCGGTAACTCAAAAAGTTTTGAAAATTTTGAAAAAACTTTTATACATTTTTATTCAATGTATATAAGGGAACAAATTCGGTAAGTATTATTAATATTGCTAAAATCATCGAAAATTCTTCAGATCACTTCCCGTGGAATTGCTCATGTGTTTAAGGGATTATATCCAATGTGATTCGATCAATGGACGTATTGAAGATGAATTTCCTGAGCAAATGGTATAGTACTCTTGAGAGAACAAAATAATTTCAAAAGCCATGATCAACAATTTGTCTAATGGTAAATGGATATAACTCTATACGTATCTGTAATGGAATAATTTGATTAATTATCTATGCTTTACGCACAAACAAAATTATCGAACGACGGAAAATTCTTGATCATCAATTACTCAAAGATCGATCTTTATTCAATGTCTTTATCAAGTCTGTCGTAATGCTTTTTCATCAATATTACAAATGGGAATTTTTATTTTTGATAAAATGTTGTATAAACAGAACGGAAATGTGAATGTTTCAAAGAAATTTATTTATTTATAAATGAAAATTTATTTTTTTATGCAGAATAAGTATCCTGGAATTGATTGATTCTATCAGGATTACCACAAATATTTAATTTTATTTTTCTCTGACTTTTCCCTGATTTCAAGAAAAAATTTTCACTTTTTCCCTGACCCTAAAAAATATTCACTTTAAAATAAAAAATAAAAAAAAATAAGTAAAGTATATATAAAATAAAATAAAAATATTTCACTCTAAAAATTATTAGATACTCAAAAAAAATAATCTTAATACATTTATTTGTGAATTTCTTTAATTGTAAAATTATTCGAAAACATCAATAACTTATTTTCTAAATAAATATTTAATCATTATTATTTTTCGGTAGGAATTAAAATTCTTCAAAACATTCAAATTTAAACCTTTTTGAAATTCAACAAATTTTAATAATTTAAATTACCATAAAATTTAAAAAAAAAGTTAATTATTTACAAAAATCCTAATAAAATCCTTGACAAGAATTCAATTATATTTACAAGTAGTAAAATTACTCAAAAAAAACATTGGTGAAGTTTACAACGTTTAAAATCAACGATTTAGAAGAAAAAGAATTTTTTTATTTATATTTTTATATAAAAAATAATTTGCATAATTATTTGTATTTATTAATTTGAAAAAGAAAAATTTGTGAGTAAAATATTTTGTTATTTTTGTTAGAAAAAATATTTTTTTTCGTTTAATCGTTGATCATAAACGTTGTAAACTTCACCGAAGTCAAAAAAATTTCAATTATTTAAATTAAAAAATAAATAATTTATTGAATAATTGAATGTTTGTTAAAATTGAATTCACATAAAAAATTTTATCAAGAAATTTTACTAAAATTTTTAAGAATAATTACATTTTTCGAGGAATTCAATTAAAATTGTATTAAAAATAATTAAAATCCTGCGATGAGTTTTATTATTTCTGAAAATAATGAAAATTTTCCCAAGAATTTTATTAAAATTTTTCGAAAATAATTGAATTTCAGAGAAGAATTTGATTATTTATAAAGATACTTGAAATTTTAACAAGAATTAGTTTTTAATTTTTGAACATAATTTAATTTTATTCAAGTTTATTAAAATAACTGAATTTTTGTGAAAAATTTTATTATTTATATAAATAATTGAATTCTTGCAACGAATTTTACCCAAGTTTATAAAAATAATTGAATTTCGGCGAAGAATTTTATTATTTTTAAAAAATAATTGAATTCTTGAAAAGAATTTTGTTAAATTTTTTTAAATAATTGAATTCTTGCGACGAATTTTATAAAAATCTTTTTAAATTCAATAATTGATATTTTTCGAAAGATTTTTTGAAATCTTGTATTTTAAATAATTGAATTCCTTTGAAATTTTACCAAGAATTTTATTAAAATTTTTTAAAAAATTGAATTTCGAAGAAGGATTTTATTATTTATAAAGATAATTGAAATTTTGACGACAATTTTATTTTAATTTTTGAACATAATTGAAATTCTACGAAGAATTTTTATAACATTTGAAAATAATTGAATTTCAGAAAACATTTTTTTAACTTTTCCAAAATTCAATTTTTTTTTGTATTTTTAACTAAAATTCTTCTATCAATCTAGTATTTATGAAAATTGTAAAAATTATTCATTAAATAATTTAAAAGTCATAATTTTATGAGAGTTCTTGAAAAATTAAGTTATTTAACAAGAAATTATTGACAAAAATAGAACAAATTGAAGGTTTTGTATTAAAATTCGTAGTAACTTCATAGTTTACGAGTCAAAAAAACATCAAAATTTAGAGTTTTCTCATAAATTTTAAAAATTCAATTTTTTCCAATACTTTTACTAAAAATCACTGATTCTGCACTGAATTCAATTATTATTTGAATACAAATTACTTGTCTATATTGTCAAATAAATATTTATTTGAAAAAAATCATTTTAATTTTAAATCAATCTAATGGTAATTTGAGTAATTAATTTCAAAATATTATTCAATTGGCTTAAATAAAAATAATTTGATACAGATAAATATTTATTTAATAATTGACAAGTTTTCGATTATTTGAATCAAATATTTTTTCAGAGTAGGATCTAATAAAGTTAAAAATTTTAATTAATCAATTTAAATTTTTATTTTTTAATTTAAAATTTCCGAAAATTATCAAAAATTTTTGCAAATTATTAATTTAGTTAATTGAAAATTTCCGAAAATTATTAGAAATTTTACAATTAATTAATTTAATTACTTGGAAATTTCCGAAGACTATTAGAAATCTCGTAGTTACGTAAATAAAAGTTAATTGTAGCTTGTTAATTGTCTTGCTTTAAAGATTAAGCAGAAAAGACGGACAGAAAAATAAATTTAATAGAGAAAAGTTAAAACAAAACAAAAAATAATTAAGCACTTACCGATTGGTGAATCCCACGTTGGTAAATGGATGCCATTCCATCGCTCTTTCCACAGGAAAATATGCAGGAACAGCTTTTCTTTTTCCGGATCCTTTCAATCTCAAGAATATTATTTTTTTATTGTAACAAATAAGCTAAAAATGAAAAAAATTTGTTACAAAATTGAACTAAATAATTTAATGTCTAAAACGGTTTATTATTGTTATAAATCTAATTTAAATTTTCATTATGAAGTAATTAATGAAAAAACTTACTATTTGCGAATTGATAATTGTTAAAAAATGATACGATGTCAGCATAATCTCCCTTCAAAATCGGAAATACTTTTTTTTTGGCTATAAACCAACAATCTGGAAAAAAATTGTAAATTATTTACTAAAATCACAAGGGCACCTATTGTTAAAAATAATTAAAATTACTGGAAGAATATAACAAAAATTGACTCTGCATTTTCGAATATAAAAATATTTTAGTATTACAGAATTGCAAAGAAACTTTTAAAATAAACATAACACAAATATAACCTAAAAATTATTTGATTTTTAGAAAGTATATAGATTTAGTGTTTTGTCGTATTTACTAAATTAGCGCGTCACATATATTTAATAAGACTAATTAGTAAACTACTAGTAGCAATAGTAATTAATTAATAATTATAATTAACGGAAAATTACTAAAAAATATAAAATTCTCAAAAGTTCCTAAATCTTTTTAGTCGAAATTTTGCTAACAACTAAAAATTGAGTCAATTGCTGACAATTATAATTAGATTGGATAAAAATATTGATTAACAAAATAAATGACAGGATGAATATATATTATTTTCACGACAATTATGGTTAAATCAGCAGGCGGATTAGTAATCAATAAAAGTGGAATAATAAACAATAAGAAAATTCAATAATTATTAAACGTAAATAATGTCATCAATAACCTCAAAAACTACAAAAACGTAATAATAAACAAAAATAATAGTAATTTAATGAACATTAAACGTTAATAATGTCAATAATCTCAAATACGTACACAATTTATAAATAATTACATAAATATTACAAAATCTTACCATGTTTTGACAAAAGAAAACTGGCTGCAAATACGGATGGCTGCCATCAAGAATGCAGATTAATTTGCTTTCATCTTGTTCCTTGAATCCACAGACAATCACAATTTTAGTATTCTCATTTGGAAATTCATTACTTAATACAATTTTCAATAATATTTTCGATTATATTTGTGTAAAAAAACAAATTTACAGAGAGCAATTTTTACTGTATTCGAGTTTTCCACACGAACACAACAACAGAATTCGCAGGGTTGCCAAACTATTAAAACTAATCGTAAAGTTAAACTCGGGTCTTTCTACAATACAGTATACCGTCCACATGGTAGAACCTCTGTTGGGCGTTACATTCTTCTACTGCCCAACCCTGATGTCTACACGTGATGTGCGTAAGTTGGCTACCCTGATTACTATACACAGTGTGTCGCCGATTGTGGAATGAACAGAGTGAAAGAATATAAACAATTGTTTTCAACATAAATCTGCTTGTATTTAACATTAAAATTATGTGCATTAACAAATATATACATATTGTTGAATAATAAATCTAAAATTATGGGATTGTCCACGAATTCCAGGAGTAATAGTGTAGTGTGTTTGAGAAAATTTTTCTTCCATGTATTGCCGCCATTTTTTGTGTTTATAAAACCTGGTAAGATTTTATTTGTTAAAAATCGTTTAAATATGTATCTATTTTCTACTAATTTGTGCCGTTTATGAGCACGGTGATTTATTTATTCTTCTACTCAACAGTATATATTCAATTTGATGTGTAGATTAACAATTTGTGTTCTGTATATATTATGTTTGATACGCTTTGAAGAAAGTAGAAAAAAGTGTTCACTAAGCAAAAAATATCGTTTATGTTTGACAGTTTTACCGTGATAAAAGATTTATTTCTCATTTTTGAAGATCAAAAACAATTTTTTCAATATTTTGGTTGCAATGAAAAGAAAAAAGTGAATTAGAAAAAATACAATTAAAGAGGAATTTTTTCAATAGAATATAAACATAACCTATACTTCTGTACTGTTTTTGTACTTTTTTTCCCTTTTTCCGATTTATTCAGAGTGAGATACAGATTATATAAAATATTTTGTGTTTTAATCAGCCTTTTAGTGAGAATAATAAATATAATATGTGTACATTATAAATATAAGCTAAATATAAATATTCTATTGAACAATTAATGACATGTCACAAGTTTTGGCATTATTTTTCACCACAATTTACATTTAATTTTTTAATAATATTAGTAAACATACTTTCTTTTTTTTATTAGCATATTGGTTTTTAATTATATTTTTCTTTTCCATTATATTTATTATTAGGTACATTTTATATTATAATAATAAATTATTAATTACCATAATTCTTTTTTTTTCTCTAATATATTTTCTGCTTTTTATCCACAGATCGAATTTTTTTACAATGAAGAACAGAAACGTCAGTTCAAGAATTATTCCAGGATGAGATCGTCTACTTGTAAGTGAAATGTAAGTCAATCAAATATTTTAACAATATTTTCAGCATTTTATACGATTTCTTATGAATTTTAACATTTTCTATACTTGTATGGAAATATTTTTCCCCTTTTTTCTTGAATCGTATTTTTAAAATTACGATTATCATTTATATTTTATAGTGCACTTTTACTTTTGGCAATTGCAGGCCTCGAAGAACAGGCCTTTATGAAGATTTTAATTTAAAAATCTTTACAATTTCGCAATTGATGAGGAAGCTTAATTACTTTTAGTTATATATATAGTTGAAAAAAAATTATTAAACTTTTGAATAATTTTAGTCGAAAACTCTAGAAAACAATTAAATTTTGGAAGAATTATATATAATAATCGTCGTGATTCCAGATTTCCGGATCTCTGTCCACACTTGAAGTTAGTTATGGTTATTCTTTTGTTTTTTATACGTTTGTTTTGAAAATTAATTTTTGTGGGTTAAGTATTAGCATTTTTTATATTTTTAAATGTCAAATTTTTCAATGTTTATGTTATTATTGTACAGTGCTGCCAGATTGGAAGAAATATAGTAAAAACTTGAAGATTGTTTGAAAATGTTGTGAAGGCTGTGTATATATCAAGTAATTATGAAAATATTTATAAACATTTAAATAATATAAATAAACCATTTTTTAAAGATAAATTATAATTTTTGTTCTTTACGTTTTTATGATTATAATAATAAATGTAATAATTATTAATTACTAAAGTAATTGTTACTGTTCCATTTATTATTTTGCAAATCAAAAAATGTTATATTTTCAAATATAAACATTAATTTTTTAATTTCAGATTAACTACATAATTAACTATTCTTGTTTATTATTTTCAAAAATGTTAATAAGAGTTTTCGAAAGAATTTAATTATTTAAAAAAAAATTTTTATAAAAATCAAATGACTAATTATTTCCAAATTTTTCAATAAAATCTTTGCAAGATTTTAGTCATTTTCAGTGCATTAATTTTTAAAATTAAAAACATTGAAAACTTTTACTTTCAAATTGCGAACAGATTCAAACACAGCAATATTAATTTATTTCTTTATAATTCTTTGTGAAATTTATTTTCTTTTATCATATTCTAGAAAAAATTATAACCAAAATCTGAAGAAAGTTTTTTGATTAATTTAAAGATTTCTGAAGATGAATAAGAATATTCTGAAGATTTGTCGTTTCAATCATCTGGCAGTACTGTTATAGTGTTTGATTCAATTTTTAGCTTTACAACTATCATTTACTCTAAAGGTAAATACTTTTCTATAATTTAATGTTAACATTATTTCAATATATTGAAAAAAGTTATTTGATATAATTTACATTCAATTGAATTTTATTTTTATAAATTTCTTAATGCAGAATATTTAGTTTTTTAACTTGCAAAACTCTAAATAATGTAATTGTTAAAAATATAATATTTATTTTTCATAATTTAAAATTATTAATTATTTTCATAATAATTTAAAATAATTACTATATTATTAAAGACTACAACATAAATTTAAATTATCAAAGTATATTTTATAAAATAGTAATTTAATACAAGTTTTATATTTATATTTTTTATTACATAAAAATATTGTCTAATGTCATGTTTATTTTATGAACTTTTAACGTGTCTTAATTTTCATATGTTTTTAATTAATACGTGATTTATAGAATATTCAACAAATCAATGAAAATATATTGTCAATTTTTTCAATTAAAAATATATTACATCAAATATCTATTCCCAATATTTAAATAATGTTAACATTAAATTATGGACACATACCTGCCGAGTAAATAATAATTATAAAGTTAAAAATTCAATTAAACAACCAATATATAGAATTAAAATGTAGGGGCTATCATACGCCTAAAATTTATCTGAAATTTTTTTTTCTTTGTTTCTAAAAACGAATTTAGAATATTTTTTTTATGCTTCATTATAATATTATATTACATCTTGTAATTAAATAATTAATGCAAGTTATAGTTTGTATTTATACTATAGATATTTTGTTTTCCAAAGAAATTAGAATTAAAAGTTGTTAACTTTATTATTTTTCAATTAATTTAATTTTTTGCAGTTATGGTAGTTTCAAAAGATACGGAATTTTTTGTTTAAAAAGCTAAATGAATAATTATTTTTTTAATTTTTGGAATAATTAAAATTTTCGTAATCAAAATTATTTTGAAAATAAAAGTATAAAATATGTAACAATTTTTGCGAGATTCAATTTTCTTCGTACAACATGAAAGTTTAACAGCAGTAATAGTATTTTAACAAAATTTATAGGATTCACTTAAAATTCGTTTCTAATACGTTAAATATGACATTAAAATTTAGAAATTCAAAATAGAACTTCCATTTGTCTGACTTTCTTCTAATTTATCGGACTCAGTGATTTCTGGGGTGAATTTGGTAAAGTTCTAAAATGATTAATTTCTATGTTGAATTCGTTATTTTGAATTTAGAAAATCTGATGTTAATTTAATTATTTTTTCGTTATGCACGACAAAAAACATTTACCTGGATAAACTACAGATTTCACTTTATTAGCGAAATTTTTCAGTGCTTCAATTAATACTTTAAAAAGTATATTTAAATTAAAATGGCTTTATATTGTTTAAAATAAGCAATGTAAAAGATAAAATTTGCTCAAAAAATAATTTTTCACCTCCTGCTGGTTACCGGCTGTGGCTATTTTTTTATTAATTGTGAATTAAATTAATTTTTATGACCCAGATACTAATTGGAATTGTTCTAGCATGGTGGCCACTAAAAACAGTCAAAAAATTTCCCTGACTTTTTCCCGACTTTCCCTGACCAATATTCTGGGTGTTTTTAACTTGGTTTCTAATGAACAATAATTTAAATAAGAAATATATCTCTCAAATTATTATTAATAACTACTATTCATTTCAAACAGTTGAGAAGGATGTTTTAAGGATTTTTGAATCAATTTGTAGAAGTAGATAAAATTCTTTATTTTTAAAATTAAATCTTTAATCTTAAAGTAGCTGAGACTGCGGCTAAAACTTAAATTTTGAAAAGATGTTTTTTAGTCAATAAATCCGTTTAGATGCAAAAATATATAAATAGATCAATCTTGTATAGGCCAATTGTCCTCACCAACATTTAATAAAAAAGCTTCTAATATTTTAGCGTAAAATAAATGTTTTGCTCTTTTTTCAAAACTTTGATTTTGTAACATTTAACAATTATAAATTTAATAAACTAAAATTTATTTATAAATAAAAAACAAAATTATGGGTTTAATTGTCGTGGGCGGTTTCGTTTTTCGGCCGTGTACTTGCCTAATGACATAAATACACTGAAAAAAATTATTTGATTCAATTAATTCGAATTATTTGCAAAAATTTTATTTGGATCTAATAAATATTTATTTGCTTCAAATAACTTGAATTATTTGAATCACATTTGTTTAACTCAAATAAATCTTAATTGGATAAATTAAATAATTAATTGATTCTAATAAACGAATTTATTTAATGCAAATAATTAGTTATTTGAAACAATTTATTTATTTATTTCACTCAATTAATTGGATATTTGATATAAATAAAAATTATTTGATATTTATATCTAACTATTTCCGTTAGAAAGATAATGCAATTTGACTGTTTTGGCTGTTTAATATTTAGCCCTAGTCTCCCTTATATAAATTTTTTTTTCTTTTTATAATCTTTAAAATTTCCCTGACTAATTAAAAAATTCCCTGACTTTTCCCTGACCAGTGGCCACCATGTCTAGCCATAGTTCAGGTCCAGTAATGTAAATTCTATTTAAATTGAGACCATTAAGTGAAAGTATTTGAATTTAAAAAAAATTAGAAGTTCGAAGTTCTTAAATCTTTTTTATAAACTTTAAAGTTTCAAAATAATATAAAATGAAAATTTAATTCTCTATAATTGTTAACTTTTTCCACTTTTAATTATTTCAAACTTTTTGTTAGGTAATAATAATTATTTCTTTAAACATTTTTTAAAATAAAATGGAGTTTAAATTCTTTAAAATAAGCAGTTTGACACAACATTCCCGCGCGCTTGCGCGCGGATAGTTTAGCTAGTTACATTTAGAATTTTTGAATAATTGAATTAAGAAATTCTGAAAAAATTAGGTTTTTAAAAAATTTTGATTAAAATTTTTTGAAGATAATTAAATTTGCCAATTTTAAAAAATTGGCAAACAATCGTCAATTTCGACGTTCGTGAAGTTTACAATGTTTATAATCAACAATTTCAGAAGAAAAATATTTTTCTAAGCGAATTTTTATAAATTTTTGTATAAAAAATATTACATCAAGTTTTTTTATTAAACGTTGCGAACTTCACCGACATAAATTTCGTTAAGTATTATTGGAATAAATTTTATATTTTGGAGATTTTTATTACAATTTTTGTACAATAATTTTGTTTCTAGAGAAAAATGTGAAAAACTTTGAAATAATGGTATTCTAAGAAAAACTTAGAATTGAAGTTTTTATTGGAATAAGGAAAAAACTTGAATGTTTTTCTCGGAATATTTTTCCTAAAGATTTGAACATTCGAATGAACAAAATAATTTTTGTTTATAATAAAAATACAAAATTTAAAGAAGTAAGAGAATATCGCCGTTTATTTAAACGTTCGAAACTTGGCGAACGTGTAGAAATCATGTTCTTGAAGTTTCGAACGTTCAAATGAACGCCGATATTTTTTTACTTCTTCTAATTTGTTGTTTAGCAAAAAAAAAATTTTTATACTAAAAAAAAATTAATTCTTATCTAAAGTAAATGTTGAATTTATATTATGTGTCAGTAAAACAAAATTTTTGGCAGTAAAGTGAGGAAAACATTACAGGGTGTCTAACGGTTAGGGAAGTCAGGTAAAACTCAGGGAATTTTTTTGGTCAGGGAATGTCAGAGAAAAAGTTTTGAAGAGCCCAAAAATAATGAAGCTAAATGCGATTTAAAAGAAGAAAAAATGTTGAATTTTAAGAAAGTCGGTTTTTCGAATTTTTGATAATTTTTAGGAATTTTTAATTTGTTGCTAAAGGGTGGAGACTATTAAATAAGTAAAGTGTTTTTGAAGAGCCCAAAAATAATGAAGCTAAATACGATCTAAAAAAAGAGAAAATGTTGAATTTTAAGAAATTAGGTTTTTTGAATTTTTTCGATTTTTTGATAATTTTTTATTTTTTACCAAAGAGTGAAGTCTATTAAATAAGTAAAGTGTTTTTGAAGAGCACAAAAATAATGAAGCTGAATGCGATCTAAAAGAAGCAAAAGTATTGAATTTTAAGAAATCCGGTTAGTCGAATTTTTGATAATTTTTGATAATTTTTGACAATTTTTGATTTTTTACCAAAGGGTGGAGATTATTAAATAAGTAAAGTATTTTTCAAGAGCACAAAAATAATGAAGCTGAATGCGATTTAAAAGAAGAAAAAATATTGAATTTTAAGAAATTAGGTTTTTTGAATTTTTTCGATTTTTTGATAATTTTTTATTTTTTACCAAAGGGTGAAGACTATTAAATAAGTAAAGTATTTTTCAAGAGCCCAAAAATAATGAAGCTGAATGCGATCTAAAAAAAAAAAGGTTGAATTTTAAGAAAGTCGGTTTTTTGAATTTTTTCGATTTCTTGATAATTTTTGATTTTTTACCAAAGGGTGAAGACTATTAAATAAGTAAAGTGTTTTTGAAGAGGCCATAAATAAAGAATAAGAAGAATAAATTTTAAGAAATTCGGCTTTTCGAATTTTTGATTATTTTAGATTTTTTACCAAAGGGTGGAGACTATTAACAGGATGTCTAACTTTCAGGAAATTCAGGGAATGTAAGAGAATATGTCAGTTACCATATTTTAGTCCTAAGAAAGTAGAAATAAAACTCTAAAAAGTCAGGGAATTATTTACTCAATCCTTGTTAGACACCCTGTATTAGGAAAAACAGTTTTTGGCAGGGAAATTTAGAAAATTTTGAAATAATAACATTTTAGAATTATTTTTAACATTTAGGATAAAAAAAATCATATTCAAAATATTTCATTGAAATTCATAAAAAAATTAATCCTTTTTTTTAAATAATACAAAAACTCTTTTTAGAAATTCAATTGTTTTCGAAAAATTACATTAAAATATTTTTAAAAACTACTTAATTCTTAAAATTTTGTTATCATAATTTTTTAAGATTTAATTATTTTGAAATAAAGCAAATAAAAATTTACTTTTTTGTGGACTTAAAATATGAAATTAATTTTTATTCTTGCCAATTGATAATTTAAAATATGAAATTGAAATTAAATTGAGAATTGAAAAAACGCGAACATTCCATAAACTCAAAATTAGTGTTGATAAGAAGAATAGTAGGTTTCAATTTTTACTACCTTTCGACACAATTAAGGCTTTGAATTTACCCATTTATTGTCTAATAACGTGTAAATGATTCATGAACGCCCCATATACAAAAAATTATCTATGCGCATCTTGTATTTATTATCGAAGGACGATCCGCAAAAAAGGACTCGAGGCAAATATTCAGTCGGCCAGTTAGAAGTGGTTTAGCGCTAATTTAAACTCGCTAAATCAGAAAAGCATTTATAAGATCGGCGCGCGTGAAATTTATAAATTAGCTCGGGACTGGCAGATTTGTAGCTTGTATATATATTTATATTCCTTCAGGGCATCGCTCAATATTCCCATTCCTAAAGGGATATATTATATCGTTTCGTTTTCTAAACTTTTGGAAGTCAATACATTTAGATTTATAGAGAGAGAAAAAAATTCACGCTGTCGGCTTTTAAAACCAATTAAGAATTTTTACACCAAAATGTTATTACATCGTGAAAGTTCAAAATACGTACATTTTCTGCATTCTTCATAAATTTTTTTTTCATACATTTATAATTTATTGCCCAACTTTGTATACACATACCTATGCCGCATTTAAAAAGACCCTTTTATATAAGCTCTTTCTGATTGATTAAAATAATATAAAATAAATTTTTTTTGTTGTTGCAATTTTACTGAATAAATTCAGTGATTCTCCGTTATAAATGAATATACATCGCTGAAAGAGTATTGAATATATATATAAGAATATACTGTTATCAAATACTGTTATATTCTTGAACCAAATTGAAGTAGAAAAAGGAGAATAATATACTACTTGATTACAATCATAAATGAAGTTAATTACTCTCTAATTTGCATAAGAACTGTTAGAAATAAAATTTAAAAAATTCAATTATATCGAACACATAAAAGTGTTCATAAACATTTCCATAAAGGACGGCAAGTTGTCAAGAGAGTTGAAGGAACGAGACGAATGTATGAAAGAAAATAACATTGAGAAAAAAGAAAAGAAAAAATTACTTAATGAGAATGACGTCAATTGTGGAATGTAGGCGCCAGAAATTTGATTTTCATACTCGCGAGTATATGTGTGTAATTTTTACACTTGTTTATGTAAACGTGGTGTGTGAGTTGGGAGAGTCGATTTTAAAACTGATCTCGGCATGCGGTCTCTTGGGGAATCGACACCCATCCTTATAGAACGTTGTATTTAATTTCTGCGCTTAAGCTTCGACTCTTTAAAAGGGCTAATGAGACACGCGCTACGGTTTCCGGAAGTTGAGGCGGCAAAATTTATTAATCGACCTCCTCCGGTAGTTAAAACGAACCCACGAATCCCAGGGGGTTTCCCAGCCTTGGGTTGTATGAGATTCTTCAATTTTGTAATGACCCAGACACTAATTTCATATGCCGAGTCACTATATAGTGTCATGGGTCATTATCGTTGCGGATTCGGAAACACATATCCCACTGAGAATTATTTGCATATTTTATTTTATTACTTGAAATGAATGAAAAAAGTGCAGTTCATGAAATTCTCTTATATTTGTTTGAGTGATAAATACATTTTTGCAGTTGTTTATTTACTCTGCTGTGTTGAAAAATGTTATGTAATATGTGACGATCTCTGAAGAAAGGTACATAAGGAGCGTGAAATTTCAGGTTATGTTTGTAATTTTTTGAATGAAAATGCACAAAGAGGAAAGACTCTTAATATAAACCATTGAAGTTTAAATTTTTATTTCACCTCAAAAAATTAAGTAATGAAAACTGATTTTAGTTCTGAATTAAACATAGAAACTTGCAATTAAGGTAAAAATAACAAAACATAACCTTAAAATGATTTCTTTCTTCGCAGCTTCAAAGCTCTGCAATGTTATTTTACAAATATTTTAAACGTTCAAATAAACCAAACTTTTTTTTTTTGTTTAAATATTTTTAAAAATCTATATTAAGGTTATGTTATTCAGTATGAAGTTTTTCCGTAGTAAAGTATAAGGGGAACGTGACCACTGAATAACATGACCTTAATAATCGTTGTATTTCGGTAATCATTTTTCGTTTTAAATATGTATTTTCAATTTTAAAATTAATATATTGAATATCATTGAATTCTTGCAAAGAATTTTATCAAAAAATTTGAGAATTGAATTTCTCCGAAGAATATTATTATTATTAAAAATAATTGAATTCTTGCAAAGAATTTTATCAAAAAATTTGAGAATAATTGAATTTCTCCAAAGAATTTAATTATTTATGAAAATAATTGAATTCTTGACAAGAATTTTATTAACATTTTTAGAAAATTATTAAATTTTTATTTCATTTTTCTAAACTAATTTAATTAATTAAAAGAATTTTATTAAAATATAGAAAATAATTGAATTCTTTCGAAAAATTTTACTAAAAATTTAAAAAGATTGAATTGTTTTGAAGGATTTTTTATAATTTTAGAAAATAATTTAATTCTTTTGAAAAAATTTATAACAAATTAAGAAAAAAATTGATTTTGTGAAATTGTATTGGAAATTATTGAATTTTTGCAAAGAATTTTTCTAATTATAAAAATAATTGAATTGTTTCGAAGGATTTTTAAAAATTTGAAAAAATAATTAAATTCTTTAGTGAAATTTTGTAAAAATTTTTTTTAAAAAATCGAATTTTGGCAAAAATATTTACGATTTATAAAAATGTTTGAATTCTTTCAAAGAATGTTATTATTTATGAAAATCATTGAATTATTGTGAAGAATATTTAAATTTTTGAAAATACAAACAATAATAATTAATTATGTAAATAATAACAAATTTTTACTATTTCAAATTTAGAGCCAGGAAAAGTAAAATTGATCAGGAGAATTAGGGAAAAGTCAGAAAATATTATCAAAAGTACTGGATTAAAATATTAAATTTCTAGAAATGAACTTTTTTAAAATTATTTTTGGTTCACTTTACAAACTTTGAAACTACCAGGAATTTTTGGTTTTTAACCATCTTTGTCTATTTTTGACAATAATTGAATTTTAAAGAAAAGTAAAATTGATTTTATTTTAAATAATTTAATTCTTGAAAAATTGTCATAAAATTATTATTTATAAATTATTTAATGAATAATTTCACCTAAAAATTCTAAGGATACTTGAATTTTATAAAAGTTTAATTTAAAATTTTTATTATACATAATTGAATTTTAGAAGCTTTTAAATTTGAATTCCTTGAAAATCTTAATTCTGTGACTTTGAATTTATTTCGTAAAAAATTTTAATCTCTGTGAAATTCAAATTCATTTTATTTTTAATGAACTTATTGAATTTCGTTAAATTAAATTTTTAGAACTTTAGGAACATAATTTGCCTCCATTTCAAAGAATCTTTTCAATTAATTATTCTAACTGAATATTATTTTTTCTTAATTTTTTCGAAATAACAAGTTTTCAGTCCTGTCAATAAATTTCAAATTTATATTAAATTTTTAATTTACATAAAAATTAAGAAAAGAATAAAATTTACTAGAATTATTATTACACCCAACATCAAGTGATAAATTCTCTATTTTATTAAAATATTTTATTGTTTTCCCCCTTTGAAAAAAATGTTTTTTCTTCTCTCAATCATTATTGATTACAAACATTGTAAACTTCACTGACATTTATATTTATAATTTTGATTGAGAAACGTTTGAGACTTGGGATAAAAGATTTTTTTTTTATATTGAAATTAAGATTTGTTTTTAAAAAACAAATACATCGAGACATTTAACATCAATCTTTATGAAGTTTGTTGTAATCAAGCGAAACAAAGCAAGTCGATGTATTATTACGAGTGTTGTCTTTAATATCACTATATCATTATGGTACATGGTAACGTGCAGTATAAAACTGGCACTCGTAAAACATGACTTTGCGTTTCATGAGAGCTGTCTGAATGCGCGCTATATCGGTATCGAATTATGTCATGACATTGAAAAAATCACTTGATCAAAAATCATATTCGTGACATAGCTTTAAATACAGGAACAGATTATCTTAGAACATGATTCATTGCTGTCCAGCAATAGAAGACGCTTTGTCCTATTAAAAATTTCGACACGTAACATTGAAGCAACTTCCTTGAACGACATCGACACCTGTTGCTTCAACAATGTTTTATTCCTCTATTTTTTTTTTTTTTTTTTTTGAAAAATGTTCATTTTTTTGTAACAGAGGTCCATTGTTTAAATTTTTACCTAATGAAAGGTTTACACTTAAGTAGAATATTATATCAGTGAATAATTATTTCACACAATTTTTATAGATTCTTTCTAAATATCTATGAAAGATCCCTAAAGTTAGCATGAAAAAACATTTCTTTCGCCAAATCAAAGAGAATCAATCACAGTTAATAATTTTTACTAAAATTTATTTTCTCAAAAATAGCAAAATTTACTCCGAAAATATTAAAAATTGACAATAGGGCGCAGAAATTCCTGATAGTTTAGGTTTTGTTAAAAGAAAAAATTACTTCATTCGTTTTTTTCGTACTTGAATAATTGATAATAATTTTCTGTTGAATAAAATTTTGTAAAATATTCGAATAGTCATTGAATATTCTTGATAATGAACATCATGGAATAATCACGCGTCCCATAAGAGAAGAAATTTTTGGTAAATGTTTTTTATGAATTGTGAATTTAATTAATTTTGATGACGCAGGTATTAATTGGAATTGTTCTAGCAATAGTTTGGGACCAGTAAAAAATTTTTGTACAAACAATTGTTAGTAAACCAAAGATAAAGTTCGCTCAAAAAATAATTTTTCATTTTCTGCTGATTATCGGCTGTGGTTACTTTTTTTAAATTGTGAATTAAATTAAATTTGATGACGCAGATATTAATTGGAATTGTTCTAGCAATAGTTTGAGACCAGTATAAAAGAATTTTTTTGGAATTAATTCGAAGTGCATCACATTTGTATTTGTCTTTTGTTTTGTACTGTATTTTTATTTGTATTTTATACATTATTTTATATTTTACGAGATATTTTATTATATATTTATTTGCTATAATTTGTATTTGTATTTGCATTTTATTAAGTTTGACTTTATACACAAACACATAAAAAGTGATCATGTGTCAGAAGTACTGTTAAATACTAGAAATTTTTAACCTTCACATATTCTTTTGTACATATCGATTTTTTGAACGTAAAGTCAGTGACTGTTTAGTTCGACAGAACTGTCGATTACTCAATAAGTTATGGTTCGATACTGTACGTGTAACATGACATTAAAAGCTTGCGTGGGTACGTGTGAAATGTGACCCAACTTCTTTTGTAACAAACTGATGGGGGTCTCTCTTGTCCGTATTGTTGGTCAAACAATCTCTGTTGCAAGTTTAGTGTATAGTATAGAATTTTGGAGTCTTTATCGATTATTATTATTCTCATAGTATTGAAGATCATTGTGATTTATCGTAATTACCTTTCAAAGCGAGAATGATTAATTTTTAATTTGCAAGTAATAAACGCAGTCTCTCTCTCTCTTTCTTTCTGTTTATTATATATAGTACAAAAAAAAAGTTCATAAAGTATTTTTTTCACTCATTGTGCGCGCGTTTTATAATACCATTGATACACTAATATAAGAGTGACAATCAAACCTTGGAGATGTAAAAGAATGCACGAAGGTCGTCAACATTGTGAAAAGATGAGAAAATATTTTTAGAAATTTATCGAGGACGAGGAGCAAGTTTCAGTAATACAAAAGAGAGTGGTATAATTTAGATTCTATTTTGGCAGAGGATGATCCTTAATAATTGCTAGCAGTGACAATATTATTATTCTCTTTTATGTTTATAACTTTCTAATTTATTTTCTCGGGATTTCTACCTTTTAGCGTTTTTTAAAGGTAGTAGAGAAAAAAAAGAATCGTCTTTTTTAAAAGCGGAAATTTTTTTTATTTTCGACATTTGAGTGATATTTAATGTATTCTTTTTTATTTTTCATGCAAGGTTTGAATATTGTTTAAAAAATTGTCATTTGAATAGATACATTATGCCATATTTGTCATTTTTTTAATGACAAAATAATAATCAAATTTTTTTTATTCCTTGCTAGACACCCTGCTATTTGAAACAGTATATTTATTTTCTTTAAAATTAAAATATTTCTTTAAATTTATTCAAAATCGTTGTGCTAAGTGTACGGTATTTATTGCTGAAAAACAAATTACGCACATTCAGTGTCAATAGCAGAAATGCAAAAGTAGACACTAATAAAATATATTGTCTGTCGAATTGAAATAAATTCTAGTCACTGGGGGCTTGATTCGATGGGAGAGATTGACATTCGTCGATGGTGCTTCCTGAAAATCTCTCTTACACCTTTATCTTAAATAGACACAGTACTTGAATCTCCTCCATATATCCGCAGTTATCTCTAATGCTTCTCCCGGAAGAGACGTGCCTCTTTTCGAGAATAGAGACGATACAGAAAGAAAAACACCGTTGTCCATAAGTATATGGATGGCATGGGTATGCATGTATGCTGTAGGGTTCAGACGTCAACACACGACGTGATGTTTAACGTAAGGCGCGAGGCAAGAAAGGGTTTTTCGTTTAACTAATGATTTACGACGAGAACGTGTCTCACAAGGTGTCGATCGCATAATGGCGAGTCCTGTCGCCGTCGATCGTTGCTCGATACGGTATAATCACGAGGTGGCATCTATGCCGACCGCGATCATAACGATAATCGTCTCTCTTGAGGAAGACTTCATCTCAATCGACTGTACGCTTGTTTAAGTACTCCTTCCCTCTCTCTCTCTCTCATCTCTCTTTTAATCATTTCCTGTAATTTTTTTCTTTTGCAATTTGTCACAGTGGAAAATATTTTTATATTTTTCTCACACTTTTTGTCTGAAATTAGTGAAATTGCTTCTTGCCTTATTAAATTAACCTGAACTGAAACGTGGAAAACCTGGAAATGTCAGGGAATTTTATAAAACTTGAAAAAACCTGGAAAAGTCAGGGAATTTTGATCGAAATCCCAGAAAATTGTTGTTTTCTAAAGTTATTGTGATTATTCTTGAAATCTAATTTTACTTAAATATTTCAAAATTAATTCAATTTCAAAAAAAATTGTGTTTACAATTTTCATAAGTAGATGAACTTCAAAAGGTTTTAGTTTGAAATTTTTTAAAATTTCAATTTCCAATTTTAATTAAAAATCTTATCCTCCCTATACGGTTAACACCGAGGATACTCGGGGTGTATCTTTCATTTATTTATTTAAAAAAATTAAATTCGAGAGTCATATAAATAAATCTCTTAGTGTAACTTGAAGCTAAATAGTTGTATTTAATATCAAAATAAATATGAAATAGTCAAAATTAATTTTAACAAAATTATAAATTTATTGCCTGCAAAATTGAAAAATGATAAAACCGTAGCAGGATTGAAGAACAAAGATTTTTGAAAAGATTAAGAGTTCCAATTTTTCTGAAATTAGTTAAACTTTTTTAATATATATTTAAATAATTATTAAAAATAGTGGATTTACAGAAGAATTTTAGTTAAGAACACTAAAAGAAATTAAATTTTAAAGCAATTACAAACGATTGCAGAAATTCAATTATTTTCAAAAGTAGTAAAATTTGTCTCAGAAATTCAAATATTTTAAAAAATTTTAATACAATTCTTATGGCAAAATTTCAATTATTTTCAAAAACTTTCCTCAATTCAATGATTTATAATATCTACTACTTTAATGAAATTGCATAAAAGAATTCAATTATTTAAAAAAAAATTTAATAAAATTCTACGCAAACATTTAATTATTTTCTAAAATAATGAAAATTTCACAAGAATTCAATTATTTAAAAAATATTTTCATGAATAATAAAAATTTTTTTTTGGAATTCAATTATTTTTATAAATAATAAAACTCATCGCAGACTTTCAATGACTTTTAATATACTTTTAATTTAATTCCTCGAAAAATTTAATTATTCTTAAATTTTTTTTTTAAATTCATCAAAGAAGTTCAAGTATTTTAAAAACCTTTGCTACAATTTATTTATTAGAATTTAAATATTATTTATGGTTTTCAATACGTTTTTCATTAAATTTCTTCAAAGAATTAAATTATTTTCAAAAATTTTAATGAAATTTTTTGTAACAATTTAATTTTTTTCAAAATAATTTTAATAAAATTCTTCGTAGAAATTTAATTAATTTAAAAAATTTGTCAAAATTCAATTATTTACAAAAATTTTAATAAAATTCTACGCCAACATTAAATTATTTTTATAAATAATTAAAATTTCACAGGCATTGAATTATTTTCAAAAATTATTCTAAAATTCTTTGGCCGAGTTCAATTATTTTTAATACAATTTTAATCAAATTTCTCGAAAAATGAAATTATATTCTTAAAACTTTTATTAAATTGTCAAGATAATTCAATTATTATTTATAAATTTATTTATAAAATTCTTTATAATGATAATTCAATTTTAAGAAACATTTAATTATTAAATAAAATATTTATTTTTGTATTTAAATAATTTAATTCTCGTTGAGTTTTCTAATAAATATTGATTTAAAAATCAATTTCAGTTAAAATTTTAGATTATAATTGAATATTGAAAGCATTATAGAGTGGATTTTTAAAAATAATTGAATTTTAAAATATGGTTTCAAATTAAAAACTTTAAAATTCAGAATTTTTCACACTTTTAATTAACAGTTCTGTAGAATTAATTATTTGAAAAAGTTCAATTGGATTTGTTTTTTTTTTAAATTAAATTTTGAAGTTAAAAAAAAATTTAATAAAATTCTCCGCAAACATTTTATTATTTTCATAAATTATTGTTTAATTAATCTCATAAATAATAACATTTTCTACAGGGATTCAATTATTTTCATAAATACATAATAAAACTCATCGCAGACTTTCAATTATTTTTAATACAATTTTAAAATAATTCCTCGAAAAATGTAATTATTCTTAAAAATTTCATTAAAATTGGTCAAGAGAATTCAATTATTTAAAAATTTTGTTGAGAAAATTCTTTATGAAAATCCAATTTTGAGAAATATTCAATTATTTAATAAAATTTTTATTTTTGTAGTTCAATAATTGAATTCTCGTAGAATTTTCTAATAAATATTGATTTAAAAATGAATTTCATTTAAAATTTAAAATTATAATTGAAAATTGAAAGCATTATAGTGTGGATTTTTAGAAATAATTGAATTTTCAAAAGGTTTCAAATTAAAATCTTAATTTAATTTTTTAAATCTTAATTAAAATCATAATTTTAATTAAGAATTTTGTAGAATTAATTTTTTTGAGAAAGTTTAATGGTATTTTTTGTTTAATTATTTTTAATTTTTTATTTCTAAAATATTTAATTGAAAAATGTCAGAATAATCGAAATTTCGTAAAATTAAATTTTAAACAAAAGAATTTGAAAATTCTCAAACAACTTTTTCAGAAATTATTTTAAAAAAATTGACTTAAAGAAGAATTTTAGTTGAACATTCTAGAAATGAATAATCGTAAAAGAAGTTCCGAAGTAAATTTTACTATTTCCGAGTAGGTGAATTTAGAAAAAAGAATTCGTATTTTCCGTGTGTAAAAATTGATTGGGCTAAGGATTGGCCAATTTAGTTTTATTTAATTTAATTAGAAATTTTAAAGAACTTTGTTTTTTTTGCGAAATTTTATAGTTCTAATTCTTTTAAAAGCAAGAAATGAAATCAAAATATATTTGTGTAATAGAAAATTATCGCATTTTAAAGAAAATAAAATTTCTCCATTTTGTTTTCTGATTGAGAGAGAAAGAATTTGAAAAAAGAATTTTTATTTTGATTTAACCCGGCATGAAATTCTCACTCCAAGGGGTCCTTTTATTCCGGTTTTGCTTTTGCTGTTAATGCCATGTTCCAGATTTACGTTGAATCTTTCTTATCCAATGATCTTAGCTGCGCTCATTTAAAACAATAAACGGTGAAATTTCATAAATTTACGTGTGAGGATTCAGAGATCTTGTTGTTGGACGAGAAAAGAGAACAAAATTATGGTGAAGAAAGAGAGAAGGAGAAGAAGATAGAAGGGAAGTAATTTTAATCAGGAGTGCCAGGTTACTCCATGGGGGTCGTGGAGCTAAGCGAGTTCCTATCAGGGGTACCAATGTACATGATCTTTTTTTATCCTCATCACTTTCTCTCTCACCCTCATATGTTCCTCCTCTTTTTTTTCTTTTTCTTCTTCCTCTTTCGTTTCCCTCTGAGATTCTCACACACAAATTCGTGGCCACTGCTACTAATTTACCGCTACCTGGAACATACACTTGGTTGTTCTAACCAGAGTTACGACGACGATGGCATTCTCATATGTTCAGGTATAAATTTTTCTTGTTGAGAAATTGTGGGGATGGTAGGAGGTGGTCTATATTCATTTTCTTTTTGTCCCTTTTTCTTGCTGGCGGAATATTTCGTGTATGGTCCAAATGTAGCTGAAGGAATTTTTTTTATACCTTTTGTCATCCGTTTTGGATGTTTTATTGACATTGAGGCGCATTAATAAGGCACAAATTGTCATTTGTTGGAATATTCCAGTGAGCGAATTTTATTTAAGAGAATTTTCACTTGACAATTTTTGTTTATTCGAATTTGAATTATTTGTAGTTAACATTATCTTTATGTAATTGAATTTTTATTTGAAATTGAAAAATATTTGTTTGTAACTATTTTTCAGAAAATATTCTACGGTGGGCTTTTGGTATTTAGCAAATGAAGCGCCTCTATTGTGAAAATAGTGCAACTCTAGTTTTTTAAGAACTGTGTCTCACCTGAGTTGCAACACTTTTGCCGCAGAAGCGCTAGTGTCGCTATTAACCTGCACAAAACCGAACAGAAAAGAAAAAATGATATCAAATTTTCTAAATTTTATTTTACGGATTCAGAATTTTGGATAAATGACCAAATTTTATTTCAAGTATTTTAACTATACCAAATTTTTTACAAGAATTTTTACAATGAAGAAATTATTAAAAATAAATATTCTGGAAATTGGAAATTCGGTTCACAGGTCGGCTCGGTGAAAATAGCGACCCGCCGGCCGCCAGCCATCAGAAGAATCCATAGGCGCCGACACACATAGTTGCGCGGTGGCCCTATACCGTTCAATCAACACAAAAACAACGTACACTAGCTATTACACTTTATAGAAAAAAATTGCAATAGTCACATATTTAAGAGCAATAATCCCCCTTTAATTTGTGACCAAGAAATAAAAAGGAAATTAAAGAGGGATTAATGCTCCTAAAAAGGTGACAATTAAAATTTTTTTAAATAAATTTTTGATAGCCAGCGTCACCACCCGCCCGTATCAGAAAAACGAAAATTGGAAAAAAAATCGGAAAAAAATTCATAACTCAAATAATTTTTGACCAATTCTTTGTTTCTTGGTCGCAAATTGAAGGGGGCTTATTGCTTCTTGTCATTGGACCAATAAGAATTTTTAAAATAATTTTTTGATAGCCAGCGTCCCCACCCGCCCGTATCAGAAAAACGAAAATTGGAAAAAAAATCGGAAAAAAATTCATAACTCAAATAATTTTTGACCAAATCTTTGTTTCTTGGTCGCAAATTGAAGGGGGATTATTGCTTCTTCTCATTGGACCAATAAGAATTTTTTAAAAAAAATTTTGATAGCCAGCGTCCCCACCCGCCCGTATCAGAAAAACGAAAATTGGAAAAAAAATCGGAAAAAAATTCATAACTCGAATAATTTTTGACCAATTCTTTGTTTCTTGGTCGCAAATTAAAGAAGGATTAATGCTTTTTATAATGTGACAATTAAAAATTTTTTAAATAAATTTTTGATAGCCAGCGTCCCCACCCGCCCGTATCAGAAAAACGAAAATTGGAAAAAAAATCGGAAAAAAATTCATAACTCGAATAATTTTTGACCAATTCTTTGTTTCTTGGTCGCAAATTAAAGAAGGATTAATGCTTTTTATAATGTGACAATTAAAAATTTTTTAAATAAATTTTTGATAGCCAGCGTCCCCACCCGCCCGTATCAGAAAAACGAAAATTGGAAAAAAATCGGAAAAAAATTCATAACTCGAATAATTTTTGACCAATTCTTTATTTCTTGGCTGCAAATTAAAGGGGGATTATTGCTGTTTAAAATGTGACTTTTGTAATTTTTTTCTATAAACTGTAATAGCTAGCGTACGTTATTTTGCGTTGATTGAACCGTATAGGGCCACCGCGCTACTATGTGTGTCGGCGCCTATGGATTCTTCTGATGGCTTGCGGCCGGCGTGTCGCTAGTTTCACCGAACTTCACAGGTCAGGGAAATCACGGAATTTAGGGAAAAGTCAGGGAAAAGTCAAAACTTCATTAAAAGTACTAGGAAAAAATTAAATTTTTATAATTCATGAAAAAATTTTGAATTTTGGTATTTTTTCTTTGCCTCAAACTATAAAATTACCACAAATTCTATTAAAATTAAAATTTTTCTATTTTTGACAATAATTTATTTTAAATACTTTGATTCTTTATTCATAAAATTAATACTTATATAAATTATTAAATGAATAATTTTACTTCAAAATTTCAAAAATAATTGAATTTTATAAGAGTTGCATTCACAATTTTTAAAAAAAAATAAATTTTAAAAGCTATCAATTAGAAATTTTAGAAAATTTAAAATTTGAATAAATTCAATAAGAAATTTTAAAGAACTTAGTTTTCAGTAAAATTATAATAATTCCAATTGTTTTACTTTTGGTTTATTTTTTTTAATATATATTGAATTAATTATTAAAAATAATTGATTTAGAGAAGAATTTTAGTTAAAAAATTCTCTAAAATAGATATAAATTTCAGAGAACTTACAAAAAAATTGCAATTTTTAGAAATAATTGAATTTGAAAAAGGTTTCAAATTAAAATCTTTGAAAATCTGAATTTTTCATAGTTTTAATTAACAATTCTGTTGAAATTAATTGAATTTTTTAAATTATATTTAATTATTTCTAAAGTTTTAACGCAATTCTTCGAAAGAATTTAATTATTTTGATAAATAATAAAATTCTTCACATAAATTTAATTATTTTCCAAGGAATTAAAAATTCTCAGTAAAAAAATAATTTTCAAAAATTTTAATAAAATTCTAGTCAAAATTTTAATTATTTTCAAAAATTTTAATAAAATCCTAGTTATAATTTTAATTATTTTCAAAAATTTTTCTCAATTCAACAATTTTCTGTATTTTCTATTTTCATAAAATTTTCTAAAAGAATTCAATTATTTTCAAAAATTCTTCATAAATTTCTACCCAAACGTCCCAAACATTGAATTATTTTTATAAATAATAAAAATTTCACTGGCATTCAATTATTTAAAATAGAATTTACAAAACAATTTTAAGAAAAAATCAATTATTTAAAACTTTAATTTTAGTTAAATAAATTTCTTCGCAAGAATTTAATTATTTTTACAAATAATAAAATTTTTCCACTAAAATTCAAATATTTATAAAATTTTAATAAAATTCGTCAAAAGAATGAATTTTTAATAAACATTCAATAAATTATTTATTTTTGTATTTAAATAATTGAATTCTCGTAGAATTTTTTAATAAATATTGATTTAAAAATAAATTTCAAATACAGTTTTAATTAAATAATAATTGAATATTGGAAGTATTATTCCATGAATTTTTAATAATAATTGAATTTTGAAAAGGTTTAAAATTCTAATTTATGAAAATATGAATTTTTCCTACTTTTAATTAACAATTTTGTAGAACTAATTTTTTGAAAAATTTTTATTCTAATTTTTTAAAAATTATTTGAACTTTAATTGAAGAATTTAAATTTAATTAAAGAATTTCCGAGTAATCGAAATTTCCTAAAATTAAAAATGTAAACGAATGGATTTCATAATTTTCAAAGAACTTTATCGAAAATTATTAAAAATAATTGATTAAAAGAAGAATTTTAGTTAAAAATTCAAGAAAATAATAATTTAATTAAAATCATGAAAATAATTATGAACAAGTTACACACTATATTCTTATAAATTATTATAGTTATCTCTGGTCATTTTTAGAGTGAATCAGAATAAATCTAGAATGAAAAATTTATTTTCGTAAATTTCTTTAAAATTATTTAAATTCTAACCCAGCTGTATATTAATATTTCTTCATAGGAAATTTAAAGTTTCAAAAAAAAAAAATAAATTCATCAACCTTTTCCTAGAAAATCTATTTTAAAATTTTATTCATTTTATTTTTTATTAAAAATCATATTTTTAGTTTTCAAGTTGAAAGTATCTAAAACAATTAAAAAGTAAAATGTTATATAATTTTTTTTCATATTAATATTTTTATTCTCTTTTTTTATGAAGATGAACGAGATTTCTTAAAAATTTGAATTCTTTCCCATGAAAATAAAGCTCTTAAACTACTTTTTGAAATGTAACTAAGACTTTTAGTAAGTTGAAATTATTTTTATAGTCTTCGTACGACATTCTGATTTTTATCTTATTGGTTATAAAAATTAGGAGAACTTTTTTTTTATACTCTCAGAGAGAAGCATTTGGAAATCATTATCTAATTTGTATCTAACAAGGTATTCTTTCTAAAAAAGAATCTCTCCAGTTTCAACAAGACTGCAAAAAAAAAGTAAAGTGGAACTTTTTAAGGGTTCAGATATTTTTCATATTTATATTTAGTTTCTTTTTGTTTATATCTTTATTTGATATTTAAAATGAGAATTTATGTACTTTATTAATATTCACCATGTTTCTAATCGGTCTATCGTTAATACTTTTTAAACGAAAATATATATATTCCTTTTTTTGCGAAGATTTTTTCATTAAATTTTTTGTCAGCATACGTAAAAATTCTTATAATAAATATTACTTAAATTGAAGCAATGTGATTAAAAGGAGCTCGGTTTTTCTAACCTAATTTGCATATCTTGCCACTTCGTTTGTCGCTTCCATTTGGGTGGTCCAGCCGAATCCTAGATAAAGAAAGACGGGTGCTGGACTTAACGAGCCTAATTTATTAAAGCGATCTCGATACCTCCTGCAATATGTAACCCTTCGTAAATGCGTCCTCTTTTTTTATGTCTGGACTGCTTGGACACCTACGTGCCTTCACTTGAAATGTTTTAACAAATTTACGACCTCGTCCTGATTACACTGAGGTGACTGATCTCTAAACTTCCTGACTCTTAACGAATTGTGTAATCTTTCTTTTAAAAAAAATTCTAAACAAATTTACATAAAAAAGGAAAGAAAGAATAATTTTCTCATCTTGATAAACGAAAATAAATCAAAAACTTCTCTCCTTATTTCTAATTCTTTCTCAGTTTTTTTTTTTTTTGCAAAAAGAACGCGCTAAGCATAAATCTTCGCACGCAAAATGAAATCATCTCGATCAAGATTTTTGCCAATCGATATAATTCTTCTGACCAAATTCCTCTCACCTGAGATTCGATTTAATTTCCTCCAAGTAATGGGATCTTCATCAATTTATAAAAAAAACTAATTATCTATATTGATCGAAGATCTTTTTTTTTGCTTTATTTCAAATCGATGAGATGACGTGACCTAATTAAAGTTTCTACTGAAGAATTTTCAAAGTTTTTATAATTTTAAAAAGAATTTTTAAATTTCTGCCCTTTTTGCAGATTTTTCTTTCCAATACAAAAAAGATGTAAATTTTTTTTATGTCAATTTAATCCGAGTTAATCTATATATAGAGAATTAATTCAAATTTCTGAATTTGAATTAAATATTAGTAAATTTCGAAGAAATAAAAATATATGCGAAATGTTCTCTTAATGAACGCTATATAGGGATTGGCGGACCAATATACGGGATAAAAGAACTGAAACCGCACGTGTCGCTTCGAAATGCCATCGTCAATTAGCCCATATGCAAATTTGACGTTGAATTGCTAGATTTGACTCATTTTTTGGAAAGAATCTGGTTTTGCCCCGATTATTTATTTTTTTTTCTATCTTCTTTATATATATACAACTGAATAAATTTGTTTTATTCTAATTTATTCAACTGTGTTAAAAATATATATCTCTGAAACAAATATATTTTCTATAAAAATCCCAGTTGGGTCGCACTTTTTAACTAATAAAAATAAAAATTCGAATTTAATGTTGAACTGTGTCTATTAAAAATCATTATAATGCAAATATGGATTTAAATGATAAATTAGCAGAGCAAACGAGTTATCACAGAAAGTATGCTTCCACTTTAACTATAGTATTTTTTAAAAAGAAGTAAAAAAAATTTTTAAACAAATATAGCGACAAAAAAAAGTATTCATTATTTAAAAGTCTCCAGATTGAAAAAATTCTTCAGTGAATTTTCAATTAAAAAGTTTAATAAATGCGAATGTTCATATTGAAAAATAATCCAAGGCTGAAAACAAACGCTATTAAAAATTTATAAATATTCTAGCAAAGTAGATATAATAAGTAACCCACAATGTGTAATGTAGAATACTTAAAAATCCAACGAAGGTTCTAGAAAACTAACAAGCATGAATCGATTTCTTTGAAAATTTTGTAAAACACTTAAGTTGACAATTAACGATACCATCTATGTAAAATAATGAAAAATCACTACCAGCGTACAAGAATAGATAGTAGACTTCCACTTTGAAAAGTACTTCTGAATTGAGAAGGCATATCCATCCTCCTTCTGTGGTATCAAAGGGTTACAATTTTTATTAGAATGTTTAAATGCTGATATTCTTTAAATAAATAGCTGATATGAAGTTTGTAAAGTTCAGTGTGTTTTTAATAATTATTAGAACATGCAGTTTGGGGCGGCCACCAAAAAAAAATTACCTCAAAGGATTAACAAACTACCTGCAGAAAGAGTCGAAATTGTATCAGGTATTTTAGAATTTTTTTAGAATGGGAGACTGGGGCGTAGTGGATCACTTTTCACTTCTTGTTGTGTAACTATGGCATTTTCACATTACATAAAAATTGACCTCACAGGAAACATATACTCTAATATTTCACCTTTAATTTAAAAGGAGAAACGATTGAATATCACACATTTTTCTTCTATACATTATTTTTTTTAAGGCTGTGCAAGGTGATTCAAAATCCTCTATAGGCCCGGAGGTTGAGATTTTTTGAAACGAAAGAGAAAGGTACCCTGACTAGAGCTATTCTCGATATTTTGCATATTTTTTATAAATAATTGTTGAAAAAGTTGTTTAAACATGAAATTTTCACTGAAAAATATTTGTACACTGAAAAGTAAATTCTGGTTTGAATAGCAAGAAAACCTGTTTTTAACTAGAATATCGTGTTAAATATACCCTAACCAGAACTTTTTTCAGTATAGAATACATCTGGGGGTCAATTATGAAATTTGACTTTGACCGCCATTCAATTGCTTTTGTCAGACATTTAATTTTTTGTGACAGTTCATATTATTTTGATGTTTTTTGTGTTGTGGTAGCAAATTTCACCGAATCTCGAATGAAATAAATTTAGTTTATTGATATTTTTTACAATAATTTTCATTATTGCAGAAAATAGGGGAGATTAATTTAAAATAACACGAAATTATTTCAACTCAGCGCTTTTCAATAAATTGAAATGATCCACACGCCCCGGTTTTCCTCAATTACATTATCAGATTAGTATAAGCGGGTTTTCTGTTGATATACTAATTGTAATACTTAGTTACTCTGATATTAACTACTATTCTCGCATTAGGTAACGTTTGTCTTTGACGACCACATAATCAAAGCAAGTTCACGAGTAAATCCTCTCGTTCAAGAAGTTGTCAAGCATTTTCCAACCTTGAGCATCAGTTTGTCCTCATTTCGTTATGAAATCGTCAAGACTAACTATTGGCCTTCTCTACAAAATCCTAGGAGAACAACATTGTTTATTCTATTTCTCAGCGGCAACCCGAATGAGACCGAGATTCAAGAGGTAACTGTAGGTAATCAACTCAAAAACCTGTCAAGAGGATATCCACATCCGAAATGTTTGATCAACCTTTTTCCACAAAGAAATTCTTCATCAATAAAGAGATTGCTTCTCTCTTTGTGGAGAAATGATTTTCTCGATATTGCTGTAATGACACAACTAAACGAAAACCAGGAATTCTTAAATGACAACAAATTGAATCAATTGATTTTGCATCAGATGAATCGTTTTGCAGGGACCTATTCCGCTCGAAAAATGACCGATAACATAAGATGGTTCCCAAACAAGCTTAAAAACATTCATGGTCATACGCTAAAATTTTTGTACAACAGTATCAATAATTTGGTTAAAACTCCAAAGGAAAAAGATAATATTCAGAGGCTAGTCAATTTCATTTCCCAAGGTTTAAATTGCCGTGGACAAATAATTAATGTCAAAAATTCAAGCATTTTCAAAGTGCGAGAATTTATCAACAAAGCAAAGGTGGAAATGGTTTTAACGCCCTTTAACTATTACGCAATGAATTTGAATAATTCAAATGCTATGGGAATGCGAGTTATAAAAACTGATGCTATCAGAGCTGTAATTCCAAAACAATTGAGATTAAGAAGAACTATTTAAATGTCACAGAATTTCTATACTATGTTGTATGTAACCGCTGGAGCGATTGCTTTGCTTCGAATAACAGCCTTCATCTTTAAATTGAGTAAAAGAACATGGCAAACGTTAAACATCAGCCGAATTTTATTCGGAATGTCAACTGCTTACGATTTTAAAGTATTGTTAACAGAAAGAATTATTTTTGGTGCTGTAACGTTAAGTTCCATTGCATACTCAAGTTACTTTTTTTCAGTGATTCTGGACATTAACTGGCGTCCACAAATTGGAATAACAACACTAAAAGAGTTGGTAAACTCCGATCTGAAACCTATGTCGGATTTTATAGTAAATCATCATTTGTTGATCAGTCCTATTTCGGATGTTCAGAAATTAGGCACAAAATCTACTTTGTTTCCTAATCAATGGAGTCGATTTGACTGTCTGGCTTTCTTGTCGGAGTATGAAAATGTGACTTGTGTAATAGGCGATCCTAAGGTAGAGTTAGATTATTTTGAATTGACAACACAAAAACTAAACTTGAAAGTACTTCCGGATTCTTTGATATACTATTTCAAGTCGTGGACATCAAGATTTAATTCACCATACATTGGTCGATTTGATGAAATACTTTTGCGGGCCTTAGAATCTGGCATTCTGTCAAGATTAATAGGCGAATATACTGTAAAGCAACATAAAGCTCCACCTGCGCCGGAAGAAATTTCAAAGGAAAAGTTGCTTCCACTGGTTTGCTACACTTTATTTATTGGATACACTCTCGCATTGATCGTATTTATTGGAGAAGTCCTGAGTCGGATTTGTTGGTTCTACATTTTTTCAAATCATTTTCTATTTATTCCTACTATATTCGATGCCATTTAAAAAGTTACGAACAATCAAAATGATTTCTTTCAAAATTTTTTAAACTTATGTTTACCAAGAACATGATACCATCTGCGAAAAGTAATGAAAATTTAATACACAAGTACAAAAATAAAGAGGGTTTGTTGTTGATATAATAATTTTAATGTATGCAGTTTTGGTTATTAACCATTATTATCGTATTAGGTAACGTTTGTCATTGACGACCAAATGATTAAATTCAAGTTCACGAGTAAATCCTCTTGCTTAAGAAGTTGTCAAGCATTTTCCATCCTTGAGCATCAATTTGTCTTCATTTCGTTGTGAATTTCTCAAGACTAACTACTATTCGTCTTCTCTACAAAATCCCAGGAGAACAACATTGTTTATTCTATTTCTCAGCGGCAACCCGAATGAGACCGAGATTCAAGAAGTAACTGTAGGTAATCAACTCAAAAACCTGTCAAGAGGATATCCACATCCGACACATCGAGTAATAAAAGAGAACTTGTTGGTTAGTCCTATCTCAGAGGTTCAGAAATTAGGAACAAAATCTACTGTGTATCCTGATCACTGGAGTGAATTTGACTGCTTGACTTTCTTGTCCAGATATAAGAACGTTACCTGTGTAATAATCAAGTCTGAGAAATACGTAGCGCATTTCGAATGGATAACTCAGAACAAGAACATAAAAATACGCGAGGAACCTTTGCCATATTACATCAAGTCATGGAGTTCAAGATTGCATTCACCATACGTTGATCAAATTAATCAAATACTTCTGCGGGCCACAGAATCTGGCTAACTTAAGAAATTGTTAAACTTCGATAAAGGGAAACAACTTAATGATCCACCTGCATTGGAAGAAATCTCAAAGGAAAAATTGATTCCACTGGTTTATTACATTTTGTCTATTGAATATACTCTCGCATTGATTGTTTTCATTGTGAAATTCTAAACATCACTAGATTTTAAAAAATTTGCTTATTTTGTATGATAATATTTACGGTTGTACGTTACATGACTATAAGTTTTCTGTAAATTTAAACCTTTTTTAAACAGATAGTAGTATAGAAAAATTCATAACTCAATTAGAATTATTTTTAAATCTTATAGAAATCTCCTTTGATAACTATTATCGGATTTATTGCTTCTCGATTTTTTAAATCATTTTCTGCTCATCCTAACTTTTTTCTATGTCATAGAAAAAGTAACGAACAATCACATCGATTTCTTTGAAAGTTTTTTTTAAACTTGGGTTTACCAAGGGCACGAAAACATCTAGGTAAAATAATGAAAAATCAATACACACGTACAAAAATAGATAGTAATATCGATTTTCACTTTTAAAAATGCTTCTAGTCAAGAGCAAATGAAAATTATATGAAAATTTCTCAACGTTTTTTCAAAGGTTCTGAATTTTTTAAATAAAATGTTCGATTTTAGGTCAGATGATAGTCGTAATGTGAACTTCAATATCACTTTTGTAAAAGAAACGACATAGATTGAACATTTTCTATATTTTATCTGTACCATATTTTCGACTTTATTACAAAATAACAGCTAAATTACAGGGTGGCCGCTGGACCGGAAAAATCTGAAAATGACAGTGAATTTTGAACTTGACCGGGATTTTGGAAATTTTTTTTAAAAACACTGATTATTTTGTGAGAAAAAAAAGAATTATTTATTTTAAGACTTATTATTTATAGATATTTCATTTAAAAAGATTGAATGCTTTTGAAATCAAGTCATTTTATTTTGTCAGGGGATTTTATCAAAAGTAATGGAAAAATATTTAATTTATAGAATTTATAAGAAAATTATCAATTTTGTTGTCCAACATAACAGACTTAAAAAAAGAAAATATTAAATTTCATTTTAAATTCTTTCTATTTCTAACAATAATTAAACAAAATATAATTTTAATTAAATTCGTCAAAAAAAAATTTGAAAGAGAAAAAATTTCACATCCTATAAAATAGTGAAAAATAAATAAATTTTAACATTTTTTTGCAATAATATTATCACAAAACAAATTTGAATTAGTAAAAATTTAAACTAATGAAAACAAAAGTGATACGAAATTTATAAAAAATTAATTTTTAAATTATAAATAAAGTAAATAAAAAATTTTTTAAAAAATTTCTTTTCTTAGAAAATAAATTTTTAAAAAAGCGTATTTTTCATTAATATTAATTATTTTTTTCACTATTATTCATAAGTAACTATTTTTATATTTTAGAATGTTAAATTAACATTACTAATTTATATAGATTAAATTTTAAAAAGTTTTAAATTGAAGTCTTAAAAAAGTTGAATTGTAATAGATTTTAATTAAAAATTCTGAATAAGTTAGTTTTTTGAAACATTTTTGTTCACATTTTTTAAATTAATATTTTAATTACCGGGAATGAACCGGGAAATGACTGTGAATTTTTTTATGAATAAAGTGGCCACCCTGTAAATTCATTTCGTATATTATCAAAAAAATGATTGTGAAATTAACGATAATAGGGTAGGGTGGGGTATTACTATTCTTGTTTGGATTTTTGAGTCTAGAAAATGTATTTTAAAAAAAATAAAAAAATGAGTAGAACCGTTTGAAAGCTTGACTTCTTAGCTACAATTTTGCCAAGTATCATTTTGCTGTAACTCGATTCTGTTCCGAACTACAGCGATTTTACGAAAAAAAATTTTTTTTGATGTCGAAAAAAACGAGGGACGTAACTTTTCTTGCAGCTAATAATGATATAAAACTAAAAAAAAAATATAAAAATTAATTTGTTAATTGGAGGATTTTTTCTGGTTTTCTTCTTCCAATTTCTTACCATTCTAACCTAGAAACAAGAAAAATAAAAAAAAATACACTGTTTTGTAGTTTTCGCTGTCATCAGTGGAAGAATAGTTACGCCCCATCCGCTCATTTTTTGAAAAAACACTTGTAAAATTTTTGAACAGTAGAATATCAAAAATCCATTATGATATTTGTGTTCAGCACCAAATTTGACTTTAGAAATAATTTTTCCGACCGTTTATCACTATTTACAATGGCAGACTAAGTGAGTGAAAGCAAGTAAGCGAGTATATCAAAATCACATTTGGGTACCTAACTCCTATGATAGATGGCGCCAGAAGCTCAAATGTGGCGTACAATGTTCATTTCACATGACAAGTATCCAGTGTAAAAAGAACTTTAATCGGATGAATAGTTTTCTCTCCAGGACAAAGAATAGTTACGCCCCGCGAATAGTAATGCCCCACCCTACCTTACTATTATTATATTCTACTTTAATATTTGCAAGGTCATACAAAATTTACTTAAATAAATCAATACCTTTACTGTTGTGCATAAAGTACTTTCACAATTTAAACGATACCATCTATGGAAAGGATAAAAAATCAAACCTAACATAAAGGACATAGTTTAGAAAATTTTTACTCATAGAAAAACATACGATTGTGAAGACGTCTATGATTCTTTTTTGGTGGATAAAATTTATAATTTCTTTAATCTGTAATTTCTAACATGAAGTTCGCTAAGAACAGTTTGTTCGTAATTATTATTATAACGGGCAGTTTAGGAGACCTGCCAAAAAATGATTACCCAAATGGATTATCAAACTATCTGCAAAAAGAGTCGAAATTGTATCAGGTGATTTAGAATTTATAAGTAATTATAGTCTATGATTAGTATAAGCAATGATATTGTAGGTATTATAATACATAGTTATTTTGATAATTAACTATTATTATTATTGTGTCAGGTAATGTTTGTCGTTGACGACCAAATGATTAATTCAAGTCCACCAGTAGATCCTCTTGTTCAAGAAGTTGCCAAGAATTTTCCAATCTTAAATATCAGATTGTCTTCATTTCGATATGAAATTATCAAGACTAATTACTCGTCTTCTTTACAAAATCCCAGGAAAACGACATTATTTATTGTAGTTCTTAATGGAAACCAGAACGAGATTGAGATTCTAGAGACAACTGTAGTTAAACACCTGAAAGGTCTGTCAAATGGACATCCAAATCCGAAATGTCTGATCCACCTATTTCCTTACAACAAGTCTTTATCAATAAAAAGATTACTAGAACGCTTATGGCGTAATGAATTTCTGGATGTTCATATAGTGACACAATCAAACAACTACCGAAAATTGTTAACAGCCGACAAATTGAATGAGTTGATTTTGCATCAGATGAATCCTTTTACTGGAACCTACTCTGCTCAAAGAATGACCGATAACATAAAATGTTTCCCAAACAAACTTGAAAACATTCATGGCCATACGCTAAAATTTTTGTACAACAGTATCAATAATTTGGTTAAAACTCCAAAGCAAAAAGATAATATTCAGAGGTTTGTCAATTTCATTTCGCAAGGTTTGAATTGCCATGGACAAATAGTTGATGTCAAAAATTCAAACATTTTCAAAGTTCGAGAATTTATCAACAAAGCTAAGGTGGAAATGGTTTTAACGCCCTTTAATTTTTTCGTAATGAATTTGAATGATCTAAATGTTATGAGAATGCGAGTTATTAGAACTGATGCTATCAGAGCTGTAATTCCAAAACAATTGAGATTAAAGAAAACTATTGCAATGTCACAGAATTTCTATATTATGCTGTATGTAACCGCTGGTGCGATTGCTTTGCTTCGAATAACAGCCTTCGTGTTAAAATTGAGTAGGAGAACATGGCAAACGATAAACATAAGCCGAATTTTTTTAGGAATATCAACTGTCTACGATTGGGAAGTATTATTATCAGAAAGAATTATTTTTGGTGTTCTAACGTTAAGTTGCATTGCATACTCTAGTTACTTTTTCTCTGTGATTCTGGACATTAACTGGCGTCCACAAATTGGAATAACAACACTAAAAGAGTTGGTAAACTCCGATCTGAAACCTATGTCGGATTTTATAGTAAATTATCACTTGTTGATCAGTTCTAATTCAGATGTTCAGAAATTAGGCGCTAAATCTGCTTTGTTTCCTGATCAATGGAGTCGATTTGACTGTCTGGCTTTCTTGTCGGAGTATGAAAATGTGACTTGTGTAATAGGCGATCCTAAGGTAGAGTTAGATTATTTTGAATTGACAACAGAAAAACTAAACTTGAAAGTACTTCCGGATTCTTTGGTATACTATTTCAAGTCGTGGACATCAAGATTTAATTCACCATACATTGGTCGATTTGATGAAATACTTTTGCGGGCCTCAGAATCTGGCATTCTGTCAAGATTAATAGGCGAATATACTGTAAAGCAACATAAAGCTCCACCTGCGCCGGAAGAAATTTCAAAGGAAAAGTTGCTTCCACTGGTTTGCTACACTTTATTTATTGGATACACTCTCGCATTGATCGTATTCATTGGAGAAGTCCTGAGTCGGATTTGTTGGTTCTACATTTTTTCAAAACATTTTCTATTTATTCGTACTATATTCGATGCCATTTAAAAAGTAACGAATAATCAAAATTATTTCTTTCAAAATTTTTTTAAACTTATGTTTACCAAGAACATGATGCCATCTGCGAAAAGTAATGAAAATTTAATACACAAGTACAAAAATACATTGAAAAGTCGATATCTACTTTCAAAAAAGCTTCAAGTGAAAAGCAGATGAAAAATATTTGAAAATTTGTCAACGTTTTTTCGAAGGTTATGGTTTTTCTTATAAAATATTTGATTGTAGATCAGATCATAGTCGCAATGTCTATGATCACTATTGTAAAAAAATACATGGATTGATCCTTTTCTATATTGTATCTCTATAATACCTGTGTAATAACCGACACTGAGAAAAACGTAGCGTATTTCGAATGGACAACTCAGTACTATAGCAAAGCGTTAGACGCTATATTCTGTCAATTTTACAACAGGTCTGTAGACAATAACTCTTCTAAAAATATAAATTTCATTTCTAATTTCAATATTTTCATTTAGTTTCACACAATAATAATTTAACGCTTTGTTATAATGCACTCTTCATATGATAATGTATATAAAAAAATAGTGAGCAATTCATTACAATTTTTGTGAAATTTGTTTAAAACTTCGGTTTACCATTAATACGATACCACCCACGTAAAATAATGAAAAATCAATACTTGCGTACAAGAATAGGTATATTAATATCGATTTTCACTTTTAAAATTGCTTTTTATAGTAATTGTTAAAAGGAAAATATATTAAAAGTTTGACGTTTTTTTCAAAGGGATAGAATTTCTTTGGTAGAATATTTTCTTTGATATCAGGTGATGGTCATATTGTTAATTTATACATCATTTTTCTCGTAAAATACTACATGTTATTTATGTATTTTTAGAAATTATATCTTTTATGTGGATTTATGTTCATCTTTGTATTTTTAATTGTTTAAAACATTTTGCATAAAGTATTTGATTGTAATTTAATTTAAGTAATATCAGGTTTTATGCATTTCTGACAACTTTTACTATTTTAGGAATAGAAGTTGCAACGTTGGAAGTATATTTTTGTAAAAATTAGTATAATGTACTTCGAGCTTCGAAAAATTTATTCCAAAAATAGTAAAAGTGGAAATACGCAAAAATTTCAGACAATTTAAATTTTGTTTAAATAAACCGTTGTTGAAACTTTTGTTAGATTACCAACTTGTTTAGCATCAAACTTGTATAGAACTTCAAAAAATGCTCCGATTGACCTTTTTTTGAAACTAATTCGATCTAAAATTACGAAAATATTGGTATTTTAAGAATCAAAGCTGGTGAAAAATATCATTTTCTCAATTGTTTTTTAATTTTTGTGTAACTTTAACCTATTATAACCATCTTACAGAGTATATAAAAATAGAATTTATTAGACCCGCAGATTTGGTCAATTTTTAACCTATATTTATGAAAAGTTATAAATAAATTATTATCTCTATGAAGAAGGAAACTGTTCATAAAATGAATGCAAGGAGAATTACAAAAGTATAAAACTTGGCAGTGGTTTTTTCCTTGAAAAAACCTAATATTTTATATTAACAACATGTTACTTTAAGGTCACATGATCATTCAACAATGTTAATTTACAAATTACTTATAAGATACTGATTGGATTGAGCTATGCTTAAAAATGTCTGTTTTTCTGTCTGTTGATGTAACCAAACTTTCAACGTATTCCTTAAAACAAAATTAAGTAAAAATAAAGAAAAATATTTTATTTAAATTCAAAAAAAAGTATAACTATGGCATTAATGCACCTTGAAAAATAGCTTTCGTTCATAAATTTCACTATTATCTGTCATTACGATTAGACAACATTGGACTAAGCATAAAGTAATTTTGGATTAGCTGATAATGGATTTCCACAGAAAGCTATTTCCAAAGAATTGAATTTGAAAGCACTTTTAACGGAGTTGGAGGGACGTTTAATTCGACTATGGCCTCTATAAAAAGTCAAATTACTAGTCGGCGAGGCTATATCGAAGATGGGCCATCGAGAACATAAATTTAGTTGCTCTCGCAACGTAAACTCGGGTGGGTCCCCATGAATGGCTTTTAGCGATTATGTGAGAAAGATCTACATACAAAGTTTTTATTTCAAAGAGGAGTGTGTAAAGGAGGAGGAGGGGGGGGGCTGGGTGAGGCTGTGGGGATTCGATACTCCAATTCCAGTTTCACCGAATTATCATAACGACCAGCGCAGTAGATGGAGGTCGATTTCTAATTCCCTCGCGTCGCTCCGAGCGTTTCAATAAATTTAGTACTTTAAAGCGTTGCTTGCTTGGTTTTTACGATCCGCCCATAGGTGCCACACACTCTTTATGGGAACTTTGAAAAAGAAGAATCGCCTCATGTTCCTTTCAAATTTTAGAATTATCAAACCACAAGATTTCACAATCGGGATCGCTTATTCTTTTTTTTTCTCGATTTCATATTAGATCGTTTGTCTTTCTGCGTTTCTTGAAAATTTTTTTACTTAGAAAGGAGAATAAAAAAAACTCTACGTTCAATCGAGCAGGTGTGACTAAATTAAATGTTATCGATAAATAAAAAAAAAAATTGTCTTTGATCCACATGCGGTGGATTCTTGGTAAAAGAAGAAACTTTACTCCATTAAACAGCATTTATCAGACGTTGGAAATGTATGTTAATTGTATTCGGATATTTAATAGTTACCACGACAATTATGGTTGAAAATTTATAGAGCGGCTTTGATCCAAATGTTGTGCAACAGATTTTTGTAATCAGGGCTCGAACTATAGGCCCGTAAATTTCTTCAAAGTCCGTAAAAGTCATTTTTAAAAAAAAAGGCCCGTATAAGTCCATAATTTCTAATTTGATTCAAAAAGCAAGAAAAATCCGTAAATTTAACGATGTAATTTGGAGAATTTTTGAGAAGTTACAAATAATTGCAAAAATTCAATTTATTATTTTTAAAAATAATTACTTATGTTCAAAATTTTTTTATTCAGATGAAAATTTCAATTATTTTTATAATAATAATATTCTTCTTCAAAATTCAATTATTTTTGAAAATTTTTAAAAATCCTTTGAAACAATTCAATTTTTTTTAAAAGTAGTAAAATTCATCGTAAAAATTAAATTATTTTTCATAAATAATAAAATTTTTCTCAGGAATTCAATTTTTTTCAATACGATTATCAACAAATTCGATTGTATTTAATAAATTTAAAGACATTTTTCGAAAGAATTAAATTATTTTCTAAAAATTTTAATAAAATTCAAAAATTAAATGTTTAATTTCAATTATTAAGAAAGACGATTATTGTAAAAACTTAAAAAAAATGTTTCATATGAAATTCAATTGATTTAAAAATTTTCAATTGCAATTATTAAAGAAAGAAGAATTTGAATTTTTTTAAAAGAAATTCAAAGAAATTCTGCAAAAGAATTTAATAAGGATTTTGAAAAATCTTAATAAAATTCTTCCCAAAAATTCAATTATTTTCATAAATAATAAAATTCTTCGAAGAAATTCAATTATCAAATTTTTTGATAAAAATCTTTGCAAAAATTCAATGATTTGCAAATTTTTTATAAATTTTTTCGCAACGATTTAATTATTTTCATAAATAACACAAAATTTTTGCAGAGATTCAATTATTTTCGTAAATAATAAAATTCTTTTTATGAATTCAATTATTTTCATAAATAATAAAATTTTCACAGAAAGTTAATTATTTTCAATTACAATTTTCATAAAATTTTTCGAAAAAAATCAATTATATAAAATGATTTTTATAAAATTCTTCATTAGAATTTAATTATTTTAAAAAAAATTAATAAAGTTCTTCGCAAGAATTCAATTATTTTTGAAAATTTTAATAAAATCTGTTACAAGAATTCAATTATTTTTTAAATTTTTTTATAAAATTCTAGGAAAAAATTTCTATTATTTTCAATAATTTTCCTTAATTCAATGATTTTCTATATCTACAATTTTAATAAAATTTTCCAAAAAAATTCAATTATTTAAAAACATTTTGAAGTAATTCTGCGCAAACATTTAATTATATTTATAAAATAATAAAAATTTCACAAGGAATTTAATTATTTACAAATTTCTTCGCAATAATTTCATTATTTTCATAAATAATAAAAGTTTTTACAAAGATTTAATTATTTTCAGAAATAATAAAATTCTTTTTAGGAATTCAATTATTTTCATAAATAATAAAACCAATTGTAGAATTTCAATTATTTTTAATACAATTTAAATCGAATTCCTCGAAAAATGTAGTTATGCTTTAAACTTTTATTAAAATCCGTCGAAAGAATTTAATTATTTAAAAAATTTTTTGATATAATTATGTATAGGAATTCAATTTTAAGAAACATTCAATTATTGAATAAGTTATAAATTTTTGTATTTAAATAATTGAATTCTTGTTGAACTTTCTAATAAAAATTGATTTAAAAATGAATTTTAGTTAAAATTTTATAGATTATTAAATAGAGAATATTAATTATTTTCTAGAATATTAAAAGCATTATAGCATGAATTTTTAGAAATAATTGAATTCTAAAAAGATTTAAAATTAAAATCTTTGAAAATTAAAATTTTAACTAACAATTCTGTGAAATTAATTTTTTTCAAAAGGTTTAATTGATTTTTTTTTGAAATTTTTTATGTTCTAATATATTTAATTGACGAATTTCCGAATAATCGATGAAATTTTGTAAAATTGAATTGTAAACAAATCGATTTGAAAATTGTCAAAGAATATTTTGGAAACTTAATTGATTTAAAGAAGAATTTTAGTTAAAAATTCTAGAAAATAATAAATGAATTGAAACGATGAAAATAATTGTTAAGAAGTACAATATTCTTATAATATAAAATAATGATTTTATCATTTTGCTATCTTTAATTATTATAAAACATGAAGAAATTAATTTAATTTATAAAAATATAATAATATAAAAATTTAATTTATAGTTTTAAGTAAAATGTTCTTTTATTTGACTCGGACTGGTTATATTTTTTTCAGTAATAATTGGTCCGAAAATGGTCCGTAATTTTTTATTTTTTGTCGTTAAAGTCCGTATTTTTAAATACTTTCACTGGTTCGAGCCTTGGGTAATTTTTCTTCTTTTCTCAAAAGCCGCTTGGAAATGGAAGTATGCAACTATGGGAAACAAAACCTTTCAATTTTTTCTAATTTTAAACCATAAGCAAAATTGAGGAAAAAAATTTTTTTGGGGATTTTAAAAAATTTACTATTAGAATTTTAAACTGTGGGCAAAGTATGGCGAACCATCAAAAGAAAAAAACTGATTTCATATTCATTTTCAAACCATAGGAAGAAAAAAAATGTATTTATTTTGAAACTATAGGCAAAAGTATGTCGAACCATATGGGAAGAAGCCACATTTTGCCATATTTTACCCATACTTCTATTTCCACGCGAAAAGCTATTACATTTTTTTCCGAAAAAAATAAAAAATTTGTTCTGTTCAAAAAATATTTTTCTAAATAAATATTTCTGTAAAATTTAAAGATCCATAAATAATTTTTCGATATTCTAAAATGAATAGAGGATATTCTCGAGTATTTCTTCCTCGATTCCAAGATCCTGGATAAGAGTTGGATTTCTTGTCAGATTATCGCGGAAATTAACGTCGAAGACAACACTAACGTTTATAAGGACAACAACGTCAAAAAAGAAAGACAAGAACTGCTAAGTTCGTGCACTATCATTTTTCTGCGTCGATATATCGGCGATAATTGCCTAAGAGAACCCATAGTAGATTCTTTAATGCGATAACTAAAGCACTTGGACGATACAATCTAATTTATATTGAACACGATCCAGGTGTATATTGCAATGTGTGTATAAAACTTATATGCTAAAAACTCTTGAAAATGGCAAAGCAAAGATTAAATATGTCTAATGTGAGAATATTACGTTAATTGATATTTTATTTAAATATTCAGAAGTTATTCAATATATATGTATGTGAATGAGACGTTAATCAAAAAGTTACGAAATCAAAATGGCTCGATCGATAACTCGCGATCGACCCTTGCTGTGAGAGATGAGAAACGAGTATTAAATAGTGAGAATTCTCTGAGTGTATTAGTACATTGGAGCAGTGGGGGTTTTTTCCCCATGTTTTATGTGTGCAATTCCGGTCTTTTTCACAGCTCTGCATTTGAGCGTTAAAATGAAATATTTACTGTTTATGAAAAATCACTGTGTAGGTGCCTGAGTAGGTTTGCGTGAAAATGATGAACTTCAATGTAATTACTCTAAATGTATAATGAAAACTTACTGTGGGAATTGTTATTAGTGACTGGAATAAAGTACTTGAATATATGTTTGAAAAATTATGTATTTTTCTTCCTATTTCAGATTATTATTATTAATTACATTAATCCTCGTATTATTATTAACTATATTAATCTCCGTATTCTTTTATTCATTCTGTCCACAGTTTAAAGTTAGTTTTTGTATATGATTTTGTTTTTTTTTCTTTAAAAAATATTGTTTGACGATTTTGACGAATCTTCGATTCGTCAAAATCGTCAAACAATATTTTTTAAATATGCAGGTATTTTTTTATGATTTATAAAAAAATAATATTAGAAATTAGAAAATTTAAAAAAAATTATGGTTAACAAATATATTTTATTTATTATATGCTTTTTCTATAACAATTTTCTTTTGACTGATCTAAATTATGAACATTTTTCTCCTTTTTATTTATAAATATGTATATTAAATCAAATTGTTAATTGTTTAAGAATTATGACTAAGAAATAGGAAATATACACATTTTAATTTTTTATTTCTCAAGAACAATATTCTTCACAAACTGATTCTTTTCTTTTGGAAAAGAAACATTGCATCATTTCTATTTCCTAATTACAATTACTTTAATAAAATTGCAAGTTTTTTAAAAATAAAGGAAATAAATGTTTAGTAAATTCTATTTATCAATTACAAATTTTAATTGAAAATAAAATTGTAACTTTTTAAATTTTTAGAAAATAAAGGGAAAGAATTACTCAAAAACAAGTTTATTATTTATTATTTATTTATTATATTTATTTTATTTATTTAGGGGCCGTTCAAAAAATACGTAACGCTATTTTTCGGAAATTTGGACCCCCCCCCCTCCCCCCATGTAACGCAATGTTGTATACATTAGCGCCATTTTTTCTGCTGACCGTAACAAATAGCTTGACCCCCCCCCCCTCCCCCCTAAAGCGTTACGTATTTTTTGAACGGCCCCTTATTTTATTATTTATTTATTATTTATTTACGAATTTCTTTTAAATTATTCGCAAACATCAATAACTTCTTTTTTAAATAAATATTTAATTATTATTATTTTTCCATAGGAATTAAAATTTTCAAAAATTTCAAATTCAAACCTTTTTGAAATTAAACAATTTTAAAAATATTTTTAAATTGTTATAAAACATGTAGATATCGAAGACTCGGAGTGATCGATTTTTTAATTGTTTACCATAATTTTAAAGATGATCGAGAGATAAAATAATTATTTTATATTATATGAATTTTGTTACTGTAACTTTTTCAAAATTATTTTCATATTCAATTATATAAAATTTTAACTAAAATTTATTTTTAAATCAATTTTCATTAGAAAATTCTATGAGCATTCAATTATTTAAATACAAAAGTAAATTTTATAGTTGAATGTTTCTAAAAATGTAATTCTTATAAAGAATTTTTTACCAAATTTTTAAATAATTGAATTCTTTTGACAAATTTTAGTAAAAATTTTAAGAATAGTTACATTTTTTTAAGAATTCCATTAAAATTGTATTAAGAATAATTGAAATTCTGCGATGAGTTTTATTAAAATAGTAGACATTGAAAAATTATTGAAATGAGGAAAATTTTTGAAAGTAATTGAGATTTTGACAAGAATTTTATTAAAATATTTAAAAATAATTGAATTTTGAAGAAGAATTTTATTATTTATAAAGATAATTAGGATTTTGAAAGATCCTAAAGTTCTGAACGTTCAAATGAACGAAATTTATTTATTTCTTCTCCAAATTAAATTTTTATTGCAATTATTTTGCGTTACTATCCAAAAAATTAATTACTGAGTTTCCAAGCGTAAATATTTCAGTTTTTAAATTTGTTTGTGATTAGTAATTTATTAAAATATCTCCAATAAAAAATATTTCGTTCATTTGAACGTTCAAAACTTGAGGATCATGATTTTGACGAGATTTTTTTTTCAATTTTGAACATAATTGAATTTTGTGATAAGAATTTTATTACTTTTGAAAGTAATTGAATTTCTGCAATCACTTGTAATTTCTTCAAAATTCAATTTTTCTAGTGTTTTTAACTAAAATTCTTCTATTAATCCATTATTTTTAATAATCATTTAAATATATATTGACAAATTTAACTCATTTTAAAAGATTTTGAATTATTAAAATTTTTCAAAAATGTAAGTTTTTCAAAATTTCTATAATTAAATTTATTTAACATATTGAAATTTTATAAGATTTAAAATTGAAACCGTTTGAAGTCCACTTATTTATGAAAATTATGAGCGCAACTCTTTTAAAATTGAATTAATTTTGAAATTTTTAAGTAAAATTATACATTTAATAATAATTTATAAGTCTTTATTTTATGAAATTTGGTCAAGATTTAAGTTATTTAGAAAGAAATTATTTTCAGAAATTGAAAAAATTGAAGGTTTTGTATTATAGTTTGTGGTAATTTTATAGTTTATGAGCCAAACAAAAAAGACACAAATAATTTAGAATTTTCTTATAAATTCTAAAAATTTAATTTTTTTAAATACTTTTAATAAAAATCCCTGACTTTTCTCTGAATTCCCTGCGTCAGAATTTATATATTATAGTTATAATATTAAAACTATATTCCAATTCATATTTTATTTTTATGAAAATAAATTTGAATTAAAAAATTTTACATTCTATTATTTTTAAAATTGCTAATTTTATTTAAAAAAGTGAGCAAAAGTTAGCCGTGCGCGTAAGCGCGCAAATTGTTTCTAGTTGTTATTATTATTATTGTTATTCAATTATTTTTTCTTTTTATATTTTCCAATGAGGAAAACTATAATTGGCGTTGTGTTAAATTTAAATATTGGAGCAATATTAGTCCAAGAATTATTTTTACTTAGTTTATTACTTTTTGTTTCGTTGATTTTGAATTTCGCGCCATTATGACTCTGCAAGTTGCCGTCCAGATGGCACAAAAGCTCTCTCGTAAGCGATGTGAAATTAATTTTCTATTGAAGCACTCTTCATCTTCACATTAGTGAAATTAACATTTATTTTTTTAGAATTCTATACGAAATTCTGTATGAAAATTATTTGGGGTTTAAAACTAGTAAAAAGTTATTTTATCCCTTTTTTCGTGCACTTTTGATAAAATTGCCAATTGACCCTTTTCCTGAATTTTCTCCGATTTCCCTTAACCTACAGCAACTATATATATGTAATGAAATTTCTCGCCAGTTTTAAAGAGAAAATATATTTTGATTTTTATTTGTTTGCAAATCAACTATCTCGTTGAAATGATACCGGAAAAGGTGTGGAAACAAGGCGATATATGGAGAACCGCTTCTAGGGCGGAGTGTACTTTTCCCGCCGAACGGTCATAGGGCGTGAGAAGGTACTGGCAATGACGTCATTCGAATCCAACGTGCCGCAAAATAATTGCAGCCTCGTGGCAAGTGCCGTGTCATTAAAGGCCCGTGATCATAGAATTTTGTGTCGTTCCTATGGACGAAATGGTCATTAAATCATTATATTTATCCGTCAACCCCATATGCCGGTCCCCAGCAGCCTCTTGACCTCCGCATAACCTTCTTCCTTCTTCTTTACTCACAACCAACCTCTCTCACTTCAAATGGCGTCAAGATTTATATTGCAATCCTCCTTTTTCGTTCCTATTTTTCCTTTTTTCAAATATCATATGTGAATCTCTTTCCGTATTTTCAAAATATTTTCAATAAAATTATTTGAAGTGAAAACAAAAATTAAGTGTTACGTAAATTTTCAAAAAGTGCAATTCTATATAGAATTTTACAAGAACGATTTAAAAAAATACGTATTTTACGGAACAAAAATGAAAAATTACGGACCAATTACTGCGACAAAAATACAACCAGTCCGAGTCAAATAAGAGAAAATTTTACTTAAAAGTATAAATTAAATTTTTCATAATTATAAAACATGAAGATATCGATAACTCCGAGTCTTCGACTCGGAGTAATCAATTTCTTCATGTTTTATAATAATTAAAAATGTCAAAATGATAAAATAATTATTTTATATTATAAGAATACTGTACTTCTTCAAAATTATTTTCAGCATTTCAATTCAATTATTATTTACAAGAATTTTTAACTAAAATTCTTCTTCAAATCAATTAAATTTCAAAATTCAATTATTTCTAAAAATTCACATATTGCTTTTAATTTTTTAATTATTATCTTAAATTTTAACTGAAATTCATTTTTAAATCAATTTTTATTAGGAAATTCTACTAGAATTCAATTATTTAAATATAAAAATAAATAATTTATTGAACAATTTGAATGCTTTTGAAAATTCAAAATTCTCATATAAAGAATTTTACCAAAATATTTTTAAATAATTGAATTCTTTCGACGACTTTTAATAAAATTTTTTAGAATAATTACATTTTCCAAGAAATTCGATTAAAATTGTATTAAAAATAATTGAAATTCTGCATTGAGTTTTATTATTTATGAAAATAATTGAATTCGTCAGAAGAATTTCACTATTTTTTAACATAATGAAATTCCTGCAAAGGATTTTATTACTCTTGAAAAGAATTGAATTTCTGCAATAATTTGTAACTTCTCCAAAATTAATTTTTTTTATTGTTAAATAAAATTTTTCTATAAATCCATTAATTTCATTAATTTTTGAAATAGTTTTTTAAAAATTTTCAAATTCATTTGTTTTTAACTGAAATTCATTTTTAAATCAATTTTCATTATAAAATTCTACGAGAATTCAATAATTTAAATACAAAAAAAAATTTATTGTATATTTAAATGTTTCTTAAAATGGAATTCTCATTAAGAATTTTATCAACAAATTTTTAAATAATTGAATTCGTTTGACGAATTTGAATCAAATTTTTAATAATAATTACATTTATCGAGGAATTTGATTAAAATTTTATTCAAAATAATTGAAATTCTAAGATGAGTTTTACAGTTTATGAAAAATTGAAAATAATTCAATTCCTAAAAAGAACTTTATTATTTAGAAAAATAATTGAATACCTTAAAAAATGTTCTTATTTAGAAAAATAATTAAATTATATTGCGACGAAATTTATTAAAAAAATTTGTAAATAATTGAATTTCTGCTGAAATTTTTATTATTTTATGAAAATAATAGATATTGAAAATCATTAAATAAAGGAAAATTTTCGAAAATAATTGAAATTTTGCCAAGAATTTTATTAAAATTTTTCAATATTATTGAATTTTGGAGAAGAATTTTATTATTTATAAAGATAATTGAAATTTTGACAAGAATTTTTAAAAATTTTTGAACATAATTGAATTTTTGCTAAGAATTTTATGACTTTGAAAATAATTGAATTCTGCATTAATGGTTATTAAATAACAATAATAATTTATTTAAACAATTACGAATATTAGTTACAACAAATTTGATTTAATCTCTTATTAAAATTATTAATTCAGTATTAAATGTAGTACTGTAGTACTAATGAAAGTTTACATTTTTATAAAAAAAATCCTAATTTCTGGTTTTATTTATAAATGTTAATAATTAACAATAACAAATTGTTACACTGAAAAAAATTTATTTGATTCAAATAAGCCATTACTTGTCGATTATCAAATAAATATTTTAGTATCAAATAATTTTTATTTTAGTCAATTAAATTGACTTTAAAAATTTTCCTCAATTACTGAAATTATTGGTTCTAATATGATTTATTATTATTTATTTTTATTTAAAATAAAAATTATTTGAATCAAGTAAATATTTATTTGATAATAGACAAAAGTAATTGGTTATTTGAATCAAATAATTTTTTAGTGTTATATATAAAAAGCAATTATACTTTATCAAATTGTCAATTTCTTATCAATTAATTAATTATCTATGTTTCCAAGTCTTTTTTTTTAATAAATAAAAAATCATTACTGGGTGGAAAACACAAACCTTACGTTTGGTGTTGCAATTTTTAACCTTACGCTCGCCGAGTTAAAAAAAATACTCTCCTAATATTCTTAATTCAAGTATAAAATTTAAAAAGAGTATTCTTCTGAATACAATTTTTTTCAGTTAATTGTTAATAATTTTTTTCAAAATATTAAAAAATTAAAAAAAATATTTTTTTATCAAAAGGGAAAAATACGGATATAATTTATGTTCATCTTAATATGAAGGAAATTGACGATACTTGTGAACGAGATTTTATACAGTCGAGTTTCATGTTGAATACGATCTTTTATGACAAAATCGTTTACGACCATTGGTTCACATGTGTTCCCCTTTATTGTCGTATTTCTAGATCCAATAAAACGAAAAACCGGTATTCGCTGGGTGGAGGTCATACCACTCAAGGCGGGAAATGAAGAAAAAAAATCTTTTTTCTCTTTTTTTTTATCAATTTAGTACAAGTTATGATTGCAGTTATTACATTTTAAGTTAAGTCAGATCGAAGGATACGAGTCGTGGACACCTGTGTGAATGCATTAACGTCATTTCAACGATTTTATTGAATATATTGTTTTCATGCGAGCAATTTGTTTATATTAAGTCCAAAAATCAGGTTTCTCCTTTAAAACCTTTTCGTTTTTACATATAAATTGTGTTTGTTTTGTTTTTCTCATATTTTACTGCTTATTTAATTTGTTTACTAATGGAGCCTTTGTTTTACCTTTCTATTTCGTTATTATTCTTATTTTTCTCCATTGATTTTGTAATCGCAATTTGAATAATAATTCAGTTAACATACTTTTAATTAAATATTGGATTTCTAATTAAAAATATGTTACCTACAATTATGGGTAATTAAACAATTAAAGTTTCGATAGATTGAGAATATTATATTGTTTGTTTCTTAATTTCGTTAGTTTTTATCGAAAATGTGTAAAAGTAAAAGTTCAAACTAGTCTAAATTATTTTTGAATAATTGTTTTTTGGCTTTTGAAATGAATCTTAATTAAAAAGAAATCATTTTAAATTAATAAGTAATTAATTTTTACTTAACAAGATAATTAGCAGACGAGTTTATTAGAATATATAATACCTTTGTTTTTATAATTAAAAATAATTGAAGTTTTGAAATTTTTTTGAAAAATGATTTTATTATAGATATTATTTTCACAATCAGTTTTAAACATTTTGAAAGAAATCAGAACATCCAAATTCTGAATTTTTTCACCAAATTGAAAAAAGTTTTATTATTTTAATTTGATTTTAAAAAATCGCTTTTTATTTCAATTTTTATAGATATTTATACTGTTCTCTAAATTTGAATTAGTTAAAAATAATTAATTTGATAGTAAAATTCAGTTATTGATTCAAATATAGTATGTAAATAAATTTTAAAAAAATTATATAATTAATAGAAATTTTGTGAAATTCAACTTAAAATTAATTAAATTTGTAAAAGAATATCATTAAAAACTTTTTAACAAATTGAATTTTCAAAGTATTTAAATTTAATTATTGATAAATAATTGAATTCTATAAAGAGTCACATTCTAATGTATTCATGTTTCTTAGTGCGAAAATTAATAATTAAAATTTCTATTAGTTAATTTAAAAAAAGATACAAACTTAAAATTCTTCAATAAAATTTAATTTTTGCAAAGTTTTTTTGAAAATTATGAAAAATAAGATTTTCGAAATTTTTTAATTCTACTGTTTCAAGAAATTGAATTTTTATAAACAAATAATTGAGAATTTTTGAAATAATTAAAAATTCTTTACATTCTATTAAAAATAATTTAATTCTTTTAAAAAATTTTTTTTAAATTTTTCGAAAATAATCAAGGGAAGTTAGTTACCGTAATTATAATTTTATTTTAATAAAATTCTTCGCAAGAACTCATTTATTTTCATAAATAATAAAACTCATTGCAGAATTTCAATTACTTTTAATACAATTTTAATCGAATTCCTCGAAAAATGTAATTATTCTTAAAAATTTTATTAAAATTCATCGAAGGAATTCAATTATTTCTAGAAACTAAAAAAATTCTTCTCAAGAATTCAATTATTTACATAAATAGCAAAATTCTTCATATTTACTAAATTCTTTTGAATATTATTTTAAAAAAAACTCTTAACAAGAATTGAATTATTTTCATAAATTTCCATAAATTTCTAAAAAACAATTCAATTATTTTCAAAAGTAATAAAATTCTTCGCAAAAATTCAATTATGTTTAAAAATTTTTTTTAATTCTTCTCAAAATTTCAATTACTTTTATAAATAATTAAATTGTTCTCCACAGTTCAATTATTTTCAAAAATTTGAATAAAATTCTCCGCAAACATTTAATTATTTTCATAAATAATAACATTCTTTGGAAGGATTCAATTACTTTTATAAATTGTAAAATTCTTTGTAGAAATTCAATTAGTATCAGTACATTTTAATAAAATTGAATTAATTAAATTTTCAATTATAATTATGAACAGACAAAATTATTTTAAAAAATTTAAAAAATTCTTTGTTTAATTCAATTATTTTTCAAATTTTTAATTAAAATTATTAAAAAGACATTATTTTCAAAAAATTTAAAGAAACTCGTCAAAAGAATTTAATTATTTATAAAAACTCTAATATTATTTTTTGAAGCCATTTGCAGATTTATTTATGTTCGAAATCAAATAAATTTAAATTTAATGAGAAAAAAAACCGGGAAAAATTAGGACAAAGCTAGGAAAGAACCGGGAATTTAGTTGAACGAAAATAATAGACACCCTGAGAAATTTTGAAATTAAAAAATTCTATTGATTTTGGGGTTAAAAGTATATTTTTTCTTTCAATCGTTAATCGTAAATGTTAACTTCATAAATTTGAAGATAAAGAGTTCCTGAAAGGGAATTAACAAGTTTATTTCATACCGCTTGTGAGAGAGTTTTCATGCCATCTGAACGGCAACTCACAGAGTTAAAATGGCGCGAATTTCAAAATTAACATAAAAATTTCTAAACGAAAAAAAAATCTATGTGCTTTTAAACATTTTTCAAATACTCCTTAAATTAAAAATTCTTTTTTTTTACTTTTTTTCTAAAAAAAATCCTAATTTCTCGAATTGTTTTCTTTTCGGCGCTCATGTCTTTTCTTTAAGGTGTGTCCAAACTCAGGGTCCGGTGCGAGGAGGTTACCTACTCATCCGTAGGTCCCGTTTCTTATATTGGATCAAACACTTTACTATATATATATTGAGAGTGTTTTATGGATTAGATAAATACCCCGCAGGTTATTTGTAACTTTCCTTAATGCGTTTTTCTCCCATTCAAATGTAGAAAGAATTATTGAAAAAAAATCAGGGAGAAAAAAAATAGGGAAATATTTGTAATTTAGAATAGAATTTTGAATTTCAATGTCTCGCCAATCGACAATAAATTTTCTCTATCGTTAAAAACGACACATAAATTTACAATCGACAAAATATTATCGTACGGATTTACATATGAATTTAAGATTAAATAAAATAGTGTGATAAACACACTTTTCTTTTAGAAAAAAAGAGACTTTCCTTTCAATAATCTTCTTTTAAAGGAATGTATTCCGAACTAATTCTACTAATTTTTTCTTTTTATTTGAAATTTATAATTTTTAAATTCGTAATTTTTAAATTTATCTAAATATTTTCGAAATTGTATATATAGTTAACTGAATTAATGATATTAAATGAATTGAAATATTGAATGAGTTTAAAAGATTCACCGAAATGTCATCTTGTGAAAAAAGTAAAGTACATATTTTCCAAAAATAAAAAAATTATTTACTATTATTATTATATTTTTAGAAGGAAAAATAAATAAATAAAAAATTATTTACTATTATTATTATTTGTAAAAGGAAAATATAATTAATACTAAATTTAAATGAATGAAAAAAAGTATAAGTACGGTTTGAATAATTGTTAAATAATTTCCAAATGGAAAGAATATAATAGAGGAAGGGTTAGGGGAAAAAATTTATAACAATCTTGAAACTCTCTCGCACGATCGTTAAGACTCGAAAAAAGATAAAAGCGGGTAAAAGTGTAGAGGCGCGTGTATAACGTAACTTTTCTCCAATGATTGTTATCTGACGACGATATATTAAGTGCCATTACCAGTATTTAGAAGGCGGTGCTGCTTGGCATTGATCTTATCGAGATCGTAACACAACGCTTAATTCGACCCCATTGGCCAAGTGGACCAAGTTCACCAAGATTAATTGCTCTCCTAGACACTGCGTTAATTGTTATTAAATTTTTTTTAATTGCCCCCATCGACACTATTATATTCTCATCGAATACGTTTATAATAGTAGAAAAAATTATTTTCCATTCTCTTCGTATAGAAATTTTAACTGGCATTTGATTGGGAACAGAGTAAACCCCATTTCAGTTCAGATCAGGTGTTTCTTTAGGGAAAAAAGAAATTTTATTTATTTTTTGTTATATATTTTCTTTTACTATCTTCTTGAATTTGCTTTCTGGTTTTGTTAAATTTGAATTTGGCGCCATTCTAACTCTCAAAGTTCAAGTTCAGATGTCATGAAAACTCTCTCGCAAATAAGATAAAGTCAGGGAATTTTATAAACCTTAAAAATTCAATTATTTTCAAAAGTAGAAAAATTCTTCTCATAAATTCAATTATTTTCAAAAATTTTAATAAAATCTTTGGCAAAATTTTAATTATTTTGAAAATCTTTCCTCATTTCAATGATTTTTAATATACACTACTTTAATAAAAATTCCCAAATGAATTCAATTAGTTAAAAAAAATTTAATAAAATTCTACACAAACATTTCATTATTTTTATAAATAATAAAAAATTTCACAGGAATTCAATTATTTACAAATTATTTTTATAAATTAATGTTCAATTATTTTCATAAATAATAACATTTTTTATAGGGATTCAATTATTTTCATAAATACATAATAAAATTCATCGCAGACTTTCAATTATTTTTAATACAATTTTAATGGAATTCCTCGAAAAATGTAATTATTCTTAAAAATTTTATTAAAATTCATCGAAGGAATTCAATTATTTTAAAAACCTTTGCTAGAATTTATTTATTGGAATTTAAGTATTATTTTTAATACATTTTTAATTAAATTTCTTTAAAGAATTAAATTATTTTCAAAAATTTTAATGAAATCGTTTGTAAGAATTTAATTTTTTTCAAAATAATTTGAATAAAATTCTTCGTAAAAATTTAATTAATTTCGAAAATTTGTCAAAATCCAATTATTTTTTAATGACTACTATTTCAATAAAATTTCACAAGAGAATTCAATTATTTAAAAATTTGTTGATAAAATTCTTTATGAAAATTCAATTTTGAGAAACATTCAATTATTTAATAAAATATTTATTTATGTTGTTAAATAATTGAATTCTCGTAGAATTTTTTAGTAAATATTGATTTAAAAATGAATTTCAATTAAAAATTGTAGATTATAATTATTATAATTGAAAATTGAAAGCTTTATAGCGTGGATATTTAGAAATAATTGAATTTTCAAAAGGTGTCAAATAAAAATCTTTGAAAATTTGAACTTTTCATATTTTCAATTATGAATTCTGTAGAATTAATTTTTTTTTAAAGTTAAAGAATTTTTTTAAAAAAATTATTTAAAGTTTTTATTTTCTAATGTATAATTATAATTAAAGAAATTCCGAACAATTTTCGTAAAATTGAATTGTGAACAAATGAATTCGAAAATTCATGAAGAAATTATACTTCCCGCCTCGTTCTCGGGATTACAATAAGTAGTAGTATCGTTTCTACTCACTCGCGCCGCCACAATTCAGAGTCAAAGCAAAAAGGGACTGTTCCTCTCGCCCCTCTATCGGTCCTTCGCCATCTTGTTCATTCGTTTTTTTGTGCTTCGCGTCGTCACATCACATTTTCACAAAATGGGAAAATCAGGTAAACACCGTTCAAAAAAATCAACGAAAAATGATTATAAGCGTTTAGAAAGGGAAGTGGAACGTCTGAGAAGAAGAATAAATGGACGAAAACGTCCATCTTCGTCATCGGAGTCAGATTATTCGGGCAGCTGTCCGTCTGCAAAATTGAGAAGAGCGTCATGTAGTTCGGAGCATTCTTCTCATTCTGAATCGAGAGGACAAATACACAATCGACAGAATAGAGTTCGTTCACGTTCCCGTTCCTGTTCCGCATCAGTTCGAGTCGCATCTCACAGTGCTGGTCAACCAGGTAATTTTAGTAATTGATAATACATATTTAGACGGTATAGCTCATTCTAAAGGTGAGAAAAAGCCGATCTCTTGACTGGTGAGCCTGCGCACAAGTGCAGGACAAATCCAGATCACACAACTTGTATATATGTATATATATGTAACAAAAGTGAGGTTAAAAGCCTGCACATAAGTGCAGGACTAATCCAAATAATGTTATTATTTTCAGACAAAGAGGTTAGAAATGACAAAAAAGACCAGTCCAAACAAACTAACGCTTCCGTTTCAAAAAAGCTGGATATTCTTGGAGAGAATCCTTCTTCTAATGAACAAAAAGAAATTAAATTACATCCGGACCTCGTGGCTAGATGGAAACATTGGATGTCTTCTGGAATAACCGAATCAGTTAAAGACGATTTATTAAAAAATTATCCTAGAAAAGGAGACTGCTTATTAGAGCCTCCTCAATTAAATCCCGAAATAAAAACTCCAATGACTGATGTTGCAAAAAAGAGGGATGATCATTTCCAAGACTTGCAACGCTTGGTCGGTTCTGCTTTGTCCTCAGTTGGACTTGCGATTTCAGATTTGCTCGGAGAAGAGGAATTCGATCCTTTTAAACAGTTACAACTACTTTCTGATGCGGGAAAACTTCTCACAGAGATGTTTCATTCAATTTCAGTGGCCAGGCGTGCCTTTATTACTCCTGGATACACAAAAGTAGTACGAGATATATTGGAGAGTGCAACAGATAATCCAGCCTTTCTTTTCGGCGATAAATTAAACGAAAAAGTAACGGAAGCGAAAACTTTCGAAAAACTGGGCAGAGATATGAAAGGCATACAAGGAAATAAAAATAATTCTTCGAGGCAGCCTTTAAACTCCAGGAGCTCATCCCTGAGGAAACCCGAGACTTCGCGGATGAGCAGGGGATACTTATCTCGAATGAACCATCCGGACTACAAGAGATCCAAGTCAACAGCGGCACCAACATCGCGACGTCATCAAGCCACTTCGAATTACCCGAAGTTCCTGAAACCTGCAACGCGTCAGAAACAATAGAGGTATGTAGTGCCGGTAGGCTTAAAGGTTTTGTAAAAAACTGGCAAATTATTACGCACGACAAGTTTGTCCTTAATTGTATACAAGGGTTTAAAATACCTTTCGAAAATCTTCCAATACAATCATCTCAACCAGTAGAAAGGAATTGGTCAGAAAAGGAAACCGTAGCTTTGAGGTCTGAAATTAGTAAACTTAGAAATATGGGTGCAATAGTCATTAGTTCTCCAATAAAAGATCAGTTTTTGTCGCCTTATTTTTTAGTCGATAAACCAGACAAAACTAAACGTTTTATTTTCAACTTGCAATCCTTAAATAAGTTTATCAAAGTGCCTCATTTTAAAATCGAGGACTTACGAACAGCTTGTAAGTTAGTAGACAAGAACTATTATATGTGTCATTTAGATTTAAAAGACGGATTTTTTCATATACCCATTCACACAGAACACAGAAAGTTTCTAAGGTTTATATTCGAAGGTGTCATATACGAATTTGTTTGCTTGCCATTTGGGTTGAACATTAGTCCGTATATATTTACAAAAACTTTAAAACCAGTAGTAAATTATTTGAGAGATAAGGGTTTTCTATCGGTTGTCTATCTTGATGATTTTCTGCTCCTAGCAAATAATTATGAGAATTGTCTCATTAATGTCAATACAACGATAGAATTTTTAGAATCTATAGGGTTTTCAATAAATTACAAAAAATGTCATATAACACCTTCAAAAATTTGTCCTTTTTTGGGTTTTTTGATAAATTCAAATAATTTAACCGTTGAATTACCGTCTGAAAAAAGAAAATCTTTACATTCTCAACTTGATAAATTTTGTTCGAAAACAACATGCACCATAAGAGAATTTGCACAGATTTTAGGTCGCTTGGTAGCAAGTTGTCCAGCAATAGCTTATGGTATGGCTCACACTAAGAGTTTAGAAAGAACAAAATTTTTGGAATTAACTTTGACAAATGGCGATTACGATAAAAGAATGAAAATCCCTGATTCTTCATTCTCAGAATTTCATTGGTGGATGGATCGGCTACCTTACTCTATAAATCAGATAAGACAGTTTAAGTTTGTTCGGGAAATTTATACAGATGCTTCAAAAACAGGGTGGGGAGCGTCGTACGAATCTGAAAAGATTCACGGGTTTTGGAATGAAACAGAAAAATTAAATCATATTAATTACTTAGAAATATTAGCCGTATTTTGGGGATTAAAATCATTTGCAGAAGATCTGTCTAACTGTGAAATTTTACTACGGGTGGACAATACCACGGCTATTGCGTATATCAACAAGATGGGAGGAATTCAATTTCCCCATCTTAATGATCTAAGTAAACAAATTTGGAATTGGTGCGAAAAAAGGAATATCTGGGTTTTCGCATCCTATATTCCTTCAAAAGAGAATTGTATAGCAGACGAACAATCAAGGTTAAAGAATTTGGACACAGAATGGGAGCTAAATGATTTTGCTTTCAATAAAATTGTTAGAACGTTTTTTAAACCGGAAATCGACCTTTTCGCGACAGATAACAACGCTAAATGTCGCGCATTTTGCTCCTGGGAAAATTCACGTTACGCTATAGCAATGGACGCTTTTACTATTTCTTGGTCCAATAAATTATTTTACGCGTTCCCTCCTTTCTCGATGATCTTACGAACGCTAAAAAAGATAAAAACTGATCAAGCACAAGGCATTGTTATAGTTCCTATGTGGACCTCACAGCCGTGGTTTCCTGTGTTTCGATCACTGTTAGTTCAAGAACCTATAATATTTAAACCTACTCTTAACCTTGTAATATCTCCTTGCAGAACTCGAGCGCATCCACTAGCCAAAACGCTTTCCCTGGCTGCAGGGCTCTTGTCAGGGAAAGTTACGCAAGAAGACAGCTTCCGGAAAACACTATAGACGTTCTATTAGCATCTTTAAGTGACTCTACATTTAAACAATATAATTGCGCGTTAAGAAAATGGTGGGTTTATTGCAAAAATAAAAACTTAGACGTTTTCGATCAAGATTCGAATAGCATATTAAGTTTCTTAACAGAAGAGTTTAACAACGGATCTTCATACGGATCTTTAAACACCATTCGTTCAGCTATATCTCTCATATCTAACAAAAAAGTATCAGATCTTGTAATGGAACGATTTTTTCGAGGGATATTTAAACTAAAACCAAGTAGAGCAAAATATAATAGAACTTGGAATGTGTCTTCAGTTTTGGACAAAATAGCAAAATGGTTTCCACTCGACGAATTAGATTTAAAAACACTTACACAAAAACTAATTATACTCTTGGCTTTAGGAACCGGTCATCGAGTACAAACTTTTTCACTGATTTCGTTAGATGCTATTGTTTTTTCGAATAATGATGTTGAGATAAAAATCGAAAGCCTTGTAAAAACATCTAGACCTGGTGCGTGTCAACCCTGCTTAGTTCTTCCATTTTTCACTGAAAAACCCGAACTTTGTGCTGCTTTAACTTTAAGAAATTATCTCGAGAGAACAGAATCCTTAAGAGGAGAAGAAAAATGTTTATTTATTAGTTTTCAAAAACCACATAAAGCAGTAGGGACACAAACGATAAGTCGTTGGATAAAGGAGGTACTTCATTCATGTGGCGTTGATAGAAACTTCAAAGCCCATAGTACCCGCCACGCGTCCACCTCGAAAGCTTTCGAGAAAGGTCTAGATATAAGAGTAATTCAAAATACCGTAGGTTGGTCACAAAACTCATCGACGTTTGCTAAGTTCTACAACAGGCCAATCATGGAATCTGAAAGTTTCTTTAATGTTGTAATCAACAACTAATTTACTAAGTTTCCTTAATGTTATAATCAGTAATTAATTTACTTAATCGAGGTATTTGTTTATAAAAAATAAATAAATAAAAATAGTTTCAGAAAAATTGTCGTCTCTAAAAATCTACTTATTGTAATCCCTTCGAACGAGGCGGTCGTATAATTACGATTGAACTTCACATAGGTAAGTTCGTTTAATCGTATAATTATTCAAAAATTATTGAAAATTCTATAGAAATTGATCATTGAAATCATATGATGAAAATAATTTCAAAGAAGGTAGCAAAATTCTTATAATTTTTTTATTTAAAATGTTTGAAAATATTAATTTCTATAAAAAAATAATAATGATTAAATATTCATTTTAAATAACAATATTCATTAAAAGAATTCAGTTTCGTTTAAATATTAAAATTTTTCCCGGAAATTCAATTATTTTTAAAAATTTTTCCCAATTTAACGATTTTTAATATTTTCCATTTTCCTAAAAATTTTCCAAAAAATTCAATTATTTAAAAAAATTGATATAAAACTCTACGAAACATTCAATTATTTTTATAAGTAATAAAAATTTCGCAGAAATTTAATTATTTAAAATAGAATTTGTAAAAAAAATTTCAGATAAAATTAATTATTTAAAAAAATGTTCTAAATTTCTTCGCAAGAATTCAAATGTTTACAAAATTTATGGAAAGAATTGAATTTAAACAAACATTCCATAATTCAATAAATTATTTATTTTTGTATTTAAGTAATTGAATTTTTGGAGAATTGTCTAATAAAAAATGATTTACAAATGAAATTTTGTTAAAATGTTAGATAATAATTGAAAATTAAAAGCATCATAGTGTGAATTTTTAGAAATAATTGAATTTTGAAAAGGTTTCAAATTACAATTTTTGAAAATTTCCAAATTCTTTATACTTTTAAGTTTTAACTCACAATTCTGTAAAATTAATTTTTTTGAAAACGTTTAATTGAATTTCTTCTGAAATTATTTGGTTTTTATTTTCTAATATATATTTAATCGAAAAATTTACAAATAATCGAAATTTCGTAAAATTGAATTGTAAACAAATAAATTTGAAAATTTTCAAAGAACTTTTTAAAAAATTATTAAAAATAATTGCTTTATAGAAAAGTTTTAGTCAAAAATTGTAAAAATGAATAATCGTAATGATGAAAATAATTTTTGAAGAAGTTACAGTAACAAAGTAGCAAGTTTTGATTATTACAAAAAATGAAATTTGAAATTTTTGAAAATCTTAATTTCTATATGAAAAAATAATAATGATTAATAAATATTTATTTAAAAATGAAGTTATTGGTGTTTTTCAATAATTTTCATTTTAAAAACCGGGAAAAATTCCGTTTTTTAACTTGGAAAACCTAGAAAAGTCAGAGAATTTGAAAAGAGCAAAAGCGTGGCAACCCTGGAAAGAATTCCAATTGCTTTTTCATCGACAAAAAAATCGCTTTTCTAAAAATTTAAATAATACACCAAAAAAGAATCTCAAATTTGATTGAATTTATTAATTATAATGTAACCAATAAATGTAAATCACTTGAAAACGAATATCACGTGAGTGGCGTAAAATAAATGTAAATTGATATAAGAAAATAATATTAAACTGTTGAGAGAAATTTCAATAAATTTAATCAAAGACTATAGTATATAAAATTACGAAAGATTAATATATACGTATAAATTAAAATGAAAAATATACAAAAATGAAAAATACATATCTTGAATTGCTTGTTAAGATAAATATTCTTTCACGGATAATGAAAAGTGACTTAGTTTAGATTAGTGTATGACCACGTAGGGACATGTTGAGATGTGTGATGATAGCTATATGGTAATCAGTTTCTTCGGATGATTTTCCACTCTGTTAACCGTGTAATTACCGATTAAACAAATTACATCCTCGAAACTCAACGCGTGTTCTCACAGTTATCTTTAGTAATAGCGAGTTCTGTGCGTGACCTCAGAAAGAGCCACGCACCTACTCAACTGACTCAACGAAGCATTAACTCGTCTCCTAAGTACCAGACAATGTAGGGTTTTCTTTTTTTTAATAGCTGTTTCCGTATTTATAGTACAACAGACAGATTTTAATTCCAAGAATTTCCAAGGGGACAACAGGTAGCTGTCACAATATTCTCTGTAGTCAACAAAAAATTGAGCCACCAACATTTTTTTTTTCCTTTAAAGGATCTAACGGTGTTTTTGAAACTGATATACTCCCTAAATCAAACTTATCTCGATTAAAGTCTCCAAAAATTTGTCAATTGTTATGGTAATATGGTTCAACACTGAGTGCTCAACAACTATATATATATTATACTTATAAAGATCTTTTCTAATCTTTCTTTTAAGTGTGTATAAAAAAATAAGACAAGTCCTGTCCGTTATAACTGCGATCGAAATAAAAACCAAAGGGGGGTCTCTAAAATTTTATAAGTTAATTAATGGTTCCAGATCTCGGAAATTTATATGAATCTTTCGGTGTATTAAAAACCACGATAAAAAATAGAATGCAGGTCAATGAATTTTTGAGGGTCATTGAACGAAATTTTAAAATCTAGATTAAAAATGTAATAAAACACATATTCTGAAATCTATTCATTAGCATTTCAAAAAGACCATGAAAAACGAATCGTCTTTTTAATATACGTATATGAGAAAACGGTTTTTGTGATTTATATCAGTTTTAACGAAACTTGCTTTTGTTTCTTCTTTTTAATGGTAAATAAATCCTGACTTTATAAATTTTAAAAGATTCTAATTCTTATGCAGTGGGAAAAATATACTATTATAGTGCCAGATTGGACCAATTTTGAAAAGTCATATATTCTCATGATCGGAACAATAATAATAATAATAATCTAAATGTAAATGTAGAAACTTTTCAATTTAAATATTGGACTTGGACTTCTTATTAGAATTCTGAAATTTGGCAAAAACATGTGCAAAGTATGAGAGGGAAAAGATCCACATTTCAATATTTTTATAATACGAAAATTTTTATTTCTAAAGTTTGAAAAATATGAAAAAGTCAATTTTTTTTCGCTGATAGTTTTTTCCAATGTTTTTGCCAAACTTTAGATAAATAATTTTCCTGTAATCAAAAATGAGAAAATGTATTTTTTTCGTTTATACTATACCCGCATGATTTTGCCAAACTTTAGATAAATATAATTTTCCTACGATCAAAAATAGGGAAAAGTTGTTTCTTTCGCTTAAAATTATACTCATGTTTTCGCCAAAATTTATAAATAAATAATTTTCCAAGGAAAAAAATTAATAAAAGTCAATTTTTTTCGCCCATACTTTGCCCATGTTTTTGCTAAATTTCAAAAAATTAAATTTTTGTGATCAAAAAGTGGGAAAAGTTTATTTTCTTCGCCAATACTTTATCCATGTTTTATACCAGAGTTTGTAACTTTCATTTTTTTTTTATCTAAATTAGGAAAAATTGATTTAATTGCGCTCAAAAAATTAATTAAATAAATAAAATGGAGACTTCGCACTGGATAATTAATTTTAAAAAAGTATCAAAAAATAGCTTTTAAAAGCAATTCCTACAACGAATTTTATTATTCATGAAAGAATTAAAATATTTATAAAAATAATTTAATTAATGCGAAGAATTTTATAAAAAATTTTAAATAATAATTGATTACCTTCGACTAATTTTATACAAATTCTAATTTAAATAATTGAATTCCTGAGAAATTTTTATTGTTCATGAAAACAATTGAATACTTACGCAGATCTTTACAAAAAATTGTTTAAACAATTTAATTCTGCTTGAAAATTTTATGAAAACAGTAAATATTAAAAATCACTGAATTGCGAAAAGTTTTTAAAATAATTAAATTTTACAAAGAATTCTATTGAAATTTTTTACAGTAATTGAATGTCTGTGTGGTATTTTATTAAATTTTTTAAAAATAATTTATTTCCTAAAATTTTGCAAAGAATTTTATTAAAATGCATTAAAATAATTGAATTTTCGGGAATAATTTTGTTATTCATCGACATAATTGAATTCTTTTGAAGAATTATTTATGTAAATAATTGAATTTTTGGGCAGAATTTTATTAAAATCTAATAAAAGAATAATTGAATTATTTCAAAAAAAAAAAATTAATTAAAATTGTATCGAAAATAATTGATTTCTTTCGAGCAATTTTATTAAAAATATTTGAAAATTATTGAATTTCTGTAAAAAATTCTAATATTTTTTTGAATAATTGAATTCTTCTAAAGAATTTAAACAAAAACATTTTTTTAATAATTGATTTTTTCGAGTAATTGAAATTAAATTTATAAAAATAATTACATTTTTTGAGCAATTCCTGTAAAATTGTATTAAAAATAATTGAAATCCTGTGATGAATTTTATTGTTTTTGAAAATAATTGAAGAGTTTCAAAGAAATTTATTAAAATTTTTTAAAAATAATTGAATCCCTGAGAAGAATTTTATTATTTATAAAAATAATTCAATTAATGCAAAAAATTTTATTAAAATGTTTAAAGAGAATTGAATTTCTGTGAAATATTTTGTTATTTTTGAAAATAATTGGATTTTTCATAAGAATTTTATAAACATTGTTTTGAATAATTATTTTTTTTGAAATATAATAAATATTATGAAAATTTTATTTCAAATAATTGAAATTCTTCAATGAGTTTTATTATTTATGAAAATAATTTAATTCTTGCTTGGAATTTTTTCAAAAAATTGAATTTCTATTAAGAATATTATTATTAGAAAAAGTAATTGAATTATGTTGTGAAAAATTGTATAAAAATTTTGTGAAATAATTAATTTTTTTGAAAATGCTATTCTTAATTGAATTCCTGTGGAAATTTTATTATTTATGAAAATAATTGAATTTTGAATGAACTTTATCATTTTTTTTTAAATAATTGAATTCTTCATAAGTATTTTATAAATATCGTTTTAAATAATTAATTTTTTTGAAAATAATAATTATCATTAAAATTTTATTTTAAATAAATGCATTTTTTGATTAATTAATTTAATATATTATTAAAAATAATGTAAATTCTTCGATGAGTTTTATTATTCATGAAAATATGTACCAAATTGAATTTTTGCTTATAGAATTTTAACAAGAATTTTTTTTAAATAATTGAATTTCCATAAAAAATGTTATTATTAGTGAAAGCAATTGAATTATTGTGAAGAATTGTATAAAAATTTTGTTAAATAATTGACTTTTCGAAATTTTTTTGAAAATGTTATGATGGTGAAAAGTCTCTGATAAACGACATTAAAAGTAATTATATATAAGTAAAATATGCAAGAACAAAAAAAAAAAAAAAGATTTTGAAAAAGAAAACGTTAATGGGGAAAAAATATCGAATTGGTTGATTTTCGTGGCGAATTCAAGGAATTGTTAAGAGAAGGGATTTTATTCGATTTGCCATGATGCATCAGTCGTCTCTCCTCTTGGGATATCTGCTCGCCGATCTTCGAACGATTTGTCAGCGCTCGAACGGTCGTGTACCACCTTATCAAATATATATCGAACACTGCTCCCCCGTGTATTTACTGCTGGTCTCTGAGCTTACGTGCTCTCCCAGGGCTGCTCAAGCTTTCGTTTCGATTCGATCCCATGAGAGAGTAACGCATTCGATCTGTTACGAATCTCCTTCTATTTAAACCCCCCAAGTCTTCTTGAATCTTCTATAAACAGTCTGTTAAGAATAATTCCTAAAAGATATCCTTTCACGATATTCACAACTCTCCAAAAGTCAATGTCTTTACTCAAAATTGTCATTTTAAAAAATGACTTCGATCAATAATAATCCACCTATTTTTTTCTACACATATTTAAATTAATTTCATTATATCGAAAATTAATTTTTTCCACTGTGTATTATTTTAAAATTGCCTTTAATGCGCCGACAAAAAAATGCAAATTATTCCGAATTTAAAAAGAAACCCAAAAGAAGACTAGAATCAAAAATATTTCATTTATCCCCAAAAGTATATTATACTAAATCTTCTAATCGTAGAATCATAAAATTGCTAGTTTACGTTTTTAAGTAAAAAACAAAAAACGCAATAAAACTCTTAATCGAGATATTTATATGAAATTGGCGACAAAATTCTCAGATTTTTTTTTCTGAATTCGTGCTTAAAATGAAGAAAAAAAAATACAAAAAGAAGAAGAAGAAGAAGAAAGTTTCGTAAGAAGATTTATTTCCACTAACAGATTATTTTATTGGTACCATTGATTATCAAAGTAATGGGCAGATCGAACATTTTAAGAACTCATAAAAAAGTTTATTTCCACCAGTTATTGAAAAATCGGTTGGGTTTCACTTGACCCTAAGGATGATCTTCACCGGATCATTGGCGTAACCTGTTTTTACGAGACCGCTTGTGTTTTTATGAAAGAAATTTTATGTGTTTTTAGTGTTGGATTGCACAGATTAAGTCTCGGTCGATCCAAGTCTCGATAAATTTACCTGTCAGGTAGTAAAACTCCCGTGATTGGGCCGATTTCAATGAAGATTTTTTTTCAATTAGTCGAACCTGTCGGATAAGTTTACTCGCCAAATGAATTTCATTGTACTAAAAATATATTTTAACACCTAAAAGTGAGTGGACTTCCTTTTTTTTCTCTCAATTTTTGTGTGGTCAAATTTTTCTTCATTTTGCGGAAAGTTTGTGTACCCCATTCAGTTGATTGGTCAAATATCGAAATAATTTTTTACTATAAAATTAATCTAAGATAAATTTACGAACTTTAATAAATTAAAAATTTTCCGTTAAAAAAAAATAGAAAATGATGCAATCATTCTTTAAAATAAATTTAGAAACTTCATTAAATCCTCCAATTAATACATTTTAAAAGAGACTCTGATTTCATAAATGAAATGTTATTTTCCTTTCTACGTTGTAATATATTATATCTTCCTGCGTCCGTTACCTAAATCTCAAAAATCGGAGTAGGTCCATAAATCGAAATTATAATGAAATTAATTAATGGTTCCAGATTTTGATAATTTATGCATCTTCCGGAATATTAAAAAATACCGTGTTAGAAAGAAATTTAATGGAGTAATAAAACTATGGTGAATGCTTGAAACTTCGAAATCTAAATTTAAGAGGTAATAAAATACTTAAAAACCCTGTCATTAGTACGTCGATAAACTAATCAAATTGGTAATGTAACTTTTTACTAAGAAGAGAGTTTTCATATATAGAAACATCTAAAAAAGACGTGTTGTTATACTTTTGGAAAAAAAAATTATATTCTTAGTAAAAAAACGTTTAATTAAGTAGTTCAACACACATCCTGATTTATGGTGATGAAACAAACTTTTTTCTAGAGGAAACTTCTTTTTGGTGAAAAAATGCGACTAATCGACTTTTTCCAGATTTTTTTTGAGTAAAATGCGACTATTCGACTTTTTTCACATTTTTCAATTTTTTAATTTAAATTTTAAATAGCAGAAATCTTTTTCTGTAAATTATCTATTATTTATTAATTATTATCTATTATATACTAAATAATAATTTTCGTATTTCATTCTTTTATTAATTCTGTCTGTCCACACTTTAAAGTTAATTTTTGTGAATGCTTTTGTTTTTTTTTCTTTAAAAAATATTATTTGACAAATTAAAAATATGCAGGTATTTTTTCATGATTTATAATAATAGTATATTGTGTGGCAAGGGCGGAAAGTTGTCAATTCCTGACCGAGTTCGAAATTTGCCGCACGAGCGAAGCGAGGGCGGCAATCGTACGAGGTCAGAATTGACATTTCCGCCCGAGTTGCACACGATATTTTTTGTCCAAATGCGCGATAAACAAGACGCATCCGTAAATTCAAAAATGAATATGCACTAATTATTGAATGTGTATGAAACATTTTTATTAAGCCTAAGGCGAGTCCGAATATTTTTGATAAATTTAACAATAAAATTTTACTTAAAAATTGACTCCGTTTTGATTTGAAGTAATAGAAAGTGATAATATAATAATTAGTAGTATTTATTTAATACTGCTAAAGCAGCGGGCGGAAAAGTCGTTTTTCCGCCCGCTAAGGCCACGGAGGCGGGCGGAAAAGTAGTTTTTCCGCCCGCTGTTGGTAGTCGGGCGGCAAAAGCTTACTTTCCGCCCGCTATGCATGCACGGAAAGTCGAGTTTATCGCGCATGTAGGACAAAAAATAATATTTGAAATTAAAAAATTAGAAAATTGAAAAAAAATTATGATTAACAAATAAAAAATATACCTATTTTGTTTGTTATATTCTTTTTTCCTATAACAATTTTCTTTTGACTCATCTAAATTATGAACATTTTTCTCCTTTTTATTTATGAATATATTAAATCAAATTGTTAATTGTTTAAAAATTTTAAAATTATGATTAAAAAATAGGAAATATACACATTTTAATTTTTTATTTCTCAAGAACAATATTCTTCACAAACTGATTCTTTTCTTTTGGAAAAGAAACATTACATATTCCCGTTTCTTAATATTTTTGTAGAAAATTCTTAATTTTCCATAAGGAAATAATTTGCATCATTTTTTATTTCTTAATTACAATTGCTTTAAGAAAATTCAAAGTTTTTTAAAAAATAAAGAAAAAAAATGTTTATAAATTCTATTTGTCAATTACAAATTTTAATTAAAAATTAAATTGAAACTTTTTAAATGTTTAGAAAATAAAGGAAAAAAAATTACTCAAAGAAATGTTCTGTTACATTTATTTACGAATTTCTTTAAAATTATTCGAAAACATCAAGAACTTCTTTTTTAAATAAATATTTAATTATTATTATTGTTCCATAGGAATTAAGATTTTCAAAAATTTCAAATTCAAACCTTTTTGAAATTAAACAACTGACCGAATGATTATTATTTTTTAGAATTTTTAATTGCTTTTTATGAAAATAATTAAATTCCTTAAAAAAAATTGTATTATTTATACGAAAATAATGAAATTATTGCGAAGAAATTTATAAAAAAAAAATGGTAAATAACTGAATTCCTGTGAATTTTTTCTTATTTATAAAAATAATTAAATAGTTGCAAAGACTTTTATTAAAATTTAATTAATTTATAAAAATAATTTAATTCTTGCGAAGAATTTTATAAAAATTTCTAAATAAATGATTTCTTTCGACTAATTTTATGCAAATTCTAATTTAAATAATTGAATTCCTGAGAAATTTTCATTGTCCATGAAAAGAATTAAATTCTTACGAAGATTTTTACAAAAAATATTTTAAAAATAATTGAAGTCTGTTTGGAAATTTTATGAAATTAATAGATATTGAAAATCATTGAATTGCTAAAAGTTTTTTAAAATAATTAAATTTTACAAAGAATTCTATTAGAATTTTTGAGAATAATTGAATGTCTGTGTGGTATTTTATTAAATGTTTTTGAAAATAATTGAATTCTTAAAAAGCTTTTTATTATTTATGAAAATAATTGAATTCTTGCGAACGCTTTTACTAGAATTTTTAAAAATAATTGAAATTCCAAGAAAAAATGTGTTACTTTTAAAAATAATTGAATTCTTCTGATGAATATTGTTATTTATTAAAATAATTGAGTATTTGCAAACAATTTTATTAAAATGCCTCAAAATAATTGAATTTTAGAGAATAATTTTATTGTTTATCGACATAATTGAATTCTTTCGAAGATAATTATTTATGTAAATAATTGAATTTTTGGGAGGAATTTTATTAAAATCTAATAAAAGAATAATTGAATTATTTCAAAAAAATTTAATTAAAATTGTATCGAAAATAATTGATTTTTTTCGAACAATTTTATTGAAATATTTGAAAATAATTGAAGTTCTGTAAAAAATTCTAATATTTTTTTGAATAATTGAATTCTTCCAAAGAATTAAAACGAAAACATTTTTTTAATAATTGATTTTTTCGAGTAATTGAAATTAAATTTTTAAGAATAATTACATTTTTCGAGCAATTCTTGTAAAATTGTATTAAAGATAATTGAAATCCTGCGATGAATTTTATTATTTATGAAAATAATTGAATTGTTTCAAAGAAATTTATTAAAATTTTGAAAAATAATTGAATTCCAGAGAAGAATTTTGTTATTTATGAAAATAATTTAATTATTTGAAAAATTTTATTAAAATGTTTAAACAGAATTGAATTTGTGTGAAAAATTTTGTTATTTTTGAAAATAATTGAATTCTTGCTTAGTATGTTATCAAGAATTTTTTTTAAATAATTGAATTTCCATAAAATATGTTATTATTAGTAAAAGCAATTGAATTATTGTGAAGAATTGTATAAAAATTTTGTTAAAGAATTTGAAAATGCCATTCTAAATTAATTGAATTCTTGTGAAAATTTTATGATTTATGAATATAATTGAATTTTGGATGAATTTTATTAATTTTTTTTTTAAATAATTGAATTCTTTTGCGAAATTTTATATGAAAATACTAGATATTGAAAAGAATTGAATTTCCAATTTTTTTTTCAAATAATAGCATCGTTTTTATTTAGTAAAAAACGTTTAATTAAATAGTTCAACACTCATTCTGATTTATGCGGTGAAAAAATTGCTAGAGGAAACTTTTTATTAAAATAAAATGAAAAGAAACCAAAATAAAAAAGTTGAATAAAATTAAGTATAATAAAATAAATTTAAAAAAAAGAATATAAAATAAAATAAAAATTAAGAGAATAAGTAATATTAAGAGAAAAATAACTTTTTTGAAATTTTCCATTGTCGTGATTTTTATTGAAAAACAATTTCCATGTTTTATCGATTATAGTATTATTACTGGTAGTAATTATTACCATGGTATTAATTATCCATAAAAGAACGTACAGTTGAACAGTAATAAAAAAGTGTGGCATAAAAGTTATAAATTTGTTTTCAAACTTGTTGTCATTAAGGATTAAAAGCCATTTTCACAATAAACAGCAATTTAATTTTTTATTGGGATCAATAACGATTAATGACAGGAGCGTAATAGCTTATAGAGAAGAGAGAGAGAGAGAGAGAGAGAGAGAGAGAGAGAGAGAAACGTTATAAAATATTATAACCATAGCCCTATTTTATTTCTAGTCACAATATATTATAATCATAAAAAGAAGCATCAATTTCTTCATTTATATTATGATATCATGAAATATGAATTTTCTCATTCGTATACTTGTTTATATAAATAAGAATTTCTCCCACCTGGCTCGTTTTGAATGTTATATTACACGCTCGCTTGGAAATTCATTCTCATTTGTTCGATTGAATTTATTAGGCAGTTTAATTCGCGGCGCACAGAGAGTTGGATGATGCATGAATATTTGCGATCAACGATCATGAGGCGACGAAGGATCAATGTTTGGTAGCTCTCGGAATGAGAGACCCGTGGATATGATGGTAATGGAATCGACCAACCTCGCGATCCCTCGATCATATCTCAGGGTGAAATCTAAGGATCGTGCGCACGATAGGCAAAGATAATGTGAGACTATCTTCGCTGCGGTACCACTCAAAAGATATATTCCACACCTACGCGATCTGGCACCAGTTGGGATTTTTTTTTATTGTCTTATACTCTCTATCTTCAAAATCAAATTTCATCTCGTAAGATTTCACTGATGTTGTTCACATCGAAAATTGGTATCGTTTTTATTTTTGAGCATTTTTACTATTTCAGGGTTGCCGCAGGTCAGGGAATTCAGGAAAAAGTCAGGGATTTTTATTAAAAGTACTGGAAAAAATTGAATTTTTAGAATTCATAAGAAAATTCTGATTTCTGAATTTTGGTGTCTTTTTTGTTTGCCTCATAAACTATGAAATAACCACGAATTTAAATACAGAACCTTTAATTTTTTCTATTTCTAACAATAATTTCTTTTTAAATATCTTAATTATAATAATTTATATAATAACTTAATTCTCCAAAAACTATCATAAAATTACAATTTTTAAATTATTTAACCAATAATTTTACTGAAATATTTAAAAAATTAATTCAATTTTAAAAGAGTTGCGTTTACAATTTTTATAAATAGATGAACTTCAAAAGGTACTTCAATTTGAAATTTTATAAAATTTCAATTTTAAATGAATTTTGTTAGAAATTTTAAAGAACCTAGATTTTTGAAAAATTTTAATAATTCAAACTCTTCTAAAATTATAGTTACATTTTTTAATATGTATTTAATTAATTATTAAAAATAATGAATTTATAGAAGAATTTTAGTTAAAAACACTTTAAAATTGGAATTTTTGAGAAGTTACAAGTATTATTGCAGAAATTTAATTATTTTCAAAAGTAATAAAATTCTTCCTAGAAATTCAATTATATTCAAAAATTTTTTAAAATTCTCTTCAAAATTCCAATTATCTTTATAAATAATAAAATTCTTCTCTGAAATTCAATTACTTTCAAAAATTTTAATATAATTCTTGGGAAAATTTCAACTATTTTCATAAATTTTCCTCAATTAAGTAATTTTCAAAATCTACTATATTTTAATAAAATTTTCTAAAAGAATTCAAATATCTAAAAAAAAATTTCAATAAAATTCTATGCAAACATTTAATTACTTTCATAATTAATAAAAATTTCAGAGGAATCAATTATCTACAAATTTTTTACAAATTTCTTTGCAATAATTCAATAATGTTAATAAATTATAAAATATTTTACAGAGATTCAATTATTTTTATAAATAATAAAACTCATCGCAAAATTTTAAATATTTTTAATACAATTTCAAATCGTATTCCTGGAAAATTTTAATTATTCTTAAATACTTTATTAAAATTCGTTAAAGGAATTCAATTATTTAAAAATTTGTTCATAAAATTCTTTATTAGAATTAAATTTTAAGAAACATTCAATTATTCAATAAATTATTTACTTTTGTATTTAAATAATTCAATTCACGTAGAATTTTCTAATAAATATTGATTAAAAATAAATTTCAGTTAAAATTTTAAATAATTGAATTTTAAAAGCATTCTAGTGTATATTTTTATAAATACTTGAATTTTAAAAAGGTTTCAAATTAAAATCCTTAAAATTTGCGAATTATTCATATTTTTAACTAATAATCCTATAGAATTAATTTTTTTTGAAAAATATTTTTAAAAAAAAATTTTTTTTATTTATTTTAAGTTTTTATTTTCTAATGTATATTTACTTAAAGAATTTCCGAACAATCGAAGTTTTGTAAAATTGAATTGTAAACAAATGGTTTCGAAAATTCTCAAAAAAACTTTTTCAAAAATTATTGAAAATTCTTTAGAAATTGATAATTGAAATCAAATGAAGAAAATAATTTTGAAGAAGTTTCAGTAACAATATTCTGATAAGTTTTTGATTTAAAATTTTTGAAAATCTTAATAAAAGTCTTGACAAATTTTCAATTATTTTTAAAAATTTTTGTTAAATAACAATTTCGAAGGAATTCAATTATTTAAAATAGAATTTGCAAACAAAATTTCGGAAAAAGTTAATTATTTAAAAAAAATTTTTTTTATTTCCTTGCAAGAATTCAAATGTTTACAAAATTTATGGAAAGAATTGAATTTGAACAAACATTCCATAATTCTATAAATTATTTATTTTTGTATTTAAATAATTGAATTCCCGTAGAATTGTCTAATAAAAAATGATTTACAAATTAATTTTTGTTAAAAAGTTAGATAATAATTAAACATTAAAAGCATTATAGCGTGAATTTTTGGAAATAATTGAATTTTGAAAAGGTTTCAAATTAAAATCTTTAAAAAATTTTGAATTCTTTATACTTTTAACTCACAATTCTGTAGAATTAATTTTTTTTGAAAAAGTTTAATTGAATTTCTTCTGAAATTATTTGATGTTTTTATTTTCTAATGTATATTTAATTGAAGAATTTTCGAATAATCGAAATTTTGTAAAATTGAATTGTAAACAAATAAATTTGAAAATTTTCAAAGAACTTTTTAAAAAATTATTTAAAATAATTGATTTAAAGAAAAATGTGAGTTAAAAATTTTAGAAAATAATAATTGATATAAAATATAAAATGATTTTACAATTGAAGAAATTTGTAAATAAATGTAGTAGAACATTTCTTTGAGGTTCTAATCATTTTTAAAATGAATCAGATCATTCTTTTGTGACAGGGAAAAAATCAAAATTTTGTCTGAAAATCAGGGAAAAGTCAGGGAAAAACAAAATTAAATTTTTATGGCAACCCTGTATTTTCTAATAATAGTTTTATTTACTTTTTTTGTTCAGAGGCACCTATTTTTTTCTATCTACAAAAAATAAGGTCCTTGTTTCTTCAAATGCTTTTGCAATGGTTACAAGTTTGATAACTTGAAAAAATTGTCTGACTAAACTGTAGTTTTTCTACTTAAAACAGTTATTTCTCTCTTAGCAAGACGTCTTGATTACTTGAAATTTGTTTTGTCCAAAAATATTCAAAATCAATCAATGTGAAAATAAAAATCTAATAAAATGAAAAAGAAAATGAAAATATATAATTGTGAAAGTGAAAATGAAAGTGAAAAAAAGAAATCTTTCAAAGTGAAAGTTAAAATGAAAGTCAATTTAGAAATTAAATTACTTAATCGACCCTCTAAGGTTTCATTAACTTGAAGAAATGAAAATTACAAATTTTCAGCATTATCTATATAAATATTAAATTCCCACAAATTTTAATTTTAATTAAATGAAAGTTAAAATCGCCTCGAATATTATTTATTTCAAATTTTTATTGTTGACAAATTTTTTAGTCCTCTTTCAATAAATTCGAAGAAAGAGAATATTTGTTATATTTAAATTTAAAATATTTTATTCAAAGTGCGCATTAATTTAGAATTAATTTTCTAAAAGCAACGCCATAAAAATTGATAAGAAAATTAATCTCAATGTGCGGCAACAATTTTTTATTTATAAATTTAAAGCGAGATGAATGCAATCATGTCCATTATGGAAGACGATAACCACCTGTTGAAGAAATGGGTCGTGGAGAGATGGATTAAACGACTTTGAGAGGCTTGAGGAATCAGTATAGGAATCGGCTATAATTAATGACTCCTCGCGTTACTCGATAATCACTATCTTTGAATCACGTCACTCGCTGCTCATTTCATCTAGAGATTATAGATATTACAGTAAAGTGTTACAAAAAAAAAAAAAAAAAATGAAAAAAAAATTGACAACCATTCTTTGTCGAACATGTCCTTTTGATAGTCTTCGCTTGCCACTTTTCACGTATTTTATAAAAACAATTGGTTACTTATAAAATAGAAAAACAATTTTAAGATAAACAGAAAAAGTTCGATAAAAATATTTCTAGAAAATTAGTTAAATTTTTTGGTTTTTATGGCTTAGAGGGAATAAATGTTGATTAATATATTTTAGAAAATAAAAAATTCTAAAAAATACTAAAACCTATTTACTACTTTTTTTACGTTATGCTACTATTTGGGCATTTTTTTTAAGATTTTAGCCACTAAAAGTTACTATTTCTTGTTTTTTTTGAGAATTTCCACTATTTTAAATTCGCTATTACTAAAAATCAAAAAACTATTTTTAAAAATTAGAATCAAATTCCTTAAAACGATTCAATTATTTGCAGAAAATATTTGAAATTCAATTATTTTCAATATAATTTCGGAAATGAATTCAATTATTTAAAAAAAATTGATAAAATTCATCCAAATAATTATTTTCATAAAAAATAAAATTTTCACAGGAAATTGAATTTTTTAAAAAAAATTTTTGATAAAACTCTAAGCAAGATTTCAATTATTTTCATAAATATACTGAAACTCATAGAAGAAATTTAATTATTTTTAATTAATATTTTAAATTAATTAATCGAAAAATGCAATTATTTAAAATAAAAGTTTCATAATATTTATATAATATTTTGAGAAAATAAATACAGTCGGGCCTCCGAACTGTACGCTTTCAAACTGTACGCTGTCGCCGAAGTGTACGCTGGCTTTAGTTTTTAAGTGCTCCACAGTGTACGGTGGCGCTACTAAATTCAGTGCCGTATATTTGAAAATGTTGCCAGGAAGAATCTGACGGACAGTCAAATCAAAAGTTATTCCAATGTCATAATTTCGTAATTTAAAAAAACAAATTAAATTTTAAATTCGTCTTGTTGGAAAGGTGAAGAATTTAATTTTGAATATTTAAAACGATTAAAGTTTAATTAGAAACATTTGTTAAATTTTAGGTTATGTTATTTAAATAATTCATTATTGTTTTTATTTGTCATTATTTGGTTAAAAAATGTTGATTTTTCTAACATTTATAATTTTAAGAATACTAGTATATATTTTTATGATTTTAATTAATTTTAAATCTAAAATTATGTATATTATAGTCCCAGACGATAAATGAGGAGCAAGTTTTCAAAACTTGATAAATTCCTATTTTCTTATTATTTCGAGAAATCGAAATAAATGACTTTCCTGATATAACCACTCAGTTAATTTCAAAATAAAAAATTTGTAATATTTAATATTTGTAACAAAGTTTTTATATTTAATACGTTCTGTTTTTAATAAAACTTTCACATAATAAAGTAACTTAAAGGTTTTGGTAATTTGTTCTAATAACAAACATAAAAATTAAAAGTCAACTTGGTTATGTCAAAAAGTTTTTAAATTGAAAATTCGCTGTTAATAAATTTTTTTTAAATTTAACAGGGACATGACGATTTGTGAGATATTTAAATTCTTAAATTTATGTTTATCTCGATTTTAAAAAAAATATATTTATTAACTTCTGAAAACTTGCTCCTTAAATATATAAGTGTACAGTCCTGAAAATTAAATAGTGGGGATGAGTTCGTCAGCGTACAGTTTGAAATCAAGTGGAGGGGTTATTTCTGGGGTACCGTACAGTTCTGCGGCCCGACTGTATTTAAAACAATTTTTATTAAATTTTTATGAAGAATTCAATTATTTTCAAAAATAACAAAATTTTTCACAGAAATTCAATTTTTTTTAGACATTTGAATAAAATTTTTCGCAATAATTCAATTATTTTCATAAATAATAGAATTCTTTTCATGAATTCAATAATTTTTGATAATTTTAATAAAATTCTTAGCAACTATTCAATTATTTTCATAAACAATAAAATTTATCGCAGAATTTCAATTATTTAAAAATTTGTTTTTTTAAAATTCTTTGGAAGAATTGAATTATTTACAAAAATATTACAGTTTTGCACAGGAATTGAATTATTTTCAAATATTTTAATAAAATTGTTCGAAAATAATCAATTATTTTAAATACAATTTTAATTAAATGTTTTGAAAAAATTCAATTATTCTTTAAAATTTTAAGAAAATTGTTTCCAAGAATTCAATTATTTACATAAATAATTTTTCGAAAGAATTCAATTATGTCGATGAATAACAAAATTATTCTCGAAACTTTAATTATTCTGAGGCATTTTAATAAAATTCTTTGCAAAATTTAATTATTTTCATAAATTATGAAACGGTTTTTAGGAATTCAATTATTTTAATTAGAATTTGCACAAAATAAGTCGAAGGAAATCATTTATTTAAAAATTTTTATAAAATTCTTCGCAAGAATTAAATTATTTTTATAAATTAATTAAATTTTAATAAAATTCTTTGAAACAATTCAATTATTTTCATAAATAACAGAATTCATCGCAGGATTTCAATCATTTTTAATACAATTTTACAGGAATTGCTCAAAAAAATGTAATATTCTTAAAAATTTAATTTCGATTCCTTGAAAAAGTCAATAATTATTTTAAAAAATGTTTTTTTTAAAAATTTTTTAGAAGAATTCAATTATTTACAAAAATATTAGAATTTTTTACCGAAATTCAATTATTTTGAAATATTTAAAATTGTTCGAAAGAAATCAATTATTTTAAATACAATTTTAATTAAATGTTTTGAAATAATTCAATATTATTCTTTAAAATTTTAAGAAAATTGTTTCCAAGAATTCAATTATTTACATAAATAATTTTTCGAGAGAAATCAATTATGTCGATAAATAACAAAATTATTCCCGAAAATTCAATTATTCTGAGGCATTTTAATAAAATTCTTTTCAAAATTCAATTATTTTCATAAATAACAATATTTATCAGAAGAATTGAATTATTTTTGAAAGTAATACATTTTTGCTTGGAATTTCAATTATTTTTAAAAATTGTAGTATAATCGTTCGCAAGAATTCAATTATTTTCATAAATAATAAAAATTTCACAGGAATTCAATTATTTTCAAAAAAATTTAATAAAATGCCACATAGACATTCAATTATTCCCCAAAATTTTAATAGAATTCTTTGTAAAATTTACTTATTTTTAAAAATTTTTCGCAATTCAATGATTTTCAATATCTACTATTTTCATAAAATTTCCAAACAGAATTCAGTTATTTAAAAAAATTTTTGTAAAAATCTTCGCAAGAATTCAATTCTTTTTATAAGCAACAAAAATTTCTCAGGAATTCAATTATTTAAACATTTTGCTACTTTTTTAAAATTAATTATCGATTGCGAAGTCTGTATCATTAAAAAATTTAGTGTTAATTCTTTAATATATAATGAAAAATTTTTGCAGATAGTGTAAGTGTAACTGAAATTGGCTAAATATTAATTCGCAATTTATCAGAAGAATAAATTATTACATAAAAACATGTATATAGTTGGATGTGATAATAAATTAAAAAATTCTCAATATTATAGACTGGATGCGACATCTAGTATAGTAAATGAAAATTCTTCTCTAAAGGTGGAAGTGGAAAAAACATTTTATTAGTCACCTGACTATATATTTCGTAATAAATATTTATTTCAGTCGCAAAAGTAAATATCTCGGAGAGTTTTTATAATTATATAAAAATATCTAACCCGCATCTTTCGATGATCAAAGATTCACCAGGTATAAAGTTACCCTCCTAGTGTCACTATCCGTTCAAATAAATTTCTTCCCGGATTGGTTTACTTACGAGACTCCTTGGAATGATGTGGACCCATGTTGATCTTAGAATAGTGCGGTCAATGTAAGAAGGCATAAAAGTCATCACGATAAGATCGCATTCCAGTTTATTGTTTATGTCGTATTACAAGAGACATTGGTCTCTTTCTCAAGAATCTAATTTTACCTTTCGTATTATAATATAACAAACATATTTTAATTGTCAAATAGGACCTGAAATTCAAATTAGCAATAGAAAGATCTAATGATTGTTAAAAAAAAAGACTTCCTTCTCAGAACTATTCCGAGTTGATAATTAAATTTTAAAAGCTTTTTCCAGAGCATATTCTTTCCCTTTTCTTTTTATTAAAAGAGAGGCTTACAAAAGTTGTTTTTTTTCTAGGTTAGAAATTTTTTTTAGTTATTTTTGAAAATAAATAAAATATTATTATTTAGTATTTCCTTTTCCTTTTGTTTCAGGTGAGTTAAGCAACTTATGTTTCCTGTCGAATTTATTTCGTAAGTAAATATATACATTGAAATACACAAAATATTATATTATAAGTAAATTATAATGTGACCGCGAAAGAAATTTAAATTCGATTAATCTGAACCTGATGGTAGAAACAAAATTAGAAAATCCAAAATGTCGACCGTAAAGTTTCCAAACTTTACGATCGCCATTTTGGATTTTCTAATTTTGTTTCTATATTCAAAATCGGAGACGCAAAAAGTATACAAATACTGCATTTTCAAAAAAAAAAATTTTGTTACGTTTTTTTGGCACGAAGACCGCGCTTTTTTTTGGACTGAAAAAGGGTTAAAAAAGGGACCCGCGAGGATAATTATAAACCTCATGGTCAAGCATGTGCAAAAATAATATTTGAGAAAGTAAATGATCCTTTGTATATATAATGGAAGGGAGAAATGATATTATCATTCTGGTTGTTTGAATCGTCTCGGGAATGATTTTTTCCACATGTCACTGACAACAGCTTTGCAAGAAGAGGAAAGCTCAGGTGGAAGGTTGGACTTGTAAGCGAACAACTTACGACTGAATACCTAATTAAGATCTTAATTACTCCAGGCTGAAAAGATCGACTTCACCTTCGACCGACTCCCACGATGCAGATTGTGAGATTGATAATATCATCATTTATATCTCAGCAGTATATGAGTTTGCTGATTTATCAAGACTTAGTTTATAATCGTCTAATTTCTTGTCTATATGAGCGCTCTTTCAGTTTGAATTTAATTATATTTTTTTTTAAAAATCTAATGATTTTGAAGTACATAATGTGTAGAAGGTGCCATTTTTTCGAGTATAAATGGAAAATTATTATTGGATACAGGAAAAATAGTTGGTGCACTTTTCAGCCTTTTTTCATCTTTAAATTATCGAAATTTTCCAGAATACTCAGGCTTTAGACTTTATATTAATTTATTTTTTCAGAACAATACATTTTATTCCCAAAAAACAAAGATTTCAAATTTTAAAAACAAGGAGAAATTTAATAATTAATATATTCAATAAGTTCAAAACCAGTAAATTCATATAACTTCTTGTGATTAATAAAGTCATTCATTAATATAAATGAATCTTCACTAAGCAAATGATTTTATGATGAATTGACTTCGTAAGTGTTAACGTTACGTCATCCACAGACAATATATCGATAACACTCTTCCATAGTTTGCAATTATAATTTAACACATTGTTAAATTAGACATAAATATAAACAAAGTTCTCCTATAAAAACAGTAAAAAAAAAAGGAATTTTCTCGGCGAATATTTCCTCGCGGTACACATTTCAATAAATGGTAAAAAGAAGAAATTTCTCTATACATTAATTTTTATTATTCAACAATAAGTAATTTTTCTTTTTTAGAAAAATGATTAATCTCAAGCTCGTAAAGTAAACAAAATGATGCTGCTTCTTTTTTGTATTGAATAGATAATTTCAATAATGGAAAACATGTTGTCTAACATAGAAGAATACACATTCTCCCGTGAGTAATATATCACAATTTTCGCAATATGACGTCTGCAGAGTTTGCACTCACACATATATTTGTGTCTACGCCATTGGTTCTCGACATTGGTTGTATGCAAATAAGATGGGTAAAAAATTGATCAACGTCAGCCTTCCGATGAATCTTGCGAGAGCCAATCAACGCGTCTCATTAAACCCCCCCTATATCCAAGCAGTGCCTGCCACTTTTGCGTACATACAGAAAATACCTCCTTTGAGAAATCTATTTCTTTAATCACGTCTTCATATATATTGAGAGTTGAGAATCTCTGTATCCCAATTGATCCCTAAGGTCAATGAAGCTGTTGAATGATGATCACTGGCAGGTGCATTCACGGGGTGCGCGCATATAATATTGTGTTAGCTACGAGTTTTCAAGCTGCGTACGTACCTGTCTGTCCATACGGATGCTGTGGATTTCATATTGTGAATATATATATATTATATTCACAACTCGCTGTTGTAAGTCTGTACTTTCTAGATAGACACCTCCTTTTTTTGCTTGCGAAAAAGATTTGAGATGTACTCGCTAATTTGTCTGCATAGAAATCGAAACTTGAGTGTTCAAACTTAAAGTTGACCGTGTGGATTCTTTATCGCTTTTATAATATATGCCCGAACAAGTGATCGTTGTCATCGTTTCTGGTGTCTTTCTAAATGATAATTTATGCGCAGCATCTTTCCTAGATTGCAGTGCTAAGACGCTTTAGCTAATTCCAAAGCAAGATTGCTTACAACATTATAATTCCGTTCTTTAATTCCGTAAATATTTGAACATCTAATTTGTAACGAATGGAAATTCCAGAGGAAATGAGTGAAGATACAAGATTTGTATGCATTTGTTCTTTTCTTTCTCGTATTGTAATCATTAAGAAAAAATTTTTCTCCTTGTGAGAGACAGAATTTAGCAAAACTTGAATTTTGCTAAATTCTGTCTCTCACAAGAAGACAAATTTTTTCTTAATGATTACAATAGTTTATGTTACAGTTCGGACATGAGACAACTTTTTATGCGATTACGAAAACTATGTAATGTATTACAAATTGAGTATAGGAGTTATTACTACAGCTATTGTAAGGAGTACAACAACTATTGTAAAGAGTGCTTGTGCACATTCCAACAGCTATTGCAATCATTACAAAAAGTGGTGACATATCCGAACTGTAATATGGACTATTGTAATCATTAAGGAATCAGAGAATTCAAGGAAAAGTCAGGGAAACTAAAAATAGTTAAGGGAAACAAGGAAGAAATCAAAGAATTTTGTCGAAAGTACCCAAAAAGAAGTGATTCTAGGAAAAGTATTAAATTTCTAGAATTGATAAGAATAATCTTGTTTTCTGTGTCAAGCAACTTTTGAAAATATTTATTTATTTTATTCATTTACAAGAATAAAGGGAACAAACCGTTTCATACAATAAATTAGAGCTTCTAAACTCTAAATACTACTCTATTAACACACATAGAAACATATATCTATTAACCCTCGGAGGTCTGTGTGACCCTGTCTTTTAGTTTAAACTTAAATTTCTTAAAAAAACTGTAACAAGTAGAGGTCCTGAGACCTAAAAGTAATTGTTTTAGGTTCTAATAACACGTTCCAATTCTCCCCGAGTATAATGCTCCAGTCAGTTGTCGTCTAGATTTCGTCAAAAGATAAAAGTCACCTCCATCAACTTGCAAGAAATGCTTTTTATATAGAAACTTATTCTTCAATGTTTAAAGAATTTTAAACAATTTTTTTACGTACATTTAATGATAAGTTTTTAATTGGTAGAGTTTTGAAAAGTGAACAGAGTCACAATGACCCTGGAGTGTGCTTCTTGTTCAAAAAATAGATGTGTCCTCCGAGGGTTAAACACATTTCCTTTTTGAAAAATTTTTTTTTCACATTATAAACTACGAAATCGCCACGAGTTTCAAAAGAGAACCCAATATTTTCTGATTCTAACAATAATAATTGATCATTAGAGAACATGATTTAGAACACATTATCAAACTTTGGATCACATATAATTGAATTTATTTAAACTAATTTAATTCCAAAAGAACTCTCATGTCCCTAAAGTTTCGAACATTCAAACGAACGACAATATATTTATTACTTCTTTTAATTTTAATTTTATCTCCAAAATTCTATTCTTTGTAATTTTAACAAAATAAACGTTCAGTTATAAATTTTTTTATTTAGGTTTAGTAATTTTTTTTGAGACACAGTTTTTCTCAGGATATCAAATTAAGACAAGAGACGTATCAAAATTGTTGCGATGCATCATTTTCATACCACTTTTGTCTCAATTTAATATCCTTGAAAAATACTGTGATTAATATATCGACGCACAAAAAATATTGCGTTCATTAATTTTTTGAACGCAAAAACGTTGAAAACTTTAGGAAAATAAACTTTTGGTAAAATTATTATTTATAGATGATTTTGAAAAAGTTGCGATTGCAATTTTTATAAATAATTGAATTTCAAAATGTTAAATATTTTAAATCTGATTCATAGTTTATACATATCGTTCACTCCAAGTGGAATATACGTATGTTTAAAGAACATTTTAGAAGTTACGTACCTTCCACGTTCAGTGAAGAAACCACGTATCTTTCTGTTCCGTGCAAAAACTACGTAACTTCTAAAATATTCTTTAAACATACGTACATTCCACTTGGAGCGAACGATATCATTCTTAAGGTGTTTGTGATAACAAACCCCTTAAGAATGATATTAACGAGAGCAGAGATTTTTAGCAGAAATGTTTAATAATGTTGTTTGCTGAAATAGATTAATCTTGATTATTATATACATTTGTAAAATAATCATTCAATCTATACCATACAACATTAATCAATAAACCATTTTCTTGTCAATAAATCTCCTTTTAAAAAATTCCGTTCAAAACTTACTTTTGATTATGTGTTGTTCTATTCGCAGAAAAAATATTCAACTTCAATCGAAATCTTGTAGAAATATTTAGTGTATAAGATTACAATATAGCAAAACAAGGGGATTTTTTTTACCATTTAGTGATGTTTAGGATCTCACCAATAAAGACGATTAATGCAAGAGTGTATCCAATAGACAAAATGTAACAAACCAGTGGAAGCAATTTTTCCTTTGAGATTTTTTCCGGCGCAGGTGGAACATTAAGTGGCTTTCCACTAACAGAGTCAAACAATTTTGACAGTATACCAGATTGTAAGGCTCGTAAAATTATTTTGTTGAAGCGTCCAATGTATGGTGAATTGTATCTAGTCACCCATGTTGTGAAGTAATACGACATAGGTTTCTCGAGTATTTTTGTGTTCTTGTTTCGAGTTTCCCATTCGAAATTCGCTACCCATTCTTCAGAGTCGGACATTATACAGGTAATGTTCTCATACCTAGACAAGTAAGTCAAGCAGTCAAATCGACTCCAGTAATCAGGATACATAACTGATTTTGTGCCTAATTTCTGAATTACCGAGATAGGACTAATCAACAAGTTATTTTTTATTGCTTGGCCTGTCATAGGTGTCAGGCTGGAATCAAGCAATTCTTTGAGTGTTGTAATTTCCGCTTGTGATCGCCAACTGATGTCCAGAATTACGGTGTAGAAGTAGCTAGAGTATGCAATGCTACTCAGGATTAGCAAACCAAAAAGAATCCTCTCTGATAGGGATCCAGGCTCGTTAACTGTTGACATTCCCATTACAATTCGACTGATGTTAAATGTTTGCCATGTTCTCCTGCTCAATTTTAACACGAAGGCTGTGATCCGAAGCAAAACAATCGCACCGATGGTTACACACACCATGGTAATGAATTCGTCCGACATTTCAATGGTCTTCTTCAATTTCGAATTTCTGGGAATCACAGCTTTTACAGATCCAAATGCTAAAACATGCATTCTGACATACTTGACTTCAGTGTCGTCTTTTGAGAGAAGATTGAACTTTTGTAATATCATTTTCATACGGCTTTTATTTAGCATTAACAGATATTTGAAAAATATCACAGTGATATTGACCATATACATTTTTCCTCTACTATTCATACCTTCTGTAAAGAGATTTGCAAACTTTCTAGAATTCTGTAAACGTACTTGAGAATCAAATCCTTTACGATGCACGAACAGAAATTTTAACGTATGCCCATGCAGGTTTCTCAGTTTGTTTGGGAACCATTCAATGTCATCTGTTATTCTTCGAGCGGAATAGGTTCCAGCAAAAGGATTCATCTGATGCAAAATCGATTCGTTCAATTTGTCGCCTGTCAAAAATCTCTGGTTGTCCTTTGGTTGTGTCATTACAGAAATATCGAGAAATTCATTCCACCATAAATTTTTAATTAATCTTTTTATTGATAAAGATTTGCTGGGTAGAAATAGGTGGATCAGACACTTCGGATATGGATTTCCCCATGACAGGCGTTTGAGTTGATTACCTACAGTTACCTCTTGAATCTCAGTTTCATTCGTCTCGCCGCTGAGAAACAGAACAAATAATGTCGTTTTCCGGGGATTTTGCAAAGAAGACGAGTAGTTGGTCTTGATAACTTCATGCCGAAATGAAGACAAACTCATTGTCAAGGTTGGAAAATTTTTGCCAACTTCTTGAAAGAGAGGATCTACTCTTGAACTTGAATTAATCGTGTGATCGCCAATGACAAACATTACCTGACAGAATAATAATAGTTAATAACCATAATAACTTTATATTTACCAATTATCATATAATATCGACACCAACCCCGCTTATATCAATCTAAAACAGTAATTACTTATAAATTTTGAAATTACCTGATACAATTTCGATTCTTTCTGCAGGTAGTTTGTTAATCCTTTTAGGTAATTCTTTTTTGGTGACCTCCCCAAACTGTATGTTCCGATAATTATTAAAAACACACTGAATTTTACCAATTTCATGTCCGGCCAGCTTCACGGACGTCTGCATTTTATAAAGCATTTCAGCATTTAAAACATTTTAATAACATCGTAACTCTTTGAGAGCACTGAAAGAATATGTTATGCCTTCGCACTTCAGAAGCACTTTTCAAAGTGGAAGTCTACTATCTATTCTTGTACGCTTGTAGTGATTTTTCATTATTTTACATAGATGGTATCGTTAATTGCAAACATAAGTTTTGAAAATATTTCGAAAAATCAATGTATGATTGTTAGTTTCCAAGACCTTGGTTTGATTTTGAAGCATAAATTACACATTGCACATTGTAGCTAGTTATTAAAGATACTTTGTTAGAATCTTGATTCATTTGTCATTGCGTATGTTTTCAAATTTGGATTTTTTCAGTATTTAATAGATAATTTTTTTTACATTTTTAATGATTTGAGTGCATTAATTTTAAAAATTCAAAACATTGAAAAAGAAAATTTATTAAAAAAATTGAGAAGCAAACAAAAACTAACTTCAAACTGCGAACAGATTCAAACACAACAATAATAATTTATTTCTTTAAAAATTGTTTATGAAATTTAATTTCATGTATCATATTTTAGAAAAAATTATAACCAAAATCTGAAGAAATTTCTTTGACTAATTTAAAGATTTCTGAAGATAAATAAGAAAAGTTTGAAGATTTGTCGTTTTTATCATCTGGCAGCACTGATTTCTAAAAATAGTGAAGATTTATCGTGCAAAAGTTTGAAGCAGATTTGTAAATAATTTTGAAAGTTATTAAAATGGGGAACAGTGGGGAATGAAAAGTGATCGTTGAGTGAAGAATCATCCACATAGGTATAAAAATTTTCAAAATGACAAAATCGTTGGAGAATAAAATGGTTAATAGGTGAAAATTGTCGATCCTGTTAGTTTTCTCTCTTTTCTTTTCTCTCGAAAACAAATGATCAACGTTTCAATAAAACACGAGGCAATGGCCGTAACTTCCGATTACAAACAAGAGTTTTTACTTGGTTTTGAAGGCAGGCAATATACTATGATAATCGTCATATCGCTTCCTTATTTTCTAGCAGTAAACGGTTGGACGTTAGACACAGACACCCGCTTGCTCATGATATATGACTGAAGTGGACTTTTCTTCAGGTCTCTTATTCTCAGGAGTCAAGAGGCGCCGACGAGTTGTTGTCGGTGGTGGATCCGGCTGACAGGAGAGGACCAGCAAGATATATTCTAATTTGGTTAAACTTTTCGTAAGTGGGATCCTTCTCTCAGCGGGATGTACAAGTCACTCTTTTAACGACTCATTTGCGTCTTGCACAACTTTACGAGTTGGCTGATCGATTATTTTATTTTATTTTATTTTATTTTTCATACTGTGTACGTATGTATATACTCTACTCCCTCACATCACAGTTGGACTTTTTCTTTTGACCCCTCACTCTATTATATTCAACGTCACCTTTATCGGCATATCAAGTTTCAAGAGATGCGACAAAATCTCGAAATTCGCTTATATATGTGTAGGAAATTATGTTCAACTGATTGTCGGGTCACAATAATTTTTATAACAAATTTTATCCATAACTAGAGAATTTTAAATATAAAGAGGAAAATGGAGAATAGAATTTTGAGTGGTGTTTATTTAATTACCGTGACCGACGGATATCACTTGGGGATATTCTTGACTTGTCTTATCTTTACAACGTCGGCGTGTTTCTTCTAGCATATTCTCTTTTTGCTGATTTAACAATTTTATAATTCTTTGATCCAACTTTTATAGTACACTCACTTTTATAATACGTTATAGATTTTACGATCGTCGGACAACATCCATTTCTCTTGCAAACTTGTATTTCTTTCAAGTAGTTATACAGTTGACTTAAATATTAAAGGGTTGCCACAAAATTTTAATTTTGTTTTTCCCTGACTTTTCTCTGATTTCCAGACAAAATTTTCACTTTTTCCCTGACCCTGAAAAACATCAATAACTTCTTTTTTAAATAAATATTTAATCATATTTTTCTTCGACTCGGAGTTGTCGATTTCCTCATGTTTTATAAAAAAATTTAAGATGACAGAGTGATAAAATCATTATTTTATATCAAAAGAATATTGTAACTATTAATTTAAATTTTTAAAGATTTTAATTTAAACCCTTTTCGAAAATCAATTATTTCTAAAAATTCACGTTATAATGCTTTTAATATTCAATAATAATTCAAAATTTTAAGTGAAATTAATTTTTTAATTAATTGTTATTAAAAAATTTCCCGAGAGTTCAATTATTTAAATACAAAAATTAATAATTTATTCAATAATTGCATATTTCTTAAAATTGAATTTTTATGAAGAATTTTATCAAAATTTTTAATAATAATTGAATTCTTTCGGCGAATTTAAAAAAAAATTGTCAAAATAAATGCAATTTTCTATCATTTTATTTAAAATTGTATAAAAAATAATTGAAATTCTGCGATAAGTTTTGTTATTTATAAAAATAATTGAATTCTTGCAACAAATTTTATTAAACATTTTTTTAAAGAATTGAATTCCTGTGAAGAATTTTATTTGTGAAAATAATTGAATTCCGGAGAAAAATATTATTACCTATTTATGAAAATAATTAATTTCTTGTGAAGAATTTTATTCAAATTGTTTGAAATAATTGAATTTTTCATTATTTTTTAAAACTTTTTAAAAATAATAATTAAATTCCATCTAGAAATTTCATTAAAAAATTAAAAAATAATTGAAATCTGACAAAAAATTACAAAAAATTCTTTTTAAATAATTGAATTCCTTTGAAAATGTTTATTTTTGAAAAGAATTTTATTAAAATTTCTCAAATAATTGAATTCCTTCGAAGAATTTCTATCAAAATTTTTAATAATAATTGAATTCTTTTGGCGAATTTAAAAAAAAATTGTCAAAATAAATGCAATTTTCTATCATTTTATTTAAAATTGTATAAAAAATAATTGAAATTCTGTGATAAGTTTTGTTATTTATGAAAATAATTGAATTCTTGCAACGAATTTTATTAAAATTTTTTTTTAAAGAATTTAATTCCTGTAAAGAATTTTATGTGTGAATATAATTGACGAATTCCGGAGAAAAATTTTATTATTTATGAAAATAATTAATTTCTTGTGAAGAATTTAATTGAAATTTTTTTAAATAATTGAATTTTTCAGAATATTTAAAAACTTTTTGAAAATAATTAAATTCCTTCCCTAAATTTTATTAAAAAATTGAAAATAATTGAAATCTGACGACGAATTTTATTAAATTTTTTTATAAATAATTAAATTCCTGTGAATAAGTTTATTTTTTGAAAAGAATTGAATTCTTGGAAAGAATTTTATTAAAATTTTAATATTTTTGACAATAATTGTATTCCTAAGAAGAATGTTGTATTTTACAAAAATAATTGTATTCCTATGACCAATTTTATTATAATTTTTCAAATTTATAAAGCATTTTATCAAAATATTCAGAAATAATTGAATTCTCAAGAAAAATTTTGTTATTTATAAAAATAATTGATTTTTAGCGAAGAATTTTATTCAAATTTTTTTAAATAATTGATTTCCCATTAAAAAGTGTATTACCTGTGAAAATAATTGAATTTGTAAGAAGATTTGTATTGAAAATAATTGAATTTTATAGGAAAATTTTATTAAAATTGCAATTTTAATAACTAAATCTTGTAAAGAATTTTGACCAAATTTTTTTAAATAATAGAACTTTAAAAATAATTTTATTTAAATTTTTCGAAATAATTGAATTTCTCAGAACTATTTTTTTTAATTCTCTGAATATATTTGAATTCTTTGGAGAAACTTAATTAAAAAATTAAAAAGAATTGAATTAGTGCGAAGAAATTTAGAAAAAACTGGTAAGTAATTGAATTTCTGTTAAATTTTGATTAAAATTTTGTTTGAATAATAGAATTCTTTTGGAAAATTTTATTAAAATAGTAGATATTAAAAATAATTGAAATGAGGAAATTTTTTGAAAATAATTGAAATTTTGACAAGAATTTTATTAAAATTTTTCAAAATAATTGAATTTTGGAGAAGAATTTCATATTATTTATAAAGATAATTGAAATTTTGACGAGGATTTTAAAACATTTTTGAACATAATTGAATTTATGCAAAGAAGTTGATCACTTTTGAAAATAATTGAATTTCTGTAATCAGTTGTTCTTAAAATTTCCATTTAAATTCATTAAAAATTAATATTTTCTAAAATTTCAAATTTAAATAATTTGATAGTTATCAACAAGTCAGTTACTGATTCAAATAGTAGCATTTCCTACTAATCATAAACATAATGACAAATTTTATTTATGCTTTATGTTATCTGTATTTTTAAAGATATTTTGAAAAACTTACAATTTTTTTTCAACAATTCGTTATGTATTATAAAAGAAAATTTTTGTTTCTTATGGTTATTGCGAACATGCAGCAACGTGAGAGGATAATCTTCAAAAATGTACAAAAATTTTAATAACTTTAAATACTAAATGTAAGAGAGGAAACAATTTTATAAGAAAAGAAAGAGGAATCCTCTGTGTAATGAAAATTGCCTTTTTTCGATTTTGAGAATTGAATATAACTATTTAAATATATTTCATGTACATTTCTCCACTCATACGCGCCGCTAATCTTCATTACCAATGTCATAAATGTTAGGACATTCGTGCGAAACGCCATATTCGTTTATAAAATTCCTTTTTTGATCGCTATCAGAATCCTTTTATCGCTGGTATAAATTGTTCTTTTGCCGCTTGTCATAAAGTACAGTGTAATTTACTAAACGCTTGAAACTATCGGCTTAACCGGTGTGCTCTATAGCGTGTATAAATGCTCTTATCTAACGCTAATTGAAACTGAACTTTTAGCGTGTCTATATGCTCCTCTCACACATACGAGATTGAAAATTCTCCATATATTGCCATGGCAAAATGAGGAAGACAATAATAATGGACATAGCGTCATGCTGCATTCAGAATAAAATATAATATTAACATGGAAAATTTTTGTCATTGTTTTTTTTTTGCGAAAAAATTCCCTCTACTATTGCAAACTTTGCACTCATCTACTAAGGTCTACTATTTACTACTTTTTTTTACAATTACCTACTATTTGGACACTTTTTTTCTTCTTCAATATTTGCGCACTACTTTCAATCCGCCAATAGATCAAATAAAATTATCCTCAAAGATTTTAATAACATTCTCCTTACAAACAATTCAAAAATTATTTATAAAATTATTTGAAACAATTCAATTATTCTCAAAACTTTTGATAAAATTCTTTTTAGAAACAAGTCAAAAACTTTTTACAAATATTTATTTAAATTTCCAATTAATTAAAAATTTTGTCAAATTTAATTGAAATAAATTAATATTTAAAAAATATTTCTTTTGCTTTTAAAAAAAATTGAATGTTCTAACTAGGAGTTTGGGAAAATAATTAAATTTTAAAAAAATTTCTAATTTAAGTTATAAATAATTTATTTTTTATTTTTGAATTCCAACATATCGAAAAATCAACATAGTAGCCAATTTTTGGCTAAAAAATAAATATTAAACTGGTAAAATACCATTTTAATTATAATCATATTCCTATGATTATGAAAAAATGTTTTCATTATCAAATGCATACAAACCTTTTGAATGTTATATTCATTGTGAGCGTGAACAATAATATTTTAATTATCATTTATCAAATCTCATTATAGGAGGGAATTATTATGAAATGACTATTAAGACCAAGAAACAGCCTCCGAGTTATTATTCACAAAAGAATCATCTCTGCTGTGCATATAATTAAGAGAATGTACTATTTTAATTTCATCTCTCAACAAGTTGTGCAAACGTTATATGGGAGATGAGCATGGAATAATTTATTGATCTCAAGTTAATTACGTACTTATAGCCATTGAACAGATTTGCCATCGCGAACTTAGCGACGACGCCTTATTGTTTCAAAAACTTGAATAATTATTTTCCCTTTCACCTTTTGTTTATTTTATTATTTATTTCTTCAATTATTCCATGTCACAGTCCGTAAAAGTCAGTTTTTTTTTAAGAATAATCAAAATTTCAATTATCTTTAAAAATAATTAAATTCTTCTCCGAAATTCAATTACTTTCAAAAATTTTAATAAAATTCTTGGCAAAATTTTAATTATTTTCAAAAATTTTCCTCAATTCGATGATTTTTAATATCTGCAATTTTAATAAAATTTGACAAAATAATTCAATTATTTTAAAAAAATTTCATAATATCCTTCGCAAACCTTTAATTATTTTCATAAAATAATAAAAATATTCTAGGAATTCAATTATTTATGAATTTTTTATAAACTTTGGAATCATTCAATTTTTTTGAAAATACACGGAAAAAAATGTTTACCTGGAACAGCGATAAGTTTCTCTAAAATGGCGAAAGTCTTAACTGAAACAACTAAAAATTTGACTAACCTAGTGAAATTTATAGCTGTTCCAGGTGAATATTTTTTTCCGTGTAATAAAATTTTTTACAGGGATTCAATTATATTCCTAAATAATAAAATTCTTCTTAGGAATTCAATTATTTTAACAAATAATAAAACTCATCGCAGAATTTCAATTGTTTTTAATACAATTTTAATCAAATTCCTCGAAAAATGTAATTATTCTTGAAAAATTTATTATAATTCCTGAAAAGAATTCAATTATTTGAAAATTTAAAAAAATTTAATAATAGGTAAAATTTTTTTTATCTTATTTCTGACAGTAATTTCTTTTTAAATAATTCGATTCTTGAAGAACTATCATAAAATCATTACTTGTAAATTATTTAATGAATAATTTTACTTAAAAATTTCAAAAATTAATTGGATTTTAAAACAGTTGCGTTTACAATCATCATATATAAATAGATGAACTTCAAAGGTTTTAATTTGAAATTTTAGAAAATATCAATTTTTAATTAATTTAGAATTTTAAATAGGAATTTAAAGAACAACTGACTACAGAAATTCAATTATTTTCAAAAGTGATAAACTTCTTCGCTTAAATTCAATTATGTTTAACAATTTTGAAAAAATCTCGTCAAAATTTCAATTATCTTTAGAAATAATAAAATTCTTATCCGAAATTTAATTATTTTCAAAAAATTTAATACAATTCTTTGCCAAATTTCAATTCTTTTCAAAAATTTCCCTCATTTTACTTATTTTTAATATCTACTATTTTAATAAAATTTTTCAAAAATTCAATTATTTAAACCAAATTTTAATAAAAATTTCACAGGAATTCAATTACTAACGAATTTTTTATAAATTTCTTCATACCAATTCAATTATTTCGAAAAATTTAAATAACATTTTTTTAAAAATGGTATTATTTTAAAAAAATTTGACAAAATTCTTTACAAGATTTAGTTAATAAAATTTCAATTTAATTTAATTTTTTTAATTTAATAAAATTTTGCTATTCAAAAGAGTTCCATTTACAATCTTAATAAAAAGATGAACTTCAAAGGTTATAATTTGAAATTTTAGAAAATATCAATTTATAATAAATTTAAATAGAAATTTTAAGAACAACTGATTACAGAAATTTAATTATTTTCAAATGTGATGAACTTCTTCGCATAAATTCAATTATGTTCAGAAATGTTTTGAAATTCTCGTCAAATTTTCAATTATCTTTATAAATAATATGAAAATCTTCTCCGAAATTCAATTATCTTGAAAAATTTTAATAAAATTCTTGGCAAAATTTCAATTATTTTCAAAAATTTTCCTCATTTCAATTATATTTAATATCTACTATTTTAATAAAATTTTCCAAAAGAATTCTATTATTCAAACAAAATTTTAATAAAAATTTCACAGAAATTCAATTACTAACCAATTTTTTCTAAATTTCTTCTCACCAATTTAATTATTTTTAATTTTTTAATGAAGTTTATGCGAAGAATTCAAATATATTCAGAGAATTGAAAAAAATAGTTCTGAGAAATTCAATTATTTCGAAAAATTTAAATAAAATTATTTTAAAAGTTCTATTATTTTAAAAAATTGTGATAAAATTCTTTACAAGATTTAGTTATTAAAATTGCAATTTTAATAAAATTTTCTCATAAAATTCAATTATTTTCAATACAATTCTTCTTACGAATTAAATTATTTTCACAGGTAATACATTTTTGTTATGGAAACTCAATTATTTAAAAAATTTGAATAAAATTCTTTATTATTTCCATAAATAATAAAATTTTTCTTAAGAACCCAATTATTTAAAAAAATTTTTGATAAAATGCTTTATAAATTTGAAAAATTATAATAAAATGGGTCATAGAATACAATTATTTCCGTAAAATATATAACACTCTTCCTAGGAATACAATTATTGTCAAGAATGTTTGTAAAAAATCTTTGAAACATTTCAATTATCTTTGTAAAAAATAAAAATTCTTCGAAGCAATTCAATTATTTAAAAATTTGTTGACAAAAACTCTTTATGGGAAATGAATTTTAAGAAACATTCCATTATTTTATGAATTATTTATTTTTGCATTTAAATAATTGAATTCTAGTAGAATTTTCTAATAGAAATTGATTTAAAAATTAATTTCAGATAAAATTTTAGATAATAATTGAATATTAAAAGAAATATAGCGTGAATTTTTAGAAATAATTGAAAATTGAAATTAATGTTTTTGTGGATGTTTAAATGCAGATTTTTTTTATATTATTTAAAGTTTTTTTTCTAATATATATTTAATTGAAGCATTTACGAAGAATTGAAATTTCGTAAAATGGAATATTGTAAACAAAATGAATTTGAAAATTGTCAAAGTACTTTTTCTAAAATTATTAAAAATAATGGATTTAAAGAAGAATTTTAGTTAAAAATTCTTGAAAATAATAATTGAATTGATAATGATTTTATCACTCGGTTAAAAATTCTTGAAAATAATAATTGAATTTTAAATGATTTTATCACTCGGTCATCTTTAATTATTCTAAAACATGAAGAAATTGATCGGAGTTATCTATTTCTTCATGTTTTATAGTTATAAAAAAATTAATTTATAGTTTTAAATAAAATGTTCTCTTATTTGACTTGGATTGGTTATATTTTTGTTTGTAATTGGTCCTTAATAAATGGTTCGTAATTTTTCCTTCTTGGTCCGTAAAGTCCGTATATTTTTAAATACTTTCACTGGTTCGAGTCCTGCGAATATATATATAGGAAATAAAAATATTTTTTATTTCAAAATATAATTTCTCAGTATGTAATTCTTCTATACTATACGTACTGAATTTTCTTTTCGCGCAAAAATGTCGAGAACGAATCGGGAATTCTTTTTCAAGTTTCGTTCCTGTGAATGAAAGAATGTGAAATATTCATCAATTTCAAGGGGGTTAAAAAGCATCGACGCCGTTTATTATTGACGTCATTTTGAATTGGCCTTATATGCGTGAATGCAATACTCGTTGAACCATTAGGAGGGTATTTCACGGCAAGTCACGTTTATGTCGTCCACGTGACTTTGAGTGACACTGCTGAGTTGAGCTGGTGCCGGGTCACATGGGTCACGTAATTCACTTGAGGAACAAAACATCGTTACCTTCCTATATCGATTTCATTTCTTGTGACCGCGAACTTCGACTATCGTCTTGCGGCATTCTTTTGACGATTTTTATGATTATTTTCTTTTTCTGTTTTTCATTCTGTGTATAGATTCGCGGTGAAAAATCCATTGGTCACACATCCTTGGCACTTAAAGTTCATACTTAATGTGTAATTAATATTTTTTCCGTCTGCGTCGTAATAGTGGTCATTCAGCGAGGGCGAGGTGTTAAGTTGAGGATAAACGATTTGTTGATAAGGTTTCGTCTTTATTCTTTGTTAGGTTTAAATTCTTCATCGTCAAAGTGTACACACCAACCTTTATTAATAAACTGCATTTGAACTTTTATCATTTGGTGACACGGATTATTATTATTAATCAATCAGTACCGAAAGTTTCCCGAAAGTGGAAATTAACTAGACTGTCACCTTCGGAAACTTTAATTGCAAGCTCATGAAATTTCAGGTCATTTCTTAAATATCGATTATTTGACTGCCACCTTCGGGATCTTTAATTGCCAAACCCATGAAATTTGAAATTTAATGAGCTCTACAACTAATGATTCCAAAAGTGACAGTCAAATTACTTTCAACTTGCACTTTATTGAAAATTATCATTTCTTCAGTTTCAATCACGTAACTAATTGTACATAAGACTAGAGTAATGAGAGTAAAAATTTCTAATTAGAGATGTGATTTTTTTTATGGTTTTACTATTAGTCACATTTATGTCAGGGGCTACAACAACACTCAATTCCGGTTAATTATTTCGCAACACCTGCTGTCCGTGCTGCGCGCACCTTGCATTAATCTGGAGGCATAAAACCTCTTATCTGGTTTTTAGATGTGTATTACGTCCTCTAATCGGAATTTACATGACAGGGGTTTAATGAGAAAAAAGTGATTTAAAATTTTTTTTTTTTTGAAAAAATTTCCTCCTCAGCGATTGAAAATCTGAGGCAATATTTTTCATTGTTGCCACAAGTCAGGAAATTCAGGGAATTCAGGGAAAAGTCAGGGAAATTAGACGTGGTCAAAGAAATCAGGAAAAAATCAGGAATTTTTATTAAAAGTACTGGAAAAAATTAAATTTTTAGAATTTGTAAAAAATTTCTGCATTTTGTGTCTTTTTTTATTGCCTTATAAATTATGAAATTGACAAGAATTCTAATCCAAACACTTCAATTTTTTCTATTTTTGACAATAGTTTCTTTTTAAATAACTTAATTCTTGAAAAACTATCATAAAATTATTATTTATAAATTATTTAATAAAGAATAATTTTACTTAAAAATTTCAAAATTAATTGGAGTTCAAAAGAGTTCCGTTTACAATCTTCATAAATAGATGAACTTTAAAGGTTTCAATTTAAAATTTTAGAAAATATCAATTTTTAATGAATTTAAATAGAAATTTTAAGAACAACTGATTACAGAAATTCAATTATTTTCAAAAATGATAAAATTCTTGGCATAAATTCAATTAAAATCAAAAATGTTTTAAAATCCTAGTCAAAATTTCAATTATCTTTATAAATAATATGAAATTCTTCTCCAAAATTCAATTATTTTGAAAAATTTTAATAAAATTCTTGTCAAAGTTTCAATTATTTACAAAATTTTCATCATTTCAATTATTTTTAATCTCTACTATTTTAATAAAATTTTCCAAAAGAATTCTATTATTATTTAAACAAAATTTTAATAAAAATTTAACAAGAATTTAATTACTTACCAATTTTTTATACAGTTCTTCGCACCAATTCAATTATTTTTAATTATTTGAAGAAGTTTCTCTAAAGAATTGAAATAAATTCAGAGAATTAAAAAAAATAGTTCTGAGAAATTCAATTATTTTCAAAAATTTAAATAAAATTATTTTAAAAGTTCTATTATTTTAAAAAATTTTGACAAAATTCTTTACAGGATTTAGTTATTAAAATTGCTATTTTAATAAAAATTTCCTATACCTACAATTCAATTATTTTCAATACATTCTTCTTACGAATTAAATTATTTTCACAGGTAATACATTTTTTAATGGGAATTCAATTATTTAAAAAAATTTGAATAAAATTTTTCGCTAGAAATCAATTATTTTCAATTTTTTAATGAAATTTCTAAATGGAATTTAATTATTTAAAAATTTTTTTTTTAAATTCTGAGAAATTCAATTATTTTTAATATAATTCTTCTTAAAAATTAAATTATTTTCACAAATAATATATTTCTTAAGGAAATTCAATTATTTAAAAAAATTTGAATAAAATTCTTCTCAAGAAATCAATTATTTTCATAAATAACAAATTTCTTCTCGAGAATTCAATTATTTAAAAAAATTTTAATAAAATGCTTTATAAATTTGCAAAATTATAATAAAATTGGTCATAGAATAAAATTATTTTCGTAAAATATAACATTCTTCATAGGAATACAATTATTATCAAAAATGTTTGTAAAAATCTTCGATGCAATTCAATTATTTAAGAAATTTAAATACAATTTTTATAAAGAATTCAATTCTTTTCAAAATTAAGCATTTTAACAGGAATTTAATTATTTAAAAAAAAATTTAATAAAATTCGTCGTCAGATTTCAATTATTTTCATTTGTTTAATGAAATTTCTCGAAGGAATTTAATTACTTTCAAAAAGTTTTTAAAAATTTGGAGAAATTCAATTTTTAAAAAATTTTTGAATAAAATCGTTCACAAGAAATTAATTATTTTCATAAATAATAATATTTTTCTCGGGAATTCAATTATTTTCACAAATAAAATTCTTCACAGGAATTCAATTCTTTAAAAAAAATTTTTAATAAAATTCGTTGCAAGAATTCAATTATTTTCATAAGTAACATAACTTATCGCAAAATTTCAATTATTTTTTATACAATTTTAAATAAAATTATAGAAAATTGCATTTATTTTAACAATTTTTTTTTAAATTCGCCGAAAGAATTCAATTATTATTAAAAATTTTGATAAAATTCTTCATAAAAATTCAATTTTAAGAAATATGCAATTATTGAATAAATTATTTATTTTTTTATTTAAATAATTGAATTCTCGGGAAATTTTCTAATAAAAATTGATTAAAAAATGAATTTCACTTAATGTTTTAAATTATAATTGAATTTTAAAAGCATTATAGCGTGAATTTTTAGAAATAATTGAATTTTGAAAAGGGTTAAAATGAAAATCTTTGAAAATTTGAATTTATAGTTACCATATTCTTATGATATAAAATAATGATTTTATCACTCTGTCATCTTAAATTCATTATAAAACGTGAGAAAATCGATCACTCCGAGTCGAATAAGTTTTTTTTTTTTTTTTTTCGAGTTTTATAATAATCTTTGTCTCCATATTGGATCCGCCATTTTGAATTTTTCAAATCTGACATCAGATTTCTGAATCAGTGACTAATAAATAAAAATAATAAATAAGGACTAATTTTTATTAATGGCATATTAATAATTCATTTTTATAAAAGTGGTTCAATCAGTTTCTCACCTCAAAAATTATTATACAAATTTGAATTTATTTTATAGCAAGAAAAAATTTCGTTTCCATTAAAATATTTCTTATATGAAAATATTTTCCTATATGGTAATATTTTTCATAATCTCAATATATATATATATGTAACTTGAAAGAGAAATTCTCTAAAGAAGATATACAATGTTTGATGAAACTTAACTAAACTGGCAGTAAGAAAATTAATACAATAATATCCTTGTCTCTAATGCGAAGGAATGTAATTAATTTTCCATCAAATGGAAATCGTTCTTTAGTGTGTCATAACTAATCATCGTTCGCACGTGCGGTTTGTAAATACATAATTATTCATTTCGCAACTAAAAACTGAAAGAAGGTATAATATTTATTTTTCCAAAAGGACATTTTTTTCTTATTCTCTTTTTTTACAAAAAAAGTGTGTGAAATTTGCGAAAAAAAATTCAACAAACTATTCTCGAGTAATAATAATAATAATAGTAGTAGTAGTATTCTGAATGTGATGTTAAAATTTGAAAATAAAGACTTGCGCTTCTTGACAAGAATTATTACCTACAGTGGAAAATTGAACGTTTACCTATAATAGCAACAACAAATTTAATGATGTATAAATACAACAATGATGCGTTTTCACTGCAGTCATCAAACTTGTTATTGATTGCACATTCAATCAGGTATTGAAAATTTTAATTCTATGACATTAAGTACCAAACAGTTTTTGCGTGTCATCGATAAATAAAAGCGTTAATTTTTTCTCCACTTTTTTTCTTGCAAGTCTACTTTTTTGTATATTCAATCTAGACTTTGTATTAATTTAAAAAAATTTATTTCAATTGATTATTTAAATTGAATGGTAATAAATATTTAATATCGGATAATGATGAATAAAATGTTTAATAGCCTGGCAAAAGGAGAAGCAAAAGAACTTTTAATTTTTATTGCAAACAGAAACATGGCTAAATAATAGCTAAAGATAACATTGTCTTTACTCTAGCAAAGTCATCACCGTCTCTACCCTGGAAAAACCCTGGCTAAAGAACTAAAAAATATTTTTTTTAAATTGTTTTCATTTTATTAAATATATTTGAAGATGAAAAAAAAAAAATTGGAAAAATTGAAGAATATTTTATAATTTTATAATTAATTTGATCTGCAGAGGGTCAAATTCTAGTGGAAGTATTTTTTCTATTAAAGAATTCAAGGTTGCCACAGGTCAGGGAAATCAAGGAAAAGTCAGGGATTTTAATTAAAGTACTGGAAAAAATTTAATTTTGGAGAAGTTACAAATGATTGCAGAAATTCAATTATTTTCAAAAATTTTTCAAAATTCGCATAAAAATTTCAATTATCTTTAAAAATAATAAAATTTTTCTCTAAATTTCAATTATTTTCAAAAATTTTAATAAAATTCTTTGCAAAATTTCAATTATTTTCAAAAAATTTTCCTCAATTCTATGATTTTCAATATCTATTATTTTAATAGTATTTTTCAAAAGAATTCAATTATTTAAAAAAAATTTTGATAAAATTCTAAGCAAACATTAAATTATTTTAATAATAAAAATTTTTAATAATAAAAATTTCACAGGAATTTAACTAATTACAAATTTTTTATAAATTTCTTCGCAATAATTCAATTATCTTCATAAATAATAACATTTTTTTACAAAAATTCAATTATTTTCATAAATAATAAAACTCATAGAATTTCAATTATTTTTAATACAATTTTAATTGAATTTCTCTATAAAAATTTAATTATTCTTGAAAATTTTATTAAAATACCTCGAAAAAAATCAATTTTGTTGAAAAAATTCTTTATGATAATTAAATTTCGAGAAAAATTAATTTCTTTCATAAATAATTTATTTTTGTATTTAAATAATTGAATTCTCGTAGAATTTTCCAATAAAAATTGATTTAAAAATGAATATCAGTTATAATTTTAGATAATAATTGAATATTAAAAGCATTATAGCATGAATTTTTAGAAATAATTAATAATTGAATTCTTTTGAAGAATTTTAATAAAATTTTTGAAAATAATTACATTTTCGAAGAATTTTTTAAAAATTGTATTAAAAATAATTGAAATCAAGTGAAGAATTTTTTTTAATTTATGAAAGTAATTGAATTCTTGCAATGAATTTTTAAAAATTTTTTTTTTAAATAATTGAAATAATGTAAAGAATCTTATTATTTATGAAAATAATTGAATTCCTGCAACGTATTTTATTACATTTTTTTTTAAATAATTTAATTCATGTGAAAAATTTTATTACTTGTAAAAATAATTGAATTCCTACAACGAATTTTATTACAATTTATTTAAATAATTAAATTCTTTTAAGAACTTTTATTAAAAGAGTAAGTTTTGAAAATTTTTTAATTTCAGCGAAGAATTTCATTATTTGCGAAGTGTAATTTATTTAATTCTTGCAAAAAATGTTCAATAATAATTACATTTTTCGAGAAATTTATTTAAAATTGTATTAAAAATAATTTAAACCCTGTGAAGAATTTTATTATTTTTGAAAATAATTGAATTCTTGCAACGAATTTTATTATAATTTTTGTAAATAATTTAATTTTTTTTTTTTTAAATTTTATGGAAATTTAAATATTTATAAAACATGAAAACATTAATTACTCCGAGTCGAAGAGTCGGAGTGATTGTTGTCTTCATGTTTATAATAATATTCTTAACAGTGTTTGCGAATAATTTTACAATTTAAGAAATTCATAAGTAAATGTAATAGAATGTTTTTTTTTTAATTATCTAATAATTTTTAGAGTGAATCAGAATATTCTTTAGGGTCAGGGAAAAAGTGAAAATTTTGTCTAGAAATCAGGGAATAACAAAATTAATTTTTTGTGGCAACCCTGGAATTGCTTCTTCATAGGAATCTTTATTTCTTTCTAAAAAATTGAAAACACTGAAGAAAGAATGACTGAAGATATTTTAGAATTTATAAAGAATATTTTTGGCTATTAATTGAAATGATTGACTTTCTACAATTTGCTTTTTTGAAAGAGAAATAAATACTTTTCGGGAGATATTTGAAAAAAATGGTATTTGATTTAAAATATTAAATTTGAACTATTCACTGTTATCTTAAAAGTGTCAAATTACAACGAATTGATACCAAAAATGTGGATCAGTTCAAGAATTGACTTAAATTTTTGGTATCAATTTGATACTTTCAAGATACTTTCTTTGATACTTTCTTCACGCTCCGAAGAAAGGTGCCTAAGAAGCAAAAAATTTGACGTTATATTTTTAATTTTTTTGGAGTAGAAATACAGAAAGAGAATCAATTATTGATCTTCGAGTCTTTATTACATTCAAAATATTCAATTTCCATTGTTCCAATGGAATATTTCCAGGAATGTGAATGGAACATTTAGTGCTATTGGTGTGTATGATTTTGACAAAAATTTTTTAATGAAGTCAGTAAAAATTAATTCCTTCATTCTGGAAAAAAATTAACAATTTCTAATATAATAATAAGAAAAGTAAACAAACGATAGAAATTGTAAGATAACGTTTAATTGAAACAGAGATAGCAGTTAAAAAAAAGGCGCACGTTAGGAATAAATTTTTATTTTATACGGCAAAAAGATGGATAAGAATTTACCCATAAAGCCATACACACCACTCTCTTACACAAACAATCGCATCGATTCGCTTACAATTGAAAGTGGAAATCAGTTAAACATCTTAAATAGCAATTAAAGCCTGGAGCAAGCGCATGGTTGGTGAATGATTTTTTCTCAGTTGGTTGGATGATCTCTCTCGCGTTGTCAATATATATTGCTGACGTTTATAATATACCCGGGAAAGTTACACTGCAGCAAACGACGACGACGACGACAACGACGACAACGAAGACGCCATGGTAAAAGACAACTATCTTCCCGCGATCGCGGAATCGTCCGCCCGGTTTTAAAGAAACATAGAGTATAACGGCAAGGTAAGGGAAAATAAGAGAGGAGAGGAAAAAGATAAGTAGGTGCGGTGGGAGTGGGTCCGAATGGCCTCCATTCTCGTCACTGGCTGAGCACAAATCCAGTCGACCAATGGGCAAACAGAACTAGCCTCACCTTCTGTCCTTAAAGGATCGCGCGTACGATCATTTAAAAATTGCGCCTCACCTGCCTGCGGGTCACAGGTTAGGCCCAGGGACCTCCGATACTTGGATGTCCATATGTGACGCTCCACGAGAAAAGGGACCTTATTTACTCTTGTCATAAGGTCCCTTTTCTCGTGGAGTGTCACATATGTATATGTAATCTCATAGTTGCCGTAGTAAGGGAATATAATTCGCATCTACCCACATATTTGTATTTATACATATATATGTATGTAACGTTTGACAGGCACGCATCCATTTACTTAATGTCAATTTAATAAAATGTCATTTTACGCGATACCAACATCTGTTCTACACATTTTACACATTACGATACCTTGTATCCATCTCATCTGCTTCTTTTTCAATCTTGGAAATTTGTTGTCGTAAATCTCCTTGGATTTTGTTTCCGTTTTTTTTAGAAAGCTGGATAGGAAAGTGCTTTTACTCGGTGGAAAAGTACATTATAATACTTGATATCTTTAGGTGGAAAAAAATACTTTTAAATGAATGATGTATTTTTTTTCTCAAAATAATAACGAATACAGTTTCTTCTAAGGATTTAAAATTGAGAAAAAAAAACTTATCAAAATTGCAGGGCTCGGATCGACTTTAACCCTCCGTCACACACCTACTTTCCCTCTACGGTTTCAGTATTTTTTTAAATAACTTTTGTTTTTCTCATTGCAAAATAAAATCAGTTTCTATAACTTTCGACGGTTCTCTCCTCAACACATTTCTAAAAAAACATTTAGTTTAAAAAATAAAAATAATTAATCTTCAATTAGGGGGCTTCAAACCTAAAAAATCTCGAAAAAGTGAGGAAATTTTAAGTAAAAAAAAATCAAGTTTTCAAAACATTTTTTGTTACACTGTTGGCTAATGGCCAGGGACAGTTACCAAACATTTGTGTTGAGTTTGTGTTGTGTTCAGAACACAACTCAATTTGAATATTGGAATTGTGTTGTGTTCAGAACACAACACAATTCAAATTTTAAAATGTGTTTGTGTTCGAAAAAACACATTTGCTCAAACACATGTGGCGAGTTCAATTTACTATTGAAATCTGTTTGTGTTCAGAACACAATACATTTCAATTTTTTGAATTGTGTTGTGTTCTGAACACAATTTCAATATTCGAAATGTGTTGTGTTCGGAATACAGCACAAACACACACTTGATATTTGTGTTCATTTGTGTTGGAAAGAGTCCCTCTTAATGACAAAATTAGATTATAAATATAATTAAAATGAATTACTTAATGATTTTTTTTGCTTATTTGTTAATGTTATATTATTTTTACATGTAAAGTGAAATTCCTTCGAAGATGTGCATTCGTGTAATTAATTTTATTAATTTTATGCTTTTGAATAATTTACTACATATTTGTAAGTTTGTGTTAAAACAAATTTTTTTGTTGATTCCTTTGTTAATGTTGTAATGCCACTTATTTTACAATGTGGTGAGGGATTGGGCATAAAATTGTAAAATTTGTATTAAAAAATGGCAAAATATTAATGGGGTATTATTAGAATTGAGTGTAGAATGTAACAAAATATTTTTATGAAAATTATTTTATTTGTAAGATCCTAAAGTTCTGAACGTTCAAATGAACGAAATTTATTTATTTCTTCTCCAAATTAAATTTTTATTGCAATTATTTTGCGTTACTATCCAAAAAATTAATTACTGAATTTCTAAACGTAAATATTTCAGTTTTTAAATTTGTTTGTGATTAGTAATTTATTAAAATATCTTCAATAAAAAATATTTCGTTCATTTGAACGTTCAAAACTTGGGGATCATTTATTTGTAGTTTTTTTTATTTGCAATGAGACACAAAAATAATTATTTCTTTCGTTTTTTTAACACCTTTGTCAATATAAGTAAAAAATACTACACCTGAGCGAATAATTGACGATAGAACGTATAGTTTTTTATATACGATGAGACACAAAAATAATTTTTAATCGTAATAATTATTTTTTAACGCAAAAAAATACTTAAATGAATCGAATAATCGGTTTGATTATTATTTATTTTAAAATTTAATTTTTTCATTAATTTTTAATTTATTATTTTTTTATTATTTAAAAAACAATTTAATAAAATTGTATGCAAACATTTAATTATTTTCATAAATAATAAAAATTTCACAGGAATTCAATTATTTACAAATTTTTAAATAAATTTCTTTGCAATAATTTCATTATTTTCATAAATAATAAATTTTTTTTAAAAAGAAATCAATTATTTTCATAAAAATTAATTAAAAATTGTAAAAAATAATAATTGAATTGAAATGATGAAAATAATTTTGAAGAAGTTATCTACAGTAACAATATTCTTATAATATAGAATAATGATTTTATCACTCGGTCATTCTTTAATTTTTATAAAACATAAAGATATCGATTGCTCCGAGTCAAAGACTCGGAGTGATCGATTTCTTCATGTTTTATTACAATTTTTTAAAAGTTGTTTAATTTTCAAAAAAGTTTGAATTTGAAATTTTTGAAAATCTTATTTCGTTTGGAACAATAATAATAATTAAATATTTATTTAAACAAGAAGTTATTGATGTTTTCGAATAATTTTGCAATTGAAGAAATTCGTAAATAATTGTAACAAAACATGTTTTTGAGTAATTTTTGTCCCTTTATTTTCTAATAATTTAAAAAGTTTCAATTTCATTTTCAATTAAAATTTGTAAATGACAAATAGAATTTATAAACATTTTTTCCCTTTATTTTTAAAAAACTTTGAATTTTATTAAAGCAATTGAAGGGCTACATAAAATAAGGGGACGAACGCGTGGTTGAAAGGGATAATATCAGTCAGGTATAGCAGCGAGCGGCTCAAGGCTTGTCACTGCTACCCGACTGGTACTATCCCTTCCAAGCCTCGCGTTCGTCCCCTTATTTTATGTAGCCCTTCAATTGTAATTTTGAAATAGAAATAATGCAAATTATTTCCTTATGGAAAATTGAGAATTTTTTACAAAAATATTAAGAAACGGGAATATGTAATGTTTCTTTTCCAAAAGAAAAGAATGAGTTTGTGAAAAATATTGTTCTTGAAAAAAGTTAATATAAAAATTATTATTTTGTTATTTTTTTGCACAAAGATATTTAAACTAAAAAATCTTTTTTTAAAATTGTTTTCGTAAGAAGACAAAAAAGATAAGCTTAATACTGAAGAAATATAAAATAAGAAGTTCTATTAGTTTTGAAGTAAATTTATCTTTATTTATTTATTTAAGTTTATTCTTTATTTATTTAAAAAAACACTTTATAAGGTGAATTTATTATGTAGTTAAGATTTTTTAAGTAATTTCTTTTTAAAAAAGTCATTGAAGAAAGAGCAAAAGAAGATATTTGAGAACTTTTGAAGGAAACTTTTGGTATTGATGATCACATATCTTCGTTGATAAAGATAAACAAAAACTTCTATTTTCCTTCATTTTTTGTTTTTCTTATTTTGAGCACTGAAGAAAGATTAAAGAAGTCGCAATTTTTTTCATTTCATTAAATATAATTGAAGATAAATTCCTTGAAAAAATTGGAGAATATTTTATGTTTTTGATCTGAAGAGGTTCAAATTCTAGTAGAAGTATTCTTTTCTATTGAAAAATTGCTTCCTCATAGAAAGATTTATTTCTTCTTAAAAAATTGGAAACACTGAAGATATTTTGGAAGTTATAAAGAATATTTTTGGGTATTAATTGAAACGATTGAATTCTTTCTGCAATTTGCTTTTTGATTTGATGCGTAACTAAAGAAATATTAATGAATAATAAAAAGAAGAAATCGAAAAAGTATAAAAAGAAGATAAAGAAAAAGAGGAAGAAGAAGAAAAAGAAGAAGAAATCCATGTAAGAAAATAATATTTAATACTTGAATTTGAATAAGTTTTCATTTACAAAGAAATACTTGCATAAAAAATTGATTTCTACCAGAAGCCAATGTAAACTTTTCCCAAACAATGTAAAATTTCTCTTCCTCTACAATATAACTGGACCGGTTAATGTAAACGAATATACTTGAATTACTCACTTTGCATTTCACTGACAATGATATTAATTTTTTACGATTATATTACTATATAAATGGACAATTACCACGCCTATATTACTCGCGAACACTAAAATCGTGTTGGAATGGACCGTTATTACCTAAGCAGTGTAATCTGATATTAAAGCGAGGAGTAGTAGTATTATATCCTCAAAGTGCAAGAAAGAGTTAAAACAAAACAAATGCTAAACGCTAATGAGGTCGCAATGTATTCCCTTCACTTATGTTATAGACGCTTCACTTTACGTCTTCAACTCCGTGTTTGTCGGTGTCAACTCAACCATTGCGCACCTTACAGACATAACTCAAGAATCTTATTATACACCTGGCTCTAAAAACGATTGACTGCCTCATTAATACCGATTAACCAGAAGTGCAAAAACGCAATACTCTTTCAATATTTTCGATCATTTTTTTACCTTCTTTTTTTTATTGAAAATTGACTCGATTTATCTTGAAATATTCTATGGATAAATTTCCGAGGAATTTATGTAAATTGTGTTCAGTAGAATTTTTCAAAACTAATTAGATTGTCTAATTAATTCTGCCAATTATTTTCTTTTTCTTAAACTTTTCTTCTTTTTTTTAAACGTATTTCTCTTTTTCTTATTTAAATAAACAAAAAATAATTATTACAATAATTTTAAGACATTATTGAAAATATATGGCGAATAATTTAAATATTCTAGAAACTTTGTAGTCTTTAGAATGAAAATAATTCTTGAATAAATTGAAGTATATTATTACAATGTAGTTTGTGTGTATATATATACATTTAGAAGAAGGATATATTTGACTCGGAGGCTAGTAAATTATTTCTTTTCCAGGGATCAAAGTTAATACCCTTATTTATCTCATCTGCTATTTTCCCTTCTTTCCACTTTTTCAAGAAAGAAAAAAGTTACTAAAATTGTCATTTTTTTTAGTAAGAAAATTTTTTAGTTACGTTGAAGAAAAAAATTACTACTTTTTGCCAATTTTGGAAAAATGTTTTTTTTTACCTAATATTAGAAGAAAAAATCACTGTGATCCCTGAAATTATAATTCATAAATTTATAAATTATTAGTCATAGATAACTTTACAATCATAATTGACAAATCATACACACTAAAAAAAAAGTTTTACTTTCAGCCTCTTTTTGAGGCTGAATTTATGATGTAAACGGAGTCAGCCCCGTTAAACAAGGACAGACTTATGTGAAATACATGGGCTGAATTTAAGGTGTAAACGGAGTCAGACTTTTTTTTCCTGTGTAATTAATAAATGTATAGTTTAATAAATTTTTATTCAATATTTGATTCAAATTTACAATTATTATTTGTTTATTATGAATAAATATTTATTTATATCAAATAAATATATGCAAATCAATTATTATCAATTAATTATTTTTAATTTTACTTCGAACACAATTTATTTATAAAAATAAATAAATTATTTGATTGATCTTTTTAGGTATGTAACTATGTTCATAAATAATAAAGCACATTGCAGAATTTTAGTTATATTTAATACAATTTTAATCAAATTCCTGGGCAAATGAAATTATTCTAAAAAAATTTTATTAATATTTATCAAAAGAACTCAATTATTATTTTCTAATTTATATCTAATTGAAGAATTTCCGAATAATACAAATTTCGTAAAGTTAAATTGTAAACAAATGGATTTGGAAATTCTCAAAGAACTTTTTAAAAAATTATTAAAAATAATTGATTTAAAGAAGAATTTTCGTTAAAAATTCTAGAAAATAATAATATTAATTTTAAATTTAAAAATTTAAATTTTCAACTATATTATGTGACTTTCTGGAAAGTTCAAAAGCTGAATCTAAAAACTGAATTTTACGGAAAAAGGTAAAAAGTACAATAGAATGTTATAAAATTTCCTTTGATATTTATAGGATTTTTAAAGTATTTATGAAAGCCTTCACTATTATGAAAATATTTTTTTTTTAGCAGAAACTTCTCTTGATGATTCTGGAGAAGCTTTCTTTTAATATTTCAGAAGCTTTCTTTAACAATTTTATCAATATTTTAAAAAAATTATCAAAAATTAAAGAATTTTAAAAACAAGAGAAACATGCTTTGAAATATAAGAAATACAATTTTTGCTTCAATATTTGCAAGGACATAGAAAGCATAAGGAATTAATCAATACTTCGAAATGTTGTAGAAAACTTATTTTCTCAATTAAAACGATACCATCTGTGTAATATAGGGAAAATTAGAACTGACATACAGGAATAGTCAAGAAAAATTTTTACTCACAAAAGTAATTTGAAGTTGTGAAGATGTGCGGGTCTTTTTCTTTGTTAACTTAAAATTATAATTTTCCATGAAATTTTTTAATTTCGAATATGGAGTTACTAAAGTACGGTGCGTTGTTAATAATTATTGGAGCAGGCAGTCTAGGAGACCCACCAAATGATTGTCTAAATGGATTAACAAACTATCTGCAGAAGGAGTCGAAATTGTATCAGGTAATTACACTATTAGATTGGTATGAACGGGGTTGTTTTAATATAATGATTGGAAAATATATAATTATTGTGGTTATTAACTATTATTATTCTGTCAGGTAATGTTTGTCATTGGCGATCACTCGATTAATTCAAGTTCAAGAGTAGATCCTCTCTTTCAAGAAGTTGGCAAAAATTTTCCAACCTTGACAATGAGTTTGTCTTCATTTCGGCATGAAGTTATCAAGACCAACTACTCGTCTTCTTTGCAAAATCCCCGGAAAACGACATTATTTGTTCTGTTTCTCAGCGGCGAGACGAATGAAACTGAGATTCAAGAGGTAAATGTAGGTAATCAACTCAAACGCCTGTCATGGGGAAATCCATATCCGAAGTGTCTGATCCACCTATTTCTACCCAGCAAATCTTTATCAATAAAAAGATTGATTAAAAATTTATGGTGGAATGAATTTCTCGATATTTCTGTAATGACGCAACCAAACGACAACGAGAGATTTTTGACAGGCGACAAATTGAACGAATCGATTTTGCATCAGATGAATCCTTTTGCTGGAACCTATTCCGCTCGAAGAATAACAGATGACATTGAATGGTTCCCAAACAAACTGAGAAACCTGCATGGGCATACGTTAAAATTTTTACACTTGCTTTATAACGGATCTGATTCTCAAGTACGTTTAAAGAATTCTAGAAAGTTTGTCAATCTCTTTTCAAAAGGATTGAATAGTAGAGGGAAAATATATATGGTCAATAGCACAGAGAAAGTGATAACTTTTTATTCAATGATAAATAAAAGCCGTATGGAAATGATATTACAAATGTTCAATCTTCTCTCAAAAGACGACACTGAAGTCAAGTATGTCAGAATGCATGTTTTAGCATTTGGATCTGTAAAAGCTGTGATTCCCAGAAATTCGAAATTGAAGAAGACCATTGAAATGTCGGACGAATTCATTACCTTGGTGTTTGTAACCATCGGTGCGATTGTTTTGCTTCGGATCACAGCCTTCGTGTTAAAATTGAGCAGGAGAACATGGCAAACGTTTAACATCAGTCGAATCGTAATTGGAATGTCAACTGACAACGAGCCTGGAGCATTATCAGAAAGGATTATTTTTGGTGTGCTGATCCTGAGTTGCATTGCTTACTCTAGCTACTTCTACACCGTAATTCTGGACATGAGTTGGCGATCACAAGCGGAAATTACAACACTCAAAGAATTGCTTGATTCCAGCCTGACACCTATGACAGGACAAGTAATAAAAAATAACTTGTTGATTAGTCCTATCTCGGTAATTCAGAAATTAGGCACAAAATCAACTGTGTATCCTGAACATTGGAGTCCATTTGACTGCTTGACTTACTTGTCTAGGTATGAGAACATTACCTGTATAATGTCCGACTCTGGAGAATGGGTAGCGTATTTCGAATGGGAAACTCGAAACAAGAACACAAAAATACTCGAGGAATCTTTGACGTATTACTTCAAAACATGGGTGACTAGATACAATTCACCATACATTGGACGCTTCAACAAAATTATTTTACGAGCCTCACAATCTGGTATACTGTCAAAATTGTTAGTCTCTTTTAGTGGAAAGCCACTTAATGTTCCACCTGCGCCGGAAGAAATCTCAAAGGAAAAATTGCTTCCACTGGTTCTTTACATTTTGTCTATTGGATACACTCTTGCATTGATCGTCTTTGTTGGTGAAATCCTATACATCACCAGATGGTAAAAAGATCACTTGTTTTGTTTAATAATGTATGGTTACACACTAAATGTCTTTAAAATGTTTTTATAAAGTTGAATCTTTTTTCCACAAATAGAATAATCAGAAAAACACATAATTAAAAAAATTTTTTAGACACAAACTATTCCTCTCCGGATATTACTCAACCATGCTTCTTTCTCTTCGTGTAGAATCATTTTTCAATCCTACACAGTAAATTATGAGGTATTAAAAAGCGTTGCAGCTTAAATTTACACCTAAAAACATTAAAATAATCCATTTTTGGATTTAATTTTTCTATAGCAAAAATTTTCCTCTAAATCATAATTAAATTATTTGTAACCATCTTGAAAAAATAATCCATCTATGAATTATTTTAGTTCTTGATGAATTATTTTAACGACTGATGGATTAAAGCGTTACATGTTATTTTAATACATTTTGGTATTAAAATAATACCTCAAAATTTTCTGTGTATGTATCCAAATGGAAAAAAAACTGTTTAAAATCCCATTTTAAATAGGTTTATAAAACCATTTTATCCAGCTCTGATCGAAACCATGTTCAACGTGCTTTAGGATCTATAAAAATTTCTTTTGGGCACATTCTATAAATTCTTATGGTTTATATAAAAAGTGGTAAACAATTGAAATGAATTTTTTTCGAAAGTTTTTTAAAAATAAAGTTTTTCATGACCACGATACCATCTACGTAAAATAATGAAAATTCAATAATCGCGTTCAAAAATAGATAGTAATATCGATTTGTAGTTTTACAAATGTTCTTAGTTGCAATAGTTAAAAGGAAAATATATTCAAAATTTGATTCTACTTCGAAGGTTATTAAATTCTTTAAAATAAAATATTCCTTTTTTACGTCAGATGATAATCATAAATTTGCACATCAATCTTACTATAAAATGCTGTACCTATAGGTTGAGAATTTTTTATATTCTACCTTTACCATGTTTTCTTGTTTTTTGAAAAATATTAAACTAACTTCTGAAATTGTGTAAAATTCGAATCCAATCCTTTTTTGTTCTGATTTGTGGCGTCAAAAAATGTCGAATATCGAAAATTCGACATTCGAACTAGTTGTTTTAAATGTCGAATTTTCGACATTTTTGGTATTTTAAATTACAAGATACTTTGAAAAATTAAAAGACTTTTGTACTTTTTAATAACTCAAAATTTTCGAAAAATTAAAATTTGAAATTTTTTTGTACTTTTAATTATTTTTCATAGCCATTTTTTTATACACTTCTTTTATGACACTAAAAAAAGTACGAGCAGGGCACGATCAATTTTAATATAAGTTTAGAACGAAAAAAGTCAATAGAGCAGTGCATGGCGAGCAAACTTTATGAACAATTATTTAGAAAAAAATTGTAAAATGTAAAATAATTCTCATTGTTGTGCTTAAATAAAATGCTTTATTTAAATTGAAAAATTAATAGTCAATATTTTTTTCTGAACCGTATATTATCCATTTTTTATAAAATGAAGCGAGTTTTCACAGAAAAAAAGGAGTGTTATTTTAACACAAAAATTCTTTGGGTTAAATTTTAAAGTTATTCCTTTGATCTAGCAAAAATCGTCATTAATTGAAGATGATGATTAATGATTAATTATCTTTTCCTGATGATCTCACAAGATATTTCTCTAATATTTTAATAAAAGCCCTTCATAAAGTTCTATTGAAATTAGTTCTTAATATTTCAATAAACATTTTTTTAAATGAAGAAAGAAAATTTTCATTTTTGAAATGAAGAAGGATTATAAAAAAAGCTATTCTTGATACTTTACAACTAAAACATTTCTTGAGGATACTTTATGTAAACTGTCCTTGATTTCCCAATAGAAGTTCTCTTTGAAAAAAAACTTTAATTATTTTTTCAATAAAGTTACACTGTCTAATTAATTCTACCAATTATTTTCTTCTTTAATCAAATATTTCTGTTACTTATTTAAACGAACTTTTTGCTTTTTAAGCAAATGGAGATAGTTATTACAATAATTTAAAAACATTAATGAAAATAGACTGGGGAATAATTAAAACATTAGTGGAAATATATGGTAAGTAATATTTAAAAAATTGTAATGAAAATAAATGGTAAATAATTGAGAACATTTATGGAAATATATGATAAATAATTAAGAACATTAATGAAAATATATTAGCGAATAATTAAGAACATAAATGAAAATATATTATCGAATAATATAATTTCCAGAAAATTTGCAGTCTTTAGAATGAAAATAATTCGCGAATAAATTGAAGTACATTATTACAATGTTATTTTGTATAATACATTTTAGATAAAATGAATTGTTTATAAAGAAGAAGAAAATTTCAAAATTGTACTAACACACCTTTTACTGTTCCGGCGCCTTAATCTAATTATACATCATATCCATATATGAATAAAGAATGAAGAATTAAAAAAAAAAATGGCAACTCGCATTTTTATAAAGCATATATGCAACCATAAAAGCAAACACTCTCCCAATTAAAAAACTGTTCATCTGCCTTTTAAAGGAATACAAATTTTTCTTGCGGCCTCTCCTCGCCGAACTCGAGAATTGTCAGACGAGTTACAAAGGTCTCATGAGACAAGAAAGCGAACACACAAGAGTCCTATATACCCACCCGTCGTGACGGTTCGGTGACACGAAACTCGTGTTATTTTCTTTTTCACGCAGATATTTCTCAGTTTTATTCTTCATTTTTAAAACGGCACGAATAGAAGAGAGTGAATGTAGCTGAGTAAACGTGGGGGAGGAAGAGGAGGTGGAGGATGAGGAAGGAGAAGGGAGAATAAACCCCGCAGAGAAGCACCCGGGTCTTTCTCTCAGTTTGTCCCTCATTGCGAATTAATGGACTCAAGGTTAGGAGACTTTAATTGCCGCAATTCGCAGTGGGAATACTTACACGACTCCCTCGGGGAAAATTATGGATCCGAAAGGACCTCTGAGAGAATCCACCCTGCTGATAATATACCCTATCCTTATTAGTAGCCGCCTCACCAGTCTCTTTCAAATTGCACACATTTATTATAAAATACATAATTAAATCAGTATTTCATTATATTCAACGACTAATATCAGCTTTTATCAATTATTCCCGACTTAGATATTCTAAGTTATTCAATTTTTTTTAATTTTATTTTTAAAGAGGTAGATAATGCTTTTATTGAAATTCTTTATTTCTTGTATTTGAAAATTTGGGAACTGCAGGGCTCGGATTGTGGGACTTTTTCGACTTTTTTGCCCCCTTTTTTTGTGAAAAATGCGACTAATCGACTTTTTCCATATTTTTTTTTGAGTAAATGCGACTATTCGTTTTTTTCCAATTTTTCAATTACTTTTTGACTCAAATTTTAAATAGCAGAAATCTTTTTTTGAAAATGATCTATTATCTATTATTTATTATCTATTATCTACTATTATCTACTAAATAACAATTTTCGTATTTCATTCTTTTATTAATTCTATCTGTCCACACTTTAAAGTTAGTTTTTGTGTTAGCTTCGGGTCAGAATTCGTGAAATTTTCACAGAAAATAAAAAGTATTTTTTTTAAATCGAAATGTTGAAAAAACATTTCTATGTGGCCTTAAGAATGTGTCCACCAAGAAACAGAAAAAAAAATTATTTTTTAAAAAAGTTATTGCAAAATTAATTTTTTTGCAACTTTTTAAACAAAATGTTATTTCTCCTAAATGAATAAACCGATTTAAATGAACCAAGCGGGAATATAAAGGGGATAAAATATACTTTCGTTAAGAATTGGAAAATTTTTAAAAAGTTTATTTTTTAATAATTATTTAATAAATTTTTTATAAACAATTAATTTTTTTTTAATTTTCTACGCCTTTTAAAAATTTGAAAAAAATAATAAGATACACTTAAAACTATAAGAAATCAAAATCTGTTGAGAAAATTTTGGAGCGACAATTATTTTATAAGTTATAATGAAAATTATATTGGCCCGGTGTAGTGCATCAACGCTGAAATTAGTTTTTGATCATTTTTATCAATCTTTATGGTTTTATAATTAAATAAAAATGTTAATTTGACAGTGTTTTGTTCATTTCGTAGTTAAAAATAATGTTTTTATTCTGAAAATCATCAAAATCGCATCTCCGTTCAATATAATTTTCATTATAACTTTTAAAATAATTGTTGCTCCAAAATTTTCTCAACGGATTTTGATTTCTTATAGTTTTAAGTGAATGTTAATATTTTTTAAAAATTTTTAAAAGGCGCAAAAGATTAAAAAAAAATTAATTGTTTATAAAAAATTTATTAAATAATTATTAAAAAATAAACTTTTTAAACATTTTCTAATTTGAAACAAAAGTATATTTTCTCTCCTTTATATTCCCGCTTGGTTCATTTAAATCGGTTCATTTATTTAGGAGAAATAACATTTTGTTTAAAAAGTTGCAAAAAAATTAATTTTGCAATAACTTTTTTAAAAAATAATTTTTTTTCTGTTTTTTGGTGGACACATTCTTAAGACTAAATAGAAATGTTTTTTCAACATTTCGATTTAAAAAAAATACTTTTTATTTTCTGTGAAAATTTCACGAATTCTGACCCCTTCTGTTTTTTTTTCTTTAAAAAATATTGTTTGACAAATCGAAAATATTCAGGCATTTTTTCATGATTTATAATAAAATAATATTTGAAATTAGAAAATTTAATAAAAATTATGATTAACAAATACATTTGATTTATTATATGCTTTTTTCTATAACAATTTTCTTTTGACTGATCTAAATTACAAACATTTTTCTCCTTTTTATTTATAAATATATTAAATCAAATTGTAAATTTTTTAAAAATTATGATTAAGAAATAGGAAATATACACATTTTAATTTTTTATTTCTCAAGAACAATATTTTTCACAAACTCATTATTTTCTTTTGGAAAAGAAATACATTACATATTCCCGTTTCTTAATATTTTTGTAGAAAATTCTCAATTTTCCATAAGGAATCCTGTACTCCATAACGAATCCTGTAAAAAATTTTATTATTATTTATGAAAATAATGAAATTATTGCGATGAAATTTACTAAAAAATTTGTAAATAATTGAATTCCTGTGTATATTTTTATTATTTATGAAAATAATTAAATGTTTGCGTACAATTTTATTAAAAATATTTTTAAATAATAAAAAAATAATAAAAAAAATAAATGTTTAAATAAATGATAATTAATCCGATTATTTGATTCATTTAAGTATTTTTTTGCGTTAAAAAATAATTATTACGATTAAAAATTATTTTTGTGTCTCATCGTATAATAAAAAAAAACTACGTTCTATCGTCAGTTATTCGCTCAGATGTAGTATTTTTTACTTATATTGACAAAGGTGTTAAAAAAACGAAAGAAATAATTATTTTTGTGTCTCATTGCAAATAAAAAAAACTACAAATAAAATAATTTTCATAAAAATATTTTGTTACATTCTACAATAAACTCTAAAAATGTACGATTTTAGTGAAAATACAATTATTTTCAAAATAATTGGAAATTACAAAGAATTTTATTAAAAACTTTTCAGAACAATTGAATTGTTTAGAAAAAATTTATTACAATTTTTAAAAATAATTGATTCTGTTAGAGAAATTTTATTAAAATTCTCTTGAGTATAATTGAATTTTTTCCTAGAAATTTTATTAAAATTGTATTGAAAATAATTGTAAAGAAAAAGAAATAAAAAAGAAAAAAAAAGAATTTTATTATTTACAAAAATAATTGAATTCTTGATAAGAATTTTACAATTTATAGAAATAATTATATTGTTTCTATAAATTTTATCAGAATTGTTCAAAGTAATTTGAATTTTTTGAACGAATTTTATTAAAAATTTTGAAAATAATTATTTTTTTCTAGACTTGTGACACTAAAAGCTACTTTTTTCTCTTTTTTTCAGAATTTACACTACTTTAATTCGATAATAATTAAAATAAAATAATTATTTTAAAAAATTTTAATAAAATTATTTGAAACGATTCAATTATTTTCAAAAATCGTAAGAAATTTGTACCCAAGATTTTTATGAATTTTTAGAAGTAATTAAGTTTCAAAAGATTTTAAATTTTCTGTCTTTGAAAGTTTCAATTGTTGTAAAACTGTAATAATATTTAAATAAATGTAATGTAACAAATTCCTAATTTAAAAATTTCCTAAAAAATGATTAAAGTTTTGAATAATTGTATTTAAAAATTTAAAAAGACAATTATTGAATTTTGCAAGAATTTCAGTTGTAATTTTTAGAATCAATTAAAGTATTGAATTATTTGTTCAAGAGAGATTGTACTAGTGTTGAAATTTGAAAATTATGAAGAAGAATTAGTCGTTTGAAAAATTGTAATTAAAATTTTTTGATGATTGTTAAATTCCTGTAAATAAATTGTAAAGATTAAATTTAATGCCGAGTTAAATTTTTAGTCGTCAAATTTAATTTTTCGATAGGAACTTTTTACTACTTTCTTCATCTATTTTTTTTAATCAAAACCCGGTTTAATTTTTTTTTGCTTACAGAACAGTATTGTGAGTTCCGAAATTGTTCCTGGAGGAGATTGTCTACAGCAGAGCGCAGTTCAATGTAAGTCAATTAAATATTTTAACAATGTTTCAAATGTTTTTTATATCTTATATAAATCTGACGATTTTTTATACTTCTATGGAAATAATTTTTCCATTACTCTTGAATTTTTTTTTTTATATTGTGATTCATGATGTTTCATGATGCCCTTTTATTTTTTTTACAATTGGATATATTTAAAATATTAAATTGAAATTAGAAATGAAAATACTATACCTTTATTAGTTTATGAAAGCTTTTCAGAATGATTTTAAAACAGCTTCTTGTAATATTCTGGCAATAGCTGTCCTCAATTATTTTGTACACTGAAAAAAAAATTTATTTGATTCAAATAAGCGATTAATTGACTATTATCAGTTAAATATTTACTTGAATCAAATAATATTTCTTGATGATACTATAAAATCTTTTCTTAATATTTTAACCAAAAATTTTTTTATCCCTTAAATGATCCTATGAAAAATTTTCTCTAATATTGCAGTGAAAGCTTTGTTTTAAATTGAAAAAGACGAGAAAAATTTGAAAATGCATAATTTAGTTTGAAGTAGACAAAGTTTTTACCGACCAGACAACATTCATTTTTCCTCGAGTAGAATTGTATACATAGTGAGCGTCTGTTAGCAATGACATACAACAATATTATTGTTTTCAATAGTTAAAGTCTTTTTGTCTAGACAACATTAACTCCTCTTAATAAGAAAATTTATAGTTTTCTCATAAATTACACTTTTAAGTAGATAAAGTTTCTTCGATAAGACAAAATTCGCATCTTAAGTAGAAAAAGTACTGTTTCGCCAGACATAAATCTTCTCACCATGTATATAGTTAAAGTTGCATTTTAAATACAATATTAACTTCTTAATGACACTATGCACTTCTTTTGAAAATTATACTTTTAAAAAAATTTAATTTTTTAAATAAAACCGAAAGAAATTATTATTAAATTAATTATATTAATTATTAGTAATAAAGAAATTTTTACTTTTTACTGTCACTTTTACCTTTACTTTTTACTCATTTAAATTCGAATTGGTAAAAATATTTACTAATTTGAATTAGTGACTGACTTTTTGCTTTTGAATTAGTAAATTTTACTAATAAATAGTCGTTTCTACTAATATAATAGTAAAATTTACTAATTCAAAAGCAAAAAGTCAGTTACTAATTCCAATTAGTAAACATTTTAACTAATTCCTTTTGCACATTTAATTAAGTTAAATTATTATTTTATTAAGTTAAATTTATATATTTAAAAAATACTTTCCTTTAAAGATATTCCCCAATAATCAGGAATATTCCATTTTCACAATCTTGATATTTTTTGTAATATTAGACCAATCAATGATATTTTTGAAAAATTTTTATAATTCAAATTCTTCTGAAATAAATTAAATTTTTGAATATATATTTAATTAGCTATTAAAAATAATGGTTTTACAGAAGAATTTTAGATAAAATTACTAAAAAAATTGAATTTTGGAAAAGTTCCAAATGATTGCAGAAATTCAATTATTTTCAAAAGTAATAAAATTCATAGCACAAAATTGAATTATGTTCAAAATTTACAAAAAAATTTCCACAAAATTCCAATTATTACCTTTATAAATAAATAAATTCTTCTTCAAAATTCAATTATTTTGACAAATTTTAATAAAATTTTTGTCAAAATTTCAATTATTTTCAAAAATATTTCTGATTTCATTGATTTTTAATATGTACTATTTTTATAAAATTACCCAAAAGAATTCAATTATTTAAAAACAATTTTAATAAAATTGTACATAAACATTTAATTAGTGTTCTAAATAATACAAAATTTCACAGGAATTCAAATATTTACAAATTCTTTATAAGTTTCTTCTCAATAATTCAATTATTTTCAGAAATAATAAAACTCATCGCAGAATTTTAATTATTTAAAAAAATTTTAATTAAATTCTTGTCAAAACTTCAATTTATTTTCAAAAATTTCCCTCAATTCAATGATTTTCAATATCTACTATTTTAATAAAATTTTCCAAAAGAATTCAATTATTTAAAGAAATTATAATAAAATTCTACGCAAACATTTGATTATTTACGTAAATAATAAAAATTTCACTGGAATTTAATTATTTACAATTTTTTATTTGTCCGAATTCCACGAGCCATGTAATTATTCTTAAAAATTTTATTAAAATTCATCAAAAGAATTCAATTTGTTTAACAATTTGTTGATAAAAATTTTTTATGAGAATTCAATTTTATAAAACATTCAATTACTCAATAAATTACTTATTTAAATAACATAATATTAAAAGCATTATAAGTATGAATTTTTAGAAATAATTTAATTTTAAAGAGGTTTCAAATTAAAGTCTTTGAAAATTTTATTTTTTCATACTTTTGACTAACAATTCTATAAAATCAATTTTTTTCGAAAAAGTGTAATCGAATTTTTTTAAAAATCACTTGAAATTTTTATTTTCTGATATTTAATTGAAGAATTTGCGAATAATCGAAATTTCGTAAAATTAAATTGTATTCTTTAGGGTCAGGGAAGAAGTGAAAATTTTGTCTGAAAATCAGGGAAAAGTCAGGGAAAGAGAAAATTAAACTGGAATAGTAGGTAAAAATTTTTTTACACTAATACATTCGAACAAGTGGTTTTTTAATATTAAAATTACTCCAACGTTTCGAAATCAATACAATTTCCTATTCATAGAGTCTACAAAATAATAGAGAAAACAAAAATAAAAAAAAAAACAAAAAATAAAAATATGAAAAAGGCTCGGTTAAAGTAGCGACCCGCCGGCCGCCAGCCATCAAAAGAATCCATAGGCGCCGACACACATAGTAGCGCGGTGGCCCTATACAGTTCAATCAACGCAAAAACAACGTACGCTAGCTATTACAGTTTATAGAAAAAATTGCAATAGTCACATTTTAAGGAGCAATACTCCCCCTTTAATTTGTGACCAAAAAAAAATAATTTGGTCTAAAATTGTTCGAGTTATGAATTTTTTTTCGATTTTTTTTCCAATTTTCGTTTTTCAGATACGGGCGGGTGGGGACGCTGGCTATCAAAAATTTATTTAAAAAATTTTCATTTGTCACATTTTAAGGAGCAATACTCCCCCTTTAATTTGTGACCAAAAAATAATAATTTGGTCTAAAATTGTTCGAGTTATGAATTTTTTTTCGATTTTTTTTCCAATTTTCGTTTTTCTGATACGGGCGGGTGGGAACGCTGGGTATCAAAAATTTATTGAAAAAATTTTCAATTTTCACATTTTAAGGAGCAATACTCCCCCTTTAATTTGTGACCAAAAAAAAATAATTTGGTCTAAAATTGTTCGAGTTATGAATTTTTTTTCGATTTTTTTTCCAATTTTCGTTTTTCAGATACGGGCGGGTGGGGACGCTGGCTATCAAAAATTTATTTAAAAAATTTTCATTTGTCACATTTTAAGGAGCAATACTCCCCCTTTAATTTGTGACCAAAAAATAATAATTTGGTCTAAAATTGTTCGAGTTATGAATTTTTTTTCGATTTTTTTTCCAATTTTCGTTTTTCTGATACGGGCGGGTGGGAACGCTGGGTATCAAAAATTTATTGAAAAAATTTTCAATTTTCACATTTTAAGGAGCAATACTCCCCCTTTAATTTGTGACCAAAAAATAATAATTTGGTCTAAAATTGTTCGAGTTATGAATTTTTTTTCGATTTTTTTTCCAATTTTCGTTTTTCTGATACGGGCGGGTGGGAACGCTGGGTATCAAAAATTTATTGAAAAAATTTTCAATTTTCACATTTTAAGGAGCAATACTCCCCCTTTAATTTGTGACCAAAAAATAATAATTTGGTCTAAAATTGTTCGAGTTATGAATTTTTTTTCGATTTTTTTTCCAATTTTCGTTTTTCTGATACGGGCGGGTGGGAACGCTGGGTATCAAAAATTTATTTAAAAAATTTTCATTTGTCACATTTTAAGGAGCAATACTCCCCCTTTAATTTGTGACCAAAAAAAAATAATTTGGTCTAAAATTGTTCGAGTTATGAATTTTTTTTCGATTTTTTTTCCAATTTTCGTTTTTCAGATACGGGCGGGTGGGGACGCTGGCTATCAAAAATTTATTTAAAAAATTTTCATTTGTCACATTTTAAGGAGCAATACTCCCCCTTTAATTTGTGACCAAAAAATAATAATTTGGTCTAAAATTGTTCGAGTTATGAATTTTTTTTCGATTTTTTTTCCAATTTTCGTTTTTCTGATACGGGCGGGTGGGAACGCTGGGTATCAAAAATTTATTGAAAAAATTTTCAATTTTCACATTTTAAGGAGCAATACTCCCCCTTTAATTTGTGACCAAAAAAAAATAATTTGGTCTAAAATTGTTCGAGTTATGAATTTTTTTTCGATTTTTTTTCCAATTTTCGTTTTTCAGATACGGGCGGGTGGGGACGCTGGCTATCAAAAATTTATTTAAAAAATTTTCATTTGTCACATTTTAAGGAGCAATACTCCCCCTTTAATTTGTGACCAAAAAATAATAATTTGGTCTAAAATTGTTCGAGTTATGAATTTTTTTTCGATTTTTTTTCCAATTTTCGTTTTTCTGATACGGGCGGGTGGGAACGCTGGGTATCAAAAATTTATTGAAAAAATTTTCAATTTTCACATTTTAAGGAGCAATACTCCCCCTTTAATTTGTGACCAAAAAATAATAATTTGGTCTAAAATTGTTCGAGTTATGAATTTTTTTTCGATTTTTTTTCCAATTTTCGTTTTTCTGATACGGGCGGGTGGGAACGCTGGGTATCAAAAATTTATTGAAAAAATTTTCAATTTTCACATTTTAAGGAGCAATACTCCCCCTTTAATTTGTGACCAAAAAATAATAATTTGGTCTAAAATTGTTCGAGTTATGAATTTTTTTTCGATTTTTTTTCCAATTTTCGTTTTTCTGATACGGGCGGGTGGGAACGCTGGGTATCAAAAATTTATTTAAAAAATTTTCATTTGTCACATTTTAAGGAGCAATACTCCCCCTTTAATTTGTGACCAAAAAATAATAATTTGGTCTAAAATTGTTCGAGTTATGAATTTTTTTTCGATTTTTATTCCAATTTTCGTTTTTCTGATACGGGCGGGTGGGAACGCTGGGTATCAAAAATTTATTGAAAAAATTTTTAATTTTCACATTTTAAGGAGCAATACTCCCCCTTTAATTTGTGACCAAAAAATAATAATTTGGTCTAAAATTGTTCGAGTTATGAATTTTTTTTCGATTTTTTTTCCAATTTTCGTTTTTCTGATACGGGCGGGTGGGAACGCTGGGTATCAAAAATTTATTTAAAAAATTTTCATTTGTCACATTTTAAGGAGCAATACTCCCCCTTTAATTTGTGACCAAAAAATAATAATTTGGTCTAAAATTGTTCGAGTTATGAATTTTTTTTCGATTTTTTTTCCAATTTTCGTTTTTCTGATACGGGCGGGTGGGAACGCTGGGTATCAAAAATTTATTGAAAAAATTTTCAATTTTCACATTTTAAGGAGCAATACTCCCCCTTTAATTTGTGACCAAAAAATAATAATTTGGTCTAAAATTGTTCGAGTTATGAATTTTTTTCCAATTTTCGTTTTTCTGATACTGGCGGGTGGGGACGCTGGCTATCAAAAATTTATTTAGAAAATTTTCATTTGTCACATTTTAAGGAGCAATACTCCCCCTTTAATTTGTGACCAAAAAATAATAATTTGGTCTAAAATTGTTCGAGTTATGAATTTTTTCTCGATTTTTTTTCCAATTTTCGTTTTTCTGATACGGGCGGGTGGGGACGCTGGCTATCAAAAATTTATTTATAAAATTTTCACATTTTAAGAAGCAATACTCCCCTTTAATTTGTGACAAAAAAATAATAATTTGGTCTAAAATTGTTCGAGTTATGAATTTTTTTTCGATTTTTTTCCAATTTTCGTTTTTCTGATACGGGCGGGTGGGGACGCTGGCTACAAAAAATTTATTTAAAAAATTTTCATTTGTCACATTTTAAGGAGCAATACTCCCCCTTTAATTTGTGACCAAAAAATAATAATTTGGTTTAAAATTGTTCGCCCGTATCAGAAAAACGAAAATTGGAAAGAAAATCGAAAAAATATTCGTAACTCGAACAATTTTAGACCAAATTTTTATTTCTTGGTCGCAAATTAAAGGGGGATTATTGATTTTTAAAATGTGACTATTGCAATTTTTTTCTATAAACTGTAATAGCTAGTGTACGTTGTTTTTGCGTTGATTGAACTGTATAGGGCCACCGCGCTACTATGTGTGTCGGCGCCTATGGATTCTTCTGATGGCTGGCGTCCGGCGGGTCGCTAGTTTCACCGAGCCTACGAAAAACACTAATGACGTTAAATAATAAGTTTTTTTCTAATGGAAAAATTTGTATCTTTGGAACAACCAATAAAAACAAAATATTCCATTCTGTTGGATTTTTGGCGATTTATTTAATATTTATAGTTATGTTATTTTTTTTGCATTGTTTGCCTTATTCGATTTAGAGATCCGCAAATATTCCTTTATGCAGATTAGATGGCTATTGATACAGCACCATATGAGATTCATTTCTCACTCTTCTTTCAAACTAAATTAAGCACGGTCATCAAGCGATTGAATAAAAGTTTATAATAATAATAAAAGAAGATGAAAGTGAGATGAAAGGTGACGATAGGTTCCGGCTCATCGTGAAACTCATATCGATACATTCCTTTTTGAATTTTTTTTCTTCTCACAATAGAAGAACGAGAGTTGTCAATCGAAAAATTTGACACGCTACTCAAATTAGCCGACGATGAGACACAAAAACAATTTTTAATCGTAATAATTATTTTTTAACACAAAAAAATACTTAAATGAATCGAATAATCGGTTTGATTATTATTTATTTAAAAATTTTTTTTTTTTATTATTTTTTTATTATTTAAAAAAAATTTTAATAAAATTCTACGCAAACATTTAATTATTTTTATAAATAATAAAAATTTCACAAGAATTCAATTATTTACAAATTTTTTAATAAATTTTTTCGCAATAATTTCATTATTTTCATAAATAATAAAATTTTTTTTATAGAAATCAATTATTTTCATAAGAAGTAATTAAAAATTGTAGAAAATAATAATTGAATTGAAATGATGAAAATAATTTTAAAGAAGTTATCTACAGTAACAATAATCTTATAATATAAAATAATGATTTTATCACTCGGTCATCATTAATTATTATAAATTGTTTATTTTCAAAAAGGTTTGAATTTGAATCTTTTGAAGAATTTTAATTCCTAAGGAAAAATAATAATTAAATATTTTTTTAAAAATGAAGTTGAATTATATTGTGAAATCGAAACAAAAAATAGTAATTGGGTTTTTTTTAAAGGACATGTTCATTGAGGAAATATTACTTTTAACTTGTCCTACGAATGCGAGATTCAAATCTCCTTTTGTTGAGTTAGTAAAGGAGTATTGATCTGTGACGGGATTTTTATTATCTTTCACTTCGAATAATAAATATTCAAAGATAATAAATTGTACGTAGCAATTTATTATTCTTTATTTATTATTCGAGAGAAATTAAATTATTATTTGTTAAAATAATTAATAACACAATTTACTCGTGAATAAAATAGTTATTTATTATACTTGTTAATTGTTACATAAAAGTAAGGATACAAAGCCGTAACTTTGTATACTTCTATGTCGAACGAGGTCTAGTTTAGAACTGCCCTTTTTGGGCCTTCTCTCCCTAAACGCAGTTGCATGAAGGATGCGTAGGAGGGATGGTCCAGGGATGTTTAGAAGAGGGGGAGAAGGTTGTCTAGGAATTTCGTTACACCCCCCAACTTAGACTGACCTTAGTCCCTAAGGTCGAAACCTTATTTTTTGAGGGACGATTTTTAAATGTTCATCTAATTGTAGTGGCGCTGTAGGTGCGCTCGTGTAATGTACTGTTGGTGTCGTCGTAACATTGTTTTTAACACAGAGTAAATTAATACATAGATTTTTTGGTAGTAACTTAGAAAATAATTTACAAATTCCGGATTTATATAGAAGGTACATTGTTACTGCAGCTAAAGATGTGTATCCTAAATATGTTAATATATCGGTGCTTTTTTCTACCCAAGATTTTGTTCGTCGAATATTTTTTATACTTTGGATCGATACTTCCATAGTATCGATACTTCGTTTTAAGGAGTTAAACTTTTCCCTGTGTATGGATTCTTGTATTATTGGTAACTGGTGACTTAATAAATCCAAATCAGTTTGACTTATTGAAAATGATAAGTTCTTTTTGAACTTAATGTCGAATTTATGTTCTATGGAGTTATGTAGTTTGAGAATGGATTTTGGTGTATGTAGTATGCAGTTTGAATTACTATGAATTAAGCTCGGCTCTTTAATGGTTATAATTTGATTTTTCGTGTCACATAAAGCATTTAATTCCATCTCGTGTTCTGGGATGATAAGAAACTGGTTTGGATCGTGAAGAGGTATAAATGCCATTTCTGATATTTTAAATACAGAAAAATCGCATACTTTATCAGAAATGGTCTTATATCTGTGTTTAACAATACTTGTCTCGCAATTTTCGACTTCGCTGATTAGAAAAGATGGTTGCAATCGTTTACAAATGTATGTATCTTCTAGTGTTTTACAGTTTTTAAGTGTTGTTGTATCTGAGGGTACAAAGAAAGTTCTCTCTTGGTTTATAAGGATAATTTCATGAGATGGGATGGGTGCGATGAACCCTGTTCCATGGCGAATAGGTATAGGGAGTAGATGTAGAGTTTGAAGAGTTGGTTCTTCTAATTCTGGGACTTTGAGGATATAGATTAAATTTTTGTGTACAATGCTTACAGTTATTTCTGAGATGTCAATAATGTGCTGGTAGTTTTGTGGGATTAATTTAATTGGGTATTTAGAATTAGTATCTTCTTCGATGCGTTGTAATTCTCCAATTAGCATATTTGGTGTGAGGATTTGGGGATGTACAATGCCATGCTTCCCATCATTTATAGCATTTATTATTAGATTAATATCTTCGCTGTATTCACTAACTGCTATTGTACAAATGGAAAGTATATTAGCAATTATCATATTTCTTGCGTTCGCGTTAGTTGAATTAGCTAGCTGATTAAGTTGCTCAATTAAAGAACCCGATTCTTTATTTAGAAGTTGCAAATCATGAGAGGCAGTATTCAGAAGTGTTTTAATAATTCTAGTTTGGTTTCCTATTGTTTCTGTAATTATTTTTCGGTCGGAATATACTTTGTCAAACTCCTTATCTATAATATCCATATCATGTTCGTCGAGTGTACCAAATAGAGTCTTTGATATTGTCCCTATGATGTTTAAAAGTCCTCTTTTAGTACGGGAAAATCCTAATATCTGTTGTAATGTAGTTTGGAGATCAGTCACTCTTAATATACGATTATTAAGAATATTGATCTCAAATTCTTCGGCACAATGATTGCATAATTCAGTTGCTTTAGAATAAGATGTTCGTATTTGTTCCAATCTGCTTTCAATGCTACTGGTGTCAACTCCTATAATTAATTTCCATGTCCGGTGGTAGAGACTTGTGGTTCCCAAATTTTCAGCAAAGATTGGTGTATTCATAACAGGTTGGAAAATTACATCAGAGTAGACGATGCCCAATATGAATGTGATGATAAAAACTAGCCTCTGCATTTTTCTTATTACCTAAAAATAAGTTCAATAGTTATATAATTTGAGTCTATCGGCATGAATAACTGTTCTTTGATTATTAAAAAGTATTTCGTAATTATTGTTAGGTAGCGGTTTAATGATTGTCGCCGGACCTTTCCAATCGGGGCTAAGCTTATTTTCTTTTGTGTTGGTTATCATTACAAGGTCTCCGATGTCAAACAGTTTTTGAGGTAGAATAATTTTCGCATCTTGTATTCGTTTGTACTTTTCCTTAGATTTTTGGATCTTTTCTCGAGCTTTACCGATGTAACGTTCGTGTCTTTCTTGCCAGAGTTTCACTAGTTCTGAGTATTTTATACTGGGAGTTGTTGCTAACACAGAAGGTACATTTGCATTGCGCCCGAATGTAAGTTGAAACGGACTGAATCCAGTCCCTTCATGTGGCATTGTATTGTAAGCCATACATATGAATTTAAGTGTATTGTCCCATTCAGTATGTAAATCTGTCATTGCTGTCCTAATTAGATCTTTAATCGTGCCATGAGCTCTCTCTAAACTACCATTACTCTGTGGGTGAAAAGCCGTAGTTTTAATATGTTGAATTCTGAACAAATTTTCAAAATTTTGCATAAGTTCCGATACTAAATTTTGTCCCTGATCTGTCAAAATATGCTTCGGTGATCCAAAAATGTAGATGTAATGGTCAAAAAGTTTTTCGATTATTGTTTCGGATTGGGTATTCACTAAGGGTATTAATATAAGATATTTTGTCAACATATCTTGAATCGAAAGTATATATTCGTTTGATTCAGAAGTTACCGGTAATGGGCCAAAAATATCCATTGCTATTTTCTCGTTGGGTTCTGTTGGAGTGTCAGGAATTATTGCTTCCGATTTTCTCTTAATTCTCGTTAGTTTTTGAGTCTGGCATGTGTCGCATTTTTTAATATAGTCTATTATATCGTTCTCCATGTTCTTCCAAATTCCTAATTCACGTGCTCTTTGAATCGATTTGTTTTCGCCAAAATGTTGAGCCATTATGGATCCATGGCTCTCGGCGATAATTTGTTTCTTTTCTTTCTCTGATAATTCAGAGGTAGAATTGTAGCAGGTATGAATCTTAAGTTGTGGGTACTTATGACTGATAAAAGATATCAAAATTTTCAACTTTACTCTTTCGGTCGATGTGAAAGTGGGGTCGTTAAAATGCATTTTTAAGATAGTGAGTTTTTTCGAGATTGTCCAACGTGCTGTATTGTCGAGTATTTGAAGCCAATCTTTTTCATTGTATGGTGGTAACACTTTAATATTTGGATTGTTAGTAAATCGTTTGTTAAATTCCCTCCATAATTTTCCGTTTGCATTCGGTTTTTCAGATTCCCGACTTTCGGTTCGATTCGTAAACCATTTATAATATTCTTTAACAAGTTGTTGATCGTCTGTTCTAGTAGGTGAAGGGTCTATTATTTGTGGTAAGTCTTCTGTGTTAAGTCGTAAATCTATATTCGGCAATAGTTCTTCGAAGTCTAAAGTATTAGATTCATTCATGTCCGATGAATGTACCTTCGATGGATTTTGTGCTTCGTTGTTTAGAGGTTCTGGTGTTGTAAGATCCCTTTCCAAAGGTGTATCAATAATTTCGATATCGGGTAACTCTTCTTCTAAGTTAAAATCACTTTGTTTAGATTGCGTTACATTACCATTGTTGTTAATATGACATATACGAGAAAGAGCGTCAGCTGCAGTATTTTCAGAACCCTTTTTGTATTCTATTTCATAATCATATTCTTCGAGCCTAAGCCTCCATCTCATCAGTCTAGAAGAAGCATCCTTTACATTAAATAACCACTTTAGGGCTTGGTGATCGGTAAGAATCTTAAATTTTTTGCCTAACAAATATTGCCTAAATCTTTGAACTGCCCATACAATGGCAAGAAGTTCTTTTTCCGTAGTAGTGTAATTTAATTCGGGTGCATTCAATGTTCTTGAAATATAGTAACAAGGGTGACCGTCTTGACATAAGATAGCTCCTAAGCCGACATTCGAAGCGTCCGTAATGAGAGTGAATTCTTTCGCAAAGTCTGGATATTTTAAAACGGGTGCATGACACAAGGATGTTTTTAGTTTGTCAAATGCTGTTTGGCAGTTTAAAGTCCAAAGAAATTCCTTTGAGTCTTTGGTTAGTTCGGTAAGTGGTTTCGCAATGGTAGAATAATTTTTTATAAATTTTCTATAATATCCCGAAAGACCTAAAAATGATTTTAGAGTAGTCAAATTATGTGGGGTTTTAAATTCGGATACTGCTTTTGTTTTGTTAGGATTGGGTTTAATTCCGTCCTTAGTTACTATGTGCCCTAAGTACTCTAACTCAGGCCTTAAATATTCGCATTTATCTGGCTGTAGTTTTAATCCAGTTTGACGCAATCTTTCAAAAAGTATCACTAAATTTTTATTATGTTCTTCAACTGTCGAACCATAAACTACAATGTCGTCCAGATAAACCATGCAAACTTTATTAATAAGACCGTTTAATGCAGTGTTGATCATTCTCTGGAATGTTGCTGGGGAATTTTTTAAACCGAAAGGCATTCTTTCGAATTCAAAATGTCCGTCAGGTGTAGAAAAGGCGGTGAATTTCTTAGAGCTTTCCTCCATTGGCACTTGGTGGAAACCAGAACTAAGATCGAAAGCGGAGAAAAATTTAGCATTTCCCAAGTTATAAATAATGTCATCTATCACAGGTATTGGATAAGAATCTTGATCCGTAATCTCATTAATTTTCCTGAAGTCTATAACAACTCGCCACTTTTTCTTGCCAGATGCATCTGATTTTTTGGGGACTATCCACACTGGTGAGTTATAAGGTGAATTGGAATGCCGTAAAACACCTGCTCCAAACATTTCTCCTACTTGGGTGGATACCTCTGTTTCATGGACTTTTGGTGGTTGATATGAACGCGTATTAATTATCTTGTCTTCTTTGAGAGTAATTTTGTGGTGAGCGAGATTTGTACCCGGTAATGGGTCGCCTGGTAATCGGAAAATGTCGTGATATGAGTGAATGATTTTTAGAATATTTTCCTTAAAACCTGTTTCCACGTGATTAATCCGCGTATTATCATTGAGCAATTGTATTCTTTTTGCTAATTCATTAGCAGGTATATACATAACTCCTGGTTCTGGGACATTGGATGTAATATATTGATATTTAATATCATTCAAGTTGAGATGTTTCGATGATGGAGAATTATTACTAATGGGAACAGTCACAGTTTTATCTTGAATAGTGTAGATTGAATCTGGTATAAAAGGGTTATCAAAAATCCCTACAGTCCCTTTTATTTTTGTAACCGGTATGCGAATTAATTTAATTTGATTGGGAGGTATTAAGATTCCATCCTCTATTAATTCGTGTTCTTGTTCGTTTAATCGCAGTTTTGTGTTGGATAGTCTATACAAGTATTGTTGCAAAAACGGTAATCCTAATATACCATCTTCTGGTAGTGGGAAATCGTTGGGTACTATGTATACAACATGATTTTTGTTAATATAATTTATTTCTGCTTTGTACTTAGCGGTTTGTGTATCGTTGCCCATTTGAAATTTTTTTTCGCATGCTTCTTTAGGGAAATTTTGGGGAAGGTGTGATTCTTTTATTAAATTTATGGAAGATCCTGTATCCACGAGGAGTCGAATGTCTCTTTCGAATCCAATGGGTTGTATAATAATTGATTGCAATCTTCCGGATATGCAACTAATTCGATCGACTTGTTCTCTATTGTTTCTACGTTTTCTAACTCTTTGTCGCTTGTCTCTTCTTCCACTAAGGCCTCCGCTGTGTAATGAACTCTCTGAGGGGGTCGTGTTTGATTCTGTGTCCCGTGAAAATTTGTATTTTGTTTTTGATACCGGCATTGATTTTCAGTATGACCAATTTTTTTACAGTTGGTACATGACATTGTGAAACGTTGAGCTAGTGGTAAGTTGTGGTTAGGCGGCTCGAATTGATTTCCTTTATTATTAGCACTTTGATACGAAGGTGTTCTCCGGTTTACATTTTCGTGTCTCTGAAGATTTGATTGGAATTGCGATTTAGAAGTAGTTAGAAGTCTATTTTTTAGTTTCTCGCGGTACCAAGTTTCGGCTTCCAATGCTTCCTGTTGTGCGTCGGTAATAGTTACAGGTTTTAAAGGCCGAACCTGGCTCCCGATTTCGTCGCGAAGGTTCATTATGTACCTTTTTATAGCTGCCTGTTCTTCTATTTGAAGGGCAATTTTTCTGGCTATCGATCCCGAGTGTTTGGCTTGAATGGCATATTTTAATTCGTTAAAAACCTGTCTATATTTTTGGTTATACAGTTGTACTGAATCGTTGTTTTGTCTGCAACTTTCTAATTTAGTCCTGCATAATTCTACGGAAGTTTCTGAATAAAGGTTAATTTTGAGGGATTTAAAAAGGTCTTCGAAATTGTTAGCGGGACAATGTCGAATAGCACGTTTAGCGTTACCTAGAATTTTTTCGGTTTTTATCATGTCTAAAAGAAGGTCAGGTTGCGAGCATTTAGAAACAGCACGTTTAACGTTTAAAATAAAGTCTTGGACCCCCACGTCGTCTTGTCCGTTTAAAGTCTCTATTGTTCGGATCATGTCCTTTGCTGGTATAGTTGCGTCTGCAACCATACGCTGGGATATGGACTGCGCGCCGATGCCGTTTTCGTCGCCGATCGCCCGTTGTGAATGGGTCCCTGCATTATGTAATTCTTGAAATTCTTCATCGACGTCCGTTTCTATGTATTTTGATGTTCTTCCGTGCTCGGAAAGGAATTTTCTCGGTTTCTGTTCTTTATCTTGTTCTGTATAATCTGTTTCATCGTCTTCTGTCAATTGTAGTAAACTGTGTTTTTGGGCAAGAAATTTTATTTCGTCCGCTCTTTTAGTATTTTCGTCGTTAAGAATTTTTTGATTTTCTTCGATAAGGGTTAACTTGTTTAAAATTAACTGTAAAGTTGATTGTTCTTGGTTAATATCGTCAGTGGTTGAGTTCATTTTTGGAGTTATTATAGAGGGTGAAATTGGATTATTATTTAAGGAATTTTTCTGAGAACTTTCGTTGAAACCCGTTAAATATTTTAAATATGAATTTAAAGCCAGTTTGATCTTTAAGTTTTAAATTGTGTATACTATAATTCGAGTGTCGGGTGTGTGCATACCGAACGCGTTACAATTAATTTTCTAAAAGTGTTTTTTTTTTATAATCCTCACTTGTACAATCCGTCTACATGGAGTACATACAAGGTTAATTCGGATTCAGTTTTTGATTTATTAACGATGGCAGTGCTCTGGAACACCAGGAGTATACCAACGCCTAGTCTAAATTACAAAATTTCTATCTAAGTTTTCGTCGATTTTTTTTTCTTTTTTTTTTTTTTTTTTTTTTTTTTACTTGCCTCTGCTATCCTCTGTAATCGATGCCTGTTGTCCTAATGCGCTCCAGTGTCCTGGTAAAGCTCCTTCCTGGTTGTTTCTTCTGGGTTTTACCGTACTGATTTACGTTCCCAATAAATAATCTTTGAGATTTCAAGTTTACGTAATATAGGACCTACTTGATTCAGCCGCTAGTTTTACTCAAAAATCACAAAGATTATGAAGCTGAATTTTCTTTTCTTTAATTTTTTCCTTGTTTGTTGATTGTAAAATCAAAATACATCCGTCACTTTTCACTCGCGGTTAATTTATTAAACGTTCGTTTCAAGATACGGTTTTAGAGTATCACTTTCCGTAAAAAGAATAAACTCAACACGTATCCTGGCAGGATCGCCAATTTTGTGACGGGATTTTTATTATCTTTCACTTCGAATAATAAATATTCAAAGATAATAAATTGTACGTAGCAATTTATTATTCTTTATTTATTATTCGAGAGAAATTAAATTATTATTTGTTAAAATAATTAATAACACAATTTACTCGTGAATAAAATAGTTATTTATTATACTTGTTAATTGTTACATAAAAGTAAGGATACAAAGCCGTAACTTTGTATACTTCTATGTCGAACGAGGTCTAGTTTAGAACTGCCCTTTTTGGGCCTTCTCTCCCTAAACGCAGTTGCATGAAGGATGCGTAGGAGGGATGGTCCAGGGATGTTTAGAAGAGGGGGAGAAGGTTGTCTAGGAATTTCGTTACAGATCAAGATTAATTTTTTCTTCTTGTTGAAGTTTTTATCTTTACGTCTTTTACTTTGTTCTATCATCGTTCCCACAAATATTGTGACGGAATTTCTAACTTGTTGATAGAACTGCTTCATGTAGTTCAGATTTGAAAGTCATTAATGATGAAATAAAGATTAAAATCTACAACTAGAAAGGAGAATAAAATATAATAATAAAAAAGTTTAACGCGATAGTAAAATAAATAAAAATAAAATACAATGGATAATATTTGTAATCAAATTTTTAAAAATGTAAAAAGAAAAAATTTTTCCTAAATTTTTAATTTTATTATTTTAATAGTTCTTTGATAAAAAATGTAGTTTTACAAAGATGACAAAAAAATTCTCTTGCAAACGAGATGAAGTCGTCTGAGTATAAGTATATCAGTATCTCAGCATTTGAGACTCTATTATATTCAGTCTTGTTATAATGAATTAAATCTTAGTTATAAATTATTAATTTAAAGAAAATAAAAATAAAATTCAGTTAATTTGATATCAATTTCAAATAAAAAATTAGGAACAAAATTATATATTTGAATTTCGAAGAAGGATAGAAAATGTTGACTCTTTTTACCAATGAATTTTATTGCTTTTGATTTTCTCGAAGCGTGTTTTTCACCTGTTTGTCTGTTCATTCATTAAATACCATTTCTCAATTTCATTCATGATAATAATAATCGACCTGCGGTTCGTTGGTGGTCGGGGGTAGAAGAATAAGAAAGATATATTTGTTTAATTCTCAGATTTCTCGTTTACAAGGAAGAAATGCGATTCAGAAAAGCGGGAGGAGGATCGATTCTACATCAAATTGAAGAAACGCCCATTTGACCTTTCTTCTTTTTCTTGAACAAGCCGAGACCTTTGAACTTCGCGTAACCCCTGCTTTTCCTTCATTAATTAAGAAAATTAAAAATTATTCTTTTCAATATCGTTACTGTCTCATTATTTCTCCTTCTTCTTCTACTCACCATTGCGAATAAACTTTTTTACTCCAATTTTCCCTATATAGTTTATTTTAATAATCAAAAAAGTTCTTTAATTACAATTTTTTTGATAATAAAATTGTAAAATGGTAATTTTTCTAGTAAAAAATAAAAGAAAAAGAAAATCGATGTAAAATCGATGCGAATGGTTTTGAATGACAGTTTACGAATGTTGCGCGCCTACATTTATTACGAGGATTTCTTAGCAGCTCGGAAGTATGGCCGTTAATCTCGAGAATTCTGACGCGACGTATGGCCTCCTCTTCGTTGTTCGCGTCGGTCGTGTGCGGCGAAAATTAGCTTATTAAAATAACAATTATGAAGTACCCATGCATTGTTCGTTGTGTCAAAAGGTTAAGCGCTAGTTGCAGTAACTTCACAACTCTAAACTTCAAAAATGTCCATTCAAACCAGTGATCGACGCCCATTTTTCATAAATCTCCATCGTCAATTTTCATCCGATATCAATACACCTCAATTTTACTTCTTCGTTTTATTTTTCCTTTTCACAACTCGAAAACGAATTATCTCTTCTTGGAATTAAAAGAAGCGGTTATTAACTCTCGAGATTCGCAAGTGACTCATTTTGACTCCTGCTTTTGTGAGAAAAAATGATTCAGAGCAAGAAAAGGATAAGGTGAATTTCCATGAATAATAACTATAATAAGTGATTTTTGTTCAACAATAAATAATTTTAAAAATATTTTTAAATTCTTTTATTACGCAAAGAAAAAAATACTTAATAATATTTTCACTTAAATATAAATGCGTGCCCTAGATGAAAAATGTGTCTTAAAAAAATGATAACTAAAAATTATTGTACAAAACCAAAAAAAAAAAATTAACAAAAATTAAAAAATTTTAAAAACATGAGAAACATGCTTTCAAATATAAGAAGTAAAATTTCTGCTTCAATATTTACAAGGACATAGAAAGCATAAGGAATTAATCAATACTTCGAAATATTGTAGAAAACTTATTTTCTCAATTAAAACGATACCATCTGTGTAATATAGAGAAAATTAGAACTGACATACAGGAATAGTCAAGAAAAATTTTCACTCACAAAAGTAATTTGAAGTTGTGAAGATGTGCGGGTCTTTTTCTTTGTTAACTTAAAATTATAATTTTTCATGAAATTTTTTAATTTCGAATATGGAGTTACTAAAGTACGGTGCGTTGTTAATAATTATTGGAGCAGGCAGTCTAGGAGACCCACCAAATGATTGTCTAAATGGATTAACAAACTATCTGCAGAAGGAGTCGAAATTGTATCAGGTAATTACACTATTAGATTGGTATGAACGGGGTTGTTTTAATATAATGATTGGAAAATATATAATTATGGTGGTTATTAACTATTATTATTCTGTCAGGTAATGTTTGTCATTGGCGATCACTCGATTAATTCAAGTTCAAGAGTAGATCCTCTCTTTCAAGAAGTTGGCAAAAATTTTCCAACCTTGACAATGAGTTTGTCTTCATTTCGGCATGAAGTTATCAAGACCAACTACTCGTCTTCTTTGCAAAATCCCCGGAAAACGACATTATTTGTTCTGTTTCTCAGCGGCAACACGAATGAAACTGAGATTCAAGAGGTAACTGTAGGTATACAACTCAAACGCCTGTCATGGGGAAATCCATATCCGAAGTGTCTGATCCACCTATTTCTACCCAGCAAATCTTTATCAATAAAAAGATTAATTAAAAATTTATGGTGGAATGAATTTCTCGATATTTCTGTAATGACGCAACCAAACGACAACGAGAGATTTTTGACAGGCGACAAATTGAACGAATCGATTTTGCATCAGATGAATCGTTTTGCAAGGACCTATTCCGCTCGAAGAATAACAGATGACATTGAATGGTTCCCAAACAAACTGAGAAACCTGCATGGGAATACGTTAAATTTTTTACACTTGCTTCATAACGGATCTGATTCTCAAGTACGTTTGCAGAATTCCAGAAAGTTTGCTAATCTCTTTTATAAAGGATTGAATAGTAGGGGAAGAATATTCTGGACCAATGCAACAGTGGCAAAACTAGAATCTCATTCATTTCTAGATAAAAACCGTATTGAAATGATGTTAGAAAGGACCAATATCTTCATGGTAAACGCTACTGCTACTGAGTATGTCAGAATGCATGTTCCAGCATTAGGATCTGTAAAGGCTGTAATTCCCAGAAATTCGAAATTAAAGAAGACCATTGAAATGTCGGACGAATTCATTACCATGGTGTGTGTAACCATCGGTGCGATTGTTTTGCTTCGGATCACAGCCTTCGTGTTAAAATTGAGCAGGAGAACATGGCAAACATTTAACATCAGTCGAATTGTAATGGGAATGTCAACTGACAACGAGCCTGGAGCATTATCAGAAAGGATTATTTTTGGTGTGCTGATCCTGAGTTGCATTGCTTACTCTAGCTACTTCTACACCGTAATTCTGGACATCAGCTGGCGATCACAAGCGGAAATTACAACACTCAAAGAATTGCTTGATTCCAGCCTGACACCTATGACAAGCCAAGTAATAAAAAATAACTTGTTGATTAGTCCTATCTCGGTAATTCAGAAATTAGGCACAAAATCAGTTATGTATCCTGATAACTGGGGAACATTTGACTGCTTGACTTACTTGTCTAGGTATGAGAACATTACCTGTATAATGTCCGACTCTGAAGGATAGGTAGCGTATTTCGAATGGGAAACTCGAAACAAGAACACAAAAATACTCGAGAAACCTATGTCGTATTACTTCACAACATGGGTGACTAGATACAATTCACCATACATTGGACGCTTCAACAAAATAATTTTACGAGCCTCACAATCTGGTATAATGTCAAAATTGTTTGGCTCTGTTAGTGGAAAGCCACTTAATGTTCCACCTGCGCCGGAAGAAATCTCAAAGGAAAAATTGCTTCCACTGGTTTTTTACATTTTGTCTATTGGATACACTCTTGCACTGATCGTCTTTACTGGTGAAATCCTAAACATCACCAAATGGTAAAAAGGTCACTTGTTTTGATTATGGTTACACACTAAATGTCTTTACAATGTTTTCATAAATTTGAATCTGTTCTCTACAAATAGAACAATTAGAAAAACATCTTATTAAAAAAATTTTTTTAGACACAAATTATCCCTCTCCTCACCAATAAAGATTAAAATAATCCCTTTTTGGATTTAATATTTCTATAACAAAAACTTGCCTCTAAATGAAAAATAAATTATTTTTAATTATGTTAAAAGAATAATTCATCTATGAATTATTTTAGTTCTTGATGAATTATTTTAACGATTGACGGATTAAAGCGTTATTTTGATCATATTCTAGAAATTCTGTTTTTTTTTGTATAAAAAGTGGTAAACAATTGAAATGCATTTTTTCGAAAGTTTTTTAAAAATAAAGTTTATCATGAGCACGATACCATCTACGTAAAATAATGAAAATTCAATAATCACGTTCAAATATAGATAGTAATATCGATTTGTAGTTTTACAAGTGTGTTCTTAGTTGCAATAGTTAAAAGAAAAATATATCCAAAATTTGATTTTACTTCGAAGGTTATTAAATTCCAAAAGTAAAATATTTCCTTTTATATCAGTTGATAATCGTAAATTTAACTTGCACACCAATCTTATAAAAAATGCTGTATAGGTTGAGAATTTTTAATATTTTGCCTTCATCATGTTTTCGTATTTTTCACAAAATATATATGTATAAATAAATAAATAAAATAACAACTACCTTTTAGAACTGTGAAAAATTCGAATCAAATAGTTTTTTCTTCTGTTTGGGGCGTCAAAATGTCGAATATAAAAAATTCGACAGTCGAACTGGTTGATTCAAATGTCGAATTTCCAACATTTTGGTATTGGACATTACAAAATTTTAGAACAAAATTATTATTATTATTATTTAGAAATAATTGAAAAATGTAAAATGATTCTTACTATTGTACTTAAATAAAATGCTAAACTATGAATTGAAAATTTATAGTCAATATTTTTTCTGAACCTTATATTATCCATTTTTTATAAAATGAAGCGAGATTTTTTGTTTTATAATAGAATACAATGTTAATACTTATACAATGAAGCTCTTCCATTTTGCATTTTTACTAAGGATCGTAAATTGACCCTATATATTCGTTAAATAGAAAATTGACAAACTAAAAAAATTCTTCTGTAACTTTTCCAATAAAAAAATTTATAAATGCAAAAGTTGATATTGAAAACGAATCCAAAGCTGAAAACATAAGAAATTGAAAATATATAAGAATTCTAACAAAGTAGCTTTAATAACTAAGCCAGAATGTGTAATTTATGCTTAAAAATCAAACCAAGGTTCTAGGAAACTAACAAGCATAAATCGATTTTTTGAAAATTTTTTAAAACTTAAGCTCACAATTAACGATACCATCTATGTAAAATAATGAAAAATCACTACCAGCGTACAAGAATAAATAGTAGACTTCCACTTTGTAAAGTGCTTCTGAATTGAGAAGGCTAGTGAACATATTTTTCTGCTGGCACAGAGATACGTTTTATTAACATGTTTTAAATACTGATATGCTTTAAATAAATTACCGAAATGAAGTTTATAAAGTTCAGTCTATTTTTAATAATTATCGGATCGTGCAGTTTCGAGGGTCTACCTAAAACTGATTACCTAAAAGGATTATCAAACTATCTGCAAAATGAGTCGAAATTGTATCAGGTAAGTTTGAATTTATAAGTAATTAGAGGAAACCGGGGCGCAACGAATCATTTCAATTTATTGAAAACACAGGTCAACAAAAAAAGACTTACTTTTTTTTATGAGATATCGGAATGGTTTCTGATGTATTTTTGGACGCTGAACACGATCCCGACTTCCAAAATTGCCCATCACGTCAAGATTTTGAGAAAAGTGGGGGTAAAGACCCCAAAAACGCTTTTTTGAGGATTTTCAACATTTTTTTTCTCTTTAACCTGACATGCTAGAGACTTCCACAAGGTCTTAAATTAAAGCTTGTAATGTGCACTACAAGACCCATATCCATAAAATAAAAAAAAAATTAAAAGTTTTTTTAAAAAATGGGGTTGAAGACACCAAAAATGTGTGTTTTTGGATTGCTTTAATAGACTTCTTGCAATTGCTTGGATTCGCTTGAAAATGGTTACTCGGGGTTTTTGGGGTCGCTGTTTACGAATCCGATATTAGTTTTCAAAAATTTAAAATGGCGGAACCAAGATGGCAGATGTAAAAATTAAGAATTGCTTGGATTCGCTTGAAACTCCAGGGTTTTTGGGGTCGCTGATTACGAATTCGCCATTTTGAATTTTCGAAAACTAATATCGGATTCGTAATCAGTGACCCCAAAAACCCTAAGGAACCGTTTTCAATCGAATCCAAACAATTGCAAGAAGTCTATTAAAGCAATCCAAAAACACATATTTTTAGTGTCTTCAACCCCATTTTATGAAAAAAAATTTAATTTTTTTTTATTTTATGAATATGGGTCTTGTAGTACACATTACAAGCTTTAATTTAAGACCTTGTGGAAGTCTCTAGCACGTCAGGTTAAAGAGAAAAAAAATGTTGAAAATCCTCAAAAAAGCGTTTTTGGGGTCTTTACCCCAAAATTTTTTTTTAAAATTAAATCTGGTATCAATTCCGTAATTTGATTTCATTTTGATTTCGAATTTGAATTGACTTTGACGTCAAATTGGAATTATCTTTAGCGCCAGATTCATTTAGTTATCCAATTGATTTTGACACCAATTAATTTAATTTTCGCGTCAAAGTCGATTCAAAATCAAAGTGAAATCAAATCACGTAATCGACCCTCTAAAATATTAAAGTAAATTACAATCAAGATCAATGTTTACTTAATGTGGAAATAACATAGTTATACATTAATAAGCGGTAAATGATCGACTGCGCCCCGGTCCCCCCTTCTGTCTAAGATTATTATAAGCGGGGTTATTGTATATATTTATGATAATTGTCATTACTCAGATTTAAAAGATTGATAATTTCTTAACATTCATAATTTTGACATATCTAGTTATTTCAGTTATTAACTATTATTATTTTGTCAGGTAATGTTTGTCATTGGCGATCACACGATTAATTCAAGTTCAAGAGTAGATCCTCTCTTTCAAGAAGTTGGCAAAAATTTTCCAACCTTGACAATGAGTTTGTCTTCATTTCGGCATGAAGTTATCAAGACCAACTACTCTTCTTCTTTGCAAAATCCCCGGAAAACGACATTATTTGTTCTGTTTCTCAGCGGCAACACGAATGAAACTGAGATTCAAGAGGTAACTGTAGGTACACAACTCAAACGCCTGGCAAGGGGATATCCACATCCGAAGTGTCTGATCCACCTATTTCTACCCAGGAAGTCTTTATTAATAAAAAGATTGCTTAAAACTTTTTGGCAGAATGAATTTCTTGACATTTCTATAATGACGCAACCAAACGACAACCAAAGATTTTTGACAGGCGACAAATTGAATGAATCGATTTTGCATCAGATGAATCGTTTTTCAAGGACCTATTCCGCTCGAAGAATAACAGATGACATTGAATGGTTCCCAAACAAACTGAGAAACCTGCATGGGCATACGTTAAAATTTTTACACTTGCTTTATAACGGATTTGATTCTCAAGGTCGTTTACAGAATTCTAGAAAGTTTGCCAATCTCTTTTATAAAGGATTGAATAGTAGGGGAAGAATATTCTGGACCAATGCAACAGTGGCAAAACTAGAATCTCATTCATTTCTAGATAAAAACCGTATTGAAATGATGTTAGAAAGGACTAATATCTTCATGGTAAACGCTACTGCTACTGAGTATGTCAGAATGCATGTTCCAGCATTAGGATCTGTAAAGGCTGTAATTCCCAGAAATTCGAAATTAAAGAAGACCATTGAAATGTCGGACGAATTCATTACCATGGTGTGTGTAACCATCGGTGCGATTGTTTTGCTTCGGATCACAGCCTTCGTGTTAAAATTGAGCAGGAGAACATGGCAAACATTTAACATCAGTCGAATTGTAATGGGAATGTCAACTGACAACGAGCCTGGAGCATTATCAGAAAGGATTATTTTTGGTGTGCTGATCCTGAGTTGCATTGCTTACTCTAGCTACTTCTACACCGTAATTCTGGACATCAGCTGGCGATCACAAGCGGAAATTACAACACTCAAAGAATTGCTTGATTCCAGCCTGACACCTATGACAAGCCAAGTAATAAAAAATAACTTGTTGATTAGTCCTATCTCGGTAATTCAGAAATTAGGCACAAAATCAGTTATGTATCCTGATAACTGGGGAACATTTGACTGCTTGACTTACTTGTCTAGGTATGAGAACATTACCTGTATAATGTCCGACTCTGAAGAATGGGTAGCGAATTTCGAATGGGAAACTCGAAACAAGAACACAAAAATACTCGAGAAACCTATGTCGTATTACTTCACAACATGGGTGACTAGATACAATTCACCATACATTGGACGCTTCAACAAAATAATTTTACGAGCCTCACAATCTGGTATACTGTCAAAATTGTTTGACTCTGTTAGTGGAAAGCCACTTCATGTTCCACCTGCGCCGGAAGAAATCTCAAAGGAAAAATTGCTTCCATTGGTTTGTTACATTTTGTCTATTGGATACACTCTTGCACTGATCGTCTTTACTGGTGAAATCCTAAACATCACCAAATGGTAAAAAGGTCACTTGTTTTGATTATGGTTACACACTAAATGTCTTTACAATGTTTTTATAAATTTGAATCTGTTCTCTACAAATAGAACAATTAGAAAAACATCTTATTAAAAAAATTTTTTTAGACACAAATTATCCCTCTCCTCACCAATAAAGATTAAAATAATCCCTTTTTGGATTTAATATTTCTATAACAAAAACTTGCCTCTAAATGAAAAATAAATTATTTGTAATTATGTTAAAAGAATAATTCATCTATGAATTATTTTAGTTCTTGATGAATTATTTTAACGATTGACGGATTAAAGCGTTATTTTGATCATATTCTAGAAATTCTGTTTTTTTTTTGTATAAAAAGTGGTAAACAATTGAAATGCATTTTTTCGAAAGTTTTTTAAAAATAAAGTTTATCATGAGCACGATACCATCTACGTAAAATAATGAAAATTCAATAATCACGTTCAAAAATAGATAGTAATATCGATTTGTAGTTTTACAAGTGTGTTCTTAGTTGCAATAGTTAAAAGAAAAAAATATCCAAAATTTGATTTTACTTCGAAGGTTATTAAATTCCAAAAGTAAAATATTTCCTTTTATATCAGTTGATAATCGTAAATTTAACTTGCACACCAATCTTATAAAAAATGCTGTATAGGTTGAGAATTTTTTATATTTTGCCTTCATCATGTTTTCGTATTTTTCACAAAATATATATGTATAAATAAATAAATAAAATAACAACTACCTTTTAGAACTGTGAAAAATTCGAATCAAATAGTTTTTTCTTCTGTTTTGGGGCGTCAAAATGTCGAATATAAAAAATTCGACAGTCGAACTGGTTGATTTAAATGTCGAATTTCCAACATTTTGGTATTGGACATTACAAAATGTTTTGAAAAATTACAAAACTATGAAAAAAAGTACAAGCAGGACAAAATCAATTTTAATATAATTTTAGAACAAAATTATTATTATTATTTAGAAATAATTGAAAAATGTAAAATGATTCTTACTATTGTACTTAAATAAAATGCTAAACTATGAATTGAAATTTTATAGTCAATATTTTTTCTGAACCTTATATTATCCATTTTTCATAAAATGAAGCGAGATTTTTTGTTTTATAATAGAATACAATGTTAATACTTATACAATGAAGCTCTTCCATTTTGCATTTTTACTAAGGATCGTAAATTGACCCTATATATTCGTTAAATAGAAAATTGACAAACTAAAAAAATTCTTCTGTAACTTTTCCAATAAAAAAATTTATAAATGCAAAAGTTGATATTGAAAACGAATCCAAAGCTGAAAACATAAGAAATTGAAAATATATAAGAATTCTAACAAAGTAGCTTTAATAACTAAGCCAGAATATGTAATTTATGCTTAAAAATCAAACCAAGGTTCTAGGAAACTAACAAGCATAAATCGATTTTTTGAAAATTTTTTAAAACTTAAGCTCACAATTAACGATACCATCTATGTAAAATAATGAAAAATCACTACCAGCGTACAAGAATAAATAGTAGACTTCCACTTTGAAAAGTGCTTCTGAATTGAGAAGGCTAGTGAACATATTTTTCTGCTGGCACAGAGATACGTTTTATTAACATGTTTTAAATACTGATATGCTTTAAATAAATTACCGAAATGAAGTTTATAAAGTTCAGTCTATTTTTAATAATTATCGGATCGTGCAGTTTCGAGGGTCTACCTAAAACTGATTACCTAAAAGGATTATCAAATTATCTGCAAAATGAGTCGAAATTGTATCAGGTAAGTTTGAATTTATAAGTAATTAGAGGAAACCGGGGCGCAACGAATCATTTCAATTTATTAAAAACACAGGTCAACAAAAAAAGACTTACTTTTTTTTATGAGATATCGGAATGGTTTCTGATGTATTTTTGGACGCTGAACACGATCCCGACTTCCAAAATTGCCCATCACGTCAAGATTTTGAGAAAAGTGGGGGTAAAGACCCCAAAAACGCTTTTTTGAGGATTTTCAACATTTTTTTTTCTCTTTAACCTGACGTGCTAGAGACTTCCACAAGGTCTTATATTAAAGCTTGTAATGTGCACTACAAGACCCATATCCATAAAACAAAAAAAAATTAAAAGTTTTTTTTAAAAATGGGGTTGAAGACACCAAAAATGTGTGTTTTTGGATTGCTTTAATAGACTTCTTGCAATTGCTTGGATTCGCTTGAAAATGGTTACTCGGGGTTTTTGGGGTCGCTGATTACGAATCCGATATTAGTTTTCAAAAATTTAAAATGGCGGAACCAAGATGGCAGATGTAAAAATTAAGAATTGCTTGGATTCGCTTGAAACTCCAGGGTTTTTGGGGTCGCTGATTACGAATTCGCCATTTTGAATTTTCGAAAACTAATATCGGATTCGTAATCAGTGACCCCAAAAACCCTAAGGAACCGTTTTCAATCGAATCCAAACAATTGCAAGAAGTCTATTAAAGCAATCCAAAAACACATATTTTTAGTGTCTTCAACCCCATTTTATGAAAAAAAATTTTATTTTTTTTTATTTTATGGATATGGGTCTTGTAGTACACATTACAAGCTTTAATTTAAGACCTTGTGGAAGTCTCTAGCACGTCAGGTTAAAGAGAAAAAAAATGTTGAAAATCCTCAAAAAAGCGTTTTTGGGGTCTTTACCCCAAAAATTTTTTTTAAAATTAAATCTGGTATCAATTCCGTAATTTGATTTCATTTTGATTTCGAATTTGAATTGACTTTGACGTCAAATTGGAATTATCTTTAGCGCCAGATTCATTTAGTTATCCAATTGATTTTGACACCAATTAATTTAATTTTCGCGTCAAAGTCGATTCAAAATCAAAGTGAAATCAAATCACGTAATCGACCCTCTAAAATATTAAAGTAAATTACAATCAAGATCAATGTTTACTTAATGTGGAAATAACATAGTTATACATTAATAAGCGGTAAATGATCGACTGCGCCCCGGTCCCCCCTTCTGTCTAAGATTATTATAAGCGGGGTTATTGTATATATTTATGATAATTGTCATTACTCAGATTTAAAAGATTGATAATTTCTTAACATTCATAATTTTGACATATCTAGTTATTTCAGTTATTAACTATTATTATTTTGTCAGGTAATGTTTGTCATTGGCGATCACACGATTAATTCAAGTTCAAGAGTAGATCCTCTCTTTCAAGAAGTTGGCAAAAATTTTCCAACCTTGACAATGAGTTTGTCTTCATTTCGGCATGAAGTTATCAAGACCAACTACTCTTCTTCTTTGCAAAATCCCCGGAAAACGACATTATTTGTTCTGTTTCTCAGCGGCAACACGAATGAAACTGAGATTCAAGAGGTAACTGTAGGTACACAACTCAAACGCCTGGCAAGGGGATATCCACATCCGAAGTGTCTGATCCACCTATTTCTACCCAGGAAGTCTTTATTAATAAAAAGATTGCTTAAAACTTTTTGGCAGAATGAATTTCTTGACATTTCTATAATGACGCAACCAAACGACAACCAAAGATTTTTGACAGGCGACAAATTGAATGAATCGATTTTGCATCAGATGAATCGTTTTTCAAGGACCTATTCCGCTCGAAGAATAACAGATGACATTGAATGGTTCCCAAACAAACTGAGAAACCTGCATGGGCATACGTTAAAATTTTTACACTTGCTTTATAACGGATTTGATTCTCAAGGTCGTTTACAGAATTCTAGAAAGTTTGCCAATCTCTTTTATAAAGGATTGAATAGTAGGGGAAGAATATTCTGGACCAATGCAACAGTGGCAGAACTAGAATCTCAATCATTTCTAGATAAAAACCGTATTGAAATGATGTTAGAAAGGACCAATATCTTCATGGTAAACGCTACTGCTACTGAGTATGTCAGAATGCATGTTCCAGCATTAGGATCTGTAAAGGCTGTGATTCCCAGAAATTCGAAATTAAAGAAGACCATTGAAATGTCGGACGAATTCATTACCATGGTGTGTGTAACCATCGGTGCGATTGTTTTGCTTCGGATCACAGCCTTCGTGTTAAAATTGAGCAGGAGAACATGGCAAACATTTAACATCAGTCGAATTGTAATGGGAATGTCAACTGACAACGAGCCTGGAGCATTATCAGAAAGGATTATTTTTGGTGTGCTGATCCTGAGTTGCATTGCTTACTCTAGCTACTTCTACACCGTAATTCTGGACATCAGTTGGCGATCACAAGCGGAAATTACAACACTCAAAGAATTGCTTGATTCCAGCCTGACACCTATGACAGGCCAAGCAATAAAAAATAACTTGTTGATTAGTCCTATCTCGGTAATTCAGAAATTAGGCACAAAATCAGTTATGTATCCTGATTACTGGAGTCGATTTGACTGCTTGACTTACTTGTCTAGGTATGAGAACATTACCTATATAATGTCCGACTCTGAAGAATGGGTAGCGAATTTCGAATGGGAAACTCGAAACAAGAACACAAAAATACTCGAGGAATCTTTGACGTATTACTACACAACATGGCTGACTAGATATAATTCGCCATACATTGGACGCTTCAACAAAATAATTTTACGAGCCTCACAATCTGGTATACTGTCAAAATTGTTTGACTCTGTTAGTGGAAAGCCACTTAATGTTCCACCTGCGCCGGAAGAAATCTCAAAGGAAAAATTGCTTCCACTGGTTTGTTACATTTTATCTATTGGATACACTCTTGCATTGATCGTATTTATTGGTGAAATCCTAAGCATCACCAGACGGTAAAAAGGTTACTTGTTCCTATAAAATTGAATCTATTTTTTCTAAATAGTTGAATTTTATAGCCAGAAATAAGTTACGCTTGAGGATTTATGGAAAGTGATCAGTGGATATACACTGAGAAGAAAAATGATATAAATTAAATGTTTATTTGTCAAATGTGAGCAGTAGTAACCAAGAGTAAACTACAACAGAAAACAACATTATTAAACATAATCAAGAATCTCTGTTTCGTTTCAAGGTTATCAAAGATTTGTATACACAAATTTTCAACCGAAAAATCACATCTACATTGTCACCCCTTTAAGAATCGTAAATTTTAGATAAAATCAATTAAATTTTAAGTGATTTATTTTTCGCACCCCCTCCGGCTAAACCTCTGATTAAGAAATACAAATTAAATAAATAAATGCGAGGAAAATTGTAAAAAATTAGATAAAATTCCAAGTTAATAAAATACATTGTAATGCAAAGTAGTCGTTTGTTTTTGAAGGCATTTAGCGAAGGAAGAACCAGAAGCGCTCCTCGGTCGATTGTAAATTTAATGAACAAACATGAGTGAATTTTTTTCAGGATTTGAAACTAAAAGGACGACCTCGGCGCCCCTCGCCTCGTGCTCCTTGAGGACGCAAGTGTTAAGGGGCGCTAAGGAAGGCGTGTCGTTTGTGTGTCTATAAAAAAAGTATTTGAATGCACCAGTCGTTCTAAGTGGCAATGCCATTCACAATGGTCCATCGCTAATTTCCCGTCATAAAGCGAGCTGAATTCAAATAAATAATGAACTGACAGTGAAACAGTGTTGATGCCCACTGGACCCAAGGTGTAAAGTGGGGCTCCTCACTGAATACCATGCAGTTACGTCAATGCAAATTTGTCTCCCCCCACAAATCTCTTACTCACTCCTTCTCTTATTCTCCTCAATATATGTATAAACGATAATTCATTTTACGCCCGTTAATTCCTTTTCGAGACCTCCCGATAACTTTTCAAGTGATTTTTCTGAATATCTCTCGGTATTCCGCTATATTTACATTCAAAAATTTGCAATATATTTATGGAAACTCGTTTTTCACCCAGAAGAAAGGTAATCTTCATTCTGGAGATTTCGTTTTTTTTTTGGTGAAATTTTTCCTCTTGCATATTGAAAACATCATTTTTTTATCCCTAGAGTTTTCTTCTTCTACTTTTTTTATAATTAATTTATCATTTTCAATTAATATCCATTTAATTCCTTAATAACACAAGTTCATGAAATAAAAATAATTAGTTTGAGTACCTATAACGAACAACAAATTAATCTATATAATGAATAAGAAAATAATTGATTGCGTTTCATTGCGGATATTAAATTTTTTTGTTTTATAATAATTCACATGAATTTTTTTTGTTTTTCGCCCCCGCAACAATATCTTACGCGGTGGAAATATCAGAGAATTATTCGAGATAAGTAATAAGACTCGCGTGGAATTTATTCACGCTGGAATGGGAGAATTTTTTTTTAAGCAATTCGCCGCGGTGATACCTCGCGAATGTCACGTACTCTGTCGTCGGTCGATCTCGTTGTCAGATACCATTTCTCTTTTAGGCGAGGTCTCGATAGAAAGCCATGTTTCGGAGCAAAGGAAATAGTCGGTTTCCTGAGTAATGCGATGCCATGATAACACTCGACGTTGATCAATAGAGCAATTGTGAATCAATTACTCCGTTTAAGATATGAAATTTGTATACAACTTGTCCTCACATTGCATTTGAGATTGCGGTATCTTTTGTCCTTTATGGTGCGTGTCAATATTTAACAATTTTATTCTTTTAAAATTCTCTTCCTTGTATTTTATTTCATTTTTGAAGAGAAATTTATTTCTTACATTTTTTTTACTTACTTACTTACTTAGATTTAATAAATAAGTTAATAATAATGTACTTCTTTATTTACTTTTTAACTGACGTTTTATGTGTGAACTACTTTTAAGAAAAGAGAAAAAGTTGGATTGTTAATATCAAACTAATCAAAAATTCTGTTCCTATACTCAGAAAAAAGTTTTTTTGTACCAAAAATAATTCTACTGACATAAAAGTATATTTGTTTTAAAGTCAATAAAATTATTTGTTTCAATCGGCACAAATAAAATTTTATTCCTTACAAATAAAATTTTTATTGCAAGTAAATAAAATTTATTTTTTAAAAATTGAAAGTTTTAAACTACGGGTCAATTAAATTCTTTTCTGGGTACAGCTTTATTTTTGACAATTCTTTTATCTGATTGTAAATTAATAATAACACAATATCGAATAATTTTATTAGATTATGTATTAACTTTAGAATAATGATTAATTATTGGTGTAATAGGACGAAATTTTGTGTGTGTGTGTTACGAAATTTTTTAAAATTAGTTTTTAAATAATAAATAAAGGAAATAAAAAATACAAATAAATAAAATTCCGTTTTTCTTAGAAAATAAATTTTTAAAAAACCGTATTTTCCAGTAACATCAATTCGTTTCTCTTCAATAATTTATAAGTAACTATTTTTTATATTTAAGAATATTAAAAATAATATTACTAATATTATTAATATAGATCGAATTTCAAAATGTTTCAAAATTAAAGTTTTAGAAAAGTTGAATTGTAAAAAATTTTAATTAAAAATTTTGAATAAGTTAGTTTTTTGAAACATTTTTATTAAAATTTTTTTAAATTAGTTAAATTTTTTAATTTATTTTTAATTTGAGAAACTTTCAAATTTTCAACATTTTAAATAATTACAGATTGTGTTTGAATGAAAATTATAATTTTCTGTCATTAAGAAATATTTTTAATTTTAGATAATTCAATTGCAACTATAAATTGTTTAAAATATTAAAAATAAATTCCTTTACCCTACTAACAAAATTAATTTAAAGACTTTTTTTTCTTCAATTTAAAATTCGAAATAAGCTTCATAAAGTTTTTCGTTCAAATGAACGAAATACTTTTTTTTATTTTAATATTTAAAAAAATTTTAATACTAAACTAAAATGAAAAAAAATGAAATTGTTGACACAATAAAAAATATTGTAACTAAACATTCATTAGTTAAAAATCAATTTTTTAATTATAAAATAACAATATTTTGTAATAAAATTGAAAATAAATTAAATAATAAAAATATCGTCGTTCATTTGAACATTTGAAACTTTATATTTTTGTTAAAATTTCTAGAAAATAATTAAAGTAAAAACTTGAAAATAATTTTTAATTAATTAAAGTAGCAATTCTTATAAATTATTCAATTTTAAAGGATTTGAAATTAGAAATTTTTTGTCTGGAAAATTAATAATTAAATATTTATTTTAAAACATCTGTTGAAGTTCCAAATATATTTACAATTAAAGATGTGTCCAAGAAAATGTATTACAAACATTTCTTGGAGTTACAATTATTTTTAGAGGAAACTAAAATATTTTTCAGTGTCAGGGGAAAAGTGAAAGTTTTTAAAAAATAAAAATAAGTTAATAAGTAAGAAATATTTTTAATTAATAACTTAATTTATAAATATAAATATAAAAATCAGGAAACAATAAAAAAAATTAAATTTTGTTTGGAAATTTTTGTCTTTTTTCTTCCACCCTTTGTCCTGTTTTTGCCTCGTCCCTATTCCTATTGTCATTATATTTTCATTGTCTCTGAATTTTCTTACTTTGTTTCCACTTTTTAAATTTTATTATCTTATTTTCAAGAAAGGCTTAAATTTTTGTTTATGTCTCGCAAAGCTGAATTCCAATGAGAAAATAAAGTAAAAATTTTTTAAATCTAAATATTTATACACTTGATCGTCCTTAATTCAACATTATCAATTTTATTATAAATAATTCCATGTTTTTCTGTTTAGAAATTAAAATTATAGTGCATTTTTTACTATATTCAGAGGCAATAAATTAGGAACAGTCCATTCAAGTATATACGAGATAAGTCTGATTGAATTTCATTACGATCAGATTCAATATTTCCAACTATTTTGTAAATATTTAGAGGTCGTTTCTTTAAAATTATTCCTCCAAACTTGATAAGAAATTGAATAAATTCCCAATTAATTTTCAATGACAAAATTATAGGTATTAATTATTAATTTTTAGAATTATTTAGAAATGATAAATTTGAAAATTCTTAAAATAATTGTCGATCGCATAAACGTTATACCAAACGATCCTCTTGATCTTGAGAGAATCATAAAGAAACATCTTCTCGTTCTTTTTCTATTTTATTATTTTTTTTTTTAATGCCAAAAGTCCATAAACTCTTGGCTATCGAGGAAATGTACAATCGCTTATCTTTTCCTGTGTGGAGAAACGTTGCTTTTTTTTTATTTTCATCAAGACCTTTCGATTTTATTTCTCGTGAGTTTGGATGGTGAAGGGGAATCCCGGTGAACCCCACCTGACTTGAGAGAAACAGAGAGAGAGAGAGAGAGAGAGAGAGAAAGAGAGGCCACTCACCATATGAACGCGACCAAAGTGCTCGACCACTTCCAGATATGATCGTCGTAAAGTAAATTACCGGCAAGGTTTGCGTGTGGGAGTAAATTACGAGAATAAATAAGGCGTAAACGACCGCAGGGAGAACTTTGAACCTCTTTAGGTCTAGGATCCGAGTGTGGGCGCCTCTTGAGTTTAGACCCTCGCGAGACCAAACTAATACGCGACGGGAAAAGTTCCTCTATACGTGATTGTGTGTGCACGTGGCTATATATATATATGTATATACACTATTGGGGGGTGAGAGACAATCACGCATCATATACTCACGTGCGAGAGAAGCGACGCGGTCACCTAAACCCATAATCGACGACCCACGACTAATCCACACCCAATACAACGACTCTCTCCACGGGGAAAATCTGTCCAGGCGGAAAAAATAGAGGATCTTTTTTTTTTATAATATATAACAGTAGGGTTTCCTCCGGTCTGGGAATTCAGGGAAAAATCAGGGATTTTTATTAAAAGTACTGTTAAAAATTTAATTTTTAGAATTTACAAAGAAAATTCTGAATTTTGGTCCCAGCTGAAAAAGTTCTATAGAATTTCACTAAAATCATTCTATATAAATTCTAATGAATATTTTATAGAATTTCACTAGAATAATTCTATGGAATTTCTACATGAATTCTACTAAAATTTAGTGATTTTTAATTGGACAGAATTTAAATTCGTGAAATAATATTTTTCAACTATTGTGTATTTAAATTCATTTAAATATTTTAAAATTCTACTGTATTTTAATTCATTTAACTTAGTAACAGGGCTCGAATCAGTGAAAGTATTTAAGGGGATTTTAAAGTCGATGCGATTTTCCCATTGAAGCTCAATGCAAAAATCCAATCGACTTTGACACCGCAATAATAATACGAATTTTACGAACCAAAAATGAAAAATTACTGAAAAAAATATAACCAGTCCGAGTCAAATAAGAGAACATTTTACTTAAAAGTATAACTTAAATTCTTTCATAACTATAAAACATGAAGAAATAGATGTGGCTATACTATATTTCTACTATATATTCTACTATATTCTACTATATTTCTTCATGTTATAATAATTAAAGATGATCGAGTGATAAAATTATTATTTTATATTATAAGAATATTATTACTCTAACTCCTTGAAAATTATTTTTATCATTTCAATTCAATTATTATTTCCAAGAATTTTTAACTAAAATTCTTCTAAATAAATTATTTTTAATAATTTTCGAAATACAATTTTAAATAAATTCCTTGAAAAATGTAATTATTTACAAACATTTTTTGCAAGAATTCAATTTAATTTCACAAATATAATGAAATTCTTCCCTGAAATTCAAATATTTTCAAAATCTACCATTTTAATAAAATTTCTCAAAAGAATTCAATTATTTAAAAAAAAAATTTAATAAAATTCGTTGCAAGAATTCAATTATTTTCATAATTAATAAAATTATTTTTTACAGGATTTCAATTATGTAAAAGAATAAAATTGTAATAAAATTCGTTGAAAGAATTCAACTATTTTCCTAAATAATAATAATATTCTTTACAGGATTTCAATTAATTAAAAAAATTTAATAAATATTAGTTGCAAGACTTCAATTATTTTTAATATAATTTTAAGTAAATTCTTGGAAAAATGTAATTAATTTCAAAACTTTTATTAAAATTCTTCAAAAGATGTAAATGAACAATTATCAATTATTTTTATATTTTTAATAATTTTTGCAAAAGTTCTTTGAGAATTATCAAATTCATTTGTTTACAATTCAATTTTACTTTCAATTATTCGAAAATTCTTCAATTAAATATAATAGAAAAAAATTGTACTTACTTCAAGATTATTTTCATCCTTTCAATTCACTTATTATTTTAAAGAATTTTTCACTAAAATTTTTCTTTAAATCAATTAATTTTCAAAAAAGTTCTTTAACAATTTTCAAATCCATTTGTTTACAATATTCAATTTTACGAAATTTCAATTATTCGTAAATTCTTCAATTAAATAAATATATTAGAAAATAAAAACTTTAAATAATATAAGAAAAAATTCAATTACACTTTTTCAAAAGAATTAATTTCAAAATTCAATTATTTCGAAAAATTCACGTAATATTGATTTTAATATTCAATTATTATCTAAAATTTCAACTGAAATTCATTTTTAAATCAATTTTGATTACAAAATTCTACGAGAATTCAATTATTCAAATACAAAAATAAATAATTTATTGTGTATTTGAATGTTTCTTAAAATTCAATTCTCATAAAGAATTTTATCAACAAATTTTTAAATAATTGAATTCGTTCGACGAATTTTAGTAAAATTTTTAAGAATTTTCCAAGAAAATTTTCCGAAATATTCAATTAAAATTGTATTAAAAATAATTGAAATTCTGCGATTATTTATGAAAGTAATTAAATTCCTAAACAGAATTTTATTATTTAGAAAAATAATTGAATTATATTGCGAAGAAATTTATAAAAAAATTTGTAAATAATTAAATTTCTGTGAAATTTTTATTATTTTATAAAAATAATAAATATTGAAATTCATTAGATTGAGGAAAATTTTTGAAAATAATTGAAATTTTGCCAAGAATTTTATTAAAATTTTTAAAAATAATTGACTTTCGGAGAAGGATTTTATTATTTATAAGAATAATTAAAATTTTGACAAAAATTTTTAAAAAATTTTGAACAGAATTGAATTTTTGCTAAAAATTTTATTACTTTTGAAAAAAAAATTGAATTTCTGCACTTCTCTAAAATTTTCTAAATTATATCGTACAATTTACGAACATTTCGTCACTTTTTAATCAAATTACGGACTTTATGAAATTACCACCGCTTCTAATACAAAACCTTCAATTTTTTCTATTTCTGACAATAATTTTTAAAATTAATGGACTTATAGAAGAATTTTAGTTAAAAACACTAAAAAAATGGAATTTTGGTGAAGTTATAATAAGATTTTCAAAATTTTGAAAATTCAAAATGGCGGATCCAATATGGCAGACATTTTTTTCAAAATTACTCAAATTTACATAAAACTTGTTACTATTGATGTTTTCGAATAATTTTACATTTAAAGTAATTGGTAAATAAATGCAATAGAATATTTTTTTGAGTATCTAATTTAGGGTCAGGGAAAAAGTCAAAATTTAATCTGCGATAATCACAGAAAAGTCAGAAAAGAACAAAATTAAATTTTTGTCGCAACCCTGCGTTTAAGTTGTCGCGTAATTGTACGTTTAACGTCAGAATTTATAGAAGCAATTAAAATTGGAACATGATATTTAATTTGACATCATTTGAAGGGTAAAAATTTAATTCTTTATAATTATTTAATAAAAAATAGCGCTGCTGTAGGGGTTGTCCATCAACATCTCTGCAATGCGTGTGATCCGTGACCTGTAATTTTTGAAATATCTTGAGTATAGGATAATTTTTTTATTATATAGCTGAAGCAGTAGAATTTTAAAAATAAATAAATTATATATTAGAAAAATTATTTTAATTTAACGATAAAAGTTACTTGTTTAATCGAATAAAATAGAAGGCACGTGTTCTTGATTAGGACACTAATAAAGAAAATGCTTGATTCATTGTTCTGGTTGATCGGAGCGATATTATAAGTTGTAAGAGTCACCTCACGGTGGTTATGGGAGAAATACGAGCTCTCGAAGGAGTGTAGAGAGAATCATTGTCTTGAAAGCGTTCGAGGGGCAATCAGCAATAACTGCAGTGATTCCTTTGAGAACCGTGACGCCACATTGTTACGTGATCGTCGTTTGTCTCTGAAGTGTGTATGACTATCGAACTGTCTGTACCAAAGGGACAGGCCAACCACCCACATATATACAATATATCCGTAACAAAAAAGTCATCTACTCTATAATTTTCATGAACCCAGTTAAGAAAGAAATGGAATAATTCTACAATAGAACTTTTATTTTCACAATTTTTACAATTTTTAAATTGTAAAACAATTTGTAATTTAAACAATTTTTAAATTGTAGTGAAAATGTCAATTTTCAAAAAGCTTATATTCATATTTGGTAATTGTCTTTTTATCTGAAGTTAAAATAGTTCAGCGCTTGTGAGAGAGACTGCTGCGCCATCTTCATACGTACAGCGCAGTGCTGCTAAATGATTAAAACGATAATTCTTCAAACTTTTCTTATTTATCTTCAGAAATCTTTAAACTAATAAAAAAAAATTTATCAGATTTTAGTTATAATTTTTTCTAAAATATGATAAATTAAATTTTTACAAACAATTTTAAAAAAATAAATTAATATTGTTGTGTTTGAATCTGTTCGCAGTTTGAAGTTAGTTTTTGTTTGCTTCTCAATATTTTTAATAAATTTTCTTTTTCAATCTTTTGAATTTTAAAAATTAATACACTGAAAATTACTAAATTCTTGCAAAGTTTTTATCAAAAAATTTGAAAATAATTAGTCATTGGACGAATTTTATCAAAATTGTTTTCAAATAATTGAATTCTTTCGAGAAAATTTAATTAAAATTGTATTGAAAATAATATTGAATTCTCGCAAAAAATATTATTATTTACAAAAAGAATCGAATTCTTCCAAAGAATGTTATTAAAATTATTGAAAATAATTTAATTCGTAAAAAGAATTTTATTAAATTTTTTTAAAATAATTGAATCTTTTCGTGAAATTTTATTAAAATTGTTTTGAAAATAATTGAATTTCTGTGATTAATTTTACTGTTTATAAAAATAATTGAATTCTTCCAAAGAATGTTTTATTAAAATTTTTGAAAATAACTTAATTCTTATCATTTAAAATTCATTTAAATAATTAAATTCTTGCGAAAAATTTTTTTAACATTTTTGAAAATAATAAACAAGAATAGTTAATTATGTAGTTAATAGGTGAATTTGAAAAATTTTTAATATGAAATTATTCAAAAATTAATGTATATATTTGAAAATATAAAATTTTTAATTTGCAAAATATTAAATGGAATAGTAACATTTACGATGGTAATTAATAATTATTACATTTATTATTATAATCATAAAAACATAAAGAAAAAAATTATAATTTATCTTTAAAAAATGATTTATTTATATTATTTAACTAAAGAAGACAGTTTTTTAAAATAAAAAAGTCCGTGAAGTCCGTAAGTTGATTGAAAAAGAACAAAAAGTTCGTAAATTTCACGATAAAATTTGTTGAATTTTAGAGAAATTACAAATGATTGTAGAAATTTAATTATTTTTAAAAGTAATAAAATTCTTCGCAGAAATCCAATTATGTTCAAATTTTTTTTTTTTTGGCAAAATTTCAATTATTTTTAAAAATAATAAAATTCTTCTTCGAAATTTAATTATGTTCAAAAATTTTAATAAAATTCTTGTCAAAATTTCAATTATTTTCCAAAATTTTCCTCAATTCAATGATTTTTAATATTTGCTATTTTAATCAAATTTTCCAAAAGAATTTAATTATTTAAAAAAATTTTCATAAAATTTAACGCAAACATTTAATTTTTTCCATAAAATAATAAAAGTTTCACAGGAATTCAATTATTTTCATAAATAATAAAATTTTTACAGGGATTCAATTATTTTCGTAAATAAAATTCTTTTTAGGAATTCAATTATTTTTTATAAGTAATGAAACTCAATGCTGAATTTTAATGGAATTCCTCGAAAAGTGTAATTATTTTTAGATCTTTTATTAAAATTCGTCGAAAGAATTCAATTATGTAAAAATTTGTTGATAAAATTCTTTAGAAAAATTCAATTATTCAATAAATTATTTTTTTTTAATTTTAATAATTGAATTAAAAATAAATTTCTGTTAAAATTTGAGATAAAAATTGAATATTAAAAGCATTATAGTGTGAATTTTTAGAAATAACTGAATTTTGAAATGGTTTCATATTAAAATTTAATTGAAAATTTTAATTTCTCATACTTTTAACTAACAATTCTATAGAAGAATTAATTTTTTTTTTAAGTTTGTTTCAAGTTTACTTAAAATTATTTTTTTGAAATTTTTATTTTCTAATATATATTTAATTGAAGAATTTCCGAATAATTAAAAGTAGAATTGAATTGTAAAATGTAAACAAATGAATTTGAAAATTCTCAAAGAACTTTTGCAAAAATTATTAAAAATATAAAAATAATTGATAATTGTTCATTTATATCTTTCGAAGAAATTTAATAAAAGTTTTGAAATTAATTACATTTTTCCAAGAATTTACTTAAAATTATATTAAAAATAATTGAAGTCTTGCAACGAATTTTTGTTACATTTTTTTTTTTAATTAATTGAAATCCTGTGAAGAATATTATTATTTAGGAAAATAAATTGAATTCTTACAAACGAATTTTATTACATTTCTTTTAAATAATTGAAATCCTGTAAAAAATATTTTTATTATTTATGAAAATAATTGAATTCTTGCAACGAATTTTATTACATTTTTTTATTAATAATTGAATTTTTTTGAGAAATTTTATTAAAATAGTAGATTTTGAAAATATTTTAATATTTCAGCGAAGAATTCCATTATATTTGTGAAATGCAATTGAGTTCTTGCAAAAAGTGTTTGAAAATAATTACATTTTTCAAGGAATTTATTTAAAATTGTATTAAAAATAATTGAAATCCTATGAGGAATTTTATTATTTATGAAAATAATTGAATTCTTACAACGAATTTTATTACATTTTTTTTAAATAATTGAATTGAGGTGAAAAATTGTATTACTTGTAAATATAATTGAATATTCTTGCGAAGGATTTTATTGAAATTTTTGTAAAATTGAATATTGTAAACAAATTTATTTGAAAATTGTCAAAGAACTTTTTCGAAAATTATGAAAAATAATTGATTTAGAAGAATTTTAGTTACAAATTCTTGGAAATAATAATTGAATTGAAATGATGAAAATAATTTTGAAGGAGTTAGAGTAATAATATTCTTATATAAAATAAAAATTTTATCACTCGGTCATCTTTAATTATTATAAAACATGAAGAAATCGATCACTCCGAGTCTTCGACTCGGAGTTATCGATATCTTCATGTTTTATAATTATTAAGTTATGGAAAATTTAATTTATAGTTTTAAGTAAAATGTTCTCTTATTTGACTCGGACTTGTTATATTTTTGTCAGTAATTGGTCCGTAATTTTTGGTCCGTAAAGTCCGTATTTTTAAATACTTTCACTGAATATCCCACGTGAACTACCCTGAATGATAAAATCTAAATTAACATCATAAAGTCACCACTCTCTAGTTAGATCTTTAAAAATGATTCCAAGAGCTAAAAAATTACACTTGCAGGGAATTTGTTTTATTATCCAGAAAAATTAGTCTCTAGTTCATTCCTTATTAGAACTATCGATAAAGATTTTTTATCCCTACAAATATTCCCAATAAAAAAGAAAATACACAGTTTATTGATAAAAAATATTCCCGATTTGCACTTCAGTTTCTTGTTTATTGCGTATAAATGTTTCTTGCTCATATATAATATATTCCTGAGGAATATAAAGTAACGGTTTCTTATATATATGTATAGTTAAGAAAGGGGTATTCAAAACCCTTTCAACACCTAATGTCAGCATGATATGTAACGACTCTCATATTCTAACTGTGGATGCGTGTATCGACAGTTACCAAAGTGAGAGTCGTGATTGTCGAGAGATGCAAAGTTATTCCCATAAAGGTATTAAAGAAAGAAAGAAAAAAAGAAGAAGAAGAGGAAGAAGAAAAAAAGTTTAAACGAAAAAAAGGAGTAGAGTATAGAAAGGAGTGATTTTCATCGAGAAAAGAGTTGTTGGAGCGTGCTCGGATTTATGTTGATGATTGCAACAGCTCTCGACGTGAATACCAAACGATTTGCGAAACGTAGAATCACGGCCTGTTCTAAATCCAAAATTGGGCACTTAGTAAAGGCGAGAGGTGTCGGCTAAAGCCAGTTCTCCTCTCTCATCCAAGTGTTTTCTTGTGATACGTGACCGACCCAACACCAAATGACATCATACAACATCTTTCACATTGATCTTTCTTCCAAAGAGGAACTCTATTTTCTACACATCTCAACCCATTATATAAATAGAATACCCATCATCATCAATTCAAAATTGCACTTTAGAATTCGTGAAAAAAGAAAAAGAAGAATTAAGTTGTTGACACCAAACAACATAAATTCCTTTTCGGTCAAAAATTATCAAGAATTCTCAAGAAAATGAAATAAAAAATAGAATTTTATTGACTGCTCCATAACGATGAGACTCGAAGAAGAAAAAGACGATATGAGGGGAAAAAAAAGCCTTGATCGAGATTTTGATTTTGTTCAAGGTTGATGCGAGAAGGTGCTCGATAGCGAAAGGTGTATTATCCGCGCATTGACCATTCGCATGTTAATATCCGGTTATGTGTAAAGTATGGAGGCGTACAGTCAGTTTGCATGGAAACTAAGGCATTACCCTGGACCACCGGAGTCGAGCCACTCGTTAAACGGCCCTCATTGCCGACACCTTGGGAATATCGTGATCCCTCCTCTTCCACCCTCTTCGTCTTCCACTCTTTTCTCTCGCGCGCGCGGTATATTCAACTCTCTTTTATTCGCGTTCAAAAAGCTTTCTCACACCGCGAGAGATTTCTCCTGGCGCGATTCCGTTTCCACGCGGTTATCCGGATTATTTCCAAAGTGTTCGCTGAAATATGTACTACCACGAATCGGCGCCTCTATATGTATGTATGTATATATTTATGTAGGATCTGAAATTCTATGACTGTTTATACTTTTATCTTTTTGTTACCGCGAATAATTTCAAATATGATTAACAGCGCCACGAAAGTGAGAAGAAGTAGTGAGTATAAAAGATGGCGTGGAATAAAGAACGTTGATAATTTAGTCTCTTTTCAATATGTCTTTTTATAATTTATTCAGTGATATTAAATAAATATTGTATGTTCATCTAATAATTAGTGTTGATTAAAATTCTTATCCCACATTTGGGGGCTCGTCCGGGATATCGAGTCTGAGTCAATACGATTATTTCGGTGAGCTTGGTGAAGTGACGCTTTCGACAAGGAGCGGTAATGTCGTGGCGTCTTTAGAACTTTCTGATAAACTATTTCCAGAAAAGTGTTTGTGATGTTTTAGTTGTTCGAATGATTAGTATTGGAGTTTCATCGATAAATTAGAAGGAAAGCTGAGTGCAAATCATTAGTCCTGTCGAGCTGAGTGTTCGATATTGTGAAGGTTAAGTGTTCTGCTTTATCGACGAAAGATTCTGATTATTCAGACTTTATATGCCATCTGGTGTGGAGAATTACACCTATGAGAAGAAGGAACTCTGCTTTATCCACTTATAGTGTGAAATGTTATGACTTCTGCTGTGAATTGTGTTTATAAACACAACACTTTTTTCTAGTGACTGTTTTAGCTGAGTGCTAATAAATTGAGTTGGTAAAGACAAATTTTAGCTGAGTGCTAATAAAACAAGTTGGTAAAGACAATTTTAGCTGAGTGTTAATAAAACTAATGAAAACTTTGAACTGAGTGTTAATATAAAAGTTGATTGATGACAGTTTTAGCTGAGTGCTAATAAAACAATCTGTTTAGTGCCAGTGTTGCGGATTGCTAACGAGAAAGGATTTAAATAATAAGTACGATGGAAGAATTGGAACAGTTGACTGTGGATGAACTGAAGGTCAGGTTACAGGAACTTCAACTTCCAATAACGGGCACTAGAGCGGTATTACGAGAACGATTACGCGGAGCTACTGAGCAATTAGAGGACGACAACAATACCGAGAAATTGACGAATAAAGATGTTAATGCCATGAAAAAGAGAGAATTGATAGGACGATTGAGCGAATTAAGCCTTTTAACTACAGGCAAAAAAGAGGAGTTACGAATTCGTTTAAAGTCAGCTTTAGAGATTAGGGAAGATGAATCGACTGAAGAAGAAGAAGAAAATGAGGATGATGAGGCACAAAGTGAAGGTGATTCTCAATCTTTTAAAAATGATAATGAAGTTGCAGCTGCTGGTATATCTATACCACGCACTATTTTGACGTTTAAGGATGTCGAAGATGCATTGGAAACTTTCAGCGGTGATGGCAGCAAAAATTTTCAGAGATGGTTGACAAATTTTGAAGAAACTGCAGTGTTATGTGGATGGACTGATGTTCAGAAAGTTATATACTCTAAACGACTTCTTCGAGGATCTGCAAAATTATTTGCAAACTTTGAGTGTGAAGCAAAATCTTGGATCAAATTGAGAAAATCATTATTGGAAGAATTTTCAACTACTTTAAATAGCAAGGAGGTTCATCGTCAGTTAAATTCAGTGAAAAAGAAGCAGAATGAATCATATCAGGAGTATATTTATCGTGTTCTCGAGATTGCTAGTCACGCAGACATTGAATTAGAAGCAAAGATTCAATATATCATCGATGGAGTGTCTGATAACGAAGGAAGTAAGTCAATTTTATATGGTGCAGAATCTATAAAAGAACTTAGAAAGAAATTTACTTTCTTTGAGGCACAGTTGAATCGCAGTAAGGCAAAACAAGCTGTACCCGAGAAAAATAAAAGTGTTTCGCGACCGACAGAAGATTCCTCTAAGAAAAGGTGTTATAATTGTGGCGATAAATATCACTTGGGAAAGGATTGTCCGAGTAAAGCTAAAGGTACTAAGTGCTTCGCCTGTGGAGAGTTTGGACATTTGTCTAGTAAATGTCCAAATAGTAAAAAGAGTGATGGTTTTAAAGAGACGAATAAAAAAACTAGATGTGATACTGTTTCTACTGGTGATCAAAAAGTGTATAAAGAAGTGTCAGTGAATCAACAAATAATTAAAGCAGTTATCGATTCTGGCAGTGACTTGCATTTGTGTCCTTCAAGTTTTTATGTTAAGTTAGGTGCTCCTTCACTCAACTTTGAATATATTTCATTTGGTGGAGTAGGCACTGAGGAGAATAAGACTCTTGGAAGTTTTGATCTCAATGTTGTCATTGATAACATGCCGATTACATTGCAAGTTCATGTCGTTCCAGATAATTTTATTAATAATGACTTGTTGATTGGTGGACAATTGTCAGATTTAGTGGAAGTTCGATTAAAAAGACGTACAGCTAAGTGTTTTAGAATTGAAGAAGATGTCTTAAGTGATGAAGATGGAGAATTTGAAAAAAGTAGTACAGAAGTGTCCAAAGCTGAAGTGATGAGAGTGAATGTTTTACATGACAGTCCCGAATTCAAACCATTGAGTCATCATATTAAAGACCCGATTCTAAAAAAAGGAATTGAAGAATTGATTGATTCTTACCAACCTAATAAGACTAAGGATTCCGGTGTAAAAATGAAGATTGTGCTTACGGATAATATCCCAGTGTATCAGAGTCCAAGAAGATTATCACAAACAGATAATGATAGAGTGAATAATGTGATTGTGGACTGGTTAAGAAGATTAATAATTAAATTCAGTGTTTCTGATTACGCTAGTCCCGTGGTGTTAGCTAAAAGAAAAAACGGAGATTTGCGGGTTTGTCCAGATTATCGACGCATTAACAAGAAGATTATCAGAGATCGTCATCCTTTACCTTTAATAGAAGATTTATTGGACAAACTACAGGATGCCAAAGTGTTTACTACGTTAGATCTTAAAGATGCATTTCTGCACGTATTTATAGAAGAGGAGTCCACTAAATACACTGCATTTGTAGTTCCTGATGGACATTATGAATTTCTGCGAGTTCCATTCGGATTATGTAATTCACCAGCAGTTTTTCAGCGTAGCATCAGGGCTATATTCAAAGATCTAATTGCAAACCGTACGTTGCTGACGTATTTAGATGATTTGATTATTCCAGCTAAAAGCGAAAAAGAAAATTTCGAGAAACTCGAACAAGTCTTAAAATTAGCAAGTGAGCATGGGCTCATTATAAACTGGGAAAAATGTAAGATACTGGTGACTAAAGTGGAATACCTTGGTTACATAGTGGAAAATGGAACCATTCGACCTTCAGAGGAGAAAACCCGTGCTGTGATGGATTTTCCAAAACCAGCAACAACAAAGGACATCCAGAGTTTTTTGGGTCTGACTGGCTATTTTAGGAAGTTTATTCCTCAATATGCCATTATCGCGAGACCATTGTCTAATTTACTTAGAGACAGTGTAAAGTTCGAATTTGGAAGCCAACAAGAAGAGGCTTTTGGGAAATTAAAAAATGCGTTGACACATGAACCTGTCCTAAAATTGTATAAAATTGGGGTAGAGACCGAACTTCACACAGACGCTTCGAAAATTGGATTAGGAGCAATTATTCTTCAAAAGAATTCCGAAGACAATTGCTTGCACCCTGTATACTATGCAAGTTGGAAGACATCCCCGGCTGAAGAAAAATACTCAAGCTACGAATTAGAAGTTTTGGCAATTATACGATCTTTAAAGAAGTTTAGGATATACTTATTGGGTATACCTATCAAGATTGTCACAGATTGTCGAGCTTTTGCGCAAACTTTGTCCAAAAAAGATACGTGTCTTAGAGTGGCGCGTTGGGCTTTACTAATCGAAGAATTTCAATATACTATAGAGCACCGTCCAGGCTTAGCAATGCGTCATGTGGATGCGCTAAGTAGAAATCCAACGGTTTATCTAATTCATGAACGAAATGATGGATTAATTGAGCAAATTCTGAAAGCTCAGGAAAAGGACGAACAACTTAAAAAAATCTTTAAAGCAGTAAGAGATGGAGAAAAACAAGATTTTACACTCAAGAGAGGAATTTTATACAAAGAGGATTTGGGAAATTCACTTTTGGTTGTTCCGAATTCTATGCAGCAGGAAGTCATCAAACAAGAGCATGAGAAAGGTCATTTTGCATGCAGAAAAATGGAATATGCTCTTAGACAAGAATTTTGGTTTTCCGGTATGAGAGCTAAAATCCAGAAAGTGATCAGTGAGTGTGTTAAGTGCATTCTGGCAGAGAGAAAGAAAGGGAAACCTGAAGGACTGCTTAATCCAATCGAGAAAGGAACCAAACCATTCGATACATTCCATGTTGATCATTTGGGACCTATTCCATCAACAAAGAAGAGTTACAAACACCTGTTTGTAGTAACTGATGCATTTACAAAATTTTCTTGGCTATATCCAGTGAGGTCAACAACTTCTGAGGAGGTGATAGATAGATTAAAAAAACAATCAGCTGTATTTGGAAACCCTCGGAGAATCGTGGCAGATCGAGGAACTGCTTTTACATCGAATGTGTTTAAGAACTATTGTGACGACGAAAAAATTCAGCTACATTTGATTACTACTGGAGTTCCACGAAGCAATGGTCAAGTAGAAAGGATTAATGAAATTATCATCCAAGTCCTTACAAAGTTGTCTATACCGCATCCGGAGAATTGGTACAGACACGTCAACACAGTTCAGCAACATTTGAATTCATCTTATAGCAGGAGCATTGGCATGACTCCTTTTGAGCTACTAGTAGGAACTAGTATGAAATTAAAAGAGGATTTACAACTCCGTTCCATCATTGAGGAAGAATTGATTGAAGCTTTTCAGAAAGACCGCTCTGAATTGAGGGATGCAGCGATAGAAAATATTACTAAAATACAAAATGAAAATAAGAAAACCAGCAATCAGAAAAATAAAAAAGCTACGAAATATAAGGAGGACGACTTTGTGGCTATTTTACGAACTCAACGAGGACCAGGTCTAAAATTTCATCCACAATTTTTTGGACCTTACAAAATCATCTCAGTTTTGAGGAACGATCGCTATTTGGTGGAAAAAGTTGGAGAACATGATGGACCTTTTCGAACAAGTACTTCTGCGGATCATATGAAATTATGGCCAACAAGACTAAATCCAGACTTTAATACCGATGTTGAGGATAATTTGGATGAAGATCTTGATGATTAGTACAACTACTGGTAATGAGGCATTACCATTTCCAGGATGGCCGAGTGTAGGATCTGAAATTCTATGACTGTTTATACTTTTATCTTTTTGTTACCGCGAATAATTTCAAATATGATTAACAGCGCCACGAAAGTGAGAAGAAGTAGTGAGTATAAAAGATGGCGTGGAATAAAGAACGTTGATAATTTAGTCTCTTTTCAATATGTCTTTTTATAATTTATTCAGTGATATTAAATAAATATTGTATGTTCATCTAATAATTAGTGTTGATTAAAATTCTTATCCCACATTTATATGTCCCCGGTCGATCGTATCAGCGCCTTGGGTGGTGCTGTATTCTCCAGCTTCATATGTCCCATTGGAGATCAGCTTATATACCGCATATATTTCTCGTGTCTAATAGTTTGATCCCATATGGAAATTTCTCATAGTGTAGTTTTTTGTATCCTCCCTCTGCCACCTTATCCCAATAGACATTCAATTGTGCAATATTGGAAATCATTTTCATAAATAAACGATGCTATTTTGTAAATTTTTATATATTCTCACATGGTGAGAAACTGTTTGGGAAAAAGTGTATGGTAACTATTTTAGGGTATCATCTGTATACTATATATTTTGGTATCTTTAGGGAAATATAGTAACAGTATAGTATAAATCACATACACTCTCTTTTTGAGCCTATTTTCAACCTCTATCAAATTTTTATTAAAAATTTGGAACCCTCTTTTAAACCTCTGTTCACTTTATTAAGATCTCTTCTCATTCTTCTAAACCCTCATCTATAACTTCTGTCCATTTTTATCAATTCTTTTCATTCTTCTAAACCCTCTTAAGAAAATTTTTCTACTTTATGTATAAAAAGTTTATTAACAGCATGTGACTGTACTGTTAGAGCTCCAATCCTAATTTTTCAACCACATTTCTCTTAATATATTGAATAAAATAAACTGCATTTTTCTAAGAATATCTAAACTATAATAAGAAAGGGCAGTAATGTTCAAAAGTTTAAAAAAAAATTTGAAAATGTTTAAATTAATTATTATAATTATAAAAACATTTTAAAATCTATACCTATATAAAAAGAGAGGGTTTGAGTGACCGCATCAGCTAGTAATTTTAAAGTTTTTTTAAAATAATTAATTTTAAAAGTATTAAAACTTTTCACCTCATTGCCTTTCCTCATCATATTTTAGAGTTATTCACAGAAAAATTAGCTTCATTTATTTTATATTTTAAAAGAAAAATGATTGGAAAATTAACATTGGAAATCTAATAGTCACATGCTGTCAAGTATAGGTATTGAAAATGCTATAATTTTTTAAAAACTGTAAAAAAGAATTAAATTATATTAAAAGACATTAATACTCTGATTTTATTATTAAAAATATTGGATTTATAGAAGAAGTTTAGTTGAAAACACTAGAAACAATTGAATTTTAATAAAGAAGTTACAAATAATTGCAGAAATTGAATTATGTTCAAAAATTTTTTTAAATTCTCTTCCAAATTTCAATTATCTTTGTAAATAATAAAATTCTTAGCAAAATTTTAATTATTTTCAAAAATTTTCCAAAAGAATTCAATTATTTAAAAAAAATGTTAATAGAATTCAACGCAAACATTTAATTATTTTCATAAATTTTAAGAAACATTCAATTATTCAATAAATTAGTTATTTTTGTATTTAAATAATTGAATTCTCGTAGAACTGATACAAATATATTTGTAGAAATTCAATTATGTTAAAAAATTTTAATAAAATTCTTGTCAAAATTTCAATTATTTTCAAAAATTTTCCTGAATTCAGTAATTTTTAATATAACTATTTTAATAAAGTTTTCCAAATGAATTCAATTATTTAAAAAAAAATTCTGCGCAAACACTTAATTATTTTCATAAATAATAAAACTCATCGCTAAATTTCAATTATTTAAACAATTGTTTAAAAAATAAATTTTTTTCAAATTCTAGATAATAATAACTGAATATTAATAGCATTATAGCGTAAATTTTTAGAAATAATTTAATTTTGAAAAGGTTTCAAATTAAAATCTTTGAAAATATAAATTTTTCATACTTTTCTAACTAACAATTCTGTAAAAATAATTTTTTTGAAAAAGTTTAATTGAATTTTTTCTTGAAATTATTTCAAGTTTCTATTTTCTTTGAACAAATGGATTTGAAAATTCTCAAAAAACTTTTTAAAAATTTTAAAAATAATTCGCAAATAAATGTATTAGAACCTTTCTTTTTTGAATCTCTAATAATTTTTAGAGTGAATTAGAATATTCTTTAGAAACGAGAAAAAAGTCAAAATTATTATTTACAATTTTTAAATCTTTTCGATGAAAATAAGAGTATCAAGAAAATTAATAGAGTTATTCTCAATTTATTTTTCAAATAATTGAATTCTTTCGAGAAAATTTAATTAAAATTGTATTAAAAATAATATTGAATTCTCGTAAAAAATATTATTATTTTTAAAAATAATCGAATTTTTCCAAAGATTTTTATTAAAATTTTTGAAAACTACTTAATTAAAATATTTTACTTAAAAGTATAAATTAAATTTTTTCATAACTATAAAACATAAAGAAATCGATAACTCCCAGTCGAAGACTCGGAGTGATTGATATCTTCATGTTTTATAATAATTAAAGATGTCAAATTGATAAAATCATTATTTTATATTATAAGAATATTGTACTTCTTTAAAATTATTTTCATCATTTCAATTCAATTATTATTTTTTAAGAATTTTTCACTAAATTTTTACTTTAAATCAATTAATTTTTGAAAAAGTTCATCAACAATTTTCAAAATCCATTTTTTTATAATATTCAATTTAACAAATTTCAATTATTCGTAAATTTTTCAATTAAATATATATTACAAAATAAAAACTTCAAATAATATGAAAAAAATTCATTTGAACTTTTTCAAAAACACTAATTTAAAAATTCAATTATTTCTAAAAATTCACGTTATATTGCTTTTAATATTCAATTATTATCTAAAATTTTAACTGACATTAATTTTTAAATCAATTTCTATTAGAAAATTCTACGAGAATTAAATTATTTAAAATTCAATTCTCATAAAGAATTTTATCATCATATTTTTAAATAATTGAATTCGTTTGACGAATTTTAATAAAATTTTTAATAATAATTACATTTATCGAGGAATTCGATTAAAATTTTATTTAAAATAATTGAAATTCTGTGATGAGTTTTACTATTTATGAAAATAATTGAATCCCTGAAAAGAATTTTATTATTTAGAAAAATAATTGAATCCATGTAAAAATTTTATTATTTAGAAATATAATTGAATTATATTGCGAATAAATTTGTAAATAATTGAATTTCTGTGAAATTTTTATTATTTTATGAAAATAATTAAATGTTTGCGTAGAATTTTATTAAATTTTTTTTTAAAATAATTGAATCCTTTGGAAAAGAAAGAAATTATGATTTATCTTCAAAAAATGTTTTATTTATATTATTTATATTATTTAAATGTTTATAAATATTTTCATTATTACTTGATATATACACAGCCTTCGTAAAATTTTCAAAAAATCATCAAGTTTTTACAATATTTCTTCAAATTCTCCAAATATCGCAGATTGCTTTAATTTTCTTCAGATTTAAAGAAAAATCTTCCAATCTGGCAGCACTGATATTTGTAAAATATAAAAATTGACGAAAGTCGTCTGCAACAATAGAAAATAAATGAGTTGAACGTCTGGGAATTGGTGGGCAGGTAAACTGGTATCCATGACTAGTACACACGTCTTGGTGATGTGTACTATGTTCTAACGGTGAAAAGCTATGCGTGGATTTCACGCTGCCGGCGCAGAAATCTTAATTCTCAGAATCTCAGAAGAACCTGTGTGTGCCACCTTGCGCACTTAAAACACACTCTCACAGACACACTCTTTAAATGCTCATATACCCACCTATACAGAGATTCACAATTTTCTGTTAGCTAATACAGACAAATCATAATCCCCAGATGGAGAAATGAGCATCGATTAATTCCCAGATGATCCCTGTCAAAATACAGGCAAACTCTCTGCCTCGCTCTCTGCGAGAGGGCGCGAGCCCCTAACGGCTAATCTTGACTAATAACTGTCACATAGTTGGTTACACGAATACCATATAACTCGTATATCTATTTGTGCATTACATAGAGCTGAGTTCAGTCTATCTTCATAGATTATCGTGCTGAAGCCGCGAGAATAAGTAGAAAGGATGAGAAGAAAATGGGGACGAAGAAAACGAGAGGGAAGAGAGAGAGAGACTGTTCTTTCGATGTCATAATAGTAACATTAATAACGTCATAAGAACGAGTAGACGATCCATTCCTATGCGTTTAATTTGATTTATTTCATTTATCTCTGCGCACCGTATTTATTGCAAACGTCGCTTCGCTGCTCACCTGGTTGGCAAAACTATCTGGTTAGGCGCATGTTTCTTTGATGCGATAAAAAAAAAAGTTGGTTTGGTGATGAGTTATCGTCCTGCAGATGGAGGCGTACAAGTGAAAGTTAAAACGCAATGGACACAAACAAAAAGACAAAAGTCTTTTGGTTCCTATCCAATGCGTTTTGCACTTACGGTCAATGTTCTCTTGTTCTTTTTTATTTCACCTTTCGTCTGATATATGTTCTCATGTCGATCACACAAACATTATTATATCAAAATCCCAAAAATGAAATTTGTCTCTACCATTCAGGGCTCGAACTAGTTCCGTAAATACCGTAAAAGTCCGTAACTTTGCTTGAAGTCCGTAAAAGTCATCTTTTTTTAAAAACAGGTCATCCTTATTTTATGATTGAAAAAGAACGAAAAGTTAGTAAATTGTACCTTATAATTTGGAGAATTTTAGAGAAATTACAAATTAATGCAGAAATTCAATTATTTTCAAAGGTAATAAAATTCTTCGCAAAAATTCAATTATATGTACAAAATTTTTTAAAAAATTCTCGTCAAAATTTCAATTATCTTTAGAAATGATTAAATTCTTCTTCGAAATTCAATTATTTTCAAAAAATTTAGTAAATAAAATTGTTGGCAAAATTTCAATTCTTTAAAAAAATTTCCCTTTTTTCAATGATTTTCAATAGGGTCAATTGGGGTAAATGTAAACGGAATATCTATTTTTCACCAAAAACATTAGTTTTTTTTTGTTAAAAGGTAAAACGGACGGATTTTTTTGCATGAACTTGTTACTATAGTTCCCTAGAAAAATTTATGAGGTTCAGAAAAATATTGATGCACCTGAATCGCCTAAAACTGACTGTTTATATTTACCCCGAGATTTTGAAATTTTCCAAAAATTCGGTGTAAATGTAAACACCACTGTAGTTAAGCGAGGTTTAAGAAACAAGTTATTTCAAGTATACTACTGTTTTAAGGGATGGAAAAACTGAAAAAAAATTCTTCATAGATGTATAGTAAATCAACCATTACAAAATTAGTAATGTAAAAACTTGAATAACTTGAACAAATTTTAATAGATTTTCATTCAACTTGGTAAAAAGAAGTTTTCAAGGTTGCTGAATAAGAATCTAAAATCGAATTTTTAAACTTCAAAATGGTGGATCCAATATGGCGGATGAACCTAAAAATAATGTTTTTAAAAATTGATCAAATTTGCTTGAATCTGGCTACTAGGGGGTTTTTATGGTCGCTGAATACGAATTTGAAGTCAAAATTTAAATTTTTAAATTGGCGGATGAACCTAAAAATATTTTTAAAAATTGATCAAATTTTTTTTTCTTTTTTATCAAATTTTTTTTTGATCAATTTTTTTTTTCTTTTTTATCAAATTTTTTTTTTTAAAGATGACCTAATTTCCTTTTCTATGTAATTTTACATTGCCAAATTAATGAAATTGTGAAATAGAAGCAAATTTATTCAATTATTTTCTTTTAAAATGTAGTTCAAGTTCTGTTTACATTTACCCCGAGTTTTCGAATTCTCGGGGTAAATGTAAACACTTAATTATTTATTAACTAAATTGACGAAAATCAAAAATCAAAGTCAATTTTTGTTAGGGCATTAATAAGGAAGAATTACATATTTTTGTTTGATTTTTAAATTTATTTTTATGCAAATGTGAGACAAAATACTGAAACAGTAAAATTTTGATTTTCAATCTTTTTTGCATTAAAAGATAACTTACACTATGGCATTGCAAATTTTTAAAAATAAAATATTGGCAATATTCAGAACATCTTGTAGGTGAGCTGAGGTTAAAATATTGACGTCGTACTTATTTTTAAATTTGTAAATTTAGCTAAAACATCTACTGTTTACATTTACCCCATGTTTACGTTTACCCCAAATGACCCTATCTATTATTTCAATAAAATTTTTCAAAAGAATTCAATTATTTAAAACAAAATTTAATAAAATTCTATGCAAACATTTAATAGTTTTCATAAAATAATAAAAATTTCACAGGAATTCAATTTCTTGAAAGGAATAATTGAATTGATAATTGTTCTTTTACAACTTTCGAAGAATTTTAATAAAAGTTTTGAAATTAATTACATTTTTCGAAGATTTTACTTAAAATTGTATTAAAAATACTTGAAATCCTGTGAAGAATTTTATATTATTTTGGAAAATAATTGAAGTCTTGCAACGAATTTTATTACATTTTTTTTTTAAATAATTGAAATCCTGTGAAGAATATTATTATTTATGAAAATAATTGAATTCTTATAACGGATTTTATTACATTTAAAAAAATTAAATTCTTTTGAGAAATTTCATTAAAATATAGTAGATTTTGAAAATATTTGAATTTCAGCGAAGAATTCCATTATATTTATGAAATGCAATTAAATTCTTGCAAAAAATGTTTGAAAATAATTACATTTTTCGAGGAATTTATTTTAAATTGTATTAAAAATAATTGAATTCCTATATGAAAAATTGTATTATTTATGAAAATAATTGAATTCTTACAACGAATTTTATTCCTCTTTTTAGATAATAGAATTGATGTAAAAAATTGTATTACTTGTAAAAATAATTGAATTATTCTTGCGAAGGAATTTATATTGAAATTTTTGTAAATAATTTAAATTTTTTTTTGAAAAATTGTATGGAAATTTAAATTATTATAAAACATGAAGAAATAGATCACTCCGAGTCGAAGAATCGGAGTTATCGATTTCTTCATGTTTTATAGTTATGAAAAATATTATTTCTAGTTTTAAGTAAAATGTTCTCTTATTTTACTTGGACTGGTTATATTTTTGTCAATAATTGAGGGGCTGAATGCTATAAAGTGTTACGCGCCATGTTAAGTAAATGGCACGTAACACATTATAGCATCCAGGCCCTCAATTGGTCCGTAATTTTTCATTCTTGGTCCGTACCCAGTGTGCACGTTCTAAAACTGTTCTAGAACAATTAATGGAAATAAAGAACATTTCTAGAACGGTTTCAGAATTGTTGACAATAAACCAAAACAAAATTAGCATTGACATTTTGAATATTTTTTTCGAAAAATAAATAAAGAGAAAGAAATTGTCTGGAGATATTTTTGCTGAACTTGAATGGGAATTGTCAACGTTCCAGACACTTGCGTAACTACACGCATTGTCTAAATATGAATAGTGTTAGTATGTTTGTCGATGGAGAGAGAGAGAGAGAGAAAAAGGAGAGACCACCCCCATTGCATTTACACTTGCGCGTAACATGAATACATAACGTACATTATGACCAAAGTGTCGTACTCCCGTCGTATCTCATTCGCGTATCACTGTTACTTGCAAGATGAGAGTTCTCTCTCACTCTCATCATACAGGTGAGAAAACAACCAAAGACCCGAACCGTGAGGTGTAAAATTACCTTCCATCATATACCAATGACAAGCGAATCGGTTTCTCCAAGTCACTTTCTTTCTTTCTTTCTTTCTTTTCCTTACGAGACACACAATCATTGGCGATTAATCACTAAAAATTCTTCCATCACCAAAAAAATTTTTCTGTAAATAACTAGAGTTTTAATGATATCCGGTAGCAACATAGGAATAGAAAAGAATACAAACTTTGAAACCCTCTGAAAATGTTCATAAGTCAAAAATAAAATAATAGAATTAATATTTGTAAACATATCATTGATACTGTCGCAATGCGAATAATAAATTGAGAGACCAAAATGTATATTATTATAAATTGACGAATGTGTAAGGTCAATTAAAATCTCATTATCGAGGTGTGAATGAATCATAGACGAAGCCAGAAAATAAGAAAGAAAATATTATCAGTACTCGATATAACTTCGCACACGAAACAACAGACTTTTAATTTGAACTTTATTAATTAATTATTGTGATTTTAAAGAAAACATGTGGAATGATTTTCATTGAAATTTAAACATTAACTGTAAATTGAATAAATATTTGTATTACTTTCGAATTATTAAATTGTGAAATATATTAAAATTTAATGTGAAGTGAATCTTATCATTGCTAATCCTTTCGCCAACCTATCAATAAATAACTATCAACAAATAAACTTTTTATAAAACTGTGAAAACAAACTAAACAAACAAAAGTGAATTGATAGTGTTGTTCAGATACAAATATTAAACAAAGATTAAACAAAGTTGAACCAAAAGTCAAGCCCTGTGTTACTCCTGTTTTAGGGTAAAAAAGTTTAGAGGAATATTGACTAATCCCTACTCGATGTGAACGGTTTCTCAAAATAATTGTCAAGTAAAAGCAGTTTTGGAAATGTATTTTTTCAAGAAAGAACTAATTTTAGTAACATTTTTTTATATAGTAAAAGAAAGTATCGCAACAAGTTTCTGCATATATATCGGAGTGAGATCTCAAGAGAGCATGCGAGAGTGGCAAATATGCAAATTAATGAGCTGAATGCGTCATAACTGGACATTACGCGTGATCTAAACCCTGATAAAGTCAGACGAACGCGGCGTTTTGTCCCTGAATAACGCGCAAAGATCTCACAATGCATCGCATCATTCTTTGAGACTTTAATTTATTAATGCTACCAGTCTCGTTATATTTTAATCTACAGTATTTCACCTTCTTCCTTTCCTACCATGCGCGCCGACCACCCGCAATCGTGAATCTTGAGATAATTCCACTTTTTAAGATCATCTTAGTCTACGATTTATGATCGTACACTTCATATTCATTTTTTGAATTTTTGCCGAAGCAAATTAAAAGTAATGCGAATTAAAGATGATTAAAATTCGTATCTGCAAATGTTTTTGCATTTCAAATTTATTTCTTTTGCCTTCGAGGTTTTTAAGTCTTTACTTTTATTTATAATTTTGACAATGAAACAAAAAGTGGAGAGTCAAAATTGAAAATACGAAATACCATCCGAGGGAAAATTAATAATCAACGAAATTATTATTATTACAGAGAAAGAAGAAATATCCTAAAAGAAAATTCTTCTTTACGTAAGAAATTAAAAATATTACAGAAACTAGAAAATAGAATAGATCAAGAATATCATTTGGAAAGTTCAACTTTCATGAATAACATGATATACTGACGAGAGTAGGTGGAGCGAATTTCCCACCAGAGGTACATATATACGAACAGAAGTTGATCAGAAGGAGATGCTAATACGTGCAACGAACCAATTAGAACCGAATGGTTAGCAAAACATTCACCACATGCGACTGGGCGGAGTCGCATGTATATATATGTACTCTTATGTGTGCATATATATGTTGCATGCCAAGTAACAAGCATCGTTTTGTTAATTCATGTAAACGCATGTTTAGCAACGCTTTTTGCATCTTCTACTTTTCTTTCGCACAGATGCCATCAACACTCTTATGCAACAGCACGTTCAGCTATATCATGACTGTATATATATATAAGTATATGTGTGAATACACACATACAACATTTATGAATATAAAATCCTCTCTTAACAACACCTATAGCATGATTAATTGTTTCGGATATTTTTTTCCTAACACGGAAATAAAATCGATGCGTTATTTTTATATTTTCGCCAAAAGCTTAGCTAAAAAAGTATTATACCTATAGAATTTAACTAGAATCATTCTTTATAAATTCTAGTGAATATTCTATAGAATTTCACTAGAACGATTCTATAGCATTTCTACATGAATTCTACCCAGTGTGCACGTTCCGGAACTATTCCGGAACCGTTCTGTATAACTGTTCTTTATTTCCATTAACTGTTACAGAACAGTTCCAGAACGTGCACACTGGAGGTACTAAATTTTAGTGGTTTTTAATTAGAAAGAATATAAATTTCGAGAAAAATTTTTTTTATCATTATATTATTGTATGGTTACTGCAGGGCTCGAACTAGGTCCGTAAATTTGTGTAAATTTTTTAAATAAAAAACTGATTTTTATGGACTTAAAGTCCGTAAAAATCAGTTTTTCTTAAAAAAAAAGGTCTGTAAACTCCGTAATTTGATTAAAAAAGGACGAAATGTTATCGTAAATTGTAAGATATAATGTGGAAAATTTTAGAGAAATGCATATAAGTTGCAGAAATTCAATTATTTTCAAAAGCAATAAAATTCTTCGCAAAAATTCAATTATGTTCAAAAATTTTTAAAAATTCTCGTCAAAATTTCAATTATCTTTATAAATAATAAAATTCTTATCCGAAATTAAATTATTTTCAAAAATTATAATAAAATTCTTGGAAAAATTTCAATTATTTTCAAAAATTTCCCTCAATTTAATGATTTTCAATATCTTCTATTTTAATAAAATTTTCCAAAAGAATTCAATTATTTAAAAAAAAATTTAATATAATTCAATTATATTTCTAAATAATAAAATTTTTACAGGAATTCAAATATTTTTTTAAATAATAAAATTCTTTTCAGGGATTCAATTATTTTCATAAATAGTAAAACTCATCGCAGAATTTCAATTATTTTTAATACAATTTATTTTAGTCAAATTCCTCGATAAATGTAATTATTATTAAAAATTTTATTAAAATTCGTCAAACGAATTCAATTATTTAAAAATATGATGATAAAATTCTTTATGTGAATTGAATTTTAAGAAACATTCAATTGTTCAATAAATTATTTATTTTTCTATTTAAATAATTGAATTCTAGTAGAATTTTCTAGTAAAAATTGATTTAAAATATAATTTCAGTTAAAATTTTAGATAATAATTGAATATTAAGAGTAATATAGCGTGAATTTTTAGAAATAATTGAATTTTTGAATTTTTTGAAATTAATGTTTTTGAAAAAGTGTAATTGAATTTTTTTTATATTATTTGAAGTTTTTATTTTGTAATATGTATTTAATTGAAGAATTTACGAATAATTGAAATTGGTTAAATTGAATATTGTAAATGAATGGATTTTGAAAATTGTTGAACAACTTTTTCCAAAATTAATTGATTTAAAGAAAAATTTTAGTGATCAATTCTTAAAAATAATAATTGAATTGAAATGATGAAAATAATTTTGAAGAAGTATAAGAAGAAGTATATATTGTTATAATATGAAATAATGATTTTATCAATTTGTCATCTTTAATTATTATAAAGCATGAAGATATCGATCATTCCCTGGAAATTTCATTTTTAAATTAAAAATTGTTTCCACAATTTTAATCATAAGGATTTTTAAACATAAAATTTTAAGAACTGGATTTTACTCTTTAGCAGTGCTGCCAGATTGGAAGATTTTTCTTCAAATCTGAAGAAAATTAAAACAATCTGCGATATTTGAAGAAATATTGTAAAAAGTTGAAGATTTTTTGAAAATTTTGCGAAGGCTGTGTATATATCAAGTAATAATAAAAATATTTATAAACATTTAAATAATATAAATAAACCATTTTTTAAAGATAAATTATAATTTTTGTTCTTTACATTCTTATTATAATAATAAATGTAATTTTATATTTTCAAATATAAACATTAATTTTTGAATAATTTTAGATTCAAAATTTAAATAATTCACCTATTAACTACATAATTAACTATTTTAGTTTATTATTTTCAAAAATGTTACTAACATTTTTCGCAAGAATTAAACGATATTTAAAAAAGATTTTAATGCTGAGAATTAAGTTATTTTTAAGAATTTTAATAAAACATTCTTTTTTTTGGAAGAATTCAATTATTTTTATAATTAGTTAAAATTCATCGCAGGAATTCAATTATATTAAAACAATTTTAATAAAATTTCACAAAAAGATTAAATTATTTAAAAGATTTTTTTATAAAACTCTTGTTAAGAATTAAATTATTTTCAATAATTTTGATAACATTCTTTGGAAGAATTCGATTCTTTTTATAAATAATAAAATTTTTGCGAGAATTCAATATTATTTTCAATACAATTTTAATTAAATTTTCTCGAAAGAATTCAATTATTTGAAAAAAATTTGATAGAACTCGTCAAATGACTAATTATTTAAAAATTTTTTGATAAAAACTTTGCAAGAATGTAGTAATTTTCAGGGCATTAATTATTAAAATTCAAAACATTTCAAAAGGAAATTTATTAAAAAAGTTGAGAAGCAAACAAAAACTAACTTCAAACTGCGAAGAGATTCAAACACAACAATATTAATTTATTTCTTTAAAATTGTTTGTGAAATTTAATTTCATTTGTCATATTTTAGAAAAAATTATAACCAAAATCTAAAGGAATTTTTTTGATTAGTTTAAAGATATCTGAAGATAAATAAGAAAAGTTTGAAGATTTGTCGTTTTAATCATCTGACAGCAGTGCTCTTTAGTCATTGAGTTCGATAACTAATTTCGTTAATTAATTATTAACTACTGCAATAATTAATTAATAGTTACTGAAGCAGTTAATTAATAGCTAGTTACTGAAGCAATAAATTAATAGCCAGTTACTACAATAATTAGTTAACAGTTAGTTGCTGAATCAATGAATTAATTACAGAAAATATAATTAAATTATATTGAAGTTTGGAATAATTTTAAATTCGTCAATTGAAGAGACGAAAGCACAAGCAAAATTGCCTTTAGGAGAGATTTATTCTCAAATGGAGAGGCAGATCCGATATCACCAGAAGGCTGTTAGTTGACACTCATGTGCGTTATTTGTCTCTGGAACCTTTTACATCGTATCTTATACATTGAACAGTGTCAAACGTACGTTCCTGCGGTGGTACTGATCAGAATCGTATCCCTATTGAAGTAACCAATTTCTCATTTTTCCTACGCAATCCTCCAGAAACTGTATACATATTATATACGTGTACGGCCTACTCTGTTCTCAAAAGATGTATAAGAAATTAATTTTAAACTCTGCCGATGATGTTGCACTCAATCTCATTTCTTGTAACTCTTATCTCAGAAGAGATTTTTTGTAATTTATATTTTCATCTTTTTTTCTCTATGTCACATGTGAAGGTGAGAAGAAAAAAAATTAGATCTAATCTAAAGAAATTTATCTTATTTCGATATCGCGAGTATAAAACTGAAAAGGAAATGATTAATAAGATTCTTTTTTTGGGAGAAAAAGAATATTTTTAGATTTCTACTTTTGTGAATAAACAGTTATACCTAGAGCAATTTGTCTTTGTATTTAAACAAAAATTTCGGGTACAGAAATTTTTTGATTTTAGAAAAAGAAAATTTATTCGAAATGTTGCATTTGTTGGAAAGAAACTGAATCTGTGTTTCTGACGAAATCACATTTTTTCTAAGGATAACAAATTGAGACGAAAAAAGAAATGTGAAAAGTAAAAGAAATGAATGAAAAAAAAGTGAAGCAGTAAAGTGGAGTAATCAGTGAGTCTCAATAAGTGAAAATTGTTTTTTTGATGAAACGTGAAAACGATAGAAATCAGCGTGGGTGTTCGAATTGAATCGGATGATTTGTTTTTTGGGCTGTTTGGATATCGTGGCTGGGTAGAAAGAAGGGTACGAATCATAATTTTCGCGACGATAGGATCGAGGTTCAAAGCACATGTACGCGAATGGTTTCAAAAGCTGTTATCGTGAATTGAGCGCGCGCGACGTTCACGAATGGCGCATAAGCAGCAGCAACGGCAGCATCAGCAGCAACAACAACAGTAGAATCAGCAGCAACCCGTACACCTGTAACTCCTCGGTACAGGGTATCAGTTGCTGATCGATTCAACCCGTGGGTGGTCTCAACCACGGTTTATACGTGCTGTAACCTTACTCTCGCTGCTGCCTACCTGGTGTCTTGAATCGAATGCAGTCGATGTACGTATACAATACATCGGCCCACCATACGATCAGCAAGATCGATCGGTCAGGACTCAGGACACTGATCTTGCTTCATAGGATCCTTGGAGCATTGGAACTTTATGTATACGAGGTCTAAAGACTCTATACACACAACTCCTCAAGGAGCACTTGAGAATCGTCTCTTTTAATATTAATGATGTCCCGCTCATTTTCCAAGTCTTTATATTTCTCCTTGGAGCTCAACTATATTGTTGTTTCCTTCCTCTGTCTGCTCTCCATTTTCTTTTAAACAATTTAAAAATTATACTGCGTCAGGGTTGCCACAAAAAATTCAATTATTTTCATATAGGATAAGGTGCCCCAAGGTGGCCACCTATTTTTTGAACGACTGTAATTTCTAAACGGCATTATATAACATATGCCCTGAACCTGTATCTCCTTAGCCTAACTTTTTAGCAAAAAAAATTTTTATTTTACTAAGGAAAATAAAACTTAGGCAAAAATCAATTTAAAGTAATTATATTTGAAATGTTTTGTTTTTGGCTTATAATCACAGAATCAATAGTTGCAAACTCTATTTTTTGCTTATAAGAAGCCATTCTAAAATATTGTTAATTATTTATCCTACTTCATAGATTAAAAACTAAATTATTTTATTATTCATCATAAAATGTTCCAAATTGATAAAATTTACATTTTCCATAATATATTTTGATAAATATTATATCGTAAAAAAATTCAAAAGTGATTTAACATAAAAACGCATGGTGGCCACCTTAGGGTCATGATGACAATTTTCACAAATTATCAAAAAATTGTATAACACAGCCAGCCATCTGAAGAATCCATAGGCGCCGACACACATAGTAGCGCGATGCCCCTATACGGTTCAATCAACGCAAAAACAACTTACGCTAGCTATTACAGTTTATAGAAAAAAAATTGCAATAGTCACCTTTTAAAGAGCAATAATCTCTCTTTAATTTGCGACCAAGAAACAAAAAGTTGGTCAAAAATTATTCAAGTTATGAATTTTTGTTGAACTTTTTTTCCAATTTTCGTTTTTCTGATACGGGCGGGTGGGGACGCTGGGTATCAAAAATTTATTTAAAAAATTTTCAATTGTCACATTTTAAGGAGCAATAATCCCCCTTTAATTTGTGACCAAAAAATAATAATTTGGTCTAAAATTGTTCGAATTATGAATTTTTTTTCGATTTTTTTTCCAATTTTCGTTTTTCCGATACGGGCGGGTGGGAACGCTGGTTATCAAAAATTTATTTAAAAAATTTTCTAGCGTACGTTGTTTTTGCGTTGATTGAACCGTATAGAGTCACCGAGCTACTATGTGTGTCGGCGCCTATGGATTACTATTAAAAAATAGTACAATTCTTCTCCAAAATTCAAAAATATCTACAAAATTTTTTTATACAATTTTTTGAAATTCAAAAAAAATTTGAAAATTTGCATTTTTTTTATATTTTTAAATGACGACTCTGTAAAATTAATGTTTTTAAAAAAATTTAATTGGATTTTTTTTTAAATTATTTAAAGTTTTTATTTTCTAATATATATTTAATTGAAGAAGTTCGAAATTTCGTAAGTTGATTCAATTTCTGCAATTATTTGTAATGTCTCTAAAATTCTCCGAATTATTCATCTTTTCTCAATCAAATTACAAACTTTACCGACCTTTTTTTTAAAAAAAAAAACTGAATTTTACGGACTTGAAGTAAATTTACGGACCTAGTTCGAGCCCTGCAGAGAGCAAAAGCTTCTAATTCTAGTTTCAAAATCTTATTAATATTCATCCCCATCGGAATCATTTTGCACAACACGAACTTTTTGATATTAATCTGAAAAAGAATTGCGTGCAACAAAAATGAGTTCAAAAAATTTTTTTTTCCCTGGGTTCATAAAGGTAAAAATTATCGATCTCATTTAAGACTCGTGGCGCGAGTCAAGGCACAGTATGATAATAAATTACCGCAATTATTCTTAATTAATATAAAGTAACCAGTTGGCGGGGGGCGACAGAGCAAATTTAATGTCGGTTCACGGTTAAAGATTATCTTTAGGTGAAGGTGACCGTTGGCGTGTTGTGCTCTTTCAAGACTGTAAAGCGCGATCTTTATTGGTGAGACCGCGAAACGCATATTCCGAATGGCACTTTTATTGCCCGTCTTCTAATTGCTCGCCATTAGGAAAACGAACGCGCCATATAATCCGTGCTCGCGCATTATTGTCGCCCGCCATGTTTAATCTCAAACGTAGGAGTCACTAAAACAAACTTAGCCACGCATAGTCATGTCATCGAAAAAGAAGAGAAAAAAATTGTGCCGATTCAATATTTACATTTTAATTCGAGTGCGTATAGTTTTTTTTAATGCGACCGGTATTATATGTGAATACTCCAATATCTGATGATTCAATATTTTCTCTACATTATTGTTTCTTTTAGGCATGTCAAGGTTGCCACAAAAATTTAATTTTGTTTTTCCCTCTGATTCTAAAGAATATTCTGATCCACTCTAAAAATGATTTGAAACTGAAAAAAATTAAAATTTTGGATAATAATTGAAAATTAAAAGCAATATAGCGTGAATTTGTAGAAATAATTGAATTTTTAAATTAATTTTTTTAAAAAAATTTAATTACTTTGAAAATTAATAAAATTCTTCGCAGAAATTCAATTACTTTCAAAAAATCTAAAAAAATTGTAGTCAACATTTCAATTATCTTTATAAATGAATACGAAAATTCATTGCAAAAATTCAATTATTTTCATAAATAACAATATTCATCACAAGAATTCAATTATTTTCAAAAGTAATAAAATTCATGGCAAAATTTCAATTACTTTCAAGAATTTTTCTTAATTCAATGATTTTTAATATTCTTCTATTTTAATAAAATTTCCCAAAAGAATTCAATTATTAAACAAAAATTTTGATAATATTTTACATGAATATACAATTATTTTCCAAACAAATAGAAATTTCACAGAAATTCAATTATTTAAAATAGAATTTGCATAAATTTTTTTGAAAAAATCAAATGTTTTAAAATTTTGCATTAAATTCTTCGCATTAATTCAATTATTTACATAAATAATAAAACTCATTGTAGAATTTCAATTATTTTTAATAAAATTTTCATCGAATTTCTCGAAAAATTTATCTAATTATTCTTACAAATTTTATTAAAATTCGTCAAAAGAATTCAATTACTTAAAAATTTGTTAATAAAATTCTTTTATGAGAATTTAATATTAAGAAACATTAAATTAATAAATTATTTATTTTTGTATTTAAATAATTGAATTCTCGTAGAATTTACTAATAAAAACTGTTTTAAAAATGAATTTCAGTTAAAATATTAGATTATATTTAAATATTAAAAGCATTATAAACGTAGATTTTTAGAAATAATTTAATTTTGATAAGGTTTCAAATTAAAATCATTGAAATTCTGAATTTGTCATATTTTTAACAAAAAATTTTGTAGAATTAATTCATTTGAAAAACATTGATTGAATTTTTTTTGAAATTATTTCAAGTTTTTATTTTCTGATATATATTTAATTGAACAATTTAAGAATAATTGAAATTTCGTGAAATTGAATATTGTAAACGAATGGATTTGAAAATCGTCAAAAAACTTTTTCGAAAATTATTAAAAATAATCGATTTAAAGAAGAATTTTAGTTAAAAATTCTTGAAAGGAATAATTGAATTGATAATTGTTCTTTTACATCTTTCGAAGAATTTTAATAAAAGTTTTGAAATTAATTACATTTTTCGAAGATTTTACTTTAAAATTGTATTGAAAATAATTGAAATCCTGTGAAGAATTTTATTATTTATGAAAATAATTAAATTCTTGCAAGGAATTTTATTACATTTTTTTTAAATAATTGAATTCTTTTGAGAAATTTTATTAAAATAGTAGATTTTGAAAATATTTGAATTTCAACGAAGAATTCCATTACATTTGTGAAATGTAATTGAATTCTTGCAAAAAATGTTCGAAAATAATTACATCTTGTTTTAAGGAATTTATTTAGAATTGTATTAAAAATAATTGAAATCCTATGAAAAATTTTATTATTTATGAAAATAATTGAATTCTTACAACGAATTTTATTAAATTTTTTTTATTTAATTGAATTCCTGTGAAGAATATTATTATTTATGAAAATAATTGAATTCTTGCAACGAATTTTATTACATTTTTTTTAAATAATTGAAATCCTGTAAAGAATTTATTTATGAAAATAATTGAATTCTTGTAACGAATTTTGGGTGTACTTCCGAATAAGGGGGACCTCCGATTTCAATAAAAATTAGTATACCAATGTATTTTGATGCGCTGATTACGAAAATGATAATGAAATTTGGCGCAAATTTCATCTTTATGGTGAAAACCATAAAAAAAACCATAAAATTGTGGTTTTTTGCGTAATAATTCTTAAAAAACGAAAAATTTTGAAAAACTTTTTAAACAAAAGTTATAGATCTCACCAAAATACACATTTTATGTTTTTATCATTATTTGCTAAAATCTATTATTTTCCGAGAAAAATGTAAAAAACCATAAAATACCATAAAAACGGGTTCAAATAATTGAATTGATGTGAAAAATTGTATTACTTGTAAAAATAATTGAATTCTTGCGAAGAAATTTATTGAAATATTTGTAAATAATTGAATTATTTTGAAAAATTTTATGGAAATTTAAATTATTATAAAATATAAACAAATCAATCACTCCGAGTCGAGGACTCGGTTTATAATGTAATTATATTATTATTATTATTTGACTCGGACTGGTTATATTTTTGGTCCGTATTTTTTTATTTTTGCTCCGTAAAGTCCATATTTTAAAATACTTTCACTGTTTCGAGCCCTGTATCTGTGAGTAATAAATAGTTCTTCAATTATTATTATTTTTTTTTTTGTAAAGAAAGAAAATGGATAGTTTCATTTAGCGCAATTAACGTCAATTTGGTGACAAAATATTGTCGATCGTTTGCAATTTCTTTTTTCGCCTCCGAAAAAATGTCAAAAGTCCATTTTTCAAGGAATCGTAGAAATTACCATTAATTCTCGGTTTCATTCAGATTTCTCAAAGTTTGAGCTGCCATTTAATAGCCGACACGCTCTAGTCCCACTGACTATATATAGTATATAGAAGTGTGGCCCGAATAATCAAATATCGTCTCGAAACTCTGACTCCAATACACTGTCACTCATTGAAATTCAAATGTCATCTCTGCGAGAGGCCATGTACTTTTAAACTTAAAGTCCGAAGAGAACTTTGCGTCGCAATGTGTCGAAATATTATAGACATCGCAACGCACCCATATTTACACAACCCGAAGAAGCATTACAATTTCACCATTTTTTTTTCTTCTTCTTCTTCTTTCCTCACACGTATATAAATATTATTAATTTATTATTGAAACGAAGAAATGTGACAAAAAAAAAATTATAAGAAGTGAATTCTTTTGAAGGACAAAATATCTTATATGTAGGGAAAATAAAACAATTCATTAAAATTATGAACTGAATTGAAAACTAATTGACAAAAATTCACTTAAGTACCCCATTCAGCGCATGGAGATTGTAATAAAAGGGAAATTATTAAACTTTGTATGTACGCAGTTAAATTGCAGAATTATTACACGATTCTTAACAGTGGACAGAATTTACCTTAATGAAGGCCACACGGAAACAGACTTTATGCTCTGGAACAAAGTTGCCTAAGTTTAATTATAAAATTAAATAATGATCTCCGCGTCCTTAAAGAGAAGACATAACGACTCAGCGAGAGAATATAACGATAGTTTAAATACTCTCCAAGGATAGAATGAAAGCCTCTATTTATTTCACCTCCCCCTCCCCCCTTACTATTAAAATTAGCTTTTACTTTGTACTTGAAATTATTTTTATTATTATTTCTACTTTCGATAAATGTTAGAAATCAATTACAAGTGTCTAATGAGGAAACAAAAAAAATGTTAAACATTATCGAAAGTCAGACGATTTTTATTAAAAGTATTAGCAAAAAATTAATGTTTTATAATTCAAAAGAAAATCATGAAATTTTGCCTTATAATCTATTAAATTACCACGAATTCTAAACTTCAATTTTTTCCATATTTCTGGACATATTTCTTTTTAAATAATTTAATTGTTGAAGAACTATCATAGAATTATCACTTAGAAATTATTTAATGAAAAAATTCACTTAAATATTTTTTAATTTCAGTTGAAATCACTAAAGAAAATCGAATTTTGTAGAAATTACAAGTGATTGCAGAAATTCAAATATTTGCAAAAGTAATAAAATTCTTTGCAGAAATTCAATGATGTTGAAACATTAAAAAAAAAATCGAGTCGAAATTTCAATTATCTTCATAAATAATAAAATTCTTCTACAAAAATTCAATTATTTTCAAAAATTTTACATATTTTGATTAAAATTTCAATTATTTTCAAAAAATTTCCTCAATTTCAATAAATTTCAATATTTACTATTTTTATAAAAATTTTTAAAAGAATTTACCTAATTAATTTTAAAAAAAAATTTGAGAAAATTCTACGCAAACATTTAACATAAATAAGAAAAGTTTCAGAGGAATTAAATTATTTACAACAATTTTTATAAATTTCTTCGCAATAATTCAATTATTTTTATCAACAATAACAATTTAAAATGGATTCAATTATTTACAAACTTTTTATAAATTTCTTCGTTATAATTCAATTATATTTATACCTGAACATAACATTTTTACGGGGGTTCAATTATTTTAATAAATAAAAAAACTCATCTCAAAATTTCAATTTTTTTAAATACACATTCAATTAATTATTAAAAATATTAGATTTATATAAGAATTTTAATTATAAAAATACTAAAAAAATTGAATTTTGGAGAAATTACAAGTGATTGGAGAAATTCAATTATTTTCAAAAATACTAAAATTCTTCGCAGATATTCAATTATGTTAAAAAATATTTTAAAATTCTCGTCGATATTTCAATTATGTTTGAAAATAATAACAGCTTCAGCAAAATTTCAATTATTTTCAAAAATTTTCCGGAATTCAATGATTTTCAATATCAACTATTTTAATAAAATTTTCCAAAAGAATTCAATTATTTAAAAAAAATTGTTGATATAATTCTACGCAAACATTTTATTATTTTCATAAATAAGAAAAATTTCACAGAAAATCAATTATTTACAAATTTGTTATAAATTTCTTCTGAATAATTCAATTATTTTCAGAAATAATAAAACTCGTCGCAGAAATTCAATTATTTTCAAAAGTAATTAAATTCTTCGCAGAAATTCAATTTTGTATTCAAACTTTTTATGAATTTCTCGTCAAAATTTCAATTATCCTTAGAAGTTATTAAATTCTTCTCCGAAATTCAATTATTTTCAAAATTTTTTATAAAATTCTTGGTAAAATTTCAATTATTCTTAAAAATTTTCCTCAATTCAATGATTTTCAATATCTATTTTAATAAAATTTTCCAAAAGAATCCAATTATTGAAAAAAAAATTTAATAAAAATCTACGCAAACATTTAATTATTTTCATAAAATAATAAAAATTTCACAGAAAATCAATTATTTATAAATTTTTTATAAATTTCTTCGCACTTATTCAATTATTTTCATAAATAATAAAACTCATCGCAGAATTTCAATTATTTTTAATACAATTTTAATCGAATTTCTCGAAAAATTTATCTAATTATTCTTACAAATTTTATTAAAATTCGTCAAAAGAATTCAATTACTTAAAAATTTGTTGATAAAATTCTTTTATGAGAATTTAAATTTTTTGAGAAACATTCAATTATTTAGTAAATTTTTGTATTTAAATAATTGAATTCTCGTAGAATTTTCTAATAAAAATTGATTTAAAAATAAATTTCAGTTAAAATTGTAGATAATAGGTGAACATTAAGGGGAGGCTTACACTAAATTTTTAACTATGTATATCAAGAAAATATAATTTAAATCTTCCATAAAATTATTTTTGTAGTAATTTTTTGAGAGGAAATCAATGGTCAGAAAATAAAATCGGTCAGAAATTATTCTAACCTTTTTTGGATTTGTATTGTTCTTGAAAAATTAATAGATTTTAAAATCCATCCGTAATTTTGTAGAAAATATGTTTTTGTATATCTACAAAAAATTGCCGAATAGAAAAAATTGATTTTTACAATTTTTACAACCTTTGAAGCAGTTTTTTTTTGAAAAACAAAACATTGTTTTAAAGTTGATAGTTCTAAGAAATACCTTTTTTTTAATATGTAAATTCACTTGTTTATTTTTCTAACTAATTTTCAAATTATAATTTTTTAAAATAAAAAATTTTAAATATAGAAAAATTATGATTTGAAATTAGTCAGAAAAATAAACAAGTGAATTTTCATATATAAAAAAAATTGAATAACAATGGTATTTTTTAGCATTTTTAACCTAAAAACAATGTTTTTATTTTTAAAAAAATGTTTCAAAAATTGTAGTACCTAATCAATTTTTTATTATTTCGTGAAAAATTCTGAAAAAATTCAATTTTTTTTATTATTTTTTTATTACCATTAGTTTTTTCTCATAAATTACTATAAAAATAATTTTATGGAAGATTTAATTCATTTTCTTGATATAATTAAAAATGTAGTTAAGGTGAATTTTTTTAAAAAATTATTTGAAGTTTTTATTTTCTAATATACAATTAAAGGATTTACGAATAATCAATGAAATTTCGTAAAATTAAATTGTAAACAAATGGATTTGAAAATTTTCAAAGAACTCTTTCAAAAATTATTAAAGATAATTCATTTAAAGAAGAATTTTATTTTTAAGTTCTAGAATATAATAATTGAATTGAAATTATGAAAATAATTTTGAAGAAGACTCGGTCTTTTTCTTCTTATTTTATAAAAATATATTCTATAAGTTGTTAAATTTCAAAAAGGTTTGAATTTGAATTTTTTGAAAAATTTTAATTCCTGTGGAAAAATAATAATTAAATATTCATTTAAAAAAGAAGTTATTGATAGTTTTGAATAATTTTACAATTGGGTAGAAATTCGTAAATAAATGTAATAGAAATTTTTTTTGAATATTGAATAATTTTTAGGATGAATCAAAATATTCTTTATAGTGACAGGAAAAAAGTGAAAATTTTGTCTGGAAATCAGGGAAAAGTCTAGGGAAAAAGCAAAATTAAATTTTTGTGTCAACTCTGATTAAAATTTCTATTCAAATTACATCTTACATGATTCTGTATAGTTTCTACAAAGAATAATACAATTCTAATTGCCACCTACATTTATGGGTCGTGATAGTTGAAAAAAATGAAAGGAGTGCAATATAATATGTCAGAATTGCTCACTATTCATGTTGGGTTTTAGATGGCATAGCTCGATATTATTTAGCGTCTTGAGGTCACACCCACTTAACCCTTGTGAAGCGGTCGCGTGTGCAAAAAGCCTCCACAAAGACAGAGAATAAGTTACCTTAGTCTGCAAGAAATTCCCAGCGAGCAAAGAGCCGCGTGCGCCACACCGCATCGGTCGCATCCTTATTCCTTATCGTGTTATTAATGTCCGCGTTTCTCGACCATGGTATGCACAATTCCAAACGCAAACCTTCAATCCTTCCTATAAAAGAAATTCCATTCTATTCTATCTATTCTCTTCCTCAACAATGCCATTAATAATAATCCAAGGCATTTTACGTTTGAGAAAAGAATTATTTCTATTTTTTTTATACATACAATTCTAGTAATAAAGATCTTCTTGTATAAAGATTACAGAAATAATTAAAATTTTCTTCTAGTGATGCTTTTCCTTTTTTTTTGCATCAGAATCTGTAGAGGCAGTGCGAACGATATTTTTTCATTTTCCAAAAAGGAAAATGAAAGGAAAAGTCGTTCATTTGAAGGGTCAACCATGACAACTGATAATTTTATAGTAATTTGTAATAATTAATTTTTAAAATATTAAAATTCTTGAACATCACTGACATTCTTTATTGTATTTTAGACTTTCGTACAAAATTTCAGCTCAATTTATTAAATATTTAAAGAGGAAAGTGGTCGAAAAAATTACCATTGAGAACCTAACAATCACAAGTAGTTAAGAATGAATAATTTCTTTAATATCCACCTTAATTCTTTTCTAAACCAGGGTTTCCACAGGTCAGCGAAAAGTCAGGGATTTTTGTTAAAAGTACTGGAAAAAATTGAATTTTTAAAATTCATGAGAAAACTCTGAATTTTGATGCTTTTTTTGTTTGCCTCCTAAACTATGAAATTACCACGAATTTTAATACAAAACCTTCAATTTTTTCAATTTCTAACGAAAATTTCTTTTTAATTAACTTAATTCTTGGAGATCTATCATAAAATTATTACTTATAAATTATTTAATGAATCATTTTTACAATTTTCACACTGAAAAAAAAAGTTCATTGAATCAAGTAAATGCATTTTCTTGACCTGATTTACTTGAAACAAACCCATATTTTCTTATTGGAAGAAATTTATTTTCTTGTGTCAAGTAATTTTGAGCATTGATCAAAGTTATTGGAATAAGAAAATATGGGTTTGACATAAGTAAATATCTTACTGTTTCAAACGAACTGTTTTACATGCGCCAAGTCTCGAAAAAGTATTGAATCAAGAATATCATGTTCTCACGTCAAGTAATTTACCTTGAGTCATTTGGTATCTTGAGTCAAATAATTTTTTTATTTCCTTTAAAGCAACTATTTATTTCATCCAACACCCATAGTCTTGAGCCAAGAAAATGGGAAGATTAATACAAGTTAATAATTGTTTCAACTCAATTAAAAATTATTTTGTTTCAAAGAAATATTAATTAATCTAAGCATTTCTTTTACTTGAAGCATTTCTATATTCTCATGTTTCAAAATCATTAATTTCTTGCGAGAATGTTATATTTTCTGGAATGAAATATTTTATTTATTCAATTCAATTAAGTGTAAGATCTTAATATAAGTAAATATTTGTTTCAAGTCGATTAAAAATTATATTCAATTAATCCCATATTTATTTGAAGAAAGAAATTCATTTTCTTGTGTCAAGTAATTATTAGCATTGAACAGAATTCTTGAATTAAGAATGTAGTATTTGGCGGAACTAAATATGTAATTATTTCAACCAAATATTTTACTTTTCCGAAGTACCAAAAAGTATTGAATCTAGAATATATGTTCTTAAGCGAAATAATAAAGTATTGTCTGGAGAATTCATGTTTCTTGAATCGAATCATTTTATTTATTTGCTTTGAAACTTTTTTTTACTTAACACAATGCCGGTGTTCTTGATCCAAGAAAATATTTTTCTTCAAATGTATATGCAACTTAAATATCAGTTTTTGAAAACTGTCCATTGAGGTTAGGATGGCATAGTGGTAGCGTGACGGCTTCTGGTGCGTGCAACCCGAGTTCAATTCCTCCGACCGTGGAAAATTTTCTTTCAAGGTATATTTGTTGTATTTGTGTTAAGTATTAATTAAATGTAAATATATATGTAAAATAATAATTATTTAATTATTTAAATAAAAAATATAAATGTTAATTAATTAAATAATAAAAATGTTTGACCTAAGTATTAGAAAAGATGGAATGGAGGTAAGGGGGGGGGGTAATTTAAGTAAATAATTTACTTGTATTGAGAAAGTATTTTTTTGATTGAAAACTATAAATTTTCTCAAATCAAGAAAATATTTTCTCGGACAGAGAACATACTTTCTTGATTTGATACATAAATGATTTTGAATTAATATATTCTGCATTTCTTACATGCTACTTAATTTCTTGGTAGAATTCCATATTTTCTTGGATCAAGAATATCTGTTCTTCTCACAAAATAAATGTTTTCTTCATTTAATCTTGAATTACTTGAACGAACGTTACAAAACATTGAATGAATCGAATAAAATAATTCAATCATCTATATATATTCTTAGAACAAGAAAATATTTTATTCATTTAATACATTTTATATTTCGTATAAGAAGATTAACTTCTTGGTCGAATTCCATATTTTCTTGGATCAAGAATATATGTTCTTCTCCCAAATATCCTATGTCAAGAAAATCGTTTTCTTGAATCAATACTTTAATAGTCTTGGCCGTATTCAATCCCACGATTTTCTTCAACCAAGAAAAATTTTCTTGGTTCAATACTTTTTTTTTTTCAGTGCATAAATACTAGATTGACAGAAGAATTTTAGTTAAAAATACTAAAAAAAAATTGAATTTTCAAAAAGTTACAAATGATTTCAGAAATTCAATTATTTTCAAAAGTTATAAAAATTCTTCACAAAATTTCAATTATGTTCAAAATATTTTTTTAAAATTCTGGTCAAAATTACAATTATCTTTATAAATAATAAAACTCTTCTTCAAAATTCAATTATTTTTAAAAATTTTAATAAAATTCTTGGCAAAATTTCACAGAAATTCAATCATTTACAAAATTTTCATAAAATTCTTGGAAATAATTCAATTATTTTCATAAGTAATAAAATTTTTATAGAAATACAATTATTTAAAAATATTTTTTATAAAATTTATCGCAAGAATTCAATTATTTAAAATAAAATTTAACAAAGTTCTTTTCAAGAATTCAATTGTTTTTATAATTAATAAGATTCTTCACCGAAATTCAATTATTTTTTAAAGTTTTAATAATAATCGTTGAAAGAATTCAATTATTTTCAAAAATTAAAAAAAAATTCTTATCAAAATTTCTAGTATTTTTATAAATAATAAAATTCTTTTCTGAAATTCAATTATTTTAGAAAAATTTTAATAAAATTTTTAACGAAATTTCACAGGAATTCAATTATTTACAAAGTTTTTAATAAATTTCTTCGAAATAATTCAATTATTTTCATAAGTAATAAAATTTTTATAAAATTAATCGCAAGAATTAAATTATTTAAAAAAAATTTAAGGGAAATTGAAACTTGATGACGTCACAGTTTGTGCAAAGCATTAGTTTTAAATCTGTGACGTCATCATGGTTCAAATGCCCTTAACAAAGTTCTTTTCAAGAATTCAATTGTTTTTAAAATTAATAAAATTCTTCACCGAAATTCAATTATTTTTCAAAGTTTTAATAATAAGCGTTGAAAGAATTCAATTATTTTCAAAAATTAAAAAAAAAATTCTTATCAAAATTTCTAGTATTTTTATAAATAATAAAATTTTTTCCGAATTCCAATTATTTTAGAAAAATTTTAATAAAATTCTTGACAAAATTTCACAGGAATTCAATTATTTACAAAATTATTAATAAATTTCTTTGAAATAATTAAATTATTTTCATGAATAATAAAATTTTTATAGAAATTCAATTATTTAAAAATATTTTTATAAAATTCATCGCAAGAATTCAATTATTTGAAAAAAAATTTAACAAACTTCTTTTCAAGAATTCAATTGTTTTTAAAATTAATAAAATTCTTCACTGAAATTCAATTATTTTTAAAGTTTTAATAATAATCGTTGAAAGAATTCAATTATTTTCAAAAATTAAAAAAATTTTTATCAAAATTTCTAGTATTTTTATAAATAATAAAATTCTTTTCCGAAATTCAATTATTTTAGAAAAATGTTAATAAAATTTGTAACAAAATTTCACAGGAATTCAATTATTAAAAATACAAAATTTAATAAAATTTTTCGAAAAATATCAAATATTTAAAAAGATTTTTATAAAATTCGTCGCGAGAATTTAATTATTTTAAAAAATTTAACAAATTTCTTTTCAAGAATTCAATTATTCTAATAAATAATAAAATTCTTCACCGAAATTCAATTATTTTTGTAAAATTGAATAAAATTCGTTGCAAGAATTCAATTATTTTAATAAATAATAAATAAAATTCTTAGCAGAAATTCAGTTATTTTTATAAACTTGAATAAAATTTGTTGGAAGAATTAAATTATTTTCAATTAAGTAATAAAATTCTTCACAGAAATGCAATAACGTTAAAAAAATTTTTTTTTAATTTAATTAAAATTTGTCAAAAGAATTCAATTATTTAAAAATTTGTTGATAAATTTCTTTATGAGAATTCAATTTTAACAAATATTTAATTATTCAATAAATTATTTATTTTTTAATTTAAATAATTAAATTCTTCTAAAAGTTTTTAATAAAAATCGATTTAAAAATGAATTACCGAATAATTGATTTATTATTTATGAAAATAATTGAATTATTGCAACGAATTTTATTACATTTTTTTTTAAATAATTGAATTTTTTGAGAAATTTTACTACTTGTAAAAATAATTGAATTCTTGCGAAGGATTTTTTTAGAATTTTTGTAAATAATTAACTTGTTTTTGAAAAATTTTATAATAATATTCTTATAAGTTGTTGAGTATCTAATAATTTTTAGAGTGAATTTTAGAATATTCTTTAGGGTCAAGGAAAAAGTAAAATTTTTTTCTGAAAATCAGGGAAAAGTCAGGAAAAATAAAATATTTGTGGCAACACTGTAAACATCTTAGATTAACTTTTTTTGAGAAAATTGCAGTATTTCTTAAAAAGAGCATCACTCAACAATTTTTGAATGTACGTTAACATTCAGTGGTTAAAAACGAATTAGAAGTAAAATAAGAATTCCAATGATGTGAATAATTTCCGGTAAAGTTTAATGCTGAATAACAGTCATGAAGGTTAAGTTTGAAATTTGAATAGAATGGAAACGAATAGAAAATGCATGGGGTAAAAAGGAGGTTTACAGCACCTGTGGTCAGTGGGCTTGGCCAATGAGGCGGTATACAAGGTTGACAGTTCGGGTCACCGAGTAAATGTAAACGTCCTATTGGATTGGTCGACAGGAAATTCATAATAAGTTTACGATCGTTTGACCCTGACAACTTTAAAGAGCCTGGGACACATTTTCTAAGTGCAAGAACACACTATTGCGAATGTGAATATACTTGGAGTTGCTTATATGTATATGTTTAAAGGCCTCTATGGAATCAAGGAAAGAAGCCGTATTAAAGAACAAGTAGAAGAGGTCAGTCTTGGGAAGGCTAATTGGGTGCGTTGCTCGTATAAGAGGATACCCAATACGAGTCAAAACAGAATTGCCCAATGCTTTCACACCTTCCCTATCAGAGTAAAATAAATCATCTTTCTTATCTTCCTAGGTTAGTTAGATTTTATGTTGAATTTATGACTATAAGCAAAGTAGGATCGTTTTTCAAAAGAGGACTCATCAAAATGAAAATTGTTTTCACTCTCAGGAAGTGAATTATCATTTTTTTTTTCTTTCCTTTTTTTTCTTCTTTTTTTTCTCTTTTTTGCAGAATATGTTTTTCAAAGTAACAGCTGGTTATAATAGAAATTTCAAAATTTCAATATTGTTAATAAATAAGTTGAATCTTGTGCCAAAGGATAATGGAGAAAGAATATTTTATCTACTTTTTTAAGTAGAAGAAGAATGTAAATTATGATTAACATTTTTATTAGTCTGAAAAGTAATTTCGGAAAAAATTACATTTTAGAAAAAGGTTCATTGCAAGATGTTAATAAAGTTTTATTGCATTACATTCTTACATATCGTTTAATTATTCAATGTAACACGATATTTGACATTTAAATAACCTTTCACCTCTTCTTCTTTTTAATTTATTCAGCTCGTACAATATTATCGATTTTATTATGTAATTCAGTGCAAATCCAGTACGTGGAAATTTATTGGGATTTTCGAATATTCCCGCGCTGGGTGTATGTAGATGGCGCAAAATTCTCTCTCACAAGCGCAAAACTATTTCTACTCAATATAAAAAGGCAATTGCCAAATTCATTTTCTTTTATCAGTCACATGCTGTTTTAAGATGTCGCTAAAGTTTTGACCCTTCAAATTAACGACAATATTTTTATTACTCCTTTCAATTTCGATTTTGTTGCAAAATATTTTTTTTATATTATTAAAAATAAAAAATTAATTGTGAACTAAGCAAATTTTAAGTCAGGGTTGCTACTAAAATTTAATTTTGTTTTTCCCTGATTTCCAAACAAAAATTTTCACTTTTTCCCTGATACTAAAGAATATTCTGACTCACTCTTCGTGTTTTAAAATAATTGAAGATGACGGAGTGATAAAAGCATTATTTTATATTATATAATAATATTGTTATTGTAACTTCTTTAATTATTCTTATCATTTTAATTCAGTTATTATTTTCTAGAATTTTTAACTAAAATTCTTCTTTAAATCCATTATTTTTAATATAATTATTAAAAAAAGTTCTTTGACAATTTTCAAATCAATTTTTGTTAACAATTCAATTTTACGAAATTTCATCGATTATTCGGAAATTCTTCAATTAAATATAATTATATTAGAAAATAAAAACTTCAAATAATTTTAAAGAAAATTGCCACTACAAAATTTTTAGTTAAAAGTATGAAAAACTCAAATTTTCAAATAATTTAATTTGAAACCTTTTCAAAATTCAGTTAATTCTAAAAATTCAAGCTGTAATGGTTTTAATATTCAATTATTATTTAAATAACAAAAATAAATAATTTATTGAATAATTGAATGTTTCTCAAAATTTAATTCTAATTAAGAATTTTATTAATTTATCTTTTAGGAAATTTTATTAAAATAGTAGTTATTGCAAAATAATTGAATTATTGTGAAGAAATTTATAAAAAATTAGTAAATAATTGAATTCTTGTGGGAATTTTTATTATTTATGAAAATAATTGAATCGGTGTAAAAAATTTTATTATTTATAAAAATAAATGAATTATTGAAAAAAAATTTTTAAAATATGTATAAATATTTGAATTCCCATAAAATTTCTATTATTTATGAAAAGAATTAAATGTTTGCGAAGAATTTTAACGAAATTCTTTTTAAATAATTGAATTCTTTTCGAAATTTTATTAAAATTGTAGATATTGAAAATCATTAAATTGACTACAATTTTGGAAAATAATTAGAATTTTCCTAAGAATTTAATTAATTTTTTTAAGAATTAATTGAATTTCGTCCGAAGAATTTTATTATTTTTAAAAAGAATTGAAATTTTTACGAATTTCAACAAAATTTTTAAGAATAATTCAATTGAATTGAATAATTGAAATTCTGCGATAAGTTTTATTACTTATGAAAATAATTCTAGCTCTGTAAGAAATTTTATTATTTAAGAAGATTATTTAAGAAGAAAAAATTGGTAAATAATTGAATTCCTGTGAAATTTTAATTATTTATGAAAATAATTAAATGTTTGCGTAGAATTTTATTAAAATTTTTTTGAAATAAGGGAGCGTTCACAAATGATGTCACGCAATTTTTCGGGATTTTAGACTTCCCCCCCTGTCACGCAATTTCGCATGTAAAAATACATTGTGTCACGTTTAGGAGAGACCCCCCCCCCTTCCCCAAAAAACGAGACATCATTTGTGAACGCTCCAGCTAATTGAATTATTTTGTGAAATTTTATTAAAATATCGATTTTTAAAGGAGTAGATTTTGCCCCTGTACGAGAACTTCGCGTATATATAGATAGTGAAGAAAAAGAAACATTCTTTCATCGTCAGAAAAAAAAATGTTTAATAAAAAGCGATAAATAACAAAAATATTCATATTTTTCACACTATATTTAATTTTATGTCACTACTTAAAAATTTTATCGTAAATAACTTCTCCATTTTCTATTGTACTTCATATAACGCACATAATTCTCTCTATAAGGAAAATCTATTTTATCCCCAACAATATATAAACTTCTACCTATATAGATTGTGAAATATTGTCAGAAATGAGAAAAATTATAATACGAGCAAGAATATTGTCGTGGAAGAAATTTTCATTAAACCGTTCACCATTTACGCTCATCGCGGTTGTGAAATTTACGATCAGAGGCGCCATGATTGTACTTATTTCACTGTGAAGAAACGAAAAATCGATTTTAATCGAATATTATGTAGAGAGGTATTGAGGGAAATGAGAAAAATTGCGTATAGTAAGAAAAATAGAATGATTAAACTAAAAAAATGCGAATATTAATATTTTACATAAATTTTTTCATCAATTTTAATATTGCTTTTCAAGGTAAATTTTAAAAATGAAAAGCAGACTACATATACTTACCTTTTTAAAGGTCAGTACGTTTTAAACGTAAACGTTTAAATGACGTTTAAATAAAACAACAAATTTCTTAAATTATTATTTTCAAGAAGGGTACAAATTTGAAAACTCCTAGGCTTTCTTTAACCTATGATTTATTGTATTTCTCTGTAGGATGTATAATCATGAAAATTGTTTTAAAAAATTCATAAAAATTTCCTCGACATTTCCAACCACTTTGAACGGATTTTTCAAACAGTTCTGATTCAATTCTTTTCTTTGTCGCACTTTAACAAATATTTATGCAAACGTTCTTCTCCATTAATACAATCGTTTAGTTTCGAACTTAACAATTAATTTTTGTTCGCAATTTAAAAAAATAATTCCTCTTTTGATTGATTGTCAGTTTTCAAACGGAAGAAAAAATTGTCCACATTTTCTAAAATGATTAAAAAGTGGGCATTAATTTTTCTTCTAATCACAACTGTGCTTAACGAGAAAATTAAGTGGGTACAACAATTGACAAAGTATATCGAAAAGGATGCAAAATCACTGAACCAGATAATAATTTTACAATCTATAAACGAGTACGAAAAAAATACAAATGATGATGTACTTGGCATGTTGGCTAAATTCCCCCACAGAATTATCAATTTCAAGTTCGAAACTGTAGAAGAACAGATTGCAAAATTACAAATGAGCGATCCTCGAACGGCTTTGTTTGTAATGCTACATTATCGAAACAAAGACCAAGATTTTTCACGAATTTCAGAGCCGATAAATTTTGTGAGTAACATTTCAGAATCAAGGTCTCGACCAAAATTGCTCGTTGTCAGTTTTGAAAATAATTCTGTCAATGAAAATAGAAATGAAAACGAAAATGAAAAGTATAATAAAAGACTCCTTCGACGAATGTGGTCTCTTGATTTTTTGGATGTGACTCTACTTTCCACTTTGGCAGTAAAATCGAATTCTTTCTACAGAAATGATTATTATCAACTGACAGCCGTTTACCACTATAATCCACATACGCATCTAGCTATAATTTCAAGAAAATTAAAACCTACCTTGTTTCCAGATAAGACAAGGAATTTGCAAAAGTATCCATTGAGTGTATATTTTTTTAGTTATCCACCAGAAGTGATATTACCAAAAAACTTATCAGACGGCAGTGAAATAACAGGAATAAGCTGGTGGAAAATTAAAACATTAGCTGAAGCTATGAATTTCACAATGAAGACAAAAGCAAATTACGGTCAGACGACTCGTTCAAGGGCGGATTGTAAGAACAAGTACAATAGTACAGGTTATAATTTAGACCTGGTAAAGAGAGAAATTGAATTCCACACCATGGAATTCCAAAGATTTCTAACATGCGATGAATCACTGTACGAATGGGCTTTAGGTATCGTCGACACGAAACTTGTCTTAGTTGTTCCAATTTTATCCAAAGAATCGTATGTACTAAATGACAAGTGGGCAATTTTGAGATTACTGTCCATGGCCAGTATTCCATTCATCATCTGGTTATGTGTACGTTTAAGTCGTCTGAATTCTACAAGTCTGCAATTAATATACTTAATTCAGATAACTCTAGGATGGACAGTACCTCGAGAGCCGAAAAAACGAAAGGAAAAGGCAATTTTCGCTGTCTTGTTACTCACATGCACTTTGTATAATTCAACCATATACACCGCACTTACGGATGTTGGTCTGCATAAACAAACCAAATATTCCTTCGAAACAATGGATGATGTTTTATCGTCAAATTTCCCCACAATAGTGCATGAGAACACGGTTCGTCTAATGCAGAATATTTTTACAGATACAAGTCATTTATTGCTGCAGAAAGTAATTAAAGTTAGAATTCATCCAAATAAAATGATAAAACAAGTCTATAGTTGGAGAAATATGACTTGTATTGCTTTTTCAATGAATGCTAAATTTTTGTTACAAGAAGAAAGGGATCGTTGTCAATTGCCAGTTGCTAAATTATTGGAAAATGATTATATTGCTCGACCAGTGAGCGGTACATTAATGGCATCAAGATCACCGTATGTCAGAAGGGTTAATGTTTTGATACGAAGATTAATCGAGTCGGGTATTACGGAAAAATGGAAACTTTTGTTAGATAAAAAATTGCCTGTTACTGTAAACTCGAATGTTTCTTGCTTTAACAAAAGTAATGAATCAAAGGAAATGTTGTGGAAAATTTTTTTTATTGTCATCATTGGATATTCATTGTCTGCTTTAACGTTCTTTATAGAAATCCTGTATTTTTCGAAAGTAAATAATTAAAGTAAATTAAAAATAAATAATAAAAATTACACAAAAATTCAATTATTTACAAATTATTTATAAATTTTTTCGGAATAATTTAATTATTTTCATAAATACCACAATTTTTTACAGAGATTCAATTTGTTTCATAAATAATATAATTCTTTTTTAGGAATTTAATTATTTACATAAATAATAGAACTCATCGCAGAATTACAATTATTTTTAATACAATTTTAATCGTATTCCTCGAAAATTGCAATTATTCTTAAAAATTTTATTAAAATTCTTCAAAAAATTCAATTATTTAATTGTAAATTTTTGTAATATATATTTAATTGAAGAATTTTCCAGAAATCGAAATTTCGTAAAATTGAATTTAAAACAAGAAAGCAAACTAAATGAATAAAAAGAAAAAAGTATTTGTTGTAAAACTATTTTACCGAAGGAAAATTCTTAAAGAAATGTGACCTAGTTTACAAAACATGTTATTTAGAGCAATTGTTCGTAAGATATAAGCATAAAAATGTCGTAGAAAAAAAATTTTAATATTTTTAAATATTTAATACAAAAAATATAAAAACATTTTATATTTTTTTCAATCAAATATTTATTTGACACAGTTAACGTTTGTATTTTTACTTATGCACATCTTTTCAAAGTACTTCAAAATTCGTTCAATATGTCGAAGTATTGAATGATCAAATGTTTAAGAAATACCTACATATAAAAAATATTTTTAAAAAACTTAATATCAGTATTCTCGAGATGCTTCTAAAGAATAAAATAATTGTCTTGCTGTTGCCAATTGTGTTTAGTGTAAAATTCGAGTGGATGCAAATATTGTCTAATCAAATCGATTACGAATCAAAATCGGTGCATCAAATTGTTATTCTACAGTCTCACAATGAAAATAACAAAAAATGCCAAATTGATGATATTCTGTATCGAATTGTAGGTAAATTTCCCAAAAGTGTCATTAATTTCGAATCGGAAAGTGTAGAAGATCAAATTTCAAAATTATCACTCGACGAACCCCAAACAGCATTATTTGTTCTACTACATTCTGAAAATAATGATCCAAATTTTTCGCAAATTTCAGAACCGATAAATTTTGTGAGTAACATTTCCGAATCAAGATCTCGACCAAAATTGCTAATTATCACTTTTGAAAATTATTCTGTCAATGAAAATAGAAATGAAAACGACAATGAAAAGTATAATAAAAGACTCCTTCGACGAATGTGGTCTCTTGATTTTTTGGATGTGACTCTACTTTCAATTTTGACAGTAAAAACGAATTCTTTCTTTAAAACTGATTACTACCACCTAACAGACATTTACCACTATAATCCACATACGAATCAAATGGAAATTTCAAGAAAATTAAGATACAATTTGTTTCCCGATAAGACAAGGAATTTGTATCAATATCCAATAAACGTATTCTTTCAAAATTATCCCCCTGAAATTTTCCTACCAACAGAAAGGGATGTGAATAAGAAAATAACTGGAATAAGTTGGTCAAAATTTGAAGCATTATCAAAGGCGATGAATTTCCGTCTTATTGTGAACTTAAAGAATGCCACGGCAATTAACTCGAAAATTGATTGTAAAAATAAGTACAACAGTACAGGAACATATTTAGCTTTATATCGAAGAGACATTGAATTTTTCGCCATGGAGTATCAAAGATTTTTAGCATGTGATGAAGTATTTCATGAATGGTCCCTGGGCATAGTGGATACAAAATTACTTTTAGTTGTTCCAGTTTTATCGAAAGAATCCTATGTTCTAAATGACAAGTGGGCAATATTTCGATTACTTGCCATGGCTAGTTTTCCATTCATCATCTGGTTATGCATACGTTTAAGTCGCATAAAATCCGCAAGTCTTGAATTAATGAATTTAATTCTCATCACTCTAGGAGCGTCGGCAACTGAAGAACCGGAAAAATCAAAGGAAAAAATTATTTTCGCTGTATTGTTGATTATATGCACTTTGTATAATTCAATGATTTACACAGCGCTTACGGATGTTGGTTTACATAAGGAAATGACATATTCCTTTGAAACAATGGATGATGTTTTATCGTCAAAATTCCCAACATTGGTACACTTAACAACTGTTCGTTTATTGAAAAATGTCTTTAGTGATACGAGTCATTTGTTATTGCAAAAGGTGCTGCAATTTAGGGATCATCCGACACGGATGCTGGAACAAGTACTTAGGAATAAGAATGTGACTTGTATTGTTTTTTCGATGTACGCTAGATATTTATTGCAGGAGGAGAGAGATCGATGTGGTATGCCAATTGCGAAATTGTTGGAAAATGATTATATTGTTCGAACAATAAGCGGAACGGTAATAGCGTCAAGATCACCGTATGTCAAGAGGGTGAATGTTTTGATCAGAAGATTAATTCAGTCGGGAATTACGGAAAAATGGAAGAACTCGTATGACAGGAAGTTTCCTACAAATGCAGCAATTTTGGATTTTTCCTGCTTTAATAGAAGTATTGAATTAGAAGAAATACACTGGAAATTATTTATTATTATTATTGTTGGTTATTCCGTGTCTATTTTTGCATTCTTCGTGGAATTGCTTTACAGCAGTGTTACCAGATGATCAAAACGACAAATCTTCAAAACTTTTTTTATTTATCTTCAGAAATCTTTAAACTAATCAAAACAATTTCTTCAGATTTTGGTTATAATTTTTTCTTAATTTTTCTCAACTTTTTTATTAAATTTTCTTTTTTAATGTTTCGAATTTTAAAAACTATTGCACTGAAAATTAATAAATTCTTGCAAAGTTTTTATCCAAAAGTTTGAAAATAATAATTGAAGTCATTTGAAAAATGTTATCAAAATTTTTTTTTAAATAATTGAATTCATTTGAGAAAATTTAATTAAAATTGTATTGAAAATAATATTGAATTCCCGAAAAAAATATTATTGTCTATAAAAAGAATCGAATTCTTCCAAAGAATGTTATTAAAATTATTGAAAATAGATAATTTACTTCTTAACAAGAATTTCATTAAAAATTTTTTCAAATAATTAAATTTTTTCGTGAAAAAATAAAAAAAAATAAAGTTATTATAAATCATTTTATGAAGTATTTTTTTGCAAATTTTTAATTTCAATTCTGTTAAAATTAGTTTCAATTTTTAAAATTTTAACGCAATTCCTTGAAAGAATTTAACTATCTGGAAAAATGTTAAAATTCTTTCCAAGAAATTCAATTATTTTCAAAATTTTTTTTAAAAATTCTTGTAAACATTTTAATTATCTTTATAAATAGCAAAATTCTTCGCTAAAATTTAATTATATTCAGAAATTTTAATAAAATTCATTGTAAAATTCAATTATTTTTATAAATAACAATATTCACCATAAGAATTCAATTATTTTCAAAATTAATAAAATTCTTCGCAGAAATTCAATTATTTTCAAAAAATCTATAAAAAATTGTAGTCAAGATTTCAATTATCTTTATAAATGAATACCAAAATTCTTTGTACCAAAATTCAATTATTTACAGGAATTTTAATAAAATTCATTGCAAAATTCAATTATTTTCATAAATAACAATATTCATCACAAGAATTCAATTATTTTCAAAAGTAATAAAATTCATGACAAAATTTTAATTACTTTTAAGAATTTTTCTTAATTCAATGATTTTCAATATTCTACTATTTTAATAAAATTTCCCAAAAGAATTCAATTATTAAACAAAAATTTTGATAATATTTTACACGAACATTCAATTATTTTCCAAACAAATAAAAATTTCACAGAAATTCAATTATTTAAAATAAAATTTGCATAAATTTTTTCGAAAAAATCAAATGTTTTAAAGTTTGTCATTAAATTCTTCTCAATAATTCAATTATTTTCATAAATAATAAGACTCATTGCAGAATTTTAATTATTTTTAATACAATTTTAATCGAATTCCTCGAAAAATGTAATTATTCTTAAAAATGTTATTAAAATTCGCCAAAAGAATTCAATTATTTAAAAATTTGTTGATAAAATTATGTATAAGAAAGAATTTAATTTTAAGAAACATTCAATCAATAAATTATTTATTTTTGTATTTAAATAATTGAATAATTGCAATTTTTAGAAATAATTGAATTTTGTAAAAGTTTCAAACTAAAATCTTTGAAAATTGGAATTTTTCATAGTTTTTATTAAAAATTCTATGAAACTAATTTTTTTCAAAAAGTTTAATCGAAATTTTTGAAAATTATTTCAAATTTTTATTTTCTAATGTATATTTCATTGAAGAATTTCCGAATAATCAATGAAATTTCGTAAAATTGAATTGTAAACTAATGAATTTGAAAATTCTCAAAAAATTTGATCAAATATTATTAAAAATAATTGATTTAAAAAAATTTTTAGTTAAAAATTCTAGAAAATAATAATTGAATTGAACTGATGAAAATAATTTTAAAGAATTTACAGTATCAATATTCTAATATTGGAATATAAAATAATGATTTTATCACTTGGTCACCTTTCTGAAACATTAATTTACTATAAAAAATATTAATTTAAAAAAATTTGTTAAAACTTCTTACACCTTTTTGTAGAAATAATCATGAATGTATCCTATGTATTTTATGCACAAATACAAATAACAATATTATCGATTTCCTTTTTTTCTAATAGTTAAAGAAACACATGGAAAAAGATGAAAAATTGTATTTTAAACCAAATCGAAGAAAAGTTGAAATAAAATAAATATTAATTGTGTAATTAAAAATTTATTTTAAAATACACCACAGTTAAAAAAAATTCGATAAAATTTTACTCTTATTAGTGGATAAAATCAGAGAAAATAAAGTAGAAAAAAATGAAACTGAGACCATACGTTTATGAAAAGAGCTCCTTTTTACAATAAAAATTTTATTTTTATTTTATATATAAAAATTTCGGAATAAATACACAATTTATTAAAATTAAAAAGCTACAGTCTCAAAAAATTGATTTATATACTATTTTAAATAGAGATAAAATTTAAAAATAAAATGAACTTTAAAATATTTTTAAAAACGGTAGACGGTGAAATTTAAATTCCGTGACAAATTTTTGTCACAACTATGACCATTCAACAAGTTTCTCATTCCATCAATGAACCGGTCTCCTTTTTTCTTCCGGTCTCCGAGAAAAAGATACCTTTATTAATTTATGACGACGTAGTGAATTTTGACGACCACATCCACGCACGATAATGCTTTCGAGATATTAGCATACTCGAGAAAAAGAGAGAGAGAAAGATGCTGAGATAAAGATGCGTGGATGAATGAAAAATAGATGTGAGTCAGTTAAATCAAGGCACAACACTTTATCTTTATGTGATTTTATAAAATTTATAGCTATTAAAATCAAACACATTTCAGAAAGAAGAAAAAAATCTCCGAAGATACTAAAAAAGAGAAATGTGAACATTTAGATCCAAACTTTAATCATTATTTCATGTTACGAAATAATTTTCTTTTAACTCCTTTAGTGCATTATGGTGTTTTTTTTAGATAAACCAAAAATATGGTAATTTTTGTATATTATTTCTCTAAGTACATAGGTGAAGAAAAGTGGAATACAGATAATATTTAGTTATCGCAGTATTTTTTTTTATTTTTCCTGTAAATTATTGTGATTCCATACAATTCTTAATCATTAATAATTTTACAATTAAAAAAATTCTTAAGTATATGTACCTAATAGAACATTTTTTTAGTATATCTAATCATTTTAGATGAAAATATTTATAAACATTTAAATAATATATGAATAAACCATTTTTGAAAGATAAATTATAATTTTTGTTCTTTACATTCTTATGATTCTAATAATAAATGAAATAATTATTACTTACTATGACAAATGCGTTACTGTTCCATTTATTATTTTGCAAATTAAAAAATTATATATTTTCAAATATAAACATTAATTTTTAAATAATTTCAGATTCAAAATTTAAAAAATTCACTTCGTAAATAATAAAATTCTTTTAGGAATTCAATTATTTTCAAAAATAACAATATTCATCATAAGAATTCAATTATTTTGAAAATTAATAAAATGCTTCGCAGAAATTCAATTATTTTCAAAAAATCTAAAAAAATTGTAGTCAACATTTCAATTATCTTTATAAATGGATACCAAAACTCATTGCAAAATTCAATTATTTTCATAAATATAACAATATTCGTCACAAGAATTCAATGATTTTCAATAGTATTAAAATTCATGGCAAAATTTCAATTACTTTCAAGAATTGTTCTTAATTCAATGATTTTCAAAAATTCTACTATTTTAATCAAATTTACCAAAAGAATTCAATTATTAAACAAAAGTTTTGATAATATTTTACACGAATATATTACAATTATTTTCCAAACAAATAAAAATTTCACAGAAATTCAATTATTTAAAATAGAATTTTGCATAAATTTTTTCGAAAAAATAAAATGTTTTAAAATTTGTCATTGAATTCTTCGCAATAATTCAATTATTTTCATAAATAATAAAACTCATAACAGAATTTCAGTTATTTTCAATGCAATTTTAATCGAATTCCTCGAAGAATGTAATTATTCTTAAAAATATTATTAAAATTCGTCTAAAGAATTTAATTATTTTAATAATTTGTTGATAACATTTTTTATAAGAATTTAATTTTAAGAAACATTCAATTAATAAATTATTTATTTTTGTATTTAAATAATTGAATTCTCGTAGAATTTACTAATAAAAACTGTTTTAAAAATTAATTTCAATTAAAATTTTAGGTTATAATTATATATTAAAAGCATTGTAACGTAGATTTTTATAATTGAATTTTGAAAAGGTTTGAGATTAAAATTATTAAAATAATAAATTTTTATATTTTTAACAAAAAAGTTTGTAGAATTAATTAATTTGAAAAAGTTTAATTGTATTTTTTTTTTTTTGAAATTATTTCAATTTTTTATTTTCTAATATATATATTTAATTGAAGAATTTCCGAATAATTGAAATTTTGTAAAATTGAATTGTAAACAAATGAATTTGAAAATTGACAAAGAACTTTATCAAAAATTTTAAAAAATAATGGATTTATAGAAGAATTTTAGTTAAAAACACTGGGAAAAAATTTAATTTTGGATAATTTATAAATTATTTCAGAAATTCAATTATTTACAAGAGTACTAAAATTCTTCTTAAGGTTTCAATTATTTTTACTAATAATAAAACTCATCACAGAATTTCAATGATTTTTCATACAATTTTAATTGAATTCCTTGAAAAAAGTAATTATTTTCAATTTTTCATACAAGTTTTAATAAAATTCGACAAAATAATTTTATTATTTAAGAACATGTTAATAAAATTCTTGATGAGAATTTAATTTTGAGAAACATTCAATTATTCAATAAATTATTTACTTTTGTATTTAAATAATCGAATTCTCGTATAGAATCTTCTAATAAAAATTGATTTGAAAATTAATGATTTTATCACTGGGCCATCTTTAATTATTATAAAACATGAAGATATTGATATTGATATCTTTATGGTTTATAGTTATGAAAAAATTTAATTTATAGTTTTAAGTAAAATGTTCTCTTATTTGACTCGGACTGGTTATATTTTTTCAGTAATTGGTCCGTAATTTTTCATTTATGGTCCGGAAAGTCCGTATTTTTAAATACTTTTACTGATTCGAGCCCTGTTATTTTCAAAAATGTTAATAACATTTTTCGCAAGAATTAAATTATTTAAAAAAGTATTTAATGATAAGAATCAAGTTATTTTCAAAAATTTTAATAAAACATTCTTTGGAAGAATTCAATTACTTTTATAAACAGTAAAATTCATCACAGGAATTAAATTATATTTTCAAAACAATTTTAATAAAATGTCACGAAAAAATGCAATTATTTTAAAAAATTTTTAATGAAACTCTTGTTAAGAATTAAATTATTTTCAATGAATTATTTGAAAAAAATTTGGAATAAAATTCGTCAAATTTTTTTTTAATTATTTTTAAATTTTTTGATAAAAACTTTGCAAGAGTTTAGTAATTTTCAGTGCATTAATTTTTAAAATTGAAAACATTGAAAAAGAAAATTTATTTAAAAAATTGAGAAGCAAACAAAAACTAACTTCAAACTGCGAACAGATTCAAACACAACAATATTAATTTATTTCTTTAAAATTGTTTGTGAAATCTGTTTAATTTCAGAATGTTCTCAAAATAAGATTTACTTTTTTATTGTGTATATACACTCTAAATTTGAAGTAGTGAATATTTAATTCATTTCAATTCAGTGGTCCAGTTTTCTTTAATTAATCAGTGGAATTTCACTGATAATCAGTAAAAACCACCGATTATCAGTGAAATTCCAAAGAAAACTGGGCCACTGAATTGAAATCAGTAAAATTTTCACTGATTCAATTTTAAAGTGTAAGAACACAAAATTGTTTCACACAGGAAGTAACAAATTAGAAACCTCCTTTAAAAAGTAGAATCAAAAAGAATTGTATTTTCACCCATTAAAGAGCCACCTACGAGAGAAATAAACTGAGAGAGAAAGAGAAAAAATATAATGGCGACCAAACGATTGCTTCGAAAACGGCTAAGGTGCGGAAATGATTAATGGGTCGAACGCTTCAACAACAAAGTCGTTTCTCGAGTAGACATATTAGCCTAATGTATATGTGTATAAGTGCACTTATACGTGGAAAAAAAAGATCTGTCTATTCTCTAGACTAACTCGTAGTATCTCCAAATGAGATGTTCCACTATATATACATGCATACATTTATAAATATATAAGTATGTATATTACGTATGGACAGTTCTACTGTCCACTTTGCATAATGTCAACAGAAATACATATCTTTTTCCAACACACACATATATAAATGTGCGTCAAGTTTATTTGACGAATGTCTACTATAGCCAAAGAATCACGCTCATATTTACACGCCGTGAATCAGAATTCTACAAATATGATTTTAAAATCAGAAAAACGTTCAACAAATTATCTTCCTCGTGGCTGCTAAAAACATTAAATTTATTCATAGTAAAACATGTCTTCATTTTTATTATTGTATTATGTATTATGATAGAGACAAGAAAACTGCTTCTATTACTTCATTTTCTTATCTTTATCCCCTTTATTGTACATTTTTTTAATTCCTCTTTTCTCTCTATTAATAATAGAACGTAGAAATTTTTAATTCAAATAATAAATTATTTGAATTAAAAATTTTTGCGTTCTATTATTTGTAAAATTGCTAAGTTTACTTTAAAAAGTGAAGCAGAAGTCAGCCGACGCTTGTAAACGCAGAGAACATTGCGAAGCGTCGGTTCTTCGATCCGAGCCCTCAATTATTATCAATTGATATTTACCACTAATATATTGTCTTTAATTGGAAAAATAATGTTTAAAATTCAAAAGTAAAAAATGAATGAAATTGAATATAAAATTTTTTTGATGTATGCGAAAGGAAACACTGAAGAACCAAAGTGTCGGTTGCAGTATACCTGCGTATACGGATAAGTGATTCATTTCAAGTCTCGTTTTCTTACATTAGTCCACTTTGTATAAGAGAACGTTCGTAAAGTCGTGCAATATTTACACTGAGTTCTTTGTCAATACCCTTGTGAAAACCAGTTGGTCCATCTCAGTCCTCAAACACCGGTTCATATTGCTATGACCACAAATGTGAATTGATCAGTGCCAACGTTAAGATTAGGCACTACATTATCACCGCACTTTTTATATGCGCCCCTTTTTTCCCTCCTTTTTTTCATTCATTTATATATATATATATATATATATATATATATATATAGTACTCTTTCTCAATAATGCAAGTAATGCGCATATTAGAGAAATCAGAAAATTGACATTTTAGAAATTGGAAAATTACAGTTGTAAATTATCATTTCAAATGTTTTCAACGCAATCCCAACAAGATTGTAAAGCGTGCGAAAAACATTCCCTTTATTGGTAAATAAAAATTTACCATCTATGCGAAATATTCCACTTTGTCAGAATTATTAATGATACTCAATTTTTTATATTTGCTCACCAGCGCATGTGAAAATTCGCTCTTTAGTTGAATTATCAAAAAAGAAAAATTATTTCACTATTCTGGAAAAGAAAAAGATTATTCCGTTTTCTAGAAATTGTTTATATTTTCAAAAAAAAAGTTATTTGTGCTTTTTCAAATAAGAAATTCTATTTGGAGGAATTAAAAAAAAGAAATACTCGAAAAACCACACTGCTCCTGCTTCCAGGAATCAGTGAAGGAGATATGAAGACGTTTTGCTTCAGTTCCATAAGACTCTTGGGTAAAATTATGGATTCCAATTGATATTTGTAGATGGAGAATTTAAACTTGAACTGTGCGCAGCGATCTGACAGAAAAGCACTCGAGCTCGTTTAGCTGGCCTCGAAAGTCCCTTCCCTCTTGTCCCATACCTAAGTCAACATATGAGAAGTCAAAGCATTTACCCTGGATGTGTAAATGTATTTCAAGTATAGATGTAGACGCAGGTGCAGGCAATAAACCGCGAGAGAAAAGAGAGGGAAAAAAAATTGAGAGAAAGAGCAGGAGAGATATTTTCTCGCCTTGCGACGTATCTTTTGCGAGATATAGACACTAGCCTCTATACAGAAGAAGGAAATAATGACTGAAGATGCAGTAGCTTGATTGTCATAAAACACGGAACTGCATCCAACGTGGGTGGCACGAATGTCATTCAGTCATTCAATTCTCTGTCATTTTTAACTAAAGTTTCTTCATTTTTTCAGTGCACACTTTTTTTATTAAATTTGAATTTTTATTTTTAGAAATAATTTTTTCACGAATTTTCAATTTAGTACTTCTTTAATGAAAAATTGAGATCAGTGATATTTATCAATGCTGACAGATTGGAAGATTTTTCTTCAAATCTGAAGAAAATTAAAACAATCTGCGATATTTGAAGAAATATTGTAAAAACTTGAAGATATTTGGAAAAATTTTGCAAAAGCTGTGTATATATGGGGCCGTACACATAATACGTCACGCGTCTAGGGGGAGGGAGGGGGTTTGAGAATTGTGACTAAGTGTGACATGGGGGAGGGGGGGGGTGAACTCATGTGTTACGTCACAATCTTTTAAATTCAAAGATTTATAAGAAATTATATGTGACAATGTCACTTTTTCTAAATAAAACAAGTTAAAAATGCTTTAAACTATTTAATATCTGTTATGTACCTGTTTAACATCTATTGGCATAATATTTATAATATGATGATAAATAATATATTCTCTTAATTTGAATCAGTTAAAAATCATGGTTTTAGCTGACAATCAGTAGTGACTGACTTTTTGCTTCTGAATCAGTTAAAAATAACTGAAAAATTATCCACAAAACACCGAAATTTTTCTAAATATTGTATATTAATGATTTGCTTGCATAATTCGAAAAATTTACTTGCAAAGTTTATTTTAAAATTGTGTAAAGATTTAAATTTCTCACTCCAATAAATGTCTATCGTCAAATTTTCTTAATAATATAGCTTGAAACTTTCCTGAACATTTGAATTGCATTTTCGACTATACTTTCGTGAAAATTTTCCTGAAAATTTAACTTAAGTTTTCAGGAAAGTTTCGCGCTAAACATTTATTGAAGTGGGATATTTAAATCTTTACACAATTTTCACTAAACTTTGCATTTAGATATTTCAAAGCTTGCGAGTAAATCTTTAGTAAATTTTTAGGAAAGTTTCGGTGCTATGTAGGTAGTTGAACATGACTAATTGAATCAATCAAAAACAATTGTATTGAAACATCAGTTATTTTCAACTAATTGTCAGAAAAAAAATATGACTATTTGAATTAGTGACTGACTTTTTGCTTCTAAATCAGGTATTTTTAACTGCGATTCAATAATTTAGAGTGTAAGATATAATATATATTGTCCAATGTATAAAATTTACAGTGAAATTTACGTGTGTGACGTGACGTAGGGGGGAGGGGGGGTTCAAGATTTGTGACGAAGTGTGACATAGGGGGAGGGAGGGGTTAAAAAGGGTCAAAAATCGCGTGACGTATTATGTGTACGGCCCCTATCAAACAATAATGAAAATATTTATAAACATTAAAATAATAAAAATAAACCATTTTTTAAAAAAAAATTATAATTTTTGTTCTTTACATTCTTATTATTATAATAATAAATGTAATAATTATTAATTACTATCGTAAATGTTACTGTTTCATTTATTAATTTTCAAATTAAAAAATTTTATATTTTTAAATATAAACATTAATTTTTGAATAATTTCAGATTCAAAATTTAAAAAATTCACTTCGTAAATAATAAAATTCTTTTAGGAATTCAATTATTTTTAATAATAATAAAACTCATCGCAGAATTTCAATTATTTTCAATGCAATTTTAATCGAATTCCTCGAAAAATGTAATTATTCTTAAAAATATTATTAAAATTCGTCTGAAGAATTTAATTATTTCAAAAATTTGTTGATAACATTTTTTATGAAAATTTAATTTTTAGAAACATTCAATTGTTCAATAAATTATTTATTTGTGTATTTAAATTCTCGTAGAATTTACTAATAAAAACTGGTTTAAAAATGAATTTTAGTTAAATTAGAATGTAATTAAATATTAAAAGCATTATAACTTGGATTTTTAGAAATAATTGAGTTTTGAAAGGGTTTCAAATTAAAATCATTGCAATTCTAAATTTTTCATATTTTTAACAAACAATTTTGTAGAATTAATTCATTTGAAAATAATTGTAATTTCTTAAAATTGAATTGTAAACAAATGAATTTGAAAATTCTCAAAAAAATTCAATTATTTTCAAAAAATCTAAAAAAAATTGTAGTCAACATTTCAATTATCTTTATAAATTGATACCAAAACTCATTGCAAAATGGAATTATTTTCATAAATAACAATATTCATCACAAGAATTCAATTATTTTCAAAAGTAATGAAATTTATGGCAAAATTTCAATTATTTTCAAGAATTTTTCTTAATTCAATGATTTTCAATATTCTACTATTTTAATAAAAATTCCCAAAAGAATTCAATTATTAAACAAAAATTTTGATCATATATTTTACACGAATATACAATTATTTTCCAAACAAATAAAAATTTCACAGAAATTCAATTATTTAAAATAGAATTTTGCATAAATTTTTTTGAAAAAATCAAATGTTTCAAAATTTGTCATTAAATTCTTCGCAATAATTCAATTATTTTTATAAATAATAAAACTCATTGCAGAATTTCGATTATTTTCAATGCAATTTTAATCAAATTCCTCGAAAAATGTAATTATTCTTGAAAATCTTATTATAATTCGTCTGAAGAATTTAATTATTTCAAAAACTTGTTGATAACATTTTTTACGAGAATTTATTTTTAAGAAACATTAAATTAATAAATTATTTATTTTTGTATTTAAATAATTGAATTCTCGTAGAATTTACTAATAAAAACTGCTTTAAAAATGAATTTCAGTTAAAATTTTAAATTATAATTAAATATTAAATTAAAAGCATTATAACGTGGATTTTTGAAATAATTGAATTTGGAAAGGTTTCAATATTAAAATCATTAAAATTCTGAATTTTTCATATTTTTAACAAACAATTTTGTAAAATTAATTCATTTGAAAAAGTTAAATTGAATTTTTTTTAAAATTATTTAAATTTTTTTTTCTAATATATATTTAATTGAAGAATCTCCAAATAATTGCAATTTTTATAAAATTGAATTGTAAACAAATGAATTTGAAAATTTACAAAGAACTTTATCAAAAATTATTAAAAATAATGGATTTATAGAAGAATTTCAGTTAAAAACACTTAGGGAAAAAATTTAATTTTGGAGAAGTTACAAATTATTGCAGAAATTCAATTGTTTACAAGAGTACTAAAATTCTTTTTAAGGATTCAATTATTTTTACTAATAATAAAACTCATCACAGAATTTCAATTATTTTTCATACAATTTTAATTGAATTCCTTGAAAAAAGTAATTATTTTCATGCAAGTTTTAATAAAATTCGACAAAATAATTTAATTATTTAAAAACTTGTTGATAAAATTCTTGATGAGAATTCAATTTAGAGAAACATTCAATTATTTAATGAATTATTTACTTTTGTATTTAAATAATGTAATTCTCGTGGAATTTTCTAATAAAAATTGATTTAAAACTTAATGATTTTATCACTGGGCCATCTTTAATTATTATAAAACATGAAAAAACAGATCACTCCGAGTCTTCGACTCGGAGATATCGACATCTTTATGGTTTATAGTTATGAAAAAATTTAATTGACAGTTTTAAGTAAAATGTTCTCTTATTTGACTCGGACTGGTTATATTTTTGTCAGTAATTGGTCCGTAATTTTTCATTTTTGGTCCGCAAAGTCCGTATTTTTAAATACTTTTACTGACTCGAGCCCTGTTATTTTCAAAAATGTTAATAACATTTTTCGCAAGAATTAAATTATTTAAAAATGTATTTAATGATAAGAATCAAGTTATTTTCAAGAATTTTAATAAAACATTCTTTTGGAAGAATTCAAATATTTTTATAAACAGTAAAATTCATCGCAGGAATTCGATTATTTTCCAAAAAATTTTAATAAAATTTTACGAAAAATAGAGAAGTAAAAAAAAAGATGAAGTGAAGAAGTAGAAGAAATTATTTTCCTCCCTTTATCATATAATAGAAAAATTGAACTAAAATTCGCTTGAATTTAAAAAGCAAAAACGAAATAATAATGCAATATTTCCACGTCCTTCACGATAGAGAAAAAATGAAAAAAAAAAGCTATAAGACATCTCAAAGAAAATTTATTGTCGCGCAAATCACTGAATGATTCTCTTTTCTAAATAACGAACAATTTATTATACGAAGGTGGTCTTGAAGAACAAGTCAAGTGTCTGCGTCACGAACTAGTTTTGCATATTGTAACGAGAAAATCATCTTCTAATTGCTGTCGGAGATAAAAACATAACGACTCGGTAAGAAGATCCGCTCTCCACGCGAAGATGTCTCTCCAATGGAAAACAAATTATTATTGAGCGTGTTCCATCGGAAAGGGACATGGATATTATAAATGTCAAGGTGTGCGTAATTCAATTATCCTCCTTTTGTCCCTCTCTCTCTCTCTCTCCCTCATCTCTAAAGAGAGAGAGAGAGAGAGAGAGAGAGAGAGAAAGACATAAACATAATTATCTTAAAACAAGGCGCATCAAGAGACGAGTCAGAAGATACAACTTAAAGATTAAAAAAAAATTAAAAAAATTTTACCAGATACGTATCAATATGAATCCTTGATAAATGTTTCTTGAAATGGCAAGTGAAACGCGAACGTATTCTTATTTCATTGACTTATCAGAATCTATAATAGTTTATATATCAGCGGGGGTGAAAAACTCGCTTGATTTAATTTATTCACAATTGTTCTTGACAAGGTCATTTCGAGAAAATGAGAGAAAGGTGATGATTATTCATGATTGAATTTATAGTTCATCTTTTGCAATAGAATATAATTTTATCATTGAAAATTTATCTAGAATTTTTTTTTTCTTTCTTTTTGTTACATAGAATAATGCATTTATGTATAGAAAATCTTTCATCATTGTTCCTCTCGTTCTTTTTTTTTCATCGATTTCATTTTAATTAACCGGTTTTTATTCTCGATGCTCTTAAAGTCAAAAAGTTGAAAATAAATCTTTAAAAAATGACGTTTCTATATGAAAAAAAAGGACATGTGTGCTTTTAAATGAAAGGAAATAAATGTTTGACGAGTAATTTATATTCACACAAGCTCGTTAAAAATGATCGGTTTGAAATTATTTCCTATCATTGTATATACGAGAGACTAATAAATTTACAAGATTTTTATTATTTAAACAAATTTTTGCAAATAAAGTTTTACTTTAAATTAAAAAAGGGAGAATTATTACTGGGATAAGCTTTTTTGAAATAGATTTTTATTAGCAAATTTTTCATTTAAAGGAATAAAAAAAGGAGTGGATAGGAGAGTGGAGTCAAAAAGACACTTTTTTGCTTTTTATGCTAAAAAATCGTAATTTTAAAATCTTTTTTCGAAAGTTTAGTTATTGAGGTTTCAAAATTCCTTTTGGAAATTTCCAGTAAGCCACGAAATGAATAATTATTAAAAATACAGTACAAAGAATACAGTAAAAAAATATTGTGAATAAAATGAATAAAATATAGTGAAAAGAAATTATAGGTACAATGAAAAAATTATTCATCTTTGAAAAAGTGTCAAGGAAAAATATGGAATGTTGTGAATAAGGGAAAAAAATCATCAAATAAGATACACCATATTTATTAAATGTAAATCGTCCAACACTTTATAAATATTTACAAAAAATATCAGCTGGCATCATATACGAAATCACATCTTTCTGGTTTTATTTATTTTCTCATTAATTTTTTTTTTTTTTGTACTGACCCACTTTATGAACGCAGATTTTATTTATTATAGACCTCAAAATCCACATTATATTGATTGAACGTTCATTGGAGGGTAAATATTATTCGCAGAATTAAATTTTTTCAATAAAGCTACTGGGTAAAAAAATAAATAAAATTTTCCAAAAATTTTTTTTTATTTTTACTTATTCTAAATTTTTTTTTTTACAATTTGAAATTTTATCGAAATTAGTCTTTATAGGCGTTGGCTTAACAATGATTAGTATTTTTATTCAAGAACGGATTTAAATTCCCAAGAGACTATGACTGTTAAAATTTTACAGATTTTATTTTTTTTTATATTATTAAAAAAAATTTTTGGGTTTCTTTTTTTCTTCAGGGGAAATTATCATTTTACTATTTTTTAATTTTTATTTTCAATTTGGAGTATTTTATTATATCCGAAGTGATTTTTCTCTTAGTTTTTAAATTATTGTTTGGTTTTTTTTTTTTTTTTTTAATGAAAATCTATCTTTTATTTGATGAATCGAAAAAATAATTTTTATTTTTATTAATTGATTTAAAAGGCAAATAACAATAAAGCTGAGAATCTTACAATAAATTTACAAGAGGAAAAAAAAATAAGTAAAAGATTTTTTCCATTTTTGAACAGTTTTTTTATTTTCGGGGAATTTTACTAAATCCGAAGTGAATTTTCTTTTTATTTTTCTAATCTTTTACTAAAATTTAGTTCGGATATGGTAAAATTTACTTTGGATATTAAAAAACTACACAAAAAAGTGCGACGAATTTCGAAATATTTTTTAGGTTTTACTATATATCAAAAAGTATAGTAAATTATTCGTCTTTTTTCATTTACAAGTAAATTTGTAAATTACTAATAATATTGTACTGGAGAAAACAATTTTTTTCTATATATTATTCCAATTTTTGAAACTTTTAATTTTAATTTTTTTTTAATTTTTCATTATTTCCTTAAAATATGGAAATAATAAAATTTCGTTATAAACATGAAAAATATGTTTTCGTGTTTAAAAGAAAAAAATAGTATAAATATAAAAAAACAAAAAATATAAATATCTTCATGTCTATAATTTATAGACATTTATTATTTATAATCTTCATGATATATTTAAATAATTTTTATATAGAGAAATTCCACGTAAACTTCCAATGACATCTTTTTCTTCATATTTTAATCCCTTTTTTTAAAAAGTAAATCTTGTATTTCAATTTTTACAAAAAATACCTTTTTTTCATTATTTATATCATTTTCATTCGAAAGATGAGATTTTTTTCCAATAAATTATGTAAAATTTGAAATTCAAATTAGTAAACTATTTTACTAATTTTATTAACTGATTTTTACTAATTCAAATTTAGGGAGATGGGTTTTCAAAAAAGTAAAAAATAGAATAAAATAAAAATAAAAGAAGTCTCAAAAGATTTTTTAAAAATGAAGAAAAAAATTATTTTAGAAAAGTGTTAATTTATTTTCTCGAAAATCAAGTATTGGCATTGAAAATTACACAGAAAATTTTTTAATATTCACTGTATAAAAATTGAAATCTGTTCAAATTTTCTCAAAATTATACAGATTTATTGAAATTAAAAAAATATATTTTTTCTTCATCGTTTTACAAGCAAATTTCTCTACATTATTATACAAAGAAGTAGAAAAATAGTTTATTTTACAAAAACCAAACATCACAAAAATATATTCGTATTTTTGATTCTCCAATTTTTTGACTATATAGATATAGAAAAAATTCTGATTCTTTTTTGAAAAAAATCAATGAATTTCACAAAAATACGATAAGACCTCCATTGAACGTTTTGTCAACTTCATAAAAGAAAAAAAAACAAAAAAAGAAATAATGTAAATAGGCAAAAAATTATTGCAAGACTGGCCTTGGGTTTTTTTTTTACTGACAAATCGCATCATCAGCGTATATTCTATATATGTTTATATATAAATATTTACACTATTTTCGAGTCTTTTTTTTTAAATTTTTAATATAATTTCACTTTTTCCTATCGAAATATAAGTGTATATAAAATACTCGCAAGCTGTGTTCACGAAAGAATCACGGCATTTTTTTTTTACTGGCACTAAAAGGTATATGTAACTTTTTTTCAAAAAAGGCACTGTTCATAATTGCAGGCGTTATTTTTCGCGCACAATTGTTCAAATAGAGAATTGAGCAATTTTCTTCGGTCGCATCACACCGATTTTTGAATGAAGAACAAAAAAAGAAGAAGAAAAATAAAAAAAAAATTGTCATGTTTCCACAGTTTTCTTGAAAGTGTCAAATTGATACTGAAATGAATCAAATTGATGACGAAAAATTTGGATTAATTTTTTATTTGATGCCAAAGATTTGGATCAATTTTTAATTAGATGCCAAAAATTTGGATCAATTTTTGATTTGATGCCAAGAATTTGGATCAAGTTTTGATTTGATGCCAAAAATTTGGATCAATTTTTGATATGATGCCAAGAATTTGGATCAATTTTTAATTTGATGACAAAAATTTGTCTCAATTTTTGATTTAATCCACATTTTTGGATCAGTTGGTTGCAATTTGATACTTTTAAGTTAAACAGTGTCGATTCATTTTCCAAAAAAGAAGCATCTCTTCACGATAAGAGAAATTTTAATGATTTAATTTTATAAATAAGGAAAGGTTCATATAAAGTTCCAAACGGAGATTTTCTTTAAGGCACTTCACAGAAGAGATTCAACTACAAAGAATTGTGAGGGGGGGGGGGAAATTTGACGCTATTTTCAAGGTCAAGTTTTTCGTGTTAGATCCAGAGGTGGACCAGTTTCAGGATCTAGGTCCATATCATTATCCTCACTTTCCGACGATCTGTCCTCCTCATCCTTGAGAATAATTTGCGTCTTCAAATCCTGCGGATGATTCTTGAGGCTCAAATCAATTGGCTCCTCTTGCTCGGGACCTAATGATCGAAGGAATGCAATACTCTTATCGTAGGAGATTTCCAATTGTCGACCACCACCAGTGTCACCATTATCCGCCTCTTGATTATCATTGTTTCTCGTCTCATCCTCCTCCTCCTCCTCTTCCTCCTCATCCTCCTCATCCTGCTCCTTGGGCGATGGAGTCGTTCGCGAACTAATGCTGTCACTGGATGAACTCGATAAACTAGCGGCAGCCTGTGCCGCACCCACTTGATTCACATAGGGCACAATGAATCGCTGTTGAAAGAAGAAGGGTGTGTTCAATAATTGCATGTGATTGAAAGCCGGATGAAACAATGGTGGACCGCGCCACATTGGAAATCTTGCTGCTTCCGGCCTCAGTAATTCGTGAGGTCTCACAAGGTCGGCCGGTGGCCTCAGCATCTCCTGTGGTCTGGGAATTTGGTCCGTTTGACGATGAGACGACACGTCCTGTGGCCTCAATGCACTGACCTCTTCGCGTTTTGTCATTCTCTCGGGGAAATTATTTACTATTTGACTATTATTGGGTGCTGTTGTTGTGTTATTGTTGTTATTGTTATTATTATTGGCGGCGTCTAGTGAGGAGAAGGGCTTCTCGTAGAGGGCTTTTTGATCCTTGAAACGTGAGAGTGGCTGATGTGCTTGCTCCTGTAGGAGGCAATGGATTTTGAACCAATTTGAACGTCGACCGTAACGTGATCCTGATTTTGACATTCCTACCATTAGACATTTTCTTAGACGGCATGCCTTGCAGGCTGTGCGATTTTTTTTGTTTATCACACAGACGCCTCCGTTTTTGCATTCTGATATGCTGCTCAAGTTGTTGTAGGTTCTTCCAAAGAAGGACTGCAATTAGAAGATGAAAAAGAACTCATTGTAGAATTATTCAAAATAGCAAGAGAAAAAAAATGAAACTAATGAAAAAAAGTTGCTTCTGCATTCCCCCCCCCCCCCCCAAAAAAATGGTAAAAAAAATAAATATCTTTCAAAAAAAGAATACACTGAAAAATAAGTTCGGATTGGAATTACCAGAAAACCTGTTTTTAACTAGAATTTCGTGTTAAATATGCCCTTATACCAGATTTTTTTCAGTTAACCAGAATTCTAGTTAATTTAACCAGAATTTTGATTGTTTTAACTAGAATATCGTGTTAGATATAACCTATCCAGAACTTTTTTTTCAGTGTACTTCACAAATTGGAAGAAAATGTGAATGTCAACACAGTTTTTCTAAGGATATCAAATTGAGGCAGAAAAGGAATCAAACAACACTTTTAATTTGTTTTTTGTTTCAATTTTCATATCGTCACAATGTTATAATTTACCGATCAATTTTCTTGTAAAATATTAAATTTATTTTATCATTTTTTTTATTAACCTCTTTACTTTGTTTTTTTTGTTTTAAATTTGAATTTCGCGCCATTATAACTCTAAAAGTTGCCGTCCAGATGGCATGAAAATTCGCTCGTAAACGAGATGGCACAGGCGGATTATTATAAATATCATTCATCTGTTAGTATTATTATGTTCATGTAACAACAAAAAAACATAAATAAAAAAAATTATAAATAAGACAGAATTATAAATAAACGAAAAAATCTTAGCAATCTGCGATATTTGATGAATTTGAAGAAATATTGTAAAAACTTAAAGATTTTTAGAAAATTTTACGAAGGCAGTGTATATATCAAGTAATAAGGAAAATAATTATAAACATTTAAATAATGTAAATAAACCATTTTTTAAAAATAAATTGTAATTATTGTTCTTTACATTCTTAAGATTATAATAATAAATGTAATAATTATTAATTACTGTCGTAAATGTTACTGTTCCATTTATTATTTTGCAAATTAAAAAATTTTATACTTTTAAATATAAACAATATTTTTGAATAATTTCATATACAAAATTTTAAAAATTCACTTCGTAAATAATACAATTCTTTTAGGAATTCAATTATTTTCATAAATATAACAATATTCATCATAAGAATTCAATTATTTTGAAAATTGATTAAATTCTTCGCAGAAATTCAATTATTTTAAAAAAATCTAAAAAAAAATTGTAGTCAACATTTCAATTATCTTTATAAATGAATACCAAAATTCGTCACCAAAATTCAATTGTTTTCAGGAATTTTAATTAAATTCATTGCAAAATGGAATTATTTTCATAAATAACAATATTCATCACAAGAATTCAATTATTTTCAAAAGTAATGAAATTTATGGCAAAATTTCAATTACTTTCAAGAATTTTTCTTAATTCAATGATTTTTAATATTCTACTATTTTAATAAAATTTCCCAAAAGAATTCAATTATTAAACAAAAATTTTGATAATATTTTACACGAATATACAATTATTTTCCAAACAAATAAAAATTTCACAGAAATTCAATTATTTAAAATAGAATTTTGCATAAATTTTTTCGAAAAAATCAAATGATTTAAAATTTGTCATTAAATTCTTCGCAATAATTCAATTATTTACATAAATAATAAAACTCATTGTAGAATTTCAATTATTTTTAATAAAATTTTTATCGAATTTCTCGAAAAAATGTAATTATTCTTAAAAATATTATTAAAATTCGTCTAAAGAATTTAATTATTTTAAAAATTTGTTGATAACATTTTTTATGAGAATTTAATATTAAGAAACATTAAGTTAATAAATTATTTATTTTTGTATTTAAATAATTGAATTCTCGTAGAATTTACTAATAAAAACTGTTTTAAAAATGAATTTCAGTTAAAATTTTAGATTATATTTAAATATTAAAAGCATTATAAACGTGGATTTTTAGAAATAATTGAATTTTGAAAAGGTTTCAAATTAAAATCATTGAAATTTTGAATTTTCATATTTTTAACAACAAATCTTGTAGAATTAATGCATTTGAAAAAGTTTAATTGAATTTTTTTTTAAATTATTTAATTTTTTTTCTAATATATATATTTAATTGAAGAATTTCCAAATAATTGAAATTTTTATAAAATTGAATTGTAATCAAATGAATTTGAAAATTCTCAAAGAACTTTTTATCCAAAATTATTAAAAATAATGGATTTATAGAAGAATTTTAGTTAAAGACACTGGAAAAAAATTTAATTTTGGAGAAGTTACAAATTATTGCAGAAATTCAATTATTTACAAGAGTACTAAAATTCTTTTTAAGGATTCAATTATTTTTACTAATAATAAAACTCATTTTAGAATTTCAATTATTTTTTATACAGTTTTAATTGAATTCTTTGAAAAAAGTAATTATTTTCATGCAAGGTTTAATAAAATTTGACAAAATAATTTAATTATTTAAAAACTTGTTTATAAAATTCTTTATAAAAATTTAATTTTGAGAAACATTCAATTATTCAATAAATTATTTACTTTTGTATTTAAATAATGGAATTCTTGTAGAATTTTCTAATAAAATTTTGATTTAAAAATTAATGCAAAAATTTAATATGAAGAGTAAGTTTTTAAAACCTGATTAATCCAAATTTTGTCATTTCAAGAAATTGAAACAAATAACAATTCTCACATAACCATTTAAATTAACTTTAATGTTGAAAAATTGTAAGAAATTATTTATTTTTCACTTAAAACGCTTTGTTTGCAATTAGAAACAATTTAATATTTTTTACAAGAAAAAGTATTCGGGAAATTAACATTGCGATGATCGTATGATAAACAGTCACATAATGTTAATGAAAAAAATTTCGAAAAAATTACAAAATTCATAGTCAAATTTTACTATTTATTTTGTAGTCTAGGTTCAACGTCCTTAAAACTTTAGAAAGTAATTTTAACAAATTCTTGCGATAATTAAAAGTGACTATTATAAAATCTACAAAAAAAAGGCGAGAAAAAACCAGGAAGTCATTAATTAGTGAAATTTAATGATCCTAGTGAAGTATTTTAATAAATTCTTACCTTACATCCCTCGCAGGTAAAAGCACCAAAATGGAAGCCGGCAGCCGGTTCTCCGCAAACCCTGCAGAGTTGATTCATCTGCTTGTGCAAAAAAAAGAGAGAAAAATGATAATGATAGTAATAATACTGACAATGATAATAATAGAAATAAAACATTATAACAATAATAATATTAATAAAAATAATAAAAAAGAGAAGAAACAGTAGAAAAACAGAAAAAGGAAAGAGTAGAAATATTTTTCTACTTTTTCCTTTTTTTAATATCAATAAGAAGAAAAAATTAAGAAAAGAAGAAAAAGTAGAATAAGAAGAAGAAAAATAAATAAATATTAACAATAAGAAGGGAAAAAGTAAAAGAAGATGAAAAGAAAATTGGAGAATAATAATAATTGTTATTATCATAGTCATAATAATAACAAAATAATACCAATAATAATAAAATATAAGAAGAAGAAGAAGAAGAAGAAGGAAAAAACGGAGAAGGAGAGAAGAAGGAGAAAAATAGTAATAACAAAAATAATAATAAGAATAATAATGAGAATAAGAAAATACAAAATAATAAAATTATCTTTGTTCAAGGAACGTGCTATTAGATATAACATAATTTATCATTCGCGGAGAAAGAGTAAGAGATCTATTTAAACATATCCTATTTGAGTGTAATTTGTGATTATTAAAATTCTACTTGATGATACATTAGATACCGTTGACTTGTTCTCAAGAAATGAAATTGTACTTAAAAAAAAAAGCAGAAGAAAAAGAAGAAGAAGAAGAAAAAGAATAAAAAATTCTCCACTCTCTTCACCTGTCACTTGTATAAGAATGATGAGATTCGGTTGCGAGACCGAGTTCCTATTAAAACCTATTTAGTCAGTGATTACGAACGCGGTTGTGTACCAGGTTGCAATGCCCCAAAGAGAGGGGGCAAAATATACGACTTATAAAGATGAGAAAGGTCGAGGTATAGAGGAAAAGAGAGAGAGAGAGAGAGAATAGCGAAACAATCACCAGAACGAAATTATACCAATCAAATATTATGAGAGTGAGTCACAATATGTTTTTATATATATTGAACGCAATTTTAAATCTTATTCTTTTTGCTATTTTTTTGTATAGTGGACTTTGTGAAATATTTCTTTGAATTATAAAAATCAGTGTTTAAGAATTGGCGTCGAATTTTTTAAAGTTCAAGAAAATTGCTCCTACTGCCTTTTTTTCCCTTCTTAATAATTTTAATACTTTTTTCTTTTTATTAACTTCTTTGACTTGTTTTCTTGTTTCAAATTTGAATTTCGCGCCATTCTAACTCGGAAAGTTGCCGTCCAGATGGCATGAAAATTCTCTCACAAACAAGATGAAGCGGACAGATTATAAATATCATTCTGCTGTGTTCAATTTACATGGTAAATAATTTGTTCGAATATTTAAAAAATAATTAATTTGTTTGCTAACTTATTAATTTTACTTTTTGTAATGTTAAATAAGTAATAAAATAATTAAGTTAATTTTTAAAAAAGTCTTTTAAGAAAGCAATTTTCCATTTTTTCTTATTTCTCTTAAGAAATCTTTAAACTAATCAAAAAAATTTCTTCAGATTTTGGTTATAATTTTTTCTAAAATATGATAAATGAAATTAAATTTCACAAACAATTTTAAAGAAATAAATTAATATTGTTGTGTTTGAATCTGTTCGCAGTTTAAAGTTAGTTTTTGTTTTCATCTCAACTTTTTTAATAAATTTTCTATTTCAATGTTTTGAATTTTTAAAATTAATTATTAATGCATTGAAAATTACTAAATTCTTGCAAAGTTTTTATCCAAAAATTTGAAAATAATTAAAGACATTTGACAAATTTTATCCAAAATTTTTTTCAAATAATTGAATTCTTACAAGAAAAATTAATTAAAATTGTATTGAAAATAATATTGAATTCTCGCAAAAAATATTATTATTTATAAAAAGAATCGAATTCTTCCAAAGAATGTTATTAAAATTATTGAAAATAATTTAATTCTTAACAAGAATTTTATTACAAATTTTTTTTAAATAATTGAATGTTAATAATTAAATAACCAGTTTGAGTCAAATAAGAGAATGTTTCTCAAAATTGAATTTTTATAGAGAATTTTATCAACAAGTTTTTAAATAATAAAATTATTTTGTCAAATTTTATTAAAACTTGCATGAAAATCATTACTTTTTTCAAGTAATTCAATTAAAATTGTATGAAAAATAATTGAAATTCTGTGATGAGTTTTATTATTAGTAAAAATAATTGAATCCTTAAGAAGAATTTTAGTACTCTTGTAAATAATTGAATTTCTACAATAATTTGTAACTTCTACAAAATTAAATTTTTTTCCAGTGTCTTTAACTAAAATTCTTCTATAAATCCATTATTTTTAATAATTTTTGATAAAAAGTTCTTTGAGAATTTTCAAATTCATTTGTTTACAATTCAATTTTACAAAATTTCAATTATTCGGAAATTCTTCAATTAAATAGGTGTATATTAGAAAATAAAAACTTGAAATAATTTCAAAACAAATTCAATTAAACTTTTCCAAATGCATTAATTCTACAAAATTTGTTGTTAAAAATATGAAAATTCAAAATTTCAATGAGTCTCATTTGAAACCTTTTCAAAATTCAATTATTTCTAAAAATCCACGTTTATAATGCTTTTAATATTAAAATATAATCTAAAATTTTAACTGAAATTCATTTTTAAAACAGTTTTTATTAGTAAATTCTACGAGAATTCAACAATTTAAATGCAAAAATAAATAATTTATTAATTTAATGTTTCTTAAAATTAAATTCTCATAAAAAATGTTATTAACAAATTTTTGAAATAATTAAATTCTTTAGACGAATTTTAATAATATTTTTAAGAATAATAACATTTTTCGATGAATTCGATTAAAATTGCATTGAAAATAATTGAAATTCTGCAATGAGTTTTATTATTTATGAAAATAATTGAATTATTGCGAAGAATTTAATGACAAATTTTAAATCATTTGATTTTTTCAAAAAAATTTATGCAAAATTCTATTTTAAATAATTGAATTTCTCTGAAATTTTTATTTGTTTGGAAAATAATTGCATATTCGTGTAAAATATTATCAAAATTTTTGTTTAATAATTGAATTCTTTTGGGAAATTTTATTAAGATAGTAGAATATTAAAAATCATTGAATTAAGAAAAATTTTTGAAAATAATTGAAATTTTGCCATTAATTTTATTACTTTTGAAAATAATTGAATTCTTGTGATGAATATTGTTATTTATGAAAATAATTCCATTTTGCAATGAATTTTCGTATTCATTTATAAAGATAATTGAAATGTTGACTACAATTTTTTTTAGATTTTTTGAAAGTAATTGAATTTCTGCGAAGAATTTTATTAATTTTCAAAATAATTGAATTCTTCTGATGAATATTGTTATTTTTGAAAATAATTGAATTCCTAAAAAAAAATTTATTATTTACGAAGTGAATTTTTTTAATTTTGAGTCTGAATTATTCAGAAATTAATATATTTGAAAATATAAAATTTTAATTTGCAAAATAATAAATGGAACAGTAACATTTACGATAGTAATTAATAATTATTACATTTATTATTATAATCATAAGAATGTAAAGAACATGAATTATAATTTATTTTTGAAAAACGGTTTATTTATATTATTTAAATGTTTATAAATATTTTCATTATTACTTGATATATATATACACAACCTTTGCAAAATTTTCAAAAAATCTTCGTTTTTACAATATTTCTTCAAATTCTTCAAATATTGCAGATTGCTTTAATTTTCCTCAGATTTGAAGAAAAATCTTCCAATTCGTCAGCACTGGCTTGTGTAATTATTAAATATATTGCAAGCGCAAATTTTTTTTTGAATTTTTAATTTAAATTGTTTATAAATTCTATTTTCTTTTTTATTATATTAATAAAACTGTACTTGATTGACCATGAAAATATTTCTCTCTACACTAACTCATAAAAAGATTCTCTCACTCTCCACAGAATCTTGTTAGAAATTTTGATTTATTAAATTGTTTATTACCTATTTATTAAAGGATTTATTCTTCGTTTATAACATACCAAAATAATATGTATAATTATTAAATCTAATATGCAAGAATTTTCTATTCAGTTTGAAAGTCATAAAATTTTGTACAGTACATATAAACACCTCGCTTAAATATTCCATAACCTGACCGCGAATATATTTTAGCACTTGATATTTTCAGGGCATGTGTAATTTGTGTATATATGCACACGCAAGTTTTTCTATTTCCTTATTGTTCCATTCATATACATATTGTTGGTAAGATTTGAAAAAGGGTATATTATTTTATACACAAATGATATTTTTCTTTTTTTTTTCTAAACAATATATTGTGACCGTCCCTTTTATAATAATAATCTTGTATATAAGCACAAACTCTGGGAAAGTCCGCGAATGAATTGAAGGAAATAACGGCAAGTGGACATGCGTTTAAGAATCATAAACTTAAGTCCCACACAGATGCGATTAACAAAGATGATGGTTGAAGTTCCCATCCTCACTAAAGGTGATTGCATTAGGAATGAGAATTTGTAAATGTTTCAAGTGCAAGCGTGATCCTTGGAATATACTGGCTCGTAAAAGCATATATAACAAGATTTTCTGCGCTTAAAACACATTTCGGAATCATAACGGCTTGATATGTTCCTAAGAGTGTTTAATAATTGTGGGAAACACTGTTGGAGATTGAATTTCAAAATATCAAAAGCGTGTTTCTATGAGACAACTATTTATTATTTTTTTTTTACTTAAAATTCGTACAAGAGGGGAAAACAGAAAAAATATTTTTGATTCTGTTTGATACTATTCGATAGATTCGATAAAATCTATTTTGAATTAAAGTTTTTTTTATGTTTGAAAAATAACCTATTTTTCCCCTATTTTCTTTAATTTTATCCATTAATTAGAACTATTTATTTATTACAATTATACAATTAATTAATTATTGTAATTTATAATATTTATTTTGTAACTGAAACTAATTTTACATCTCCAGCATGATTCGTATTTTGCTTCATTTCGTTTATGAGCGAATTTTCATGCCATCTAGGCGGCAATTTAATGAATTTAATTTTACTAATAAATTACTACAAATTACTATTAATTAGTAAAATTTACTAATTCGAAAGCAAAAAGTCAATCACTAATTCGAATTAGTAAACATTTTTACTAATTCAAATTTAGAGAATAATTTATAATATATTAATATTAATAGCATATAATAAATTTCTCTCCAATAAAAAAATTTTTTTTTTTTACATAATATTTTGTATAATTTATTTGATTTAAATAACCGATTAATTAACTATTATCAATTAAATATTTACTTGAATCAAATAATACTTATTGGAGTCAATTAAATGGTATTTGAATCAAATAATATTTATTGGAGTCAATTAATAAATGGTATTTGAACCAATAATTTCAGTATTTGAAGCAAATATGAATTAAACCATTTAATTGACTCCAATAAATATTATTTGATTTAATTAAATATTTAATTGATAATAGTCGCAATTAATCGATTATTTGAATCAAATTATAACTTCATGAAGAGATTCTATTTAAATGTTCTGGTGAATAAAATGAAATAAAGTAAATAAAAAATAAACTCATAAATTATTCTCTTAAAATTGTACAAAACTCTGTTGACTGGGTTTCAATTATTTATTTATTATAATAAATAGCATAACTACACTATGACATTTTCAAACTCGTTGTTTAGTTTAAAGAAACCTTCTTTTTGAATTTTAATGAATATTAATTGTTTTTTAAAAAATATAATTTTTTGAAATATAATTTTTCAAAAAATTCTATTACATATCAACACTTTTTAAAAAGATAAAATATTATATTCTTTCAAATACAAAGTTTATTTCAATGAAATTTGACAAAACTTTTAACTGTTTCAATTTTTTAAATTATTTTCGGGAATTAATTTAGCTTAGAAAAAATTTTTATTACAATTTTTCAAAAACCGAATTCTTTTAGAATTTCAACATTAAATTATTCAAAACTTCAATAATTTTTGTTTAAAAAATACTTCAAAAATTGTTGTTATATTATAATTGAAAATCCAAATAGTTTCGATGTAAAACCTTTTGAAGTTTAATTATTTCTAAAAATTTCTAAATCTAAAAATTAGAACTGCAATTATTCCAATTCTTCAAATATTTTCTAAAATTTTAACTGAAATTCTTTTTCAAATTAATTATTTTCAGAAAGTTCTACGAGAATTCAGTTATTTAAACACAAAAGTAATTTTTTTAGAATTACTATATTAAGTTATTTAAAACATCAATAATTTTTGTTAAAAAAATATTTAAAAACTTTTTGTTACATATATTATAATTGAAATTACAAATTATTTTCAAATTCAATTACTTTTAAAATTTTAACTTGAATTCTTTTTTAAATCAATTCTTATTTGAATTCAATGATAATTGAATTATTTAAATACAAAAATTTTTGTAAAATTCAATTATTTTCCAAATTTTTAGTTAAAATTCTTCAAAAAATACAGTAAATATTTAAAAATAATTTTTTAAAGCGATAAAATAAAATTCTTTAAAGTAAAAAATTTATTTTAATTAAATTTCAGCAAAATTCCTTTTTTTCAATTTTTAAAAATTATTTTCGGGAATTCAACTATTTTCAAAGAGATTTCAATTCAAAAACCTTTTAAAATTTAATTATTTCTTAAAATTCCTGTTATAACGCTTCTAATATTCAATTATTTTTCAAATCTTTAACTTGAGTTATTTTTTTAATCAATTCTTATTAGAATTCAACGATAAAATTGAATTATTTAAATACAAAATTTTTTGTGAATTTCAATTATTTTCCAAATTTTTAGTAAAAATTATTCAAAAAAATACAGTAAATATTTTAAAATAATTTTTTAAAACAAGAAAATAAAATTCTTTAAAATATAAAATTTATTTTAATTACATTTGAGAAAATTTTTTTTTTTTAAATTTTTAAACATTATTTTCGGGAATTCAACTATTTTCAAAAAAATTTCAATTCAAAAACCTTTTAAAATTTTATTATTTCTTAAAATTCCTGTTATAACGCTTCTAATATTCAATTATTTTTCAAAACTTTAACTTGAATTCTTTTTTAATTTAAATCAATTCTTATTATAGAATTTAATGGTAACTGAATTATTTAAATACAAAATTTTTTGTGAATTTCAATTATTTTCCAAATTTTTAGTAAAAATTCTTCAAAAAATACAGTAAATATTTAAAAATAATTTTTTAAAGCGAGAAAATAAAATTCTTTAAAATATAAAATTTATTTTAATTAAATTTGAAAAAATTTCCCATTTCTTCATATTTTTTAAAATTATTTTCGAGAATTGAACTATTTTCCAAAAATGTCAATTACAATTTTTTGAAAACCACATTTTGTTAAAATTTCTAAATATAATTTTTCAAATTTCATTAATTTTTGTTTGTTTAATAAATATTTGATAACTTATTGTTATTTATTTGTCCAGAAGGAATTAAAATTTCGAAATACCTGCAATATTTCAAAATACTTTTTGAATTTTAATTATTTCTAAAAATTAGAACTGCAATTCTTTCTATTCTTCAAATATTTTCTAAAATTTTAATTGAAATATTATTTTTCATATTAATTCTTTTCAGAAACTTCTACGAGAATTCAAATAAATTAAATACAAAAATAAGTTATAAAATAATTTGATTATTTCTATAAATCGCAAGTGTGACTCTACTTATGAACTTTTTTTTAATTCGAGAAAGTAAATTTATAGAGTATTAATAATTAATTATTAATTATTGATTATTGATTACAAATGATTGACTATTAATTACCAATGATTAATTATTAATTATTAATTTCAAATTCGATTAATACACCTTACAGATGAATTAAAAAAAAATAAAAAAAAATTTTCGTCGAGAATGAAATATTCTTATCCAATGGTCGTTAAATTTTACTAATTAGAAGTGAAATGCAATTAACTGATATGATGCCTCGAAAAAGCGGAGAAAAAAAAATTGTTTTTATATTATTTATTGCATTCCATTGTGCATCAAGATTGTCTATATAAAGTTTACTAGTTAACGTAAGTAATCATACCTGAATGAACAATACACGGCAAATAATAATTATAATTCTTAACAAGACATTAATTACTCATTCGCATGTGAGTTAAGTGCTTCTATAAATAATTAGCATAATATTTCCAAGCAAAGTACTGTCAAAGAACTACAAAGGTCAAGGTCCTTAAAATGATAGAGGTCTCTCTCGAGATATTTAATTAAATATATTTAGAGTGCATTGTCCAGAATTTAAAACTCTTTAAATACTTTCTCAATTTTTTTTATTTATTTATTTATTTTTTTTATTTATTAACAGTTTTTTCTAAGGATATCAAATTGAAACAAAAAACGAATCAAAATGTTGCTTTGCAACGTTGCAAAGCAACATTTTGATTCGTTTTTTGTCTCAATTTGATATCCTTAGAAAAATTGCTTAGAATTAATTAACAAATACAGGATTTATTAAAATTTCTTCTATATTTGTTTCGAAATTTCGAAAATATTTGAAAAAAAAATTTCTATGGAAGTTTAATAGCTATAAAGTAGAAGGAAAATAGAAGGAGAAAATGAAGAGCAAAAAAATACTCACTACGTCAGTATTGGCCGGGGTCGTTGCAATTGTTGGAGAAGAGGTCCACCAACCTGTAGTGCCAACTCCTGGTGAACAGTGGTTGCCAGTTCCAGCCAATCCAGCCACGTTCGACAATTCGCCCACGTCCATCCGATCTCGTTTATTTACTTTGTGTCAACATTTTTCTCTCTCTTCGTTGACTTCTCATCTTCCACAGAATCTCCTTCATTTTTCTCAATCCACCAAAAAATTTCACTCCCGCTATCTTTTCCCTCTTGTCTTTTCTCTTTTTCGTGCAATATACACTTACATCCTCGTTGATAATAATCATTCGTTTCCTTATTCGCCTGTGACAGAAAATTATTTTTACAATTATTCATTGCTATTTCATTAAATTATCATTCATTCATTACTATCTAATAAATTTCTATTTAATTATTTTCTATTTAATTATTTTCTATTTGATTATTTTCCATTTGATTATTTTCTATTTGATTACTTTCTATTTGATTAATTTCTATTTGATTATTTTCTATTTGATTATTTTCTATTTAATTATTTTCTATTCAATTATTTTTTATTTCATTATTTTCTATTTCATTATTTTATATTTCTACTTAATTAATTTCTATGTAATTATTTTCTATTGAAGTAAATACTATTTAATTACTTTTTAATTAATAAATTTCTATTGAATTATTATCTACTTAAATTTAATTAGCCCTTAAATTGCAAAAAGTCTGCTCAAGTAATCAGCTAGGAGAAGCGACCCCCCACCATGCGACTGCTCCCTTCTCCATGACTCGCTACCCAAAGTGGGGGGTCGCTTCTCCCAAAGAAGAAAACAGCCACAAATATTTATTTAAAAACGGAATTTTTTTTTATATTTTGCAACTTTTTTGAGAATTATAATAGAGACAGGGCTCGAACTAGATCCGTAAATTTGCTTCAAGTCCGTAAAAGTCAGATTTTTTGAAAAAAAAGGTCCATAAAGTCCGTAATTTGATTGAGAAAAGATTTTCAAAAATAATAAAATTCTCTGCCAAAAATTCAATTATATTAAAAATTTTTTTTTAAATTCTCGACAGAATTTCAATTATCTTGATAAATAATAAAATTCTTCTCCGAAATTCAATTATTTTCAAAAATTTTAATAAAATAATTGGCAAAATTTCAATTATTTTCAAAAGTTTTCTTCAATTCAATGATTTTTAATATCTACTCTTTTAATACAATTTTCTAAAATAATTCAATTATTTAAAAATAATTAATAAAATTCTACGCAAACCTTTAATTAATTTCATAAAAGAATAAAAATTTTACAGGAATTCAATTATTTTACAAATTTTTTATAAATTTCTTCGCAATCATCCAATTATTTTTATAAATAATAAAATTTTTGCATGGATTCAATTATTTTCGTAAATAATAAAATAATTCTTTTTAGGAATTCAATTATTTTCATAAATAATAAAACTCATTGCAGAATTTCAATTAATTTTAATACAATTTTAATCGAATTTCTCGAAAAATGTCGAAATCGAATCTTAAAAATTATATTAAAATTCGTCAAAAGAATTTCATTATTTAAAAATTTATTAATAAAATTCATCATGAGAATTCAATTCAAAACAATTCAATAAATTGTTTTTTTATTTAAATAATAATTGAATTCTAGTAGAATTTTCTATTAAAAATTGATTTTAAAATGATTTGCATAGTTAAAATTTTAGATTATAATTAATATTAAAAGCATTATAACCTGGATTTTTAGAAATAATTGAATTTTGAAAAGGTTTCAAATTAAAATCATTGAAATTCTGAATTTTTCATATTTTTAACAAAAAATTTTGTAGAATTAATTCATCTGAAAAAATTTAATTGAATTTTTTTTTAAATTATTTTAAGTTTTTATTTTCTAATATATTTCTAATTGAAGCATTTCCGAATAATTGAAATTTTGTAAAATTGAATTGTAAACAAATGAATCTGCAAATTCTCAAAGAACTTTTTCAAAAATTATTAATAATAATGCATTTATAGAAGAATTTTAATTAAAAACAAGAAAAAAAAATTAATTTTAAAAAAGTTACAAATTATTGCAGAAATTCAATTATTTTCAAAAAGAATAAAATTCTTCGCAAAAATTATAAATATTGTTCAAAAATAATAAAATTCTTTTTAGGAATTCAATTATTTTAACAAAATAATAAAACTTATTACAGAATTTCAATTATTTTTAATACAATTTTAATCGAATTTCTCGAAAAATGTAATTATTCTTAAAAATTTGTTGATAAAATTATTTATGGGAATTGAATTTTAAGAAACACTTAATTATTCAATAAATTATTTATTTTTGTATTTAAATAATTGAATTCTGGTAGAATAATTAGTAGTCTAATAAAAATTGCTTTAAAAATGCATTTTAGTTAAAATTTTTGATTATAATTGAATATTAATAGCATTAGAGCGTGAATTTTTAGAAATAATTGAATTTTAAATAGGTTTCATATTAAAATCTTTGAAAATCTGATTTTTTCATATTTTAAACTAATAATTCTGTGAAATTCATTTTTTTGAGAAAGTTTAATTCAGGATTTTTTTAAAAATTATTTCAAGTTTTTATTTTCTAATATATATTTAATTGAAGAATTTAGGAATAATTAAAATTTTATAAAATTGAATTGTAAACAAATGAATTTGAAAATTTTCAAAGAACTTTTTCAAAAATTATTAAAAATAAAGCATTTATAGCAGAATTTTAATTAAAAACAAGAAAAAAAATTTATAATTTTGGAAAAGTTACAAATTATTGCCCAGAAATTCAATTATTTTTGAGAAGAATAATATTTTTCGCAAAAATTATAAATATTGTTTAAAAATAATAAAATTCTTTTTAGGGATTCAATTATCATCGGAAATAATAAAACTCATTTCAGAATTTCAATTATTTTTAATACAATTTTAACCACTTCACTGGCAGGGCGTTCCAAATGGCGTTCCACGCGCCGAGGCCCAGACTGGCAAAAACACCGAAATGGCGTTCCTAATAAAACTTTATTTTTTAAGAGTGTACACTACTTTTAACTTCTACAAAGCAATATTTCTATAGTTTAGACATCAGGGAACAATATTATCACAATAAAAATTTCAGTTTTTGAGATTTTCAATGTTTCTTCAAACGTTGAAATACTCCATTTTTACCACTTTTCAACAAATGGCGTTCCACTTTCTTTCAATTTTTACGCAGTAAAACTCATATTTTTTATTTAAAAAAATGTATTAATATACAATTATATAATAGTATAATGCAATAATTATAATAATAATTATAACAATAATAGTAATTGTTATTATTAATAATTATTATATTTTATTTATCAATTATTTATATTTATTTTTTATTTATTACATTATTATTATTATAATATAATATTGTATATAAATACATTTTTTTTTAAATAAAAAATATGACTTTTACTGCATAAAAATTGAAAAAAAGTGGAACGCTATTTGTTAAAAAGTGGTAAAAATTGAGTATTTCAACGTTCAAAGAAACATTGAAAATCTCAAAAACTGAAACTTTTATTGTGATAATCTTGTTACCTGATGTCTTAACTATAGAAATATTGCTTTGTAAAAGTTAAAAGTAGTTTACACTCTTAAAAAATAAAGTTTTATTAGGAACGCCATTTCGGTGTTTTTGCCAGTCTCGGCCTCGGCGCGTGGAACGCCATTTGGAACGCCATGCCAGTGAAGTGGTTAATCGAATTTCTCGAAAAATGTAATTATTCTAAAAAATTTTATAAAAAATTCGTCGTAAGAATTCAATTATTTGAAAATTTGCTGATAAAATTCTTTATGGAAATTGAATTTTAAGAAGCACTCAATTATTCAATAAATTATTTATTTCTGTAATTAAATTTTTGTATTCTAGTAGAATTATCTAATAAAAATTGCTTTAAAAACGAATTTCAGTTAAAATTTTAGATAATAATTGAATATTAAAACCAATATAGCGTGAATTTTTTAGAAATAATTGAATTTTGAAATTAATTTTTTTTTAAAACAGTTTAATTGGATTTTTTTTATATTATTTCAAGTTTTTATTTTCTAATATATATTTAATTGGACAATTTACGAATAATCAAAATTTCGTAAAATTGAATATTGTAGGTACACAAATTGATTTGAAAATTATTGTCAAAAAACTTTTTCGAAAATTATTAAAAATAATCGATTTAAAGAAGAATTTTAGTTCAAACACTAGGAAAAAAATTTAATTTTGGAGAAGTTACAAATTATTGCAGAAATTCAATTATTTACAAGAGTAGGTACTAAAATTCTTCTTAAGGATTCAATTATTTTTACTAATAATAAAACTCGTCACAGAATTTCAATTATTTTTCATACAATTTTAATTGAATTCCTTGAAAAAAGTAATTATTTTCATGCAAGTTTTAATAAAATTCGACAAAATAATTTAATTATTTAAAAACTTGTTGGTAAAATTCTTTATGAGAATTCAATTTTGAGAAACATTCAATTATTTAATAAATTATTTACTTTTGTATTTAAATAATGAAATTCTCGTGGGATTATCTATAATAAAAATTGATTTAAGAATTAATGAGTAATTGGTCTGTGAATGGTCCGTAATTTTTCATTTTTGGTCCGTAAAAAATTATTTTAAGTTTTCATTTTCTAATATATATGTTAAATTGAAGAATTTACGAATAATTGAAATTTTGTAAAATTAAATTGTTAACAAATGAATTTGAAAATTCTAATTATTCTAATTTTTCATTTTTGGTCTGTAAAGTCCGTACATATTTTTAAATACTTTCACTTGTTCGAGCCCTTGTAGAAAACAAGAATAAAAATTCAGAAAATACAAGAAATAATTGTCGAAAGTGTTTTTCTTCTTCTATAAAAAATGTTGGAATTTCTTTTTTTTTATGGAACAAGAAATGAGAACTCATTCTCATTTGAAATCATAAGCGTGGTATAACGAGTGCCGCACAAGGATTAATGACTAACAATATATATATACGATTATATGTGTATATATATGGCTGTATAAAAATATAAAAGGTATAGAGTTTTTCACGGAGAATTATAAACTTCATTCTGGGTGAGGACGTGCAGTATGAAAAGCAGTATTCCATGGGGTAAATATAAACTTGAGTGAAGTTTAAATGAGAATAAAATCCGTCTCTCGAAGTATAAGGATTGGCGAGTATAGTCGCGATCTTTTTGCCCGCGTGAAGACTTATCGACTCGTCTCCAAAGGGCCCTTACCTCCCCTCTCGTCCTTCCCTCGTAACACCGTGTTTACGGTAATACAGCACCATTAGCAACTTAACGAAGATCACCACTTGTTGGGGCACATAAATACAACCACTAATTACTTCGTTGGACACAAATTAATTTCACAGAATTGCCCAGCGCTATTTGCAGAAAAAATTAAGGCAAATAATAACAATTTACCTCGAATTATATACTTTTTTTTTTATTTTTATCCTCTTGTGGAAGAATTCCGAAGAATCTTTATTTCTTTTTTGCTGAATTATAGAAACTAGAAAGTATATAATTTTGTGAGAATTTTTATTGAACATTTTTTTTTTATCATTTAGGAAATAATTTAATACTTTGTAATTTTTTTATAACTGTATATTTATTTAATATTAGTACTTAAAATATTAAAATTTTATAATTACACTCAACATTACGTTTTTTTGTGTATTTAATTATTCCCTGATAAATTTCGAAATATTATTTAGCCAGTTTAATTAAACTGACACTATCTACAAAAATTGTGTAAATGCTACTCATTTAATGCTATAAAAAATTTATTTATTTTCTAAAATGTATTAATTGGCATTTTTTTTACTCTAAGTCACTAAAATTTATTAGATTTTCTAAAAATCAGACCTCGAACAAAAAAATTGTAATTTTTAAGAAACAAAAAAATTCTTAAAATTGTCTTGTTTTGTTATAAAACTATCATAATTTCTAAAATAATCTACACGTTTAAGAATATTTAGATTTAAAATTTAATTCTCAAAATAAAGTGGTGGGTGTCAGTTTAATTCAGGGTTCCCAGAAATCAGGGGAAAAAAATTTAATTATTAGAATTCATAACTGCGTTTTTATAAAATTTCAATATTGAATGAATTTAATTAGAAACTTTAAATTAGATTTTTGAAAAATCTTAATAACTCAAATATTCTTCTGAAATTATAGTTAAATTTTTTAATTAATTCTAGAGAAATTACAAATGATTGCAAAAATTCAATTATTTTCAAAAGTAATAAAATTTCTCGCAGAAATTCAATTATATTAAAAAATTTTTAAATATATTCTCGTCAAAATTTCAATTATCTTCATGAATAATAAAATTCTTCTCCGAAATTCAATTATTTTCAAAAATTTTAATAAAATTCTTGTCAAAATTGCAATTATTTTCAAAAATTTTCCTCATTTCAATTATTTTGAATAGGCTATTTTAATAAAATTTTCAAAAAGAATTCAATTATTTAAAACAAATTTTGATAAAATTCTACGCAAACATTTAATTATACCTTTTATAAATACTGAAAATATTACAGGAATTCAATTATTTATAAATTTCTTAATACATTTTTTGGCAATAATTCCATTATGTTTATAAATAAACAATTTTACAGGAATTCAATTATTTTCATAAATAATAAATCTCATCACAGAATTTCAATTATTTTTAATACAATTTTAATCGATTTCCTCGAAAAATATAATTATTCTTAAAAGTTTTATTAAAATTCATCAAAAAAATTCAATTATTTAGAAATTTGTTGGTAAAATTCTTTATGAGAATTTAATTTTTTAGAAACATCAAATTATTCAATAAATTATTTACTTTTGTATATTTAAATAATTGAATTCTCGTAGAATTTTCTATTAAAAATTGATTTAAAAATGAATTTCAGTTAAAATTTTAGAAAATAATTGAATATTAAAAGCATTGGAACGTGAATTCAAATATTAAAAAAAATCTGTTGATAAAATTCAATTCGACAATTCAATTTTGAGAAACATTAAATTATTTATTTTTGTATTTAAATAATTGAATTCTCGTAGAATTTTTTAATAAAAATTAATTTAAACATTATAATTTCTGTTAAAATTTTATATAATAATTGAATTTTTATAGCGTTAAATTAATTATTAAAAAAATCTGTTGATAAAATTCTATTTAACAATTCAATTTTTGAGAAACATTCAATTATTCAATAAAATGTTTGTTTTTGTATTTAAATAATTGAACTCTCGTAGAATTTTCTAATAAAAATTGATTTAAACCTGAATTATTTCAGTTAAAATTTTAGATAATAAAACTAATTATAAATATTCTTTTATAATAAATATTCTTCTAAGTGGTTGAATTTCAAAAAGGTTTGAATTTGAAATTTTTGAAAATCTTAATTCCTATGGAAAAATATTAATGATGAAATATTTATTTAAAAAAGTATTGAAAATTGATATTGATATTGATATTTTCGAATAATTTTACAATTAATATTTTTCATTATTTAATTTGTTTGTGAAAATGGGTTGTATTTATTTTATTTATTTTTTTTTTTATCTATGTTTTTTATTCATTATTAATTATTATTATATTAAATTAAAATCGAATTATACAAATGTTTCAAATTATCGTATACAGATATTATATAATTATGAAGTGAAAAAAAATTACTAAATGTGAAAAGAAGAAATGTCAAAAAAATGAGAATAATGTGCTAAGAAGATTGATAAGTTCTCATTCAACATTCACGACTTTCTAGAAAATTATTCGCATTTAAGATTTTGATGCAACAAAAAATGGGACAAAAGACAACTGCAAAATATTATTTTTTTTCATTTTGATCTGTCAGATAAGAAGAAATTGTTTATTTTTATTTCGTACTTAATATAAACTAAAAAAAATTATTTGATTCAAATAAACGATTTCTTTTGTATTATGAAATAAATATTTACTTGAAGTAAATAATTTTTCTTTAATTCAAATAAATTTAAACCAATAATTATTTGAACTAATAATTTCTGTATTTGAAACAAATACCATTGAATTGAATTAAAAAAAAATTTAGTTCTTTTTTCAAATTCCTGTTTTATAATTTTCTTCTTTTCTTTCTCAAAAAATAAAAAATTTAATTCATGAATGAAAGACGAGTGTGACGCAAACAAAAATAATGTTATGCCTCATTTATTTATTGTTGAGAAATATATATACATAGAAACGAAAATATTTCCGGGTCAAAAATTTGATTCAAGTTTACGCATAATTTTCATATTTAGATTATAATTATACCACACGAGAAATTCGATTTTGATTTATAAAAATTGTCCCATTCACAGTGGGAGTATTCAAAATAAAAAAAAATTTACATTAAATTTCCAAAAAAAAAAAATCCTAGGCATTTTTAAAAAAGAAAATGATAAAAATACACACTAATTTACTTTTATATCGAAATAAATTTTTTTTTTTCAATGAATATATAAAATATATTTAAAAAAAAGCAAAGGGGAAAAAAATTGATACGATTAGTGTCAAAATTTTAAATTATATATTTGAAAACCATTTTTCGATCAATTTCGTATAATATTATAATAAATATGTATGAATTTCAAATGAAAGCAAGAATTCGTTATGACAATAAATTAGAGTAATTCAATGTCAAGTGAAGAAAAAAAGAAACAAAGAAACAAGTTTACTGATTTAATCAAAATTATTTGTAGAAATGTAAATATTTACTTGGAATTAAATTAGTTCACAAGAGAAGTTGATATAGAGAGCTTTACTTTTAAATATATACCTTTCTGATAAGGACACAACTATATCTAATCAGTAAATCGTAAATTTAGATTTGAATGCGAAAAATGTTACAGAATTTAAATTCAATGGATAATTATCATTAAATTATATAATGTAATTAAAATAAAAACAAAATAAAATACAGTAAAAATTTTATAGGTATTAGTTAATTATGATTTTTTGTATATATTATTATAAAATTATAATTAATGCCCAGAGAAAAATTGTTTTTGAGTTATAATTTATTTGAGATTTATTTGAGAGTTATAAAAATATATTTATTTGTCTCAGAGTAAATTTTTTATTTGCTTTAAAATAAGAATTTTACTTGATGCAAACAAATTTTTTATTTGTACCAAATAAAATTTATTTGAACGAAATATTTCACCGAACCCCAAATTCCCATGTATTCGGTCCGTGGTTATTAAATAATTTAATAATTTTGATAAAATATAACTTAGAAATGTATAAGTTTATAAATTACTTATTTAATATTTATTTATAGAAGAAATTTAATAGAATTACATTTAATAGAAATTATTACTTGTTTTCATTACTAATTATTTTTTAATAATTTTAATATCAAGTATTTTCTCTTATTATTGTTTCAGGTGAGTTAAACAACACGTTTCCTCTCGAATTTTTCTCGTAAGTAAATGCATATTGAAATATATAGAAATAAAATTAAATTATAAATAAAATATAATTTTCAAAGGAAGAATTTTAAAATTCTGTTTATTTAACGAAAATTGTCAGCTTGGCAATATTTTTTTAGAACTATTAATTAAATTGAAAGGAACCCGAAAAATATATTTTCGTTTTACAAAAAATAATTTTTAATTCTATCAATTAAATAGTTCAAATCATATTTGCTTCAAATACTGAAATTATTGGTTTAAATAGGATTTAATTGACTCAAATAAAAATAAACTTAATTCAAGTAAATATTTTATTGATAGTCAAGTAACCGGTTATTTGAATCAAATTAATTTTTTTTCAGTGTAAAAGTATATTCTTATTTTAAGAATAAAATACACTAAATTTAAGTATAAAATATTGCTAAGTATATATTTTTATAGTTTCAAAATAAATTTTTTTTGGTGAACCAAATAAATAATAATGAGAAATAAAAATAAAATTTATGTGAAACAAATAAATAATTTATAGCAGCCTCCGAGTCAAATATATTTTTTTCTCCAAGTGATTAATAAGAGTATACAATAAATTTTTTTTCCCTGAAAAATTAATGACTTTTTTAATCTTGTTTTATATTATTGTAATTTATAAATTTTTTTCCCCCCCAAGACATTTTCATATGAAGATGCAGATCTCATATCATTCAAAGTCATCTTAACTATATAATCTTGTTAAATAAGGATGTCTTTAGTCGAAACATCAATGTACTTTTTTTTGCGTGAAATTTAAACAGCTCTGAAAGAGTGATGCAAAAAAAAAAGAAAAAAAGAAAAAATGTTGGCAAATGCGGCAATAAAAGATGACAGGAAGCTAATAATAATCACCATATTCGGCAATAATTTATGTTGAATGACCAGTAATTATCGTGGACTGATTTGTATTGCAAAGTGAAATTCCTAGCGCTTTTTTGTAAACGTGTGGGAGTTGCTTTCGTGACGTGAGGCACCAGCTTTTATTTATTGTCGTTCTAAAAGGTTGAGCATAACATTCTTTCACGTGACCTCGCGAAGAATAAGAGCTTCCTTGATTATATCGGCGATTTTTTTATTTATTTACTATTTTTTCTTTATTAATAGCTGCAGATGAGTTTATTTTTATCTTAAATGCGAATTTAAATTAAATTTAACATTATTTATTTATTTATTTGTTTATTTATTTATTACACTGGAAAAAAATTTATTTCATCAAGTAACCGATTATTACTTGTCTATTGTCAAATAAATATTCACTTGATTCAAATTATTTTTGTTTAAATCAAATAAATCATATATTCGAACCAAAAATTTTAATATTTCAAGCAAATTTTTGTTCTTTACTTCTGAACAAAATTAGAAAATTGTTAAACAACTGCGATTAAGAAATAGAAAATTTATTTATTTTGCATTATTTTTGTTTATGAATCACAATTTTTTTAACAAAATTATTATTTTGTTTTAGAAAAAGAAGAAAAATATTTGCACATTTTCTATTTTTAATCTTATTTTTGGAACAGGATTTTCCACAGGAATTAAGACATTCAAAAATTTAAAATTCAAACCTTTTTTAAATTAAACAATACTTATAAAAGTATTGTTATAAAACATGAAGACATCGATTGCTCCGAGTCGAAGACTCGGAGTGATTGATTTCTTCATGTTTTCTAATAATGAAAAATAACCGAGGGATAAAATCATTATTTTATATTTTATAAGAATATTGTTACTGTAACTTCATCAAAATTATTTTTATCATTTTAATTCAATTATTATTATTTTCTAGAATTTTAAATTATTTTTTATGAAAATAATAATTGAATTCCTTAAAAAAATTTTATTATTTATGAAAATAATTTAATTTCTGTGAAATTTTTATTATTTATGAAAATAATTAATTGTTTGCATACAATTTTATTAAAATTTTTTTAAAAATAATTCAATTCCTTTTTGGAAACTTTAATAAAATAGTACATATTGAAAATCATTGAAATTAGAAAAGTTTTTGAAAATAATTGAAATTAGGACAAGAATTTTTTTGACATTTATGAAAATAATTGAACTTTGGAGAAGAATTTTGTAATTTATAAAGATAATTGGGATTTTAATGAGAATTTTTTTTAAATTTTAAACATAGTTGAATTTTATAAAAAGAATTTTTTTTTTTAAATAATTGAATTTTTGCAATTATTTGTAATTTCTCCAAAATTGAATTTTTTTTTAGTGTTTTTAACAAAATTTTAAATTAGAAATTTTTTTAAATTCTATGATTTTTAAAATTGCTAATTTTTAATACATTTTTTTACAAGTTCTAATTTTTAAAAATAATTAAATTTCAAAAGGTTTTACATTGAAAGAATTTTGATATTTTGATTCCTGATGGAATAATTAATAACAATAAGTATTCAAATATTTATGAAACAAAAATTAATGAAATTTGAAAAATATTATTCAAAAATTCTGAAAAAATGAGGTTTTTAAAAAATTGTAATTAAAATTTTTTGAAAATAGTTGAATTTCTGAAAATAATTTTAAACAATTAAAATAGAAGGAAATTTTTTCAAATTTCATAAAAATAAATTTTATATTTCAAAGAATTTTATTTTCTCACTTTAAAAAATTATTTTCAAACATGACTATTTTTTTGAAGAATTGTAACTAAAAAATTTGGAAAATAATTAAATTAAAAAAAAACTTTTTTATTTAAATAATTCAATTATCATTGAATTCTAATAAGAATTATTTTAGAAAAGAATTTAACTTGAAATTTTGAAAAATAATTGAATTTTACAAGCGTTATAACAGGAATTTTAAGATTTGTTTAACAAAAATTATTGAATTTTTGAATAACTATAATGTAGAAATTCTAAAAAAATAGATTTTTAAATAACTAATTAAAATTTTTTTTAAGGATAATTGAATTCCCGAAAATAATTAATTGAAACATTAAAAAGTTTTGTCAAAATTAATTGAAAATAATTTTATATTTAAAATAATTTAATTTTATTCCTGTTAAAAATTGGTTGGAAATTTTGGAAAATAAAAAATTGCTATAGCATTAAAAAAGTAGCATTTACACAATTTTTTGTAATTAAAAGTTTAATTAAAATTTGCTAAATAATAATTCACGAAATTTATCAAAGAATAATTTAATTTATACAAAAATTGAATATATTTTCTTTAGTTACAGTAGTTTAACTCTAATAAATATCTAGTTTCATAAATTAATTAATTTTTTTGAAAAAATACAAATAATTACGAAAATATTAAACCCATTACTTTGCTGTCCTATATTTATCATTGTAATATTGATCCAGAACATTTAATTAGAGAGAAAACCTGTTATATTGGTAAACATAAACAGATTCATTTTAATTTTCCTATAATTTAAAACTATTCGTTCATTTATAGTCCCATCATTTATCAAATTATATAGCGAACTCTATATAATTTGATATAAATTGTAATAAATAAATAGTGATAAATAAATTTTAATAAATAAATTGTGATAAATTTAAATAAATAAATTGTGATAAATAAATTTTAATAAATAAATTTAATTTTAATATAATTCTAATAATATAATTTCTATAATCGAAATTACAAACTAATTTGTATGCAAGTTTAATTAAATACAAATCGCATAATAATTAACGTATAAAGTTGTTTTTAGTTCCGAGTGGAATTGAAAAATTTTCAAACTCTTTTAATATTCCCTTTAATTGCAAAATTTCTTGAAATTTAAAAATAATTTTTCAAAAATTCAATCGTTAATTCTACAAAATAGTTGAAATATGAAGTAGAGAAAAAAATAAATATAAATTTAAATCCTGGATAGTGGCTTTTATAGATAAGGAAAAATTATTATCGATACATACTACTGAAACACTAATTGAGAGTAAATTGCAATATATTTATAATTATTCCAAGGTGAAATTACTATATCTTGATTGTTAATTTATATAGTATTGATTTTAATCGCTTTCGAGAAAAGTGAATAATTTCTTGTAAAATAAATAATTCAAATTTTTTTGGAAATTAAAAAACTTATCAAAATTGTTATAAAACATGAAGAAATCGATCACTCCGAGTCTTCGACTCGGAGCAATCGATATCTTCATGTTTTATAACAAAATACTTTTATAAATTATTTGATTTAAAAAAGTTTTGAAGGTCCATTTCTTTTAGTTATTCAAAACTAAAATTTCATGAAAAATACCTTCCCATTCAGGGGGGGAAATAATTTGATTTTATATCGTAATTTAATTTACAAGTATAACGAAAATAATGCACTGGCTGAGTCACCTGACAGACTGTTTTCTCTCCTCTCTGCAAATATATATACAGACGTTGCAAAATCTTATAAGAATTGTAATGATTGAACGTTTAAATAAAAAATAATTTTTTTTTCATCTTTAAAAGAAAAAAGCTGCGACAGAAAAGAGAAAAATTTGAATCGATTTTTGTGTGCTTCTCCTGCGATCTTTTGCAGATTTCAATAAGCGATCGAATGGCGACTGCAACTTAATGAACCGGTTGAGAACGGCACGTCACTCAGATATCATCGACAGCTGACAGTTAAAATTGTTGTTCACGGCTCTGTGACAAATTAATCGTTGGCGCACGAATAGAATATTTAAAAAAAAAAAAAAAGAAACTCCTCTATAGCTAGTTCGTTAAACTTCAACAAAAAAAAAAAGAACATTCAATATGCATTCTGTATAATAATAATTCGTGTCCATATTGGATATAATTTATCTCAACATATTATATGATCTCATTTCTGCGCGCTGTATTAAAAACCAATATCAATTGATATAAAAAGAAGAAGGTGTCAAAATCAAAATCATTAAAGATCCCAAAGTGTCAGAATTATTATTCCCAATATACTCTTTATTCTGCGATGTTCAATTTTCATTGTAGTTAATCACGTATATTTCAAAATCTCAATAGCTCTTTGTTAAGCGATCAAACTCTTGATATTTTAGTCTATACAGGAAATTCTCGAGTAAACTTGTTTTCAGACACAGTAATTACAGTGAATTAGTGTGTTGCAAAGCAATTTATTATTATCGGGAATAATTATTCAAAAAATTATTTTTTACAATAATTTTATAATAATAATAATAATAATAATCGAGATATTCTGTCCTCACATGAATTTAGGGATTTTTTTTATTCCAAATTCTTTTACAGCTCAAATTTTCATGTCAAAGGTATGACAATTAATTTGTAAATAGAATAATTAGTGTTTTAGTGAAATAAATTGCCCTAGAATTTTTACAATGACAATATTTTTACAGGACAGGGAAATAAGTAAATTAAGGAAATTTTATCCAAAGTGGGTATTCAAATTGAAAATTAAAATTCAAAATTATTGGAAATTTTAAATAATTTATGAATTTCCTTTCTAAAATTTAAAAAAACCATAAATAGAGATACAGTTGCAATTTTTAGAAATAATCAATTATTTATCACTTATATTTGTAATTTTAAATAATTTAATTCTCTTAGAACTTTTTGATAAGAATTGATTTCAAAAAAAAATTTCTGTTACAATTTTAGAAAATATTTGAAGAATTGAAAGAATTGCAGTTCTAATTTTTAGAAATAATTAAATTTCAAAAGATTTTACACTGAAAGTATTTTTAAATTTTATTTCCTGCTGGACAAATAAATAACAATAAGTATTCAAATATTTATAAAACAAAAATTAATGAACCTTGAAAAATTTTATTTAAAAATTCTGAAAAAAATGAGGTTTTTAAAAAATCGTAATTAAAATTTTTTTAAATTAGTTGAATTCCCGAATATAGTTTTAAAAATTGAAAAAAGAGGAAATTTTCTCAAATCTCATTAAAATAAATTTCATATTTCGAAAGATTTTATTTTATCATTTTAAAAAATTATTTTTAAATATCATTTTTTTTTTTTAATAATTGTAACTAAACATTTGGAAAATAATTAAATTTTACAAAAAGTTTTGTATACAAAATGTATATTAAAATAATTCAATTATCGTTGAATTCGAACAAAAATGGAACTAAAAAAGAGTTTCAGTTAAAATTTTGAAAATTAATTTAATATTAAAAGCATAACATCAATATTTTAAGAAATAATTGAACTTTAAATATTTTCTACTTGAAATTATTTAAAAATTTTAATCGTCGTAAAAGTATAATAATATTCAAATGATTATTTAATTTAATATATTATTTTCCTTTAAAATTCATTAAATTATTGTATAAAATTTCAAAATACTTTCAGTATAATTTTATTCAGAAATTCTAAATAATAATTTACTTTTGGAAAAATTACAGTTGTAATTTTTAGAAATAATTAAATTTCAAAAGGTTTTACGTTGAAAGAATTTTTAAATTTTAATTCCTGCAGAAAAAATAAATAACAATAAGTATTCAAATACCTATTTATGAAAGAAGAAAAATTAATGAAATTTGAAAAATATTATTTAAAAATTCTAAAAAAATGAGGTTTTTAAAAAATTGTAATTAAAATTTTTTGAAAATACTTGAATTCCCGAAAATAATTTTAAAAAATTGAAAAAGTAGGAAATTTTCATCAAATTTCATTAAAATAAATTTTATATTTCAAAGAATTGTAACTATAAAAATTTTTGAAAATCATTTAATTTTACCAAAATTTTTTTATTTAAATAATTCAATTATCATTAAATTCTACTAAGAATTAATTTAGAAAAAAATGTAACTTGAAATTTTGAAAAATAATTAAATATTAAAAGCGTTATAACAGGAATTTTAAGAAATAATTAAATTTTAAAAAGTTTTTAAATTGAAATCTTATTGAAATTCTAATCGCCGTAAAAGTATAATAATATTTAAATGTTTATTTAAAAAAATTATTAAAGTTTTGAATAATTTTATTCAAAAATTCTAAAAAATAATAGACTCTTGAAAAAATTGCAGTTGTAATTTTTAAAAATAATTAAATGTCTGAAGGTTGTACATTGAAATTATTTGAAATTTTAATTATAGTAAATAACAATAAGTTTTTAAATATTTGTTTAACAAAAATTATTGAAATTTTGAATAATTTAATGAAGAAATTAAAAAAAAGCAGATTTTTGAAAAACTGTAATTAAAATTTTTCTGAAGAGAATTGAATTCTCGAAAATAGTTTTAAAAATACAACTGAAAGTTTTGTCAAATTTCTTTAAAAAAAAAATTTTATATTAAAAACAATTTTATTTTATTACTTTCAAAAATTGTTTTGAAATTTAATCGTATGTTTTTGAAAATTATACTTAGAAGAATTACATTTTTCAAAAAATAATAAATTTTCATGTTAAATTTCGAAAAGAAAGATATACTAACTTTTAAAGAATGGACCAATGTTGAAAATTAAAATAACCTCATCAAAATTGAAAAAACCTCAAACAAAGAATGAGAACAATAATAATAAAAAAAAAGACAAAGAACATGTAATAATTTCAAAAAAGAAAGGAAACTTTGAAAGACTTTGAAAATAACAATCAGTAAATTTGAAACTAATCGTATTTTTTTCGACGATAAATATTGTTATTCAACTATTTGTCCACTTAACGCTTTTGTTTTTGACATGAAACGTGACTACATTATTGTCTTTTGAAGCAATAGATCTGCGTCAAGACATATCAGGAAAACTAAGAGATATTTACATAAGTCGTATATACTTAAAAACAATCAGGACATTCATTTATTCAAAGGAAGAATCTATGCGCGTCGGTATACATAGCAGGCAAATACTTCATTAATTCCAGTTGAAGACTCGAATTAATGAAGTGCCTTCACTAACTATATTTGATCCAGTATCATCAATTTTAAATTCATTATCTATAGTTATATACATGTACATTTACCAATATTTTGCTTATATGTTAATTTCAAAGTAAATTATGTCCAATACCAATACATTGTATAACGAAGAGAGACGTTCTTGTAATTACGACTTAATGTAACAATATGATGATGAGGAGAGAAGATGCGATTTTATGGGTTTCATGTAGATGGATTTTCTATTTTTCGAATTTGAATATTTGAGTAATTACGATTTAAAGATATGAGCCGAAGAATAATTACTGTTACCGCAGATGGTACCAATATTATGTGAATTGGTACCAACCAAAAATAGTACTTTAAAGAAATATTGGTACCAAAGAATAGTAATACCATCGGTACCAACTGACAAAGGGCTTTTGCAAAAATATTGGCACCAAAGAATAACAATGCAATTGGTACTAAATAACAAAATGATACTTTTAGAAAATAATGGTATCAAAGGATGATAATATTGGTACCAATTGCCGATGGTACTTTAAAGAAACACTGCTACCAACTGTTAATAATACCATCGGTACCAACTAACAATAGGTTTTTGCAAGAATATTGGTACCAAAGGTTAATAATTCAGTTGGTAGCAACTAATGATTATATTTTACAGAAATATTTGTACCACAAAATAATAGTAATTAGTAATACACAGATGGTACCAACTAATAATGGTCCTTAAAAAATAGATACTAAAGGATAGCGATTATTAAAACAATTAATACTTTAAAGAAATATTGGTACCAATGGATAATAATGCAATGATTAACAACATCTACAAATAGTATTGGTACCTATAAAAAAATAAAAATTCTCTACAAATAAAGACTATTAAACAGGGTTGACACAAAATTGTTTTTCCCTGACTTTTCACTAATTTAGACAAAATTTTCACTTTTCCCTGACCTTGTAGAACATCAATAACTTCTTTTTTAAATAAATATTTAATCATTATTATTTTTCTATAGGAATTAAGATTCTCAAATTCAATAACTTATGAGAATATTAATATAAAACATGAAGAAATCGACCACTCCGAGACTTCGACTCGATTTCTTTATGTTTTATAATAAATTTAAGATAACAGAGTAAAATATCATTATTTTATATCATAAGAATATTGTAACTGAAAATTCAAATTTTCAAAGATTTTAATTTTAACCATTTTCAAAATTCAATTATTTCTAAAAATTCACGCTATAATGCTTTTAATATTCAATTACAATTTTAAATTTTAAGTGAAATTCATTTTTTAATTAATTTCTATTAGAAAATTTCCCGAAAATTCAATTATTTAAATACAAAAATAAATAATTTATTCAATATTTACATATTTCTTAAAATTGAATTTTTATGAAGAATTTTATCAAAATTTTTAATAATAATTGAATTCTTTCGGCGAATTTAAAAAAAAATGTTAAGAATAAATGCAATTTTCTATCATTTTATTTAAAATTCTATAAAAAATAATTGAAAATCTGCGATAAGTTTTGTTATTTATGAAAATAATTGAATTCTTGCAAAGAATTTTATTAAAAATTTTTTTAAAGAATTGAATTCCAGTGAAGAATTTTATTTGTGAAAATAATTGAATTCCGGAGGAAAAAAATTATTATTTATGAAACTAATTCATTTCTTAAATAGAATTTTATTCAAATTTTTTTAAATAATTGAATTTTTCAGAATTTTTTAAAACTTTTTAAAAATAATTAAATTCTATCTAGAAATTTCATTAAAAAAATTGAAAATAATTGAAATCTGACAAAGAATTAAAAAAAATTCTTATTTAAATAATTGAGCTCCTGTGAAAATGTTTATTTTTGAAAAGAATTTAATTCTTGGGAAGAATTTTATTAAAATTTCTTAAATTAATTGAATTGCTTCGAAGAATTTTTATTTTTTACGAAAATAATTGAATTGTTTCGAAAATTTTTACAAACATTTTTGACAATAATTGTACTATTATTTTATTATTATTATTTGTATTATTATTTATTATTAGGAAGAATGTTGTATTTTACAAAAATAATTGTATTTTATGGCCAATTTTATTATAATTTTTCAAATTTATAAAGTATTTTATCAAAAGTTTTTTAAATAATTGAATTCTGAAGGAAAATTTTATTATTTATGAAAATAATTGATTTCTAACAAAGAATTTTATTCAAACTTTTTTAATAATTGAATTCCTATAAAATATATATTATCTGTGAAAATAATTGAATTCTTAAGAAGAATTGTATTGAAAATAATTAAATTGTATAGGAAAATTTGGTTAAAATTTTATTAACTAAATCTTGTAAACAATTTTGTCAAAATTTTTAATATAATAGAACTTTCAAAATAATTTTATTTAAATTTTTCGAAATAATTGGATTTCTCAGAACTATTATTTTCAATTCTCTGAATATATTTGAATTCTTTGGAGAAATTTCATTAAAAAATTAAAAATAATTCAATTGGTGCGAAGAAATTTATAAAAAATTGATATTTTTTGAAAATAATTGAAATTTAGCCAAGAATTTTATTAAAATTTTTCAAAACAATTGAATTTCGGAGAAGAATTTTATTCAATTTATAAAGATAATTGAAATTTTGACGATGATTTTAAAAAATTTTTGAACATAATTGAATTTATGCGAAGAAGTTCATCACTTTTGAAAATAATTGAATTTCTGTAATCAGTTGTTTTTAAAATTTCTATTTAAATTCATTAAAAATTGATAGTTTTTAAAATTTCTACAATGGAACTTTATTAAAATAGTATCAGTACTGAAAAATAACAATAGCAGCAAACGAGAAGAATAAAAATGGTAACAATCGTACCTTTTAATAGTCTGGGTACCTAACATGATAATACTGCGGATGACAATGGTTAAAAAAGCCATGAAATGTTGCAATAATATTAGTATCAGCAGATAATAATAGCATAGTCATAGATTGCTGTCATTTCAATGACAAAATGCTACCATTAACATATCGTCAAGGTGCCATTAACGACTCCTTATATTAATGGTACCACCATTATTTAATGATACCATCATGGTACCACTATTAATTAATAATTAATTCATGGTAATAATTAGAATAGGTATAATGGTACTATTTAGTATGCTGTTATGCTACCACTAGTATAGGTATATAATGGTACCATTAATATATTTCAGTGGTACCATTAGTATAATTTTATTGTACACTATTAGTAATATATGTTATATGATACCAGTGTATATGATACTATTTAATATAATGTTACGCTACCATTAGTATAATATGGTGAAATCATTAGAAAATTATAATGTTACCATATTACTGTAATAGTACCATTAGTATTCTGTAATGGTACCATTACTATAATGCTGCCATTAGTATTCTGTAATGGTTTAGTGTAATTTTATTGTACTATTGGTCAAATGTTATGGTACCAGCAGTAAAATCTGTATGGTACCATTTAGTATAATGTTATGTTACCATTAGTATATTATAATGGTATCATTAGTATATTATAATGAAAAGTTTTTTATAATGTTATGGTATCATTAGTACAATGTTATGGTACCATCAGTACAATGTTATGTTACCATTAGTATATTATAAAGGTATCATTAATATATTATAATGGTATCATTAGTATATTACAATGGAAAGTTTTGAATAATGTTATGGTACCATCAGTACAATGTTATGTTACCATTAGTATATTATAATGGTACCAGTAGTGCAATATTATGGTACCATTAGCACAATGGTATGGTACCATCAGTATTGCATTCATACTACTAAATTAACGATGTTTCCATCAGAATAACGATACCACAGAATTAACAGTTATTGGTACCAATGGTACCAGCACGAAGTACAATTGCATTTGTACCCGAAAAGAAGTGGACCATCATTTGGTAGAATGATAGTAATTGTACCATTAGGGTACCATGAGGGTACCATCAGGAACACCGAAAAAAAGAAAAATTGAAAACGCGCAAATAATATTTCACGACACCACAAATATTGTCAATTATTAATAAAGGTTACTACTTTTGTAGTAAAACATTTCTGGTAACTTTGACTACTTTCGAAGTAAATTTTATTACGTTCAAAGAACATGTTTGTAAAAAAATTAGTAAAATTTACTTCGAACGTAGCAAAATTAACTCCGAAAATAGTAAAAGTTACCAGAAATGTTTTACTATAAAAGTACTAAAAGTTACTTTATATTTTTCTCCGTTTTAGAATATAAAAACTTTTACTCACTCAATTCAAAAGTGTATCAATAATCCATCATGTTCACTGAATCAACACCAAGTTACACTTTTCCTTCTTCTTCCCTTTCTCCTTAAATCATCAACTATAATTGAACTATTCAATTATATTCTATAATAATCAATTGTAGTTGAATTATAATTGAATTATAATTGAACCAAATAGAAAAAAAACAATATTTCCGAAAACAATTCCAATTATATCATTAAATGATAAACTTGTCCACTGACTAAATCCTAAAAATTCACTTCTAATATATATATCACTTAAAAACCTAGGAAAACAACTGTTCATTTCACAAAAATAATTCTTTTTCTAAAATCCTTGGAACACAGAGAGTTACAAATTAAAGATAATCATCAATTATCTCCGTTGATGATGATAATGATGATGATGATGATGTTGATGATGGAAGATTTCCAAAGATGCGAAATTGTTGGCAGATAAATAAATGGGGAAAAAAAGGAGAAAAAAAAAGAGGAAACGGAAGAGATTCCGGACCAGTGAGCCGGCCGGTACGTGTGCGGGGCGTGCGCTCGTGTAGCACGTGGCCGCAAGACTGAATCCCACCTTTTGATTCCGTCAGTCCGTTTGTCCGTTCGTCCTTATCTCACCAACTCGTGTAGGAGAGTAGGAGTAGTAGCATCCATCCTCCTTTGGAGTATGGGCAGGTCCGGCTTTAGGGGCGGGAAGAAATGGGCATCTGGTGGTTTCTGATATACCAGTTACCAGTACACATACACACAATATATGCATCACCTGTTGCGTTTACTTTCAGATTATTCTCTTATAGAATTCACATCTCTTTGACGAAAGTTGCGATCATGATAAAGAGTTGAAATTTATACTATGTGATGGACAATTTTTTTATTCTTGCAATAAATGATGCAGAAATGTATAAATAATGTATAATCACAATTTCCGATAATAATCTATATTAATAATTATTAAAGATGAAACTTTGCTTTTTTTTAAAGATGAAACTTTAGATGAAGATGAAATATTAATAATCGTTGTATTCTGATAATCTGTTCGCAGTTTCAAGTTAATTGCTGTTTGCTTTTTTGTTTCCTAACTTTATAAATAATTTTTCTTTTTAGATGTTTTAAATTTAAAAATTAATGTACTGCAAATCATTGAATTCTAGTAAGGTATTTATACAAAAAATTTCTTAATAATTTAATTTATTTCAAGAATTTTATCATTTTTTTCAATAATTGAATTCTTTCGCGAAAATTAACTGTAATAATTTGAATGTATTCTTTCATTCTTTCATTAATTCACTTTTTCTGTCCTTCACACTCCGAAGTTGTCTTTTGTTTATTCTTTTGTTTTTTGTTATCTTCAGATAGGTTGTATATTATATTATTATGTTATAATTATCTTTATTTTATAATTAATTCAAAATTGTAATGACAATAAATAGAAATCATAAGAATTTTTTTCACTTCTTTTCATTAAAAGACTAAAATTTTGTTAAATATTAGGTTTTGTCAAATTGAAATTATGCAGATTTTTGTTCTTTACTTCTAAACAAAATTATAAAATTGTTAAACAACTGTGATTAAGAAATAAAAAATTTATTTATTTTGCATTATTTTTGTTTATGAATCATAATTTTTTTAACAAAATTATTATTTTGTTTTAGAAAAAGATGAAAAATATTTGCACAATTCCTATTTATAATTTTATTTATTTTCATCATTTTAATTCAATTATTATTTTCTAGAATTTAAAATTATTTTTTATGAAAATAATAATTGAATTCCTTAAAAAAAATGTATTGTTTATGAAAATAATTGAATTCCTGTGAAATTTTTATTAGTTATGAAAATAATTAAATGTTTGCATACAATTTTATTAAAAATTTTTTTAAATAATTGAATTGTTTTTGTAAAATGTTATTAAAATAGTAGATATTGAAAATCATTGAAATTAGAAAAATGCATTTTATTTTTGAAAATAATTGAAATTAGGACAAGAATTTTTTTTTAAATTTAGAAAAATAATTGAACTTTGGAGAAGAATTTTGTTATTTGTAAAGATAATTGGATTTTTTTAGTGTTTTCAACAAATATTTAAATTATAAAATTTGTTAAATTCTATTATTTTTAAAATTGCTAATTTTCTTTCAAAAACGCAGTAAGATTGAAAATAATTTAATTCTTGGAAGGTTTTTATTAAAATTCATTAAAATAATTGAATTGTTTTGATGAATTTATTATCAGAATTGTTGAAAATAATTGAATTTTCATTAAAACTCTTGAAAATAATTGAGTTTAAATAATATTTTTAAAAATAATTGTATTGTCTCGAGAAATTTTATTAAAATTATATTGAAAATAATTGAATTCCTCCGAAACATTTTATTATTTATGAGAATAATTGGATTCCTTTGAAGAATTTTATTATTTATGAAAATATTTTTATTCTTGCGAAGAATATTCTTATTTATGAAAATAATTGAATTCTTGACAAAAATGTTTTTTTTAAATAATTCAATTATTTCGAGAAATATTATTAAAAATTTTGAAAATAATTGAATTTTCGCCAAGAATTTTATTATTTATAAAAATATTTAAATTCTTACAAAGAATTGTATCAAGATTTTTGAAAACAATTGAATTCTTTACAGAAAGTTTATTAAAATTGTATTGAAAATAATTGAATTATTTTTAAGAATTTCTCTGAATTTTTTGAAAATAATGAATTTTTCCCAATAATTTTTATAGCAAATTTTGAAAGTTATTGAATTTTATATGGAATTTCTTCAAATTTTTTAAAAATAATTGTATTTATTAATTATAATTATAATTTAAAAAATTTGATGATTACATTTTATTAAAATTTTTTGCAAATAATTGAATTCTTCACAGAAATATTATTAAAATTGTAGGTATTGAAAATAATTGAATTGTTTTGAAAAATTTATTTAAATTTTTTGAAAATAATAATAATTTTAATTGAAAATTTCCAAAAGTTATTCAATTTTTAGAATATAATTAAATTCTTATCAGAATTTTATTACAATTTTTTAAAGTAATTAAATTCATTCGAAAATTCTATTAAAATATAAAAAGAAATTTTTTAAATTTGGAGTGAAAAACTATTTGAAAATTTAAGTTTATATTTGAAAATAAAAAATTTTGTAATTTTCACAGTAATAATAATAAATTGAACAACCGCATTTTACAGTTAATCGTTTGAATTTGCTTTTTTGTTTCTTAATTTTTTTTTAGTAATTTGTATTTTCAAATATCTTGAGTTTTAAAATTAATGAAATTATAATTTAAAGTTTAGAAAATTATTGCAGGTTGAAGTTTATTGAATTTTTTAAAAATATGTAATTTAATTTTTTTGAAACAATTTATTAAATTTTTGAAACTAATAAATAACAATTAATTACTAAATAAATCGATTTTTATAAATTTATAATCTAAAATCATTTAAAACTTGAAAGCTTTGTAATTAAAAAATAAAAAATATTGTAATTTTTTAAGAATGTAATTAAAAAATTAGAATTTTTATTTTCTAAAAATACATTTCTCTAAATTTGTAAAATTTATTCATGAGATTGTTAAAAATAATGAAATTAAAAATAACAAATAAAAAAACAGAAGAATAATTGAAAAAACGAGAAATAAATAAAAATAGAAAAATTAAAAAAATAAAAGTAATAAATATTAGTTTTTATATAAAAAATAAATTAAATTTCAATTTTAATAAAATCAATTGTATTATAATGCCAAATAAACATTATAAACAAAAAATCATCTACACTGATTCTCAAATATCTCACAAGATAGCGTCATTTGTCGGGTCATGATTTCAAAATAAATATCTGTAATTCTTGATCTAAAATTTAAAATAACATTTTAATTTATAAAATTTAAATATTTTTTATATCAAGATTTGTTTATTTATTATTTAATAATTTATTCATACGATTTATTTATTTAAGTCTTGTTATTTACCAAAGTTAATTAAATTTGATGGTAACATTAAAAGAACAAAATTTATAAACAATAAGTGAATGCTAACAATTAATAATCATGAATATTGGACTAATAATAAATTAAAATAATGGAATTTCAAATTACAAATCATTAAGTTTCCCCTTTAGGTAGACTATTCTTTGTACACAAGTGTACAACCTGTGTTACTTATTCAATTTTACCAAAAATGTCATATATCACTTGATTTTTATTTCTTATAAATTTACCACATTTTACACAATATTTAAATTTGCTAATTATTTATATCATAACATATTTTATGTATGAATTAACATTAAAATCCCCACATATTGAAGGCAAAAATTTTGAATTTAAAATTTTCAATATGGCCGCCGCGCAAACGCGTTTTACTACTTCCGGTTAGAAAGTTGCAACGTCGCGTGCCACGACATCCGTTTCTTTTTCCATTCTGCCACAATTGTGCTAAAGGTGAGTGTCCGTGCTGTATATTTTATAATAAATTTTAACTATTAAATACTAAAAATCTTTAGAATAAAACATTATTAATATCATTAGTAAGATAAATAGTTTATTAATTTTAATTCTTCTGTATTCTGCAATACTTTTTTTATCAACAATTTCGTGAAAATGGAAAAGTTAGGTTATGTTGACATGTGCGAGTCGGAGTCGATAAGCGTCTTTTTATTGAAAATATTGTTTAATTATAATTATACAATTGTTTATTAATTTCAAATAAAATTTAGAGTATAAATTTTTTGTTGATGTAAATATTTTTTTTGTATTTTGTGTCAAACGGGAAGCACGTGGAACATAACCTCTCAGTAAAACGTGAAATGTTTGAATTTTCTGTAACGTTTTTCTAAATTTTAGAATTTTAAAACTAAATAAAATATAGTAAATTAATATAATTTAGAATTTTTAGTTATTGAAGATGTGTAAATTTACTAATATATAGAAATTTTCTTTCAGTCCTTAAATCTCAATTAGGTCTCTACTATCACAAAGATGGGTAGAGAGGACAAAGCTACCTGGAAGTCAAGTTACTTCACCAAACTCATCGTAAGTTATTTTTATTCTCTAATTAAATATTTATTAAATCCCTAATTAAATAGAATATTAACTGAAGTACTTTCTATATCTGGAATTTTAATAATAAACTTTTAGTAAATTGATTTTGTTTAAAACTCACTTTTTCAAAATAAAATATTTGGAAAAGTATTTTATTTTTGTTGAATTATTATTAATAGATTTTACCAAATTTCAATTTATTTGGAAATTTTTCAATTGTATATAATTCAAAAACTATTAATTTTTCAAAAATTATTTTAAAATATTTTTAAAAAATTAATTGTATGAATTTCTTTATTATAATTTTTTGAAAATATATTTTGATAACTTAAGATAAAAATATGGACAGTTACAATTATAAAAAATTGAGTTTTTGTTTTTAAATAATTGTAATTTTTAGAAATTATTAAATGTCATAAATTTTGCCCATTTTCTGTAAACTTGCATATTTTCCTGTAAAAATAATTTTGTCAGGGAAATTAATTTTAATGGTAGTAAATTGTCAGAGAAATTTATAAACTGAAACTTGTGACCACCCTGGTAAATGTTCCATTTCAATTATTTTTTTTTCATCGTAGAGTAATTTTTAAAAATATTTAAACAAAAAGAAATTCTCTCATTTAAACATTGAAAATTTTAGTAAAAATAAATTTGTTCATAATGATGAAAGCATAACGCGTCTGAAGACCCGGTTCACGAGCTAGAGCTAGAAATAGCTGAACCCACTGGTTCGTCGGGCTCTCAGTTGAAATTTAGCATAAAAATGCTGTCTGAATAATAAAATATATATTCCTTTAAAATGTTAACAAAACACTTGAATGAAAAAAAAATTTGTTTACAATAGTTTTCTTTTTTCCTTTGCAGCAACTGTTGGACGACTATCCCAAATGCTTTATTGTGGGCGCTGACAATGTCGGTTCAAAGCAAATGCAGCAAATTCGTATGTCATTGCGAGGAAGCGCCATCGTCCTTATGGGAAAGAACACCATGATGCGCAAAGCCATTCGCGGTCATATTGAGCGTAATCCCGCTTTAGAGAAGCTCCTCACTCACATCAAGGGAAACGTTGGCTTTGTTTTCACTCGCGGAGATTTGGTTGAAGTACGCGATAAACTCGTTGAAAATAAAGTACGTGCTCCCGCCAGAGCTGGAGCCATTGCTCCATTGAGCGTCATCATTCCCGCTCAAAACACCGGCTTGGGACCTGAGAAAACTTCCTTCTTCCAAGCTTTGAGCATTCCAACTAAGATTTCAAAGGGTACCATTGAAATTATCGTAAGTTTATTATTTAAATTTTGTTAAAAAGAAGAAAGGATTTTGCAGCATTTATATCAGTTTCGAATTCAAAACTAAATAATTTTTTTGAATTCTCTTTACAGAACGATGTGCATATCCTGAAACCAGGCGACAAGGTCGGAGCTTCAGAAGCAACTCTTCTGAACATGTTGAACATCTCTCCCTTCTCGTATGGTTTATTGGTCGAGCAGGTCTATGACTCTGGCACTATTTTCGCGCCAGAAATTTTGGACATCAAGCCAGAGGATCTTCGCGAGAAGTTCATGGCCGGAGTTGCCAATTTGGCCTCAGTTTGTTTGGCTATCGGTTATCCAACAATTGCCAGTGCACCGCACAGCATTGCCAATGGTTTCAAGAACTTGTTGGCTATTGCCGCAGTTACCGAAGTCGAATTCGCTGAAGCCCGTACCATCAAAGAGTACATCAAGGTAAACAATCTTACCCAAGTAAATTTTCTTTTTACAAATTTACATATAAGTAAATTTGTTTTTATTCCTGATACTGGAATTTTTTTCATAATGATGAAAGCCTAACGCGTCTGAAGACCCGGTTCACGAACTAGAGCTAGAAATAGCTGAACCCACTGGTTCGTCGGGCTCTCAGTTGAAAAATAGCATAAAAATGCTGTCTGAATTGAATATATTTTTTTAGATCATGTTCTTTATAATGAAAAGAAATGGGATTTTAATAAAATTGTTTGTTTTTCCTTTTTAGGACCCAAGCAAATTCGCTGCCGCCGCTGCTCCAGTGGCTACTTCTGCCGCTGCCGCTCCCGCAGCAGAGAAGAAGGAGGAAAAGAAAGAAGAGTCTGAATCAGAAGATGATGACATGGGATTCGGTCTTTTTGACTAAACTTGTAAGTAAATCTTGACATTTTAGGGACGTTTTTCTAAAGAAATGCAGACTTTGAAAGAAAAAATAGTCAATTAACATTTCAAGAAATTGGAATTTTATTATTAAATGGTATTTTTTGAAAGAAGAAACATTAATTTTCAAGAAAAAGAATTTTAAACCTACAACAAAATTGTTTAAATACAGTTTTCATCTATGATCCAAATTTTTTGTCATGCTTCAATGATTTTTAAAAATGATTCGATTTTAATGTAATGTAGCTTATTTTTATCAGAAAATAATTATCTACAACAGCACGCCGTTTTGAAAATATGTTTATTTGTTTGAAAGACTTAATTTTTTTCTTGAAAATTAATATTTTTGTCTTTTTTAGAAAATACTATTAACTGGTTGTCCAGCGGTCTGGGAAGTTAGGGAAATGTCAGGAGATTTTATTCAAAGTCAGAGAAATTTCTATAAATTTACAAAAAATAAATTTTTTGTGATCTACAGGCCTCGGATATTTCGACTTTTTTCGACTATTTTCAAAAAATGCGACTTTTTTCGACTTATTTTAAAAAATTACGACTTTTTCGACTTTTTTTCCGAATATTGCAATAATTTTTAGTATAAAATGCAACTTATTTTCGAAACTTACAATTGAAAAGAGTTTCAATAAATATTGAAATTTTGTAAAATTTACTTAAAAATAATTCATTTTTTTAAAATGTTTTTTAAAAATTTTTGAAAATCGACATTTGAAGAATTTTAATTGCAAATTTTGAAAATAATTGAAATTAAATTCCTCGGAAGAATTTAATTTTTAAAAAATATTAATATATTTCAAATGAATTCAATTATTTTCTAAAATCTTAATAAATCATTCGAAACAATTCAATTATTTTTATAAATGGTAAAATTCCTCGCAAGAATTCAATTATTTTTATAAATATTAAAATTCTTTACAGGAATTCAATTATTTTAAAAACATATTTAATTTAATTTCTTGGAAGAATTCAAATATTTCCATAAAATTCAATTATTTCCTAAAATTTTTAATAATTTCTTCCAAACAATTCAATTATTTTTATAAATTACTAAATAAATTTTCAAAATTTACAATAAAAAAGAGTTTCAATGATTGAAATTTTCTAAAATTTAATTGAAAATAATTGATTTTTTTCAAAGTGTTTGATAAAAATTTTTGAAAATAAACTTTTAAAGAATTTTAATTGCAAATTTTGATAATAACTGATTTCTCAAAAATTTTAATGAAAAATCTTCAAATGTAAATTTAAAAATGGTAATTAATGAAAATTAGCTACAAAAAAATTATAGATATTAAAATATTTTTGATAAAAATAATTCTTAGAATTTTTACATTCTAATTTTTTAAAATTCAATTATTTTCAATATTTTTAAATACAAATTTCCAAAAATTCAAATATATACAAAAAATAATAACATTAAAATTTTTTACAATTATTTTTAACATTTTAACAACATATGACTTTTTTAGATTTATTAAAATTTTGGAGAAATCGCGTTTATATATATTAATAATTAAAATTCTTTAAAAATTCAATTATTTTTTTAATAGAATTTACCAAATTTCAATTTGTTGGAAATTTTTCAATTCTATATAATTAAAAAACTATTATCTTTCATAAATTATTTGAAAAATATTTTTGAAAAATGAATTTTAAGAATTTCTTTATTATAATTTTTTGAAAATTAATTAATAACTGAAAAAACATGGGACTGTTAGAATCATTATAAAGAACTGAATTTTTGTATTTAAATAATAAATCTGTTTATATTGTGGTTTATATTATAAACAGATTTATTTGACAAAAATTAAGATCCTGAAAACATTCTGAGTTGTATTTAAATAATTGAATTCTCTAAGAACTTTCGGGAAATTATTAAAAATAATTGATTTCGAGAAGAATTGAACCCCTTGATGCAAGAACCAGACATAGACCATTGAAATTAAATGGGCTGCGTCTGGTTCTTGCATCAAGGGGTTCAATTTTGATTAAAAATTGTAGAAAATAATTGAATTTAAGAGAATTAAAGTTGTAATTTTTAGAAGTTACTAAATTTCAGAAGGTTTTAAATAGAAATTTTTTAAATTTTATTCCCGTATAAAAACAAACAAGAAGTATTTAAATATTTATTTAACGAAATTATTCAAGTTTTAAATAATTAAATTTAGAAATCAGTGAAAGATCAGAAGAATAAAAAATAACATTTTTGTGATGACACTGAATTAAATAATCGACTTTTTTTCTATTTTAAATCGACTAAAGCGACTTTTTTTGCACCTTAAAGTCGATCCGAGGCCTGTATTCCTATTTTTAATCTTATTTTTGGAACAGGATTTTCCACAGGAATTATTAAGACATTCAAAAATTTCAATTTCAAACCTTTTTAAATTAAACAACTTATAAAAGTATTTTGTTAGAAAACATGAAGATATTGATTGCTCCGAGTCGAAGACTCGGAGTGATCGATTTCTTCATGTTTTATAATAGTTAAAGATTACCGAGTGATAAGATCATTATTTTATATTATAAGAATATTTTTATTCAAACTTCTTCAAAAATTATTTTCATCATTTCAATTAAAAAATTGAAAAAATTTGATTTAATTTTGAAATTTTAAAACTTTAGAAAAATTATTATTTCATGAGATATTAATGATGAAAAGCTAACGCGTCTGAAGACCCGGTCCACGTGTCAGAGCTAGAAATAGCTGAACCCACTGATACGTCGGGCTCTCAGTTGAAACATAGCATAAAAATGCTGTCTGATTTATAGTAACATTCAATGAAATATTTAAATAATTCAAAAACACTTGAAATTAAAGGCGAAAATTATTTTTTTTGTTACAGAAAACGATGACTGTATTTTGCTGTTAATGTTCTTAACCGACGTCCAAATAAAGTACAGTTGTGATGTGATTTCAGGTTTTTTCCATTCAATCCTTTTTCCTATTATTATATTCTCAATTATTTTTATATTCTTACATTAATTATATTTTAGAAAATTAAGAATTTAAGAAAATTTAAAAGTTAAAGAAATTAGAGGAAATTTAATTATTTTTTTTAAAAAGCAGTAAAATTATTCTAAAAATTGGTTAATTTTTAAGATAACTTTTCAAGATATTTTTCAAAGCGCTTAAAAAAAAGAATATTCTGGATAAAAATATATATTTAAAATAAATAAAATAAATTTCGCTATCCTTGAGACATTAAAGTCATTGGAGTAGCTGTAAAATTAGATAAAAACCAGTTTTTTAAAATGATAGGTTTGGGCGACAAAAAAATTCGCTTCGTCATCACAAAATTATTGGTTTCTTTATGGCAATTAGTACATCAAAGTAATACAAGCTTGTAAGAGAATAAAAATATAGAGAAAAAAGAATCATAAAAATAATTTCATACATTATTAAATCGCGATCCTTGAAGATTGCCTTATCATTAAAAAAAAATCGATTTTTATGAAGCAAACCTACGCAAGGATAATCAATAATAGATAAATCATTTTTCTCTGAAACGATATTTATTTACAAAAAATAATGAAACAAGGAATTATCACTTTAATATAGAAAAATTAGAAAAAATTATTGCAATTTTTTTAATTATTTAAATTTTTGGAGCGAAAACAAATTGAACTCGAAGAATTAAAAATTATCGATAAAATATAATTACAATATGTGAATTTTATTTCAATAATTATATTTTATTATTTTGTTTATAATTTTATTATTTTAATATATATTTATTTTGAATATTAACGGGTTGGATTCGATCGAATTTTAATTTTTCGAAACAATTTTTTCGGAGTCAAAATTTTTCAAATTAAATATTGAAAATAATTTTTTTTTCTAGTAATTTATAAAAAAATGTTTGATTTCTTCTAAGGTTTTACGAAGAGATCGTTAAACTCAATAAGGGAGAGAGAGAGAAAGAGAAGGAGAGTTTTATGCACCTTTCAGAAATTCTTAAAGAGACGCTCCTGATTTTTACTGTCGAACGTTTGTATAGAAATTAGTCTGCTCTTACCATTCGCAACATTGATAACCGCATTACCAGTAAGAAGCATTACACGAGAATTTTTTGATTTTACATCACTCGTGTCTGTCACTAGAAACGGTATTTTTAAACTTTTAAACTGCTGGTTTAAATAATTGACATTGTCAATTTATTACAACAAAACACTTTTACAATCCAACGACAATATAAATTTACATTGCAAAAAATTTCGAGAAAATACAAGAAGAATTTCTAGTGAGAGAGGTAAGTAAAATTATTATTTGTTTATAGATTTTTTTCCCAAAATTTCTAATTATTTACTTTAAATTTAATAAATAACTCGATTTTTCTCTTTCTTTTTTTCATATTTTCAATTCGCAGTTATTCTCGCATGTTCATCGAACAAAACAGTTGGATTCGATCGGATCGGATCGTTTTACAAAGAATTTTACTCGCCAATTGTAAAATTCGAATAATCTTGTGAAAAATAATAAATAATGGGCCTACTGTCCGAGGGCAGTCCTCTCAGTTGGGAAGAAACAAAAAATCTCGCTGATCACGTGAGAAAGCATGGAGTTATTCAATTCATTAACCTATACAAAAGACTTCGCGACAGACAAGGCGACGTTCTCAAATGGGGTGATGAGGTAATATTACAAAAAAAAATTGTATTTTATTTATTGCTATTTTAAAATTCTCCATTATCGTATTTAAATAATTTAAATAACTTTTCTTCTCTTACTATTTAAACTTAAATGATGAAAACTATTTTTAAAATTATTATTATTATTATTTAATCGTTTAATTTTTACAACATTCGTTTTATTAAGTGAACAGATTCACTGTATTTTATTTATATCAATTCACTTTTGTTGCACATTTATTTACTTTCTACTTATTTATACTTTCATTTGCAATTTCTAAACTTTAAGTCAGCTCACACATTGCGATTTCAAGAAATGGAAATAAAAATATCAAATCGTGGAAATTTTATATATTCAGTTAAAATCGAAGCTGCGTTGATTATTTATTGTATTACTCAGCAAATAAAGTGAATCAATTAAAAAATGATTTGGAAATTAAAACGATAAGATAAGAGTTTGAAATGAGAATAAAATAAAATCGATCTATGTAACTATCATAAATGTTTAACAATTGGCATTTAAAGGTAATATGATATTTCATACAAGGGGCTATAAAAATCTATTGACTATTCGTTTAACACTGTTAGTGCGGTTTTATAAGTGCTTAAACATAGTAAAGAATTTGAAACAAAGATTGATATTAATGTCAAGTCCAATAAACTTTTCATTATTGCTGACTCATCAGCTTTACATTCCTTTTACTCAATTATTAAACGATCAACTATGACCATTAATTAGAGAAAAATTGAACGGCTATGATAATAATAATAATATCGATTTTTAAATGTCTATAAACTTGAATTTAATTTTAAAGTTTTATTTTTAAATTTGATAATTTTTTTTCATACAATCAATTTAGGAAAAAAATTAATATGCAATTTTTTTATTGAAGGTGGAGTATATTTTAGTAAAGTTTGATGATGAAGCGAAAACAGCAAAAGTCTCTTTACGTGCCCAAGAAGTTTTGGATCAACTTACAGAAGAAGAGCGAAAAAATCCAAAGTGAGTTTTACATTCATTTGAAAGAAAAAGCATTTTCCAAGAAACCATTGTTTCGAATTTATTTTTTTTGAAAATATATAAATTTTTAGTAATTTCCTCAGAGTTGCCACTTGAATAATTTTTGAAATAACTATCATTAATTTTTTTTCACAGAAATTGAAAATTTCCAAAGTTTTAGTTTAAAACCCTTTGAAAATAAATTATTTCTTAACATTGCAAATGTTAACTAAAATCTCTTCTAATTTAATTACAATTCATAACCAGAGTTGACACAAAAATTTGATTTTTCCTGATTTTTAGACAAAATCTTGACATTTTCCCTGACCCTACAGAATATTTTGATTCACTTCAAAAATGATTAGATACGACGATTAGATTCGAGAACATCAATATTTTAGTTAAGATAAATATTTAATCATTACTATTATTTTTCCAATGGAATTAAGATTTTCAAATTTTAAACCTTTTGAAATTCGATAATTTATAAGAATTACTACTCTTACAAAATTATTTTCATCATTTCAATTCAATTATTTTCTAGAATTTTTAATTAAAATTCTTCTCTGCATAAATTATTTTCAGTAATTTTTGAAAATTCAATTATTCAAAAAAAAAAATGTGCTCCTATTCTCAAAACTACAAGTTTACAATTCATTTCACAAAATTTCGATGATTCGAAATTTTTTTTCAAAAATATAAATAAAAATTTTTCAAAAACTAACTTCTTCAGAATTTTGAATTCCAATTTTCGATAATTTTAATTTGAAACATTTTGAAATTCAATTATTTATAAAAATTGTATACGCAACTCTTTTAAAATTCAATTATTTTAGAATTAAGTAAAATTATTCATTAAGTAATTTATTAGTAATTTTATTAGTAGTTTTATGATCGTTCTTTTAAAGTTAAATTATTTTAAATAAATTCTATTTTATATTCTGTAAAGTTCAATTATTATCGAAAATAAAAAAAAATTTTAAGCTTTCCTATTAAAATTCATGGTGATTTTAAAGTTTATAAAGCAAGTAAAAAAAAATTCATGAAAGAATTTAATCTTTTTAATATTTACAAATTTTGCTGGACCCGAAAATCCAGAATTTTTTTTTTATAAATTCTAAAAATTTAATATTTGTTCAGTACTTTCGATAAAATTATTTATTTTGTTGATAGGAAGACAATTTCAGTCATATTTATCATTTGATAAAATTCCTTGACTTTTCCTTGATCAATTTTACTTTTCCTGCGATTTTCCTGACCTGTGGCAAGAAAAAGATTTGATTTAATTTCTGATAATTATAATTTGCGGTTTTTTATTTTTTTCTTCAGCAAAGTTAAATCTCTTTGGCGTCCAGAATATGGAGCTTACATGATTGAAGGAACTCCAGGAAAGCCGTATGGAGGTTTATTGGCACATTTTAATGTCGTTGAGGCAAATATGCAGTATAGAAGACAAGAGGCTGCAAAATTGCTCCTACCTGGCGAGGTTTTGATGAAAATTACAAATTTTCCCAGGTTTGATAATTTTTTTAGATTGTTTTTAATTTCTTTTCTTCTAAATTTCACCATTTCTGAGTTTATTTAATTTAAAGAAATTAATTTATATTAATTATTTTAACATAATGAATTTAAACAATATTAATTATTGATTAGAATCTAAAATAATTTAATTCATGCAAAGAATTTCATTAAAAAAATTTTGTAAAAAATCGAAGTGTTTCGAAGAATTTTATTAAAAAATTTTGAAAATAATTTAATTCTTCAAAGGAATTTTAAAAAAATGTAAGAATAACTGTATTCCTTCTAAGAATTTTATTTTAATATTTGAAAATAATTTAATTACTTCGAAGAAAATTAAATTTTGTTCTTTTTTGATAAAATTGTATTGAAAATAATTAAATTCTCACAAAGAATTATATCAAGATTTTTGAAAATAATTGAATTGTTTTGACAAATTTTATTAAAATTTTTAAAAACAATTTAATTGTTTCGAAGAAAATTAAATTTTGTTCTTTTTTGATAAAATTGTATGGAAAATAATGAAATTCTTACAAAGAATTGTATCAAATTTTTTGAAAATAATTGAATTCTTTCTAAAAATTTTATTAAAAAATACATTTCTATGGAGGAATTTCATTTAAATTATATTTAATTTATTATATTTTCTATTGCAATACAGATTGGGATCGCCTGATTTCACAGATCCAGCAGCACAACCAACACCTGACTCAGGAGCATCAAGAAGCTTATTTTTCCCCGATGAAGCAATTTTTGGTGGTCATCCACGATTTAAAACTCTCACGAGAAACATTCGTCATAGAAGAGGAGAAAAAGTTGCTATTAACATTCCCAGTAATAATTTTACTAAATGAGAGATTTATTTTCTAAATTTTTATTCCTATCGAATGTGGAAATTGTCATTTGAATTTTTTTTTCAGTCTATAAAGATGAAAATACTCCTTTGCCATTTAAGGAAAATTTGGCTGCATTAGGCGACGATGGCTCCAGTGAGAAAGCGGCAAAGGAAAATCATGTTTATATGGATGCTATGGGATTTGGAATGGGCTGTTGTTGCCTGCAGTTGACATTTCAAGCTTGTAATATTCAAGAAGCTCGAACATTATATGATCAACTTACTCCCCTTTGTCCCATAATGGTAAGCAATAGGAAAACAATTTTTTAATATTAGTTAATATTTTCAAATTGAACAAAATATTTGAAAATTGACAAAATTATTTGCAAATTTAAAATATATTTGAAAATTGTAAATATTATTTTTCATAAAATATTTTTAAATTGAAAAGATGAGACTAAATTTGTGGAAAATGACCTTTTATGAAATTTGATTGAATGGAATAATTTTCAGTTAGCTCTAACTGCAGCGTCGCCTTTTTATCGCGGCTACATAACGGATGCGGATTCAAGATGGAATGTAATATCCTGTTCGGTTGATTGTCGAACGCAGGAAGAACGCGGATTGAAACCATTGAAGGAGAATAAATTTACAATTAGTAAATCCCGATACGATTCAATTGATTCATATCTCAGTGAACAAGGAGATAAATACAATGATGTGCCTTTAACTTATGACAACGAGATTTATAAACAATTATTGGATAATGGAATTGATAAATTACTAGCACAACACGTTGCACATTTATTCATTAGAGACACAGTTTCACTATTTTCCGAAAAAGTTCATCAAAATGACTCAGAAGACACTGATCACTTTGAGGTGAGAGAAGTTAGAAAATAACTGAATTCTCGCAAAGAATTTTATTAAAATTTTAAAAAATCCAAATTAAATCTTTGAATTTTTTTTAAACTAATGGAGTTTCTTTAATAATTTTAATTGAAAATTTTGAAAGCAATTGGATTTTATGAAGAAGAATTTTATTAAAATTGAATTGAAAACAATTGAATTCTTGCGAAAAATTTTACTATTTGTAAAAATAATTGAAAATGTTTCGAAAGAATTTATTAAAATTTTAAGAAATAATTAAATTATTATGAAGAATTTTATAGAAATATATGATAATAATGAACATTTTTCGAGAAATTCAATTAAAGTTGTTTCGAAAATAATTGAATTTCTTTCAGGAATTTTATTAAAATTAAGTATATTCAAAATAATTGAATTCATCACAAGAATTTTATTATTTTTTGAAAATAATTGGATTTTTTCCATTTTTTCACGAATGTATTTAAAAATTGCATTGAAAGTATGTAATTTAATTTTTATATAGAATTTTTTAAAAATATTTTAAGAATAATTGAATCATTTTTTAGAGAATTTTAAATTCTTCATGAAATTGAATTTCATGGAAATTTTTGAAAATAATTAAATTCTTTCGTATAATTTTATTTAAATTTAATTAAAAATAATTTAATTCCTGCAAAGAATTTTACTGTTTATAAAATTAATTGAATCCTTGCGAAAAATTTTAATTTATTAAAATTGATTTAAAAAATTGAATTCTTCCGAGGAATTCAATTAAAATTGTTTTGAAAATCATTGAATTTTTGTTAAGATTTTAACTATTAAAAAAAATTATTTATATTTGAAAGAAAAAATTTTGTAATTTGCATAACAATAATAAATTGAATATCACGTTTTCTGAGGGACAGAAAAAGTGAATGAATAAAAGAATGAAAGAACATTCAAATTATTATAGTTAATTAATTAATTTGCAGAATATTCAATCGACTAATTGGCAAACGATGCGTTTTAAACCACCACCACCAAATTCGCCAATCGGATGGCGAGTCGAATTTCGACCATGCGAAGTTCAAATAACAGACTTTGAAAATGCTGCTATTGTTTGTTTTGTTGTATTATTGACAAGAGTCATTTTAAGCTACAAACTCAATTTATTGATCCCAATAAGTAAAGTTGATGAGAATATGATTAAGGCGCAGAAAAAGGACGCTGTGAAAAAGGAGAAATTTTGGTTTCGACGAGATATTGTTTCCAGTAAACAAGACGAGAATAATAAAGAAGAATACACAGAATTTACTATCAATGAAATTATTAACGGAAAAGTTGGTTTTTTTTCTAATATTTTCTAATATTTATAATAATAACAAAAATAATAATAATTCGTTTTTACTAATTTATAGGAGGGAACATTTCCTGGATTGATTCCATTGGTCAATTCTTATCTCGCCAGTATGGACACGGATGCTGACACACATTGTACAGTTCAAAGATACTTGAAATTGATTCAAAGGCGAGCATCTGGAGAGCTTTTGACCACCGCTGCCTGGCTTCGAAAAGAAGTCACCACTCATCCCGAGTACAAGTTAGTAATTCTTTTCTAGCCACAGTAATTATACATACAAATTCAGTAGATTGCAAAAATATTTCTAAATTTGAAAATACACTTTTTTCTTCTAATTAAATTCAATTTAATGTTTAATTACAGAAAAGACTCGAAAATTACTCAACGTATAAATTACGATTTGCTCAAAAAAGTGCACGACATTGAAAGCAACAAATTATCATGTCCTGAATTACTTGGGCCTTGTATCACATCTAAAACCACTGAAAGTGTTCCAACAGCAGTGGCGAAAGCCGAAAAAATGTGTTGTAATTGAGTCACGTATTTATTAGAGTAGCAAATTTTCTGAATTGTGTATAATTATTTTTTTTAACAAATGAATGCCACAATTGTACTTATTCAAATTATAGAAATAACAAACGGGTGCTTCTCCATATATTCTATTAACCTACAGTAAATTATAATTCAATCTGTAAAGAACATTCCAATATTTATTAATATTTATAATTGTAAAAAGTTAAAAAAAAACATCCCCCTGTTAATATTATTTGAATTTTCAAAGGTTGTTTGTTAGCAATAACTTGGAATAATTAATAAAATGGTTCTTGTATTTGTAAATCCTATTAGATCGATTTTTTAAACAATTTTTTGTAAATTAATTATTATTTTAGTAAATAGAAATTGATTTAAATTAGAAAAATAAATTTATTGTACACTTACAATTCTAATGCTGGAAGGCAGTTAAAATATTTAATCTATTAGCTGAATAATTAATTTTTAGATTTGAAGGTTGAATCCTTGTTGGTCCTGTAAGAAATATACGTATTCCACAAAAGAGCTACGGTTTGAACGACCAGTACTTGATACTGTAGTGGAACGATGCCAAAGTTTAGCAATTGCACTGCAGGCCATAACTAAAGGAAATATTTCCCTAGTATTAATAAAAATTGAAACACATTTTAAAAATAGAGATTAAAATGGACACAATAATCCTACCTTGTAATTACTAGCGAGAATGTCAGGATATTCATTTTTTAGTTTCTGTTTAATACTTTCCATTTCGTTTCCCTGTAAAACGCCAATTACCACGACTAAAATACTCAGAAAAAATGGCGCAAAAAGTAACTGATCACATGCAACTTTTTTTAACGTTACTATTCCTCCTTTAGAACCGATATTCTTATCGAGAAATCCGTACCAAGTCCTAGTAGCCGGACCCTTAAAAAAATTGGATGAATTATTTTTTCCTGTCAAGTATAGAATACAATCAAAGGGTTGCCACAGATCAAGGAAATCAAGAAATTTTGTTAAAAATAATAAAAAAATTAAATATTTAGAATTCATAAGAAAATTCTGAATTATAGTAAAAGATGAAAAGTTTTTTTGGACATCTTCTACAAAAGTTTGAATTTTTATGTCTTTTTTGTTTGCTACATAATTTATGAAATTACCACGAATTCTAATCCAAAACCTTCAATTTCTTCTATTTCTAACAATAATTTCGTTTTAAATAACATAATTATTGAAGAACTGTCATAAAATTATTACTTAGAAATTATTTAATGAATAATTTCACTTCAATATTTCAAAATTACTTGAATTTTAAAAAAAGTTGCGTATACAATATTCATAAATAGATGAACTTTATAGAATTTTAGTTAAAAACACTAAAAAATTGAATTTTGGAGGATTACCGAAATTTAATTATTTTCAAAAGTAATAAAATTCTTTGGAGAAATTCAATTATGTTCAGAAATTTTAACGAATATCTCGTCAAGAATTCAATTATCTTTACAAATAGCAAAATTTTTCGACAAAAATTCAAGTATTTTCAAAAATTTAAATAAAATTCTTCGCAAAATTTCAAATATTTTCAAAACTTTTTCGCAAATAAATAATTTTTCAATTTCTACTATTTTAATAAAATTTTCCAAAAGAATTCAATTATTTAAGGAAAATTTTAATAAAATTCTACACAAACATAATTATTTTCATAAATAATAAAAATTTCACAGGAATTCACTTATAAGTGAATTTACAAAATTTACAAATTTTTTATAAATTTCTTCGTAAGAATTCAATTATTTTCATAAATAATAATAAAATTTTTTACAGGATTTAAATTATTTTCATAAATATGTAATAAAATTCTTTTTAGGAATTCAATTATTTCCATAAATAAAAAAACTCGTCGCAGAATTTCAATTATTTTTAATACAATTTTAATCGAATTTCTCGAAAAATGTATTTATTCTTAAAAATTTTATTTAAATTCGTCAAAAGAATTCTATTATTTAAAAAGTTGACAGGAATTTTTATTACAATTTTATTAAATAATTGAATTTTAAAAGTATTATAGCGTTGATTCAATTATTAAAAAAATCTGCTGATAAAATTCTATTTGACAATTCAATTTTGAGAAACATTAAATTATTTACTTTTATGTTTAAAGAAGTGAATTCTTGTAGAATTTTTTAATAAAAATTGATTTAAAAATGAATTTCAGTTAAAATTTTAGAAAATAATTGAATATTTAAAGTATTATAGCTTTAAGATCTGAATTTTTCATACTTTTAACTAACGATTTTGTAGACTTAATTTTTTTGAAAAAGTTTAGTTGAACTTATTTTGAAATTATTAAAAGTTTTAATTTTCTAACATATATTTAGTAAATTTAAAGAAGAATTTAAGTTAAAAATTCTAGAAAATAATAATTAAATGGAAATTACGAAAATAATTTTGAATTAGTTACAGTAACAATATTCTTATAAAATCGAATAGATTTTATCACTCAATCATTTAAAATTATTATAAAACATGAAGAATATTTATTATATTATTGAATTTCAAAAGGTTTGAATTTGAAATTTTTGTAAATCTTAATTCCTATGGAATACAATGGTATTAGAAATTTTTTTTTTTGAGTATCTAATTATTTTTAGAGTAAATCAGAATATTCTTTATGGTCAGGGAAAAAGTCAAAATTTTGTCTGGATATTAGAGAAAAACAAAATCAAACTTTTGTGGCATCCTTCCTGTATGATTTACAAAACAAAAAGTTAACTCACAGCTATAAAAAATCCTATTCCTGCAAATCCTGCTGTACGTTTAAAATCCAATTCATCAAACCTTCGTTTTTCGACTAAATTTTGTGCTATTTGATCTCCCAATGCCATTAAAGTGCCTGTTAATTGTTTATAATAATGTATAATAAATCATACAAACAATATTTATTTCAAGAAGACAATTTTAAATTACCTGCTTGTAAAGCTTGCATTCCCAAAGGAAATCGGGATAACAATTTCTGATAACCTCTTAAAATGTAACTCATTTTGAAACAATAAAAGATTATTCATTAAAATAATGAATTATTTATTAATTTACAATATTTAATATTGTAAATAATATTTAAATAATAAAACTAAATCAGTGAAACAATAGAAAAAGTTTCATCAACTATAAAATACATTTTACGCATTCTGGCCTTTTACAGTAAAACGTGTTTTTTGAGGTTAAAAATTACGTTAGTAATAACACTTATTTCGTTGTTGTAATTTATTAAAATTGTGAAACTATCGTCTAATTAGAGTGCAATTGTGTTCTACTCTTGATAAACACATCACAATGTGCTCAAGAAAGATTAGATTAATTGATTAGTATCGTCTGCTATGCGTTAAAAGTGACTTTTTGAAATGTGAATGAAAATATAATCAATGGACAAGTCATTCATAAAAACAATAACAACAAACATGGCGGTTACGCACTACAACCTGACAGCCAATCAGAAGAGTTAACGTAACGTAGTGTTGCGTATTTACGAAATTTTTTTCCCACCTTTAAGTACCGTTCATATTTCGGACAAAGTTGCCGGCTTCGCGCGTCACATGCCTTAAGTTTAAATCACATGACAAGGGGAAGCTTATTATACAAAACTAACCTACCCTCTCCTGGTATTAAAAACGGTAATGTAAAAGCAGTATCAGTCAGTGTGTGTGTGTCACGTAGACGGGCACCGCATGGTGGTAGTATATTATTACAAATCAGGGATTAAAAAATGATCTAACTGTGCATCATCTTTTTAAAAAGCGTCCTCAGTTTTTCGAGGAGTGTCTACAGTCGCTGAAACGGTAAATACAATAAACAGATTTTTCAATTTTCATCAGAAATCTTGCCGGACAAACAAAGCAATCGAATGTTGTTTGTTCTTTTCAATGGCTGAAGCCTATCCGTGGCACTCGTTAAGGCGTTCGTGGTGGTTTGTTTTCCTTTTTGTTTACGATGCTCCGAAACGCCCCGCGGGCATTCATAAGCATTTTATGACCCCAAATTATATTAAATTCAACAACTCAATGTACCGAATAATTAATTGTAATTAATTTTTTTTTTCTCAAGTTATGCTACAACATCGAATCTCATCGCAACGATTTCCATTGCTTATCTGTCAGTGTTGTCGGCCCCCCTTCACTCCTTGTCTCCCATCCCCCGTGTCTACTGTATATATGTGAGAGGGATTCAAATTTTGGCAAAAATAACGAAAATTCCTTTGTTGATGAAACATTTAAATGTAGATAATTTCAATAAAAATAATTGAATGTATAAAAATTGTCGCGCTATTTGGAATTCGCATTGTGGAGTCGCGAGAAAAGATATATGTTCAACGTCGTGTAAGCGTGTATAATTTGCCGATGCCATTGCACCGAGGGATTGGATTATGGCAGGAGAGGGAGCTATAAATACACACGCAGTATGGGGTAAACAAACTTGACCTCATCGGAATACGAAGATGATTTTGCTAAGAATTTAAGAATTTTCCAAGTTTTGTGTTTTAGATAAATTTCCATTACAAAACGGAGTCGTTTTGATTTATTTCGATTATAAATAGATTTTCATAATGTTTCTTGTTTAGTTGATATATCGGGATTGTTTACGTTTTGAATATAGAAAATCGACAACAATGTGGTAGTGTTATTAACGAGCAAATCAATACGTCCCCATACTTTACAATTAAAAGAATTTACGAATTATTTAATTACCGATTTCTAATTAATTTTCATTTTCAAGAAACTATTTTTTCCCCATATTTATTTTTTTCAAATTGGTAATAATTACCAAGTCGTTAATAAATCATTCTTCCTAAATATTTTCGTGTATGAAAAATTTATTTTTATCTAATTAAAAAAAAAGAGATAATATTTTCGTAACGAGAGAAATAAGAATTGAAAAATAATTTAAATAATAAACTGTAAATGTTTTTCGTGAACAGAAAATGAAAATAAAAATGTTTATTTCTATTTCAGTGTAGAATTGGTTTTTGGGATCAGTGTGAGATTAGGTTGAACCTAGTTGTTGTGCAATCGCGCACTAAACTCAGGTGTCGAGACAAATTTAACTGCAATAGTATTCCCGATTAAGAAGAAAAGAAAAAAAACAAAAGAAATAATGAAGTGGTCACCGGGAGCTCTTTTTTGCGAGCAAGTTGGTGAATTGACACGTGTATTTTCACAATGGAATGAATGTGAACAAACTGTCGTCCTCTACGCTCTCCTACGTCGAATTCCAGCGGTTCAAGCCCGATTTCTCGCACACGCCGTGCAACATTCACTTCATTCAGTTACGGAGCTTGATTCACAAGAACTAAACGCTAATAATCCAGGTAAAGTAGAAAAAATGGGAAAAAATGAAAAAAAAACATTGAGAAAAGAAAAATAAAGAGAAAATAAAAAAAAAATTCATACTTAATAAATTAAGTTTCATACTCAGGGTTGCCACAGATCAGGAAAGTCAAGGGAAGGAAAATTAGTTAGGGAAAAGTCAGGGATTTTTATTAAAAGTACTGGAAAAAATTATATTTTTAGAATTAAGAAGAAAATTCTGAATTTTGGTCTCTTTTTTGTTTGCTCCATAAACTATGAAATTGACAAGAATAAATTCAATTATGTTCAAAAATTTTAAAAAATTCTCGTCAAAATTTCAATTATCTTTAGAAGTAATTAAATTCTATTCCGAAATTCAATTATTTTGAAAAATTTTAATAAAATTCTTGGCAAAATTTCAATTATTTTCAAAAAATTTCCTCATTTCAATTATTTTTAATCTCTACTATTTAAAATTTTCCAAAAGAATTCTATTATTTAAACAAAATTTTAATAAAAATTTAACAGGAATTCAATTACTTACCAATTTTTAAAAAAATTTCTTTGCACCAATTCAATTATTTTTAATTTTTTAATGAAGTTTCTCCAAAGAATTCAAATATATTCAGAGAATTGAAAAAAATAGTTCTGAGAAATTCAATTATTTCGAAAAATTTAAATAAAATTATTTTAAAAGTTCTATTATTTTAAAAAATATTGACAAAATTCTTTACAAGATTTAGTTAATAAAATTGCAATTTTAATAACATTTTCCTATACAAATCAATTATTTTCAATACAATTCTTCTTAAGAATTCAATTATTTTCACAGATAATACACTTTTCATGGGAATTCAAATATTTAAAAAAATTTGAATGATATTCTTCGCTAGAAATCAATTATTTTTATAAATAATAATATTTTTTTGAGAATTCAATTATTTAAAAAAATTTTGATGAAATGCTTCATAAATTTGAAATATTATAATAAAATCAATCATAGAATACAATTATTTTCGTAAAATACAATATTCATCCTAGGAATACAATTACTGTCAAAAATGTTTGTAAAAATTTTCGAAACAATCCAATTATTTTCTTAAAAAATAAAAATTCTTCGAAGCAATTCAATTATTTAAAAAATTTTAATAAAATTCTTTCCAAGAATTCAATTCTTTTCAAAAAGAAACATTTTCACAGTAATTTAATTATTAAAAAAAATTTTTTTTAATTCTTTGGCAGATTTCAATTCTTTTCAATTTTTTAATGAAATTTCTAGATGGAATTTAATTTTTTTTTTAAAGTTTTAAAAAAATTCTGAAAAATCCAATTATTTAAAAAAATTTGAATAAAATTCTTCACAGGAAATTAATTATTTTCATAAATAATAATATTTTCCTCCGGAATTCAATTATTTTCATTAATAAAATTCTTCACAGGAATTCAATTCTGTAAAAAAGAATTTACTTTAATTTTTTGTCACATTTCAATTATTTTCAATTTTTAAATGAAATTTCTAGATGGAATTTAATTTTTTTTTTAAAGTTTTAAAAAATTCTTAAAAATTCAATTATTTAAAAAAATTTGAATAAAATTTTTCACAAGAAATTAATTATTTTCATAAATAATAATATTTTCCTCCGGAATTCAATTATTTTTACTAATAAAATTCTTCACATTTTAAGAAATATGCAATTATTTTCTTCGCAATTATTCAATTATTTTCATTTAAATAATAAAATATTTACAGGGATTTAATTATCGCAGAATTTTAATTATTTTTAATACAATTTTAATCGAATTCCTGGAAAAATGTAATTATTCCTAAGAAATTTAATAAAATTCGTCAAAAGAATTTAATTATTTAAAAATTTATTGATGAAATTCTTTATGAGAATTAAATTTTAAGAAGCATGCAATTATTCAATAAATTATTTTCTTTTGTATTTAAATAATTGTATTCTAGTAGAATTTTCTAATAAAAATTGATTAAAAATTAATTGCACTTAAAATTTTAAATTACAATTGAATATTAAAAGCATTATAGAGTGAATTTTTAGAAATAATTGAATTTTGAAAAGGGTTCAAATTAAAATCTTTGAAAATTTGAATTTATAGTTACAATATTCTGATGATATAAAATAATGATTTTATCACTCTGTCATCTTTAATAATAAAAGTTATTTAATTAATAATAGTTTGTTCAATTTAAAATGTTTGAACATCTTCATTCTACTGAAAACAATAATAAATATATAAATATCTATAAATATTTATTCAACAAAGAAGTTATTGATGTTTTCGAATAATTTTACAATTAAAGAAATTTGTAAATGTAATAGAACATTTTTTTGAGTATCTAATAATTTTTAGAGTGAATCGGAATATTCTTTAGGGTCAGGGAAAAAGTGAAATTTTTTTTGTGGAAATCAGGGAAAAGCAAAATTAAATTTTTTTTTGACAACCCTGATACTTAATAGATTAAGTTTCATAGTCAATACATTGAGTTTTATAATTAATAAATTAACTAAAAAATTCTTACAGCTTTCGTCAATTCACTCCTCTCAGAATCCACGGAAGTAGCTATTAATCAATTGCTCTCACATCTTCCTCTTTTGAGACCCGGAAATGTTGAATGCAAACAATGTTATCTGGTAGCTATTCCTGAATTGGTTAGTCACTGCGTTACCACTGGACAATTTACTGAGCAAACTCAACAACTTCTCAGTTACACACTTATTCATCCAGCAATAACAAGTAATGATAGGCGATCTTTGTCACAGTGGCTTAGACATCTTGAGGAGAGAATCAGCGGGACGCCACCAATTCATAATTTGGAGGAGTACACCAACAGTTCGTCCAGGTAGGAGGCAATTTTTGTTTACCTGAAATTTTATACAAAAGCAGGTACAAAATCAGGTTTGGCACTCATCTTATAATAACACCTATTGTTATAATTTCCTTGCAATTTGCTACTATTTGTATATTTTTCTTTAGGTTTAATTTTATTAATCCTAACTAATCTAATCTAATTTTAGTCGATTCAAATGTCCAACTATTAAAATTTTAAGTAACCTTAAATTATTTTTGAATTTTCTTTCTCGCCTTAAAAATTTTTTAAATTCCATAAAGATTTAAAGTTCTATTTTTTAGAAATAATTATTTTATCAATTAATTATTTTTGTATTTAAATCATTCTCGTAGTTAAAAACTCAAATAAATAATATTATTTTAAAGTTACTTCTTGCTATTCTTTAAAAATTAATTATCGAGTGTGAAGCCTGAAATATATAAAATTTAAATATAAGTATAAAATTCTTTATAACTAGTATTATATAACGAATTGTATTACATAATTTTGTTTTGTTTACCTTTGAAAGATGGGATGCCGGATGGCAGCGAAATGTGAAACAGCAGACGGAACAGACGAATATGTTCAATTCACAGCCTGGAACAACTTTTAATTCACAACTTTTGCCACCAGTCTCACGTCAACGTCGATCAAATAGTTTGACACCTCCTTTTGCTCCTCCTCATCATCAGGAGGTTGTCGATCGGAGTAGTAATACCAATAACACTACCAGACACAAGACAAGAAGTTTCAGTGTTTCTGGAGATCATACAACTTGTGAGTTTATTATTTTTTTTTTCAAAGAAAATAATTAAAAACCAAAAGAAGAAAAATTAAATATTTTCTTAATTACAGCTGCTTTAATTGGACTTGGTCCTTTGAGTCCACAAAGTTCGTGTACAAGTAGTGGAAGTGAGGGACGTTTAGATGAAGCTTCAACACGGCCTTTGTCCAGTGGAATGAGAGGTTCGTCCTTTTTTAATATCTCGTTAATATCTCCAAATTTCTCCCCTGCAAAAAAATATAAATTTATTAAAAATGCAATATATCGAATTAATTAAATTAGTATTACATTTTTTAAGGTATTAGTAATAATTTATTAAATTATTGAATGGAAATTTTTTTCCAGACGTTCCGGGATGGTTAAAAACGCTTCGTTTGCATAAATACAGTTACTTATTTGCCACATTGAGCTACGGTGAAATGTTACAATTAACGGAGGATCGTTTAGCGGAACAAGGTGTTACAAAAGGTGCGAGACACAAGCTGGCACTTTCCATCACTAAATTGCAACAAAGATATACGACACTTCTCAATTTGGAAAAGAATCTATTGCAACCGACGCGCGATGGAAATCAACCGGCTTCATTTGCTCAGGGCTCGTCACTTTTAGTTAATACACTCGATGAGCTTAAAAATATTTTAACCACACCATTGAAACCAAGTCAGGAGAATGATCCACAGGACATTCCCACTCAATTTACTAAAGTTCTTGGCAAATGTGAGTTTTATTGTGGTTTACAGCAATTCAATCTGAATCTAATCAATCATTATTATTATCATAATTATAATAATAATTATTATTTTTCACTTCTTCTTCCACATTAATTATTATTATTATTGCGTTTGAATAAATAATATATTTTCTTTTTTCAGTGTGCAGTAGACTTGCTCTGGACAGTGTAGACGATGGTATACTCTGCACGTGCATCAACGTTTTGGAGAAGGTTTTGCAACACGATTGCTTTACGCCAAATCAAAAAGAAAAAGTTCAACAGTGGCGCAGTCGTCTTGGCAATCCTAGACCAACTCCAAAGTAAGCTTCATCTTTATATTCTCAAACAAATTACAATTCGTGTATTCAAAATTAGTTTTTGTTTGATTTTTATTCATTTTTTTAATAATAATAATTACTATTCTTATATTACTATCGATATTTAATTGTTGCTTCATTCTACTGCCTCAGTTTTATCTTTTCAAAAGATTTATTAATAAAATTATTAAGATAAATGACCCAGACTTGATTAAAGTCTTCGTCAAGCAAGTAATTTTAAATGTTCAAATTTCTCTGAAGTTTTGAATGTTCGAATGAATTGTTTACTTTTTCGTATTCCAGGGCTCGAACTAGGTCCGTAAATCCCATAAAGATCCGTAAATTTGCTTGAAGTCCGTAAAAGTCAGTTTTTTGAAAAAAAAGGTCCGTAATTTGATTGAGAAAAGACGAAAAGTTCGTAAATTTCACGATATAATTTGGAGAATTTTAGAGAAATTACAAATGATTGCAGAAATTCAATTATTTTCAAAAGTAATAGAATTCTTCGCAGAAATTCAATTATGTTCAACAATTTTTAAAAATTCTCGTTAAATTTTCAATTATCTTTCAAAGTAATTAAATTCTTATCCGAAATTCAATTATTTTCAAAAAATGTAATAAAATTCTTGGCAAAATTTCAGTTATTTTCAAAAATTTTCCTCAATTCAATCACTTTTAATATCTACTATTTTAATAAAATTTTCTAAAAGAATTCAATTATTTTTAAAAAAAATTAATAAAATTCTACGAAAATCTTTAATTATTTTTATAAAATAATAAAAATTTCACAAGAATTCAATTATTTACAAATTTTTTTTATAAATTTCTTCGCAATTATTCAATTATTTTCATTTAAATAATAAAATTTTTACAGGGATTTAATCATCGCAGAATTTTAATTATTTTTAATAGAATTTTAATCGAATTCCTCGAAAAATTCAATTATTCCTAAGAAATTTAATAAAATTCGTCAAAAGAATTCAATTATTTAAAAATTTATTGATGAAATTCTTTATGAGAATTAAATTTTAAAAAGCATTTTGTATTTAAATAATTGAATTCTGCAGGGTGTCTAACGGTCAGGGAAGTTAGGGAAAAGTCAGGGAATGTCAGAGAATTTCATTGAAGGCCAGGAAAATTTCTAATAATTTATACAAAAATTAAAATTTTTGTGAATAAAAAATTTTTTTAATCTAACAAAACTTAGAAGATTATTATTATCGTTTCTTTCTATGTTAAATTTTAAAGAAATTCGGTTTTTCAAATAATTTTTAATTTTTTACCAAAGGATGGAGACTATTAATAAAGTAAAGTGTTTTTGAAGAGCCCAAAAATAATGAAGCTAAATGCCATAAAAGAGAAGAAAAAATGTTGAATTTTAAGAAATTCGGTTTTTCGAATAATTTTTAATTTTTTACCAAAGGGCAGAGACTATTAAACAAGTAAAGTATTTTTGTAGAGCCCAAAAATAATGAAGCTAAATGCCATAAAAGGGAAGAAAATTGTTGTATGTTAAGAAAATCGGTTTTTCGAATTTTTGATAATTTTAGATTTTTTACCAAAGGGAGGAGACTATTAACAGGGAAAAAGTCAGCGAATTATTTTCTCAATCCTTGTTAGACACCCTGCGATTCTAGTAGAATTTTGTAATAAAAATTGATTTAAAAATGGATTTCAGTTAAAATTTTAGATTACAATTGAATATTAAAAGCATTAGAGCTTAAATTTTTAGAAATAATTAAATTTTGAATAGGTTTCAAATTAAAGTGTTTGAAAATATAAATTTTTCATATTTTTAACTAACAATTCTGTGGACTTAATTTTTTGGAGAAAGTTTCATTGCGGATTTTTTTTTTAAATTATATTTCAAGTTTTTATTTTCTAATATATATTAAATATAAAAGAATTTACTAATAATTGAAATTTTGTAAAATTGAATTGTAAACAAAATGAATTAAAAAATTCTCAAAGAACTTTTTCAAAAATTATTAAAAATAGAGCATTTATAGAAAAATTTTAGTTAAAAACAAGAAAAAAAAATGTAATTTTGGTAAAATTACAAATTATTTCAGAAATTCAATTAGTTTCCTAAAGAATGAAACTCATCGCAGAATTTTGATTATTATTACAAAATGTAATTATTCCTAAAAGTTTTAATAAAATTCGTCAAAAGAATTCAATCATTTAAAAATTTATTGATAAATTTCTTTATGAGAATTGAATTTTAAGAAACATTCAATTATTCAATAAATTATTTATTTTTGTAGTTAAATAATTGAATTGTAGTAGAATTTTGTAATAAAAATTAATTTAAGAATTAATTTCAGTTAAAATTTTAGATAATAATTAAATATTAAAAGCAATATGGCGTGAATTTTTAGAAATAATTAAATTTTGAAATTTATGTTTTTAAGAAAGTTTAATTGCTGATTTTTTTATATTTGAAGTTTTTATTTTGTAATTTTATAAATTTAATTGAAGAATTTACGAATAATTGAAATTTCGTAAAATTGAATATTGTAAACAAATGGACTTCAAAATTGTCGAAGAACTTTTTCGAAAATTATGGAAAATAATCGATTTAAAGAAGAATTTTAGTTAGCAATTCTTGAAAATAATAATTGAATTGATAATGATTTTATCACTCGGTCATCTTAAATATTATAAAACATGAAGAAATCGATCACTCCGAGTCGAAGACTCGGAGTTATCGATGTCTTCATGTTTTATAGTTATGAAAAATTTCATTTATGGTTTTAAGTAAAATGTTCTCTTATTTGACTCGGACTGGTTATATTTTTGTAAGTAATTGGTCTGTAAATGGTCCGTAATTTTTCATTTTTGGTCCGTAAAGTCCGTATTTTTAAATACTTCACTGGTTCGAGCCCTGGTATTTCAATTTTTTTTTTTAAATGAATAATCTGAAATGAAAAATATTGTAATTGTAAATTTATCTAGATGAAAATGATTTTTTTAAATATAAATAAACAATATTTTGCAATAAAATTCAAATTTAGAGAAGTAATAATAATAATAATAATGAATGGAATTAATGGAAATCAATATTAAATGGCAGTCAATGAGTTAAAATGTTTAGCTGATTAAATGTAAATGATTTTGGAAAATTCAAATACGAATATTTGATTTCCAGATGGCAACATAATTATCCTTATAATAATAGGCGATATTGCTGCATTCAACAACAGAATCATCACAATAGGAAGCCGAGTTTGAATTCGAGTCATGTGTCAAGTGTTAATCTACATAATAACTCATTCCTCAATAGCCCGCACAGAAACAGTATATCTACACCGTATATGCAGAGTAACCAAAGTCCAAACAATACACAAAACAGCTTAAGACCAATGCACTCATCTGAAAAGCGGCCAAGCTTACAGGAAAATAGTTTGGAGGTAAAGTGAATTGTTTTTTTTAAATTGTTCAATTTTTGCGTCAAAGACCGGAGAAAATAAATTTCATAAAATAAAATTTATATGTATAATAATCATAAAAATTTGTATTATTTACAAAACAAAATGAATTTTTACAGCAATTGCAAAGAACTTTACAACGTACATACTCTGCACCAAGGGATCATTTTCTTGGCCAATCGAGTATTACATCAGAGACGACTGAACCTGAAATAAACTCTCAACTAGAATCCTTATGCTTACGAATGACCGAGCAAGCAATCGGAGGTTTTGGTGAGGCCTAAATCTCATAAAATTTCTTATTTGTTTTTTTTTTTATATTAAAAAAAGCCAATTATCGCATGTTAAATTATACACGTTGCTGAACTTAAAGTTCAGTGAAAAATATTTCTGAAAATCCCTCGATTAACTTTTTCAATTTTATTTAAAAAAAAAAAGTATTGGACACAATTGACTATAGAAGACGTTTATAAAACGATTCTTTAATAATGTAATGTTTAATGCGATGACACGAAAGAAAAAAAAAGTGATTCGTTTTTTTTATGATTTAATGATCATATATGATCAGTCATGTGCGTATACATATAACGTATTTTATTTACACTCAGTAAAATATATTTATGAACTGACAGAATTTGGCAAGCCAAATGATAATAGGTAGATGGATTATAATTTCCTATTTACTGGGTTTTACAATTTATGTATTTAGTAGAGAACAATTTCTCTTCGACCGCAGTGCGCCGCGAATAATGAATAATTTATTTAAAAAAAAACTATATTGAAAAAAATCACAAATTGGGAAATGAAATTTGTTTTTAACGTTAACAATGTTCAGATTACATTATTACAATTTAAATCTATACTAATCTATCGACAGTTGAACTGACGGTAGTCAATGACTATACGAATAATATAAATGACAAATCTTTATAAAAAAATAAGTTTTTTTTTCTATTTTCTTAATACTTAAGCTTCATAATATTGGACAAAGTTTTTTACAATTTATATTGTTTACATATATACATATATATATATATTCATATACATATTTCACTCTTAATCCTTCATTTCTCAATTTGAAATGTTATTATTCTAATTTTAAATTTACTTATTTTTTTTTTATTACAAGCCACGAATGTCGTTGTATATATATATATTTAATTTTTGATTAATTACCGGTAAATAGGTGAATAATCAAAAGAAAAGAGAAGAAAAAAAAGATGACGTATAACGATATTCGCGTCGTATTTTTTTATTTTGATAAACAAAAAATTTTTTAGGATATTAAGTGAAACATGCATAATTTGCTCAATTCAATTTATTAGAAATTTATTAATAAAATTAACATTATTCTTGTTGATATTTATTTAGAATTGAGATGTTTGGCTGCGTTCTTTATTATTTGAAACAAAAAAAAGTGATCTCTTTTTTACGTAAGAATTTAAAGGAAAGAAAACTTGCGACTGATTTAACAAAAAAAAAAGCTTTTTATTGCACTTGATATAGAGATTGATTTTAAGATTTTCGTCGTGTACTGCGATCGAATGCTATTTCCTTAAAAAAAAAAATATATATATATATATTATACATATAAAAATGAATAAATAATTATATTACGCTAGGTTTTTAAAAAAGAAGAAAGAAAAAAAAAGAAAAAGAAAATTTGTATAAATTATGGAAAAAAAAGAAGGGAAAGCTGTGTGACACTTGCAATATTGTTTTTGTGTTATCCATTTCGGGAAATGGAATTCTTCTAATTTTAACGAGCGAACTGATTTTCACCTCCCTATTTGCTCTATCAATGAGAGTCGATTCTCGATAGACGCTTGAATATCTAATTCTATTTTCTTATAGGCTTATACGTATAGGAATAACATTAAATGAGAAAAAAAGAAAAAAAAAAGGTACACACAGTGTTCAATAATTTTTGTCATCTCTGCCAATCGTGTTAAATTATTTTCCGCATGGCAGAATTTTTTTTTTTTTTTTTTTTTTTGAATCGGACAGTGAATTCAGAAATTAATATTTATACAGTTTAAAAGGCCTTAAACGAACAAAAACCAAGGGTTCGTAAAAAACCAAAAGAAAAAAAATGTTAATTTAAAAAAAAAATTGTGAAAAAAATACTTCGAGATTAAAGAAGAAAACAGAAGAAGAAGAAGAAGAAGGTGATGATGATGATAATGAAGAAAAAGAAGTAGCGTAAGAACGCGTAGTTTCAAGACATCGAGATTCGTGGCTTGAATTTCTAGAATTACGTTTACGCACGTCGGGTGATTTTAAATGGCTTCGCTGCGACATTCACAATATTTTTGCGCGTAACGGAAATCTACAGTAATTAATCGTATAAAAAAAATAAACAATGAAAGACTGACTATTTCACGCGTTTCGATAGTTGAAAAAAAGAGAGCGAGAGAGAGAGAGAGAAAAGAAGAGAGAATGAAAGGGTTAAAAACCTTTACAAAAAAAAAGAAGTAGAGAAACTTTTTTTTATATATCGAAGCTCCGCGTGCGCGTGAAAGAAGCAAATTGGTAAGACTGCCGAAGGGAAAAGAACCTGTCAAAGTAAGAGAAAAAAAAAATTAACGAGTGGTATCGAGTAATGCAAGTACTTGTAATTTTTTAGAATACCCGACGATAATAGCACTATATATATCTAGAGTATAATCAATATGTAAGGTTACATGGTGATTGCCGAACCCAAGTATCCCAGGGGCTGCTGATATTATGAGCTTGCTCGCACCGAGTTATACTAAGTAATCGCCAATAAGTAATAAATCTTCAAATAATTTTAAAACAACGGAAAAATCACAACAAAAAAAAGTCGATCGGAAACAGGAATTTTTTTTGAAATGTCGCGAAACCCAAGACAGATTATTATCGAAAGCTAGTCAAATGATACAGTTTTAATGTCTATCTGCTAATGTACTACATAGTCTTTAATCGTATTTTTTTTTTGTTTTTTTTTTTGTTCTATATACTTAAGGTGCACGACGTGGGTTCGCGCATAAGAACGTCAAAATAATAATATTAATAATTAATACAGGATAATATTTAATCCTGGTGCAAGACAAAAAGAAAGAAAAAATGTTGAAAAAAAACATTCGAGAAATAGGAAAAAAAAGACTGCTCTTTAGATGAAATTAGAAATTTTAATCGTGATGTAATTTGTGGTATTAGCTCCAATATTGAAAGGCAGGACCTAAAGCAGTAGAGTTCTAAAAATTCATAATTTTATTTTTGCAATTTAATGTTTAAATGTAAACGAAATTTTAATTTTTCATTCTCCTTTAGGTGTGTTAGTATCTATGTTAGTTTATTTTTCAAAAAAAAAGGAATCGGTATTTATAAAAATAAATAATGTGTGAAAAAGAAAAATTTTAGAACACTACTGAAAAGAAAAAATCACACGAGAGCAAATGAAAAAAAAGCACTTTCTTTTTATCATGTTGTAAATTAAGAATATATCCCATCGGTGTTCATGTTTATATTGCTGAAGCGACACTTGTATTTTTAATCTTGCACTGCATAAGACTTTATAAAATGCTTCAGCAATCGCTTTTTCTATACTTATTATTAATTAGCTCTATTTTGTTACTATTTATGTGTTTTAAATTTATTATTATGAAACCAAGTTCAGATCAAAATTTAAAAAATTTATATATTTTTTTCTCTTTTGCAAAATAGAATATTTTTTTTTTGTTTAAAAATCTATAATTTAAAAAAAGCATTACTTCGAAAAACGAAAAAGAAAAAACTGAAGATTCCAAACTTGAAAAATTGGACATATATTTTTATAGTAATTTTTTGATGTTCGAAGATTGTCAAAAAGATTTTTTTTTAAAGAGCATTTTTAGATATTTTATAGTTTTTTTTTCGTTTTAAATATGACATACTTTTGGAAATGCATTGAAAGTATTGTTTTATAATTGTATAGTAAGCTATTAAAGGAGAAAATAGGCATCGATGAAATATGTTCTTCAAAGAAAAAAAAATGACGCATGTATTGCAGATTGTGCAATTTTCCTAGTAATCAATTAATTAAACATTGGTGAAATTGTACTTATAGCTATAATACTGTGTCAACAAAAGCTCTGCAGTACTTGTATTGTAAGTTTTTGCGTTGGAACTAAAAAAAACACTCAAATGTTAATATATATTTGTAATTTGTAATGTTCCAAAATGTTTTGTAATGATTGTCTTCAAAGGTTTCTTTTTATTTATTCCGACACGCACCTTTTACATACATCTCTCTAAAACAAAATAATTTAGTTTATTTTTTAATTTTTATTTCTTTTTTTTCTTTTTTAACATTCCAATTTATAGTTTATTCTCTATTCAATGTGCCATGTAATTTAATTTTTGTATATGTAATAAAAAAAATTGAATATTGTTAAATTTCAAGGTAAATGGTAAAAAAAAAATTTTAGGAATTATATATTTTTGCAATTGATATAAGTAAAAGAAGGATGTCGGAAAAAATGAGAAGATTATAAATGCTTGATGAGGGAAAGATTGTTCGATTAGAAAAAAAAAAGAAAAAATGATTGTTTTTAAGTATCACGCGAATGCACGAGCAAGAAAATAAAAAAAAAACGTCACAATCTTATTGTAACCCAGGTAGCGAAGTGATCAAACCAGTGTTCACAATTTATTTTTACTATAATTATGATTCTTAGTGCAACCGCTTTCATTGTGTGTGCAACTATGCTTTTATAATCAGGTTGCTAACTGGGATATTTAGTCATGTAAGCTTGGACAACTTGTAAAAATGCAATTTTTGTACTGTTAAAGACAGTGATACTCTGACGTTGTAGCGTGGAAAACATTTTTCAATAAAACATTTTTCATACACCGAATAATTCAAGTTTTTTCTTTGTAAACATTTTTCATACACCGAATAATTCAAGTTTTATCTTTGGAAACATTTTTCAACAGTATTGCCACAGGTCAGGGAATTTAAGAAAAAGTCAGGGATTTTTTTATTAAAGTACTGGAAAAAATTGAATTTTGGAGAAGTTACAAATGATTGCAGAAATTCAATTATTTTCAAAAATAATAAAATTCTTCTCAGAAATTCAATTATGTTAAAAAATGTGAAAAAAAATTCTCGTCAAAATTTCAATTATCTTTAAAAATAATAAAATTCTTCTTCAAAATTCAATTATTTTCAAAAATTTTAATAAATTTTTTGCAAACTTCTATTATTTTCAATATTTACTATTTTAAGAAAAATTTTCAAAAGAATTCAATTATTTAAAACAAATGTTAATAAAATTTTAAGCAAACATTAAATTATTTTCATAAATAATGAAAAGTTCTTAGAAATTCAACAATTTACAAATTTTTTTTTATAAATTTCTTCGCAATAATTCAATTATTTTCGTAAATAATAAAATTCTTTTTAGGAATTCAATTATTTTCATGAATAATAAAACTCATCATAGAATTATAATTATTTTTAAAACAATTTTAATCGAATTCCTTAAAAAATATAATTATTCTTGAAAATTTTATTATAATTCGTCGAAAGAATTTAATTATTTAAAACTTTGTTGATAAAATTCTGTATGAGAATTCAATTTTGAGAAACATTCGTTTATTCAATAAATTATTAATTTTTGTATTTAAATAATTGAATTCTTGTAGAATTTTCTAATTTTTTTCTAATTTTTAGAAATAATTGAATTTTGAAAAGGTTTCAAATTAGAATCTTTGAAAATTTGAATTTTTCATACTTTTAAGTGACAAATTTGTTGAATTAATTTTTTTGAAAAAGTTTAACTGAATTTTTTTTTGTTTAAATTATTTCAAGCTTTTATTTTCTAAATATTTAATTGAAGAATTTCCGAATAATCGAAATTTCGTAAAATTTAATTGTTAACAAATAGATTTGAAAAAAAACAAAAAGTCTTTTAGTGTATTTAAAATAATTGATAGTTGAATTATTTCGAAGAATTTTAATAAACTTTTTGAAAATAATAACATTTTTCGAAGAATTTACTTAAAATTGTATTAAAAATAATTGAAATCCTGTGAAGAATTTTATTCTTTCTGAAAATAATTAAATTTCTGCAGCGAAATTTTATTAATTTTTTTTTTAAATAATTGAAATCCTGGAAAGAATTTTATTATTTATGTAAATAATTAAATTTCTGCAGCGAAATTTTATTAATTTTTTTTTAAATAATTGAAATCCTGTAAAGAATGTTATTATTTATGAAAAGAATTGAATTCTTGGGAAAAATTTGATTACATTTTTTTTTAAATAATTGAATTCTTTTGAGAAATTTTATTAAAATAGTAGATTTTGAAAATATTTGAATTTCAGCAAAGAATTTTATTATTTGTGAAATGGAATTGAATTCATGTAAAAAATTTTATTACTTGTAATCGTTTTTAGAGTGAATCAGAATATTTTTTAGGGTCAGGGAATAAGTCAAAATTTTGTCTGGAAATCAGGGAAAAACAAAAATTAATTTTTTGTGGCAACTCTGATCAAATTTAGGTAAAAAAACTTATCAAATTTACGTTTGAAAAAAGAGGTTATGTATTTGTTTACAAATTGAAAATAATTTTGTTTTGTCAAATTCACAAAGAAAATTTTTAATTATTAATATTTCAATTAATTAACAATTTATTTTATTTACTTCTACTTTATACAAATAGAAGATTTAAAGAATAAAGTTTTTTATAGTATTGAATTAAGGAATGAACAAGTTTAAAAGCAATATTTACAAACAAGTTTTTGTACTATTTATGCAAAATTAATATCACTTTGTAGGTTTGTAAATTTCCAATTATAGAAATAGTTTAACAGAATACTAAATTATTAAGTACTTACAGTTTTTTCGATTGTTTCTAAGCATTTAAATACCAAAATTCAATTATTAATAACATAAAAAACATTCTGCTTTTTAAATAGTTCTGTCATTTTTAACTTTTAAGTTTTTAAGGTTTTTAACTTTTGTGAAATCAGTGCTACCAACAGATTTTTAAAATAAAAGGAAAAGTTTTCATTACCTCCAGTGTTCTCATTGGACGGCTGTATATCCGGATAATATTGCTAGCCAATCAGAGGCGTTGCTTATAACTCAATAGCTACCCATCCCTGCTACAATCTACATTTGAATGCACCTTTAAACATATTTGTAAATGACTTACGCATGCGCAAGTGAATTTTTTATTATATATAAAGCGTTTCTTTTTACAAAAGAGAAACCGAGAGGCTTTTTTTCAATCCCCGGTGGCCAGTGCTATTGAGTAGCATTTGAAATATGGCAGACGTCGTTGATTGTAATTTTCCTGTTTGGGGTCTTTTGCCAAAAAAAGAAACAGGAGTTACTCAGTTCATCACCAAATATCCTCAATATGATGGCCGAGGTGTTATTATCGCGATTTTCGACTCTGGAGTTGATCCTGGAGCACCCGGTTTGCAGGTAAGGACATTTTTTTTTTACCTATACGGCTTTTGAATATATTTCACTAACGTCATTTTTAATCTCCCTTTAATAGGAATACTATTTACATTATCAAATTTCTCTATAATTTTGAGTTTTTCAATTAGTTTTATTTATTTTTCTTGTGCAACTTGAATGAGTTTTTGTTTAAATTTTAAAAAATGTTTTAAACTATTGCTTTTGTGTTTGCTTTTATTCCTTTGTCTTGATTGTCAAAAAGTCATGATTCATTCAAAGTAAATTTTAGAAGAACTTTTTTTTAGATTCTTTCGTGGTCAGAAAAAAATTTATTTTCTAGGGAAAATTGTTTCTGAAATGAAATATAACAATTTATAGTGTTTCGGTTTAATTAACTCGTGATTATTTACAGGTAACGTCTGATGGAAAACCAAAAGTAATCGAGAGATTTGACTGTAGTGGAGCTGGAGATGTTGACACAAGCACAATCGTACAAGCAACAGACGGATCCATTGCAGGTCTCACTGGCCGAGATTTAAAAGTAAATAAGCTGATTATTTTATAGGAGGATGCGAAATTCGATATATTTTTCAGTTTTAATCTTTACAAACTGTAACTTACTTTGAAGAATTATATTTTTTTTTTAGATTTTTTTATTTAAACGCTGAGTCATTTTACTTTATGATACTCTATTTTTTTTGTTTTTATTCATTTCAATCAGAAATATAATTTATGGAGCAAGTTTTCAAAAACTGGATAAATCCGTATTTTTTTATTTCGAGAAATTAAAACATTTCTCATCTAATTATTACAATTAATTTAAAGATAGAACATAATAATTTATTTCCATAACGAATTGTATATTTGACATTTAAATGATTTTAAATGATTTTTTCGTCGGTAACGATTTTAACTTTGCGATATATTAGTTGTTTTGTTTTCAATTAAATTTTATCATAATTAAGTAATTTATAGATTTCGGAAATTTTCTTTTTTAATGAAAATTATGTCGAAAAGTTTTTTAATTGATCATTCTTTTGTTAATATCTTTTTACTTTAACAGAGACAGATCGATTTGTGAAATTCATTTAAAAATAGATTTATCAGCTTTTGAAAATTTGTTCTTTATTCATTTAATATTTATATGGGAATTTAATTTTCTTTTAAGTGCGATTCTAAATTTTGTTCACTTATGTTAAAATTTTAATTTTGAATTCTAATTTTTAATTATCAGAATTGATTTACATAAAATATTTTTAAATTAACAGATTCCAACTTCCTGGAGAAATCCGACTGGAAATTATTATGTAGGAGTAAAAAATGCATATTCACTTTATCCAACAAAATTACGGGAAAGAATCGAAGCTACTCGGAAGAAACGTCTGTGGGATGATGGGCACAAAACAGCGCTAGCAGAAGCTACCCGGCAACTACAAGTGAGTGTCTCGAATTTAGAAAACAAGATCGTAGACTTTTCATAGATTCATTCATTTATTAATCAAATCAAAGCAATAAAATTTATTTATAAATTATTTGCAATTATTTACAAAAAAAGAATAATTTACAGAATCTCTAAATCATTATTTATGGTAATCAGAATTTTAGTTTTACAGTTTCGGGAAAAATATTTGTAAGTTGTATTTTACACTTCTTGGTTTAATTAAAATAGGAGAGAAATTTGATTTTGCATTTTTTGGTTTGATTTTAATAAAAAAAAAAAATTAAAACGTAAACACTGCATAACAATTAGAATTTTAGTTCATGTGGTCCAAAGATAGTTGTTGAGCTTTTGTACTTAGTTACTACATAGAAAATAAATTGGGACAACTATTTCACAACAGAATCCGATAGCTGTGACGAATTCTATCTTTATAGTTGGCAGTTTGATTGAACGAAGACATTGACTCTATTATGTAATGTGCCAATGAGAACTTTTTTTTCCAATACAATTTGTACACACAGACACAAGTTAAACTGTCCTAAAAATTCCATGCAGTTAACACAAATATCTCGAATGCAATTCACATTTTTCAAACCAATGTTCTCAATTGCAGAGAAATTTTTAAACCGCAGACTCACAATTTTTAATTAGAAATTAAAAATTCAAGTCTATTTTGAAAATCAAAAACAAAAAAAAATACCAAAAAGTTTACGAAAATTTTGTTCACTTTTTTGCTAGGTATTTGATGCAAAACATCGACAATTGACCACTTGGGATGAAAAATTAGAAAAAGAGGAACTTGAAGCTAGAGTCGAAGTATTAACAAATGCAGAAAAAAAATACGTCGATGTTGGACCAACTTATGATTGCGTACTGTTTCACGATGGAGAAATGTGGAGGTAAGTCCAGAGTTGCCAAAGGTCAGGGAATTCAGAAAAAGTCAGGGAAAGTAGAATTGGTCAGGAAATTTTATTAAAAGTACTAGAAAAAAATAAATTTTTAGAATTTAATAGAAAATTTTTTAATTTTGGAATTTTTTTTATTTGTCTCATAATTTATGAAATAAACACTAATTCTCAAAAAAAAAACCTTCAATTTCTGACATTAATTTATTTTAAATAATTTAAATCTTTAAGAACTATCATAAAATTAATCCTACTTATAAATTATAGATATAAATTATTTAATAATTAATTTAGAAAATTTGAATTTTGAATGAATTTAATTAGAATTATTATTATAAATATTTAAATTCATGCAACTAACCATGAATTTAATTATTGTCAATAAAATTTCTCGAAATAAATAATTAAAAAAATTTTTGATAAATTTCTTAGCAGAATTACAATTATTTTCAATAAAATGTATCGAAGGAATTCAATTATTGATTCTTAAAATTTTTTGCTTCCTCATAAAGGAAGCCTTATAGTGATGTCGATTTCCGAATTTTTTAGAATCAATTATTTTTACAAATTTTCAAGTGTAGTATATATAATTCGTCGAGAGGAACAAATGTCCGGATGTATGTGTGTATGTATGTGTGTGTGTGTGTGTGTATGTCACCGATTCTTGTGGACAAATTTTCTCTTACACGTCTTGATGGATTTTGATAAAATTTTGTAGGTGTATTACGATCATGAATACCAAAAATCAGACAGAAGGATTTTCAAAAATATCTAAAAAAAAAATTTTTTTCAACAATTTTTTAATTTTTGAAAAAATTAATTTTTGGATTTTTTGAAATAACTTTTTTCTATATTAAAATTTTTATTAATTCTTGTCAAAATTGCATTCCTGACATAAAAACGAATCGATTCATGTATATAAAGTATATATTTTATCAAAATTTATAGAATTAATAAATATTTTAAATTTTCACAAAAAATTGAAATTTTGTATTTTTTGACAATTTATCTTAACACTTTAAAATAATTATTCTAAAATGAAAAATTAAACAATTGGTATATATTATATTGAGGAAGCTTAATGATCATGAAATGAACAACTTGTTTTATGTATATTTCTTATCAAAATTTCAATTATTTTAAAATTCTTTGCATGAATTAAATTATTCTCATTAGAATTTTAATAAAATAACTAAATTCAACTATTAAAAACGTTGATAAATTTCTTTGCAGAATTTCAATTATTTTTAATTTTTCGCATGAGTTCAATTATTTCCGATATAATTTCTCAAAATAATTCAAATTATTGTTAAAGTGTTTGATACATTTACTTGCAAAATTTAAATTATTTTGAATTCTTTACAAGAATTCAATTATATTTAATACAATTTCTCGAAAAAATTCAATTATTCTTAAATTTTTTTTAATAAATTTCTTGTCAGAATTTCAATTATTTTAAATTCTTTGCAAGAATGCAATTATTTTTAAAAATTTACTTGCAGAATTGAAATTATTTTGAATTTTCCGCATGAATTCAATTTTTTTCACTAAAATTTCTCAAAAGAATTCAATTATTCTTAAAATATTTTTATAAATTTCTTGTCAGAATTTCAATTATTTTAAATACTTTGCAAGAATTCAATATAATTTTAATAAAATATCAGAATTCAATTACTCTTAAAAATTTTAATAAATTTTGAAGCAAACAATCTATTATTTTTATTTTTAAAAAATTTGAATTTTGAATGAATTTATTTAGAAATTTTAAGGATCTTAATTTTTTTTTGAAAAATTTCGATAATTAAAATTCTATTTAAATTAGTAAATTTTTTTAATATTTAATTAATTATTAAAGTTAATGGATTTCTAGAAGAATTTTAGTTAAAATGTTTTTAAAAAAATTTAATTCTAAACAAATGGATTAGGAAATTCTTAAAGAACTTTGTCAAAAATTATTAAAAATAAATAATTGATTTAAAGAAGAGTTTTAGTTTAAAATTCTAGAAATTAATAATTGAATGGAAATTATGAAAATAATTTTGAAGAAGTTACAGTAACAATATATTCTTATATTATGTTATTGAATTTAAGGAGTTTTGAATTTGAAATATTTGAAAGTTTTAATTCCTATGAAATAATAATAATAATGAATAAATATTTATTTTAAATAAAACTGTTTCTGAATAATTTTACAATTAAAGAATATTAAATAAAGGTATTAAGAACATTTTTAAAATGAATCAAAATATTCTTTAGGGTCAGTGAAAAAGGCACAATTTTGTTTAGAAAACAGGGAAAAATAAAATAAAATTTTTGTTGTAATCCTGTATGTATTTAAATTTTTTTTTTTCTCAAAAAAATAAATAATAAAATATCTTATCTCATTTTCCTTTTTCAGGGCATGCATTGATACTTCCGAAGAAGGCGATTTGGAGAAAGGAGTTTTTCTTGGCGAATATTCGCGTACACATGAATATAAACCACTAACACAGGAAGATCAATTGAATGTTTCGATCAACGTTCACGACGACGGAAACACTTTAGAAATAGTTAATGTATGCTGTAAGTTGCTATTGCAGTAAATAATCATTTTTTCTCTATTTAATAATTGTTTATTACTTTGCTTATTATTTTTATTTTTTTTTGCGAAAGAAAGTTTAATTTTTTTTCGCGATATAAAGTTTAATTTTCTTTTTCAGCTAAAGAATGTCGCTTTATTTTTTATTTTTATTTAAAGAATTAATATTAAACACGTTTTATTTTAACAGCCGGACATGGTACACACGTTGCATCAATAGCGGCTGCCAATTTTCCTGATCATGGTGAATTGAATGGCGTTGCTCCGGGTGCTCAGATAATTTCACTAACAATAGGAGATGGAAGAATTGGCACAATGGAAACTGGAACTGGTATTGTGCGAGCAATGATAAAAGTAATGAGTTATAAGGAAAAAGTGCACGTTATCAATATGAGTTATGGCGAGCATACAAATTGGTGTAATTCCGGTAGAATTGGAGAATTAATGAATGAAGTTATTGATAAATATGGAGTAACGTGGGTTTCATCTGCTGGAAATTTAGGACCAGCTCTATGCACAGTTAGTGAGTATCATCAAGTCATCTTAATAATTTCAATTATTATCCTGGGATATTTTCCCATTGAAATTAAAAAGAAAATATATTAAATTCTTTTTTAAATCTAAAATTCGCAAGAAGGTGATAAAATTACAAAAAGTCTAGACTGTTTTTTAAATTTTGGACAAATTTGTCGAATATAGTTTTAATTTAGTTGATTTTTAAAATAATGATTGATTTTTATTCGAAAGAGAATTTCAATTATTTTACGGAGATATTAGGGAAAGAAATTGACGTTTATCGATTCTTTTTCTCAGCCACTCCACCCGATATATGCACAAGCAGTATTATTAGTGTTGGCGCCTACGTTTCGCCTGATATGATGCTTGCTGAATATTCCCTACGTGAAAAAATGCCAGGCATGCCATTCACGTGGTCGTCCCGAGGACCAACGATGGACGGTGGTTTCGGAATTACAGTATGTGCGCCAGGAGGAGCAATTACCAGTGTGCCAAATTATACACTACGAAAAAGTCAACTTCTTAATGGCACTAGTATGGCTAGTCCTCATGTAACCGGTGCAATTGGTAAATATTATTTATTATCTAAAATCGAATTTAGAAAAAAAATTAATTTCATTAATATTAAAATTCATGTTTCATTGTAATTTTAATTCCATTAAGTATTGAATTTTAATTACATTAAATATTAAACAGGTTTCGCATTCTTCTACTAAAACCTACTGTTTACTACTTTTTTTATGATTTGCTTCTATTTTGATATTTTTTTTTAGTTTTGTGCTACGAAAAGCTTTTTTTGAGAATTTGCACGACTTTAAATTCACTAATAGTTAAAATAGTAAAATTAATAATATTTAATTTTCTTCAAAATAATGATAACTTCAGAAATCACGAATTCACGTCGTTTCGATAATGTATTAAATTTTTGTTACTAAATTTTATTTTATTAATCTAAAGTTTTGTAATTGAGCTTCAGTCGATTCTAAGTTTTCTCGATACAAATTTTAAACTATTAAAACTTTAAGTATTGATAAAAAAACTACAATTGATCAAAATTACAATCAAGAAAAATTTAGAAATTATTTTATTTTTCATAATCATTGTACTCCAAATGTCTGTTAGCAGTTTAAAGGTACTTGTTTTTGTTCACTTCTCTGTTTCCTAATTTTTTTGCCAATTTTTCTCTTTAAATGTTTTCAATTGGATTTATGAGAAGAATTTCATTAAAATTCATTAAAAATAGTTGAATTCCTGTGAGAAATTTTAAAAAAAATTTCATTGAAATTAATTGAATTCGTTCGAAGGATTTTTTTCAAAATGTTTTGAAAATAATTGAATTTTTTAAAGAAATTTTATTAAAATTGTATTGAAAATAATTAAATTCCTGGGAAGAATTTTATTATTTATGAAAATAACTGAATTGTTAGAAATAATTTTATTAACATTTTTGAAAATAATAAATAATACATAATTAATTCATTAGTAACAAGTGAATTATTGTTGGCTTTTAATTTTTTCAGAAATAATCAATTATTTATTTTTTTATTTATAAATAATTTAATTCTTTTAGTTGAATTCTGATAAGAATTGATTTGAAAAATAATTTCAGTTAATATTTTTGAGGAGAAAATTGAATATTTGAAGCGTTATAGTAGGAACTTTTTAGAAATATGTACATAATTAAATTTCGAAAGGTTTTTAAAATTGAAATTATTTAAAATTTTAATTGTTGCAGAAGTTGAATATTTAAATATTTCTTTTAAAAAATTATTTATTTATTATAAAAAAGCTGCTTTTTTGCTACTTTTGTTAAATCAATTAACGAGTGCGAAGCCTGTTTGGATTTTAATTAGAAAAATATCTAAACGTTCTATTCAGAATAAAATAGTAATTTTCCTTCTACTTTTTTTCAGCCGTTCTCATTTCAGGACTTCTAGCTAAGAAATATCCCTTTTCTCCATACAGCATTAAGCGAGCTCTTGAAAATACAGCAATGTTTGTTGACAATCTCGATCCATTTGCTCAGGGTTCGGGTTTACTTCAGGTGGAGCGTGCCTTTGAAAATTTGGTCTCATTTTCACAGTCTGCGGAGAGAGATGTCAGATTTTCGATTGCCTGTGGCGTTAATAATGCAAAAGGAATTTTCTTAAGATCTGGCGTTGTAGATCGAGCGAAAGATTATGCCGTTGTTGTTGAGCCAATTTTCATGGATAATGAGAATATTGATCCTTCTCGTAAAATTAATTTCAACTTAAAGTTGTCGTTAGTTTCGGACGCTTCGTGGGTACATTTTCCATCACATTTCGATCTTATGTATATGCCTCGAGCATTCGCCATTAGAGTTGACGGTACAAATTTGCCAGAGGGTGTTCATTCAACCAGGTATTTAAGAAATATTTGTTAATCTAATATTAATAATATTAAAAATGAATATTACAAATTAGAATAATTTATTATAAAATTATTTATTGGAAGAAAAATAATTATTGAATACCTTAATATTTAGTATTCAATTTAATGTTTAAGAATGAAATATTTATTATTCGGTATTCAATTTTTTCGGTTGAATTCGTTTTAATATTCAATTTTTAGTGTTTTTGTATTGAATATAAATTTTCTTTGCAGTATTCGAGCTTATGATGTTACTAATGTCGATAAAGGACCCGTATTCCGCATTCCGGTTACACTTATTCAACCCACTGTTCTCTCGAAAGCTGCCACTCTTCCGGATTTGAATTACACGAATGTTTTATTCAAACCAAATACCATTATTAGACACTTTATTGTCGTACCTGATGATTCAACTTGGGCAGGTAAATATTAACCTTTTAAATAAAATAAACCTTCCCATTTGATGTGAATCTAAAAAAGACGATAAAGATTTTTTCAATTTTTAATTTGACATTTTTTATAGTTCTAAAATTGAAAGGCACCGAAAAAGACAAGAATGGACGATTTGTGACTCACACTGTTCAGCTGAAGCCCCGTTTGTCTTGTAAAAATCTCGAAGTCAATAAAATGATTAACGTTTCATCGCAGGCAGAAAATGTTCAAGGATTCGCAGTAGAAGTAATATTATCATAAATTAATTACTAATTACTTTTTTTTCAAAAAATTTCTTATCGAAATGTTTCCTTTCAAGGGTGGAATTATTTTGGAAGTAGCTGTGGCAAAATATTGGGCGAATTTGGGAGACATTTTTATCGATTACTCGATAGAATTCCATGGACTTCGTATGATAGGCGGTGGTTTCACAATGCAACCCGGAGACGGTTATCACAGAATTGAATTACGAAGCTCGTTGAGAAATGAAGATGTTGTGCCAAGTTGTTCTCTAAAGTCGTCAGTACAAGTCTTGAGGTATGTAATTTAAATCTTCAATTTATTTAGTTAGAAAAATACAAATTGTCAATTACAAATTTAAAATACGAATAGTGTTCCGTAATTTATAGTAATTCGTTTTTTTTTAAATAAAAAACAAATTTCCAGGCCGACGGATTCGAAAATTCTCCCATTAAAGAAACGTGACGTTATACCACCTGCTCGACAAATTTATGAACTACAACTAACTTACACATTCCACATAGCGAAAGCAACTGAAATAACTCCGAACGCTGCATTATTTAGTGAGCTACTTTATGAGAATGAATACGAAAGTCAATTGTGGATGATTTACGATTGCAATAAACAGCTTATTTGTTGTGGAGATGCGTATCCTTGCAAAGTAAGTGCGATATAATTATTATTTAATTATAATTATTTATATTAATTAATTATAATTATTATAATGTATAAATTAGTATTGCAAAGTGTAAATTATTATAAGTAATAAACAAGAGCTTATTTTTTTTCTAGTACACAGTTCAAAAAATAGAGAAAGGTGACTATACACTAAAAATGCACGTTCGACACGAAAAGCGAGAATTACTTGACAGACTAACGGAAATGCCAATGTTATTGACTCAAAAACTTGGTACACAAGTGAATCTAGATGTTTATGCTAGTCAATCGCAAGCGCTTGTTGGAGGTAAAAAAATGGTATCGGCATCAATTCCACCTGGTCATACAATGCCATTTTATATCGCCCCCTTGAGCAACGAAAGCAAGTAAGTTGTGCATAAATAATATTGTAATATTAAATTCTAGAATTTTTTTTTTAAACGTTATGAATTATAATTGACTCAGGGCTCGAACTAGGCCCGTAAATTAATTATTATTAAACATGAAGATATTGATATTGATATCTTTATGGTTTATAGTTATGAAAAAATTTAATTTATAGTTTTAAGTAAAATGTTCTCTTATTTGACTCGGACTGGTTATATTTTTGTCAGTAATTGGTCCGTAATTTTTCATTTTTGGTTCGTAAAGTTCGTATTTTTAAATACTTTCACTGATTCGAGTCTTGTTAACTTAGAAAAGATTTGAGTTAAAAAAAAGATCTAAAATTTGCATTTTTCCCCCTTTTTTACAGGCTTTTCAAAGGCGCAACATTGGGTTCATATCTACAAGGAACAATAACATTTTGCAAGGATGAAATTGGAAAGAAAGTCGATTGTCACTCTTTCAAGTACGTTTTGTGTGAGCCACCGAAAAAATCCAATTCCAATGGAAAATCAGATAAAGATCAATCCAAATGGGACGAATACAATGAGGCATTAAGAGATCTTAAGTGTAATTGGCTTTCAAAATTGGGTGAGTCTTTTACTTTTATTAAATTTACTTTAAAAAAAAAGATCGAAAATTTATTTTGTTAGCAAATAATGAGCATTAGCTTATGGTAGAATAAATTTTAATTTATTTCTGGGAATTTCTTCAACTTTAATAGTACCATCTAAGAGTAAATTGGCTTATCCGTATGAGGATCCTAGTGGACGTCCCATTGTCGGTTTGTTACAATTTTTTTGTAATTTCTCCCCATGTGGTTGATTACCAGTACCTGAATGTGGAAACCCTGAAATCTTGCACGACTATTTTTACTATTCTTAATTAGAATGTAGAATTACTAATTATCAAAAGAATCGATTTACTCCACGAAAATAAACAATATGTAATTTTACAAATAGTGACTAATTTCTAGTGTTATTTTCATAAATAGAAAGGTTCTATTTTTTTATGTTTTTTTTCTATTTTTTTCCATTCCTTTGTTTTAAAATTTCTAGTTACTTTCTCTTTTGGAATACAAAATTAAAATATTTTCGTATTTTCTTTCAACAGAACCTGGAGAACATACTCACAAATTATACGTGGAATTAAAGTCAGATTTTCCGGATCATTTGCCAGTTTACACTTCGATGTTGTCATCGTTGGATTTAACAGAGGCGAGACGTCACGTACCACACGATGATTTACCAGACACATCGCTTAATTATGCAAATCAAATGTTAGGCGTTGCTGACAAAGTAATTGGAACCGTTGATCAAAATAAAATTTTGGCATATTTTGGCTCAAAGACTGATCAAGGACCCGATGCTGCAAAAACAAAATCAACAATGGAGAAGCAAAAGAATTGTTTAATTGAAGCTTTAGTGAAAAAAGGCTGTGCTTTATCGCGACTTTATGTCGGTAGAACAAAAGTCGAGGGCGAAGGACCCAACAAGGAATTGCTAGACAACTTCTGGGATGTTTGGAAGGAGGTTCAAAAGTTCTCCGAACCAAATGATATCAAAGTAAGTCATTTAAACTAACGAAAAATTTATTATCAACCATTTTTAATCACAATTAAAATTTTTTATTTATTTTCTATTTACAATTTATTTTGACTTTCAAGTACTATCAATTCATTTTATATTTGTCCAATTTATAAAATTATTTTTTTACATTTTAAACTAAAAAAAAAAATTTTAATTCACTTATCAATTGATTAATTATTATTATTCTATATTTTTAAAAATTTTTGACAAAATTCTTCGAAACCAATTATTTTCAATACGATTTAAATAAAATTCGTCTCAAGAATTCAATTATCTTAATAAATAATAAAAGTTTAAAGAAAATCGATTATTTTAAATACAATTTTTAATAAAATTTCTCAAAAGAAATCAACTATTTTTAACAAATTTTAATGAAACTCTTCTCATAAATTCAATTATTTTATCAAATTTATAAAAACAATTCAATTCTTATCAAAAATTGAGAAAAAAAATTATACAGGAATTTAGTTATTATTGTAATTAATAAAATTCATCGCAGAAATTCAAATAATTTCGTAAATAATAAAATTCTTCTAAAAAAATTCAATTATTTTCATAAATAATCAAAATTCTACGTAGGAATTGAATTATTATTAAAAATTTTAATAAAATTCTTTCAAAGAATTCAAATATACAATTCTTCGCCTAAATCCAATTATTTTCAAAAGTTTTAAAAGAATTCTTTGAAATAATTCAATTATCTTCAATACAATTTTAATTAAATTTCTAGAAATAATTTAATTGTTTTAAAATTAAAATTAAATTTTTCAAAATACCTCAATTTTTTTCATATAAAATAAATACAAATTTCGATGCCATTCTTCACAGAAAATCAATAATTTACAAAAATTTTCAACAAAATTCTTCGAAACCAATTATTTACAATACAATTTTAATAAAATTCTTCTGAAGAACTCAATTATTTTAACAAATAATAAAACCAAGAATTTAATTATTTAAAAAAGTTTTTATCAAATTCTTAGTAGAAATTCATTTATTTTCAAAAATTTTAATAAAAGTCTATGCAAGAAATTCATTATTTTTGTAATTATAGTAAAATTATTCCTAAGAATTCAATTATTACTTTTATAAATAAAAATCTTTACAATTCTTCAATTATTTTCATAAATAATAAAATTCTTTTTAGGAATTTCATTATTTTATTACAATTTTAATAAAATTCTTCAAAAGAATTAAATTATTCTCTTATATAATAAATAAAGGCCTCGAAACAGTTCAATTATTTTCAAAAATTTGAATAATATTCTTCACAAGAATTCATTTATTTTCAATACAATTATTAATAGGGCAAAATTATGGAAAATAAAGTAATTTCTAAATATTTCTTTCAAAAATAGTATCACAAAACTTTTTTTCTAAATCTGAATTAGTAAAAATTTGGACCAACTTGAAACTGCTAAAATACATTCGGAATAAAACGATAATTAATAAATTGACTAATTTTAATTACAGGCCATTTCTGTCAATCTGTGGCACGCGCATCTCAACAAACAGTACGGCCGTTATTTGAAATTATTGACAAGATTTTTAGAAGAGAAAGCAGTGAAAGAAATTGACGAAAGGTGCATAGTTGTTGCTCATAAATTGGGATGGACCCATTATGCAAATCACGTTAGTGCAAGTTTACCATCACGCTATCCAAAATCATATAAACCATTTTGATCAACGGTAATTTAAAATTCAAAAAACGTCATTTGTAATCTTCCATCTCTATTTTTTTAATCATATATACGTTTTTCTACAAAAGCAATGGTATTAATATTCAAATAAGGTCCGAAACAAAAGACAAAAACTTTAAAAAGAAAAAAAGTTTCTAAGAAACTTAAAAAAGAACACAAAAAAAAATATTACAAATTTGACAAAATAAAATGTATATTTTGTCAATTTTGTAAATAACTAAAAATTCGGACTTTATAAAACAAAATTACCTTTACTTGAAAACAAAAGAAAGTACTGGGTGATAAAAAAAGCTCTTCAAGAAAAAAAATTTCAAAATTTGTTTTTGAAATATAAAAAAAAAATATCACACAAATATGTGTTTTTATAAAATTTCACTATATTCACTTATATTTTGCAATTTTTAGACTAAATATTTGTATAATGTTTACGAGAAAAACCCTCAATTTTTTAATGGAAAGTAATTAAAACTTATATCAAATAACAATTAAGAGAAAAATAATTAAATGTGCAATTATAAAAGAAAATATTCTCTATACGTACAATAAAATTGTAATCACCTAATTTTTTTTATACTTTTAAAAGACTGCTAAAATTTATATCGACGAGTTAAATTGACAAAAAAAGTTTTAAAAAAACATATTTGCCGTCTGGAGGGTTTTTATTGTAAATGATAATTTGTACGGTTTGCACAATTGTGATCAAATATCAATTTCTATTTATCCATTTTACCCGTTTGAAGGAGACATCCAAATTATAGAATAATTTACATATTTGACATGAACTTTCAATGGTAAAATTGATAAAAAATAATGTTTCACGACGTTATATTAAGAAAAAAGAATTCTAAAAAGACTTAATATCACTAGTGTTTGTATAGTTTGCACAATTGTAAGTAAACCATTTAATTTTTATTATCGATTTCACTGTTGAAAGGCATTAAAAAGTTAAGAATTATTTTCTTCGCTTTTGGATCAACTTTCAATGGTGCAATCGATAATGGCGATGATGATGATGATGATAAAATGATGATGATGAAAATAAAAAAAAAAGTCTTTAAATAAAAGACTTTAATAAATAATCTAAGTAAATATTATTTGGTTCGCGCAATATTGTCAACAAACGATAACTTAATATTTATTATCGATTTCATTATTGAAAGGCATTTCTTTTTCTGTCAACTTTCAATTATGAAATTGATAATGGTGACGATGAAACGATGATGATGATAATAATAAAAAAGTCTAAAAAGGCTAATAAAAAATTGTTTGTACAATATTGTGACCAAATAATTTAATTTCTATTATCGATTTTATTCGTTGAAAGTAATTTAAAGTTTGAGTATAATTTAATTCTTTCTTTACAATTAACTTTCAATGGTAAAATCGATGAGAATGAAAATAAAAAGTCTGAAAAAACTTAATTTAATGTTTGTACAATTGTGTACCGAGTAATAATAATTTAATTTCAATTATCGATTTTATTGTTAAACAAAATTAAGTTTTAAATGTTAGCTTATCAATATTCAGTGATAAAATCGATAATTGTGGTGATGATGATGATGAAAATAAAAAAAAAGTCGAAAGGCTTAATTTAATGCGAGTGCACAATTGTGACTAAACAATTTAATTTTTATTATCGATTTCACTGTTGAAAGGCATTAGAAAGTTGAGAATATTTCTTCTCTTTTGGATCAACTTTCAATGGTAAAATCGATAATGGTGATGATGATGATGATAAAATGATGATGATGATAATAAAAAAAAGTCAAAAATGACTTAAATAACAAAAATAAATTTACGTTTTTTTATTTCTTCCTATGCTTAATGGATAATTAATTAATTTTCCAAAAGAAATGTTTATAATATAATTTTTTTATTGGTTCTGTTTATAAACTTCTTTCTTTTTGGTTTTAAAAAAATGATTTTTTATTAAATTTTCTATCAATAATTCTAATAAAATTATTAATTATAATTATATTAATACCTTCAAAGGTATTCAATTATTTTCAATTATTTCGCAAGAATTGAATTATTTTTAATACCTACATTAATTTTAAAAAAAATTGTTTTTTTAAATGTTAGGAAACAAAGAAGCAATTTGGTATGTAAAATATTTTTATTCTGAAGATTTTGTTCTCACAATAATAATGTACTTTACAATTACAAATTTATCGTGATTTAACAAATTTTTATTATAAGTAAACTTTAATTTTCTTTCCACAAGACATATTAGTTATACATGAGAAATTTTTAATTTAATAAATAAAGTCCTTTGTTCTAATATTTTTTTTCTTCATAAATAATAATTTATTGCACACAATTTAGAAATTAGTGTTTAATTCTTTAACTAAACAATTTTTGAACCAATTAATAAGCAACATTAAACAAATAATATTTCTCTATTTGAAAATAAAATTTTTAATTAAACCCATTTTTCTAATATGTCTCGTTGATAATTTGCAGTTCACAAATAAATAATTTTTATTTACATTTAATTATAATTAATTTTTTCAGATTATATTTTTGGTATTTTCCTTCAATAAAAAGTACATTAAAAGTTTTATTTGAATCCGTTCTTTAAAATTATAAAAAAAAATTCACAAAAAATAGAAAAAACTTAAAAATAAATGAAAGAATTTCCTATAAATATGTCAAACAAATTCACTCAGAATCGCTACACACCAATTTACAGCGATTTTCTTTTTCTATCCTATAGAAAATAAAGTATAATTAACGTTTATACAATGATAAAATTACTAATATTTACAAATTTTATTTTGTCTAAACATTAGACAAATATATATATTTATATATAAATTTGATGTCGTTAAAATATTTTAAGCATATAGTAAAACAGTCGATCTCATACTTTTGTGAGAAAACAAAAGTATTTACGAGATCAAAATATGTAGACCTAAATTATTTAAAAAATTTACATTACGTATTATTTTATCCTCTTTTCTTGGTGCATTAATTCACGTCGATTAAATTTTACATTCCTTATTTTTCTTTTTTTGAAATTAAATTATGTACTAAAAATTTATCAATTTTTTATCCCTTTTGAACAAAAAGTGAAGGTAAAAACAATTATAATTTGAATTATTTTATTTACAGGAAAAATTATAATTATAATAACAATTATTTACTAACATATTTTAAATAAAATAATAACAACTGACGAATACAATTTTAATTTATGCTATTCAATTTATTCTTTCATTCTTAAGAATTTCTGTTGTAAGAGGAAAATATTTCATAAATAGTTTACCGGAAAAATTAAATTTACCTAAACAATGATTAATTTTTCAATTCTATTAGACGAATAAGTTTTAACTTTAATTATGCGAAAATAATAAGATTGCCGATGACATAATTTAAGTCAAGTAGTTAAAAGATTTTTATTCAATAAATAAAATTATGAATTAGACATAAATATTGAAATTAATAAATTTTAACAATAAAAATAAATTCAAAAAAAAAAATTTGGTGTAAAAAATAAATAAAAAAAAAAAATGGTGATTAAAATTGAAAAAAAATAAATATTTACTATCTCAGATAATATAGTAAAGAAAAATTTACATACAAATTAAAAAATGAATATCTAACAAATAAAAATGGGTTGTTAATAAAACAAACTTGATGCAATTTTTATTGTAATATCAAAATAAATTTCACTCACCATATCGAGACGAGCGAAATCAAATTCCTTGCGCGACTATTATCGACGTAATTAATTCAAACTATTTACACGTGAAAGTACATAATTATTGTTGTAAAAGTTCTTTAAAATGTAATTGCCTATAATTTGTTAGATTTTGTCACACATCTATTTGTATATCGCTGTCTTCGGCTTCACTTCCCGTGCTTACCATCGCATCTTCACCAACTAATAAAGCGGCTGGTAAATTTTGCGGTACATTATCAATATCTAATCTAGGCGTTGAATAAACGTTTAAAACTTGAATAGTTGCTGAAGGCGGAGAAAGACATTGTTCAACTGGTCCTAATGGATCAGAATTTAAATTATCACAACTTAATGGCGTTGATAATTGCAGTTGTAAATTATGAAGTTCCGGTATGTGTGGACGAATCTGAAATTAAATAATATAAAACTATGTAAAAGAAATTTGTTTCAATAGTAAATTTTCTAAGTAAGCGAAAGAAGTAGAGGCAATTTGAAATTTTTTATTTCTAGAGGATTTGAGGGTTTGGTTTCAAATAACTTACTTTGAAATTTTTAAAATTAGGGATAGTTTTTTGTTTTTCAAATTTTTCTTATAAACGATATCAGGCTTCGCAATTGATAATTAGTTTTTTAAAAATAACAAAAATTAGTTTTAAGACTGAAAAGAAGTAGTGAAAAAAAGTAGCTATTGAAAAATTAAATTTAACGACTAAAAAAACTCGTTTTATTCGATTCACAAAAATCACAAACATTTGATTCTGTATTTCCCTGACTTTTTCCTGATTTCTGTTAAAAATATTAACTTTGTTTCTTATTCTGGGAATAACTTTAACTCCATTTCTTTTTAAATTCAATTATTTTACAAATTTTTAGTTAGAATTCTTCAAACATACGATTATATTTCAAAATAATTATGGAAAATAAAAAATAAAATTTGAATTTTTAAAAAAAATTTAAATATAAAATTTATTTTAATTTTTGTCAAAATTAATTACAAATATAATTCAGTTTAAAAAAAATTTAACTGTCTTCAAAAAATTCTAATTACAATTTTTCAAAAGATTAATTTTTTTCATAATTTCTAAATTAAATTTATTTATTTTATTTCAATTATTCAAAACTTGAATCATTTTTGTTAAATAAACATTTAAATACTTATTCTTATTTATTTTTCCACAGAAATTAAAATTTTTCATAATTTCAATGTAAAAGCATTTTAAAATTTCACAATGTCTATTAATTCCTATCATAATGCTTTTAAATATTTTATTTAATAAAATTTTATTTAATATTTTAAATATTCAAATATTTTCTAAAATTTTTACTGAAATTCTTTTTTAAATCGACTATTTTAAAAATTCAAATTTACGAGAATTAAATTATTTAAATACAAAAGCAAATAATGGATAAAATAATTGATTTCTTTTGAAGAATTTTAATAAATTTTTGGAGAATAATTGCATTTTACGAGGAATACATTTTTAATTGCATTAAAAATAATTGAAATCCCGCGAAAAATTTTATTATTTATGAAAATAATTAAATTCCTGCAACGAATTTTATTAAAAATCTTATAAATAATTGAATTTCTACGAAGATGGGCATTAAAAATTTTCAAAACAATTTGATTCTTTCAAAAAATTTTATAAAAATTGAAATGAAAATAATCAAATTCTTGCGAAGAATAAATTTTATTCAAAATCTTTAAAATAATAATAATTTTTCGAGGAATTTAATAAAAATTGTATTGAAAATAATTCAAATTTCAAATCCTTTAAAATAGTCTTGTTTAAAAGACAATTTTATGAAATTTTAAATAATTTGAAACGTTTTTCAATTAAATATTACATATTTAAAAATATAACTAATTTGAAAAAGATGTGAATAAAAATGTTTCAAAAAACTAACTTATTCAGAATTTTTAATTAAAAACTTTTACAATTCAACTTTTCTAAAACTTAAATTTGAAACTTTTTAAAATTCAATTTGTATTAATATTAGTAATATTAATTTAACATTCCAAGATATAGAAATAGTTGCTTATGAATAATAATTGTAAAAAAAACTAATTGATATTAATGCAAAATACGGTTTTTTAAAAATTTATTTTCTAAGAAAAGAAATTTTATTTATTTTTATTTTTCATTTACTTTATTTATTATTTAAAAAGTTATTTTTATAAATTTCGTATCACTTTTGTTCCAATTAGTTCAAATTTTTACTAATTCAAATTTGTTTTGTTATAATATTATTGCAAAAAAAAATTTTCAAATTGATTTATTTTCCACTATTTTATAGAATGTGAAATTTTTTCTCTTTCAAATTTTTTCGACGAATTTAATTAAAATTATATTTTGTTTAATTATTGTTAGAAATAGAAAGAATTTAAAATTAAATTTAATATTTTCTTTTTTTGTCGTTGGACAACAAAATTCATAATTTTCTTATATAAATTCTAGAAATTGAATATTTTTATAGTACTTTTGATAAAACTCCCTGACAAAATAAAACGATTCTATAGAAGATCATTCAATCCTTTTTAATGAAATATAATTAATGTGTCTTAAAATAAATGTTTCTATTTTATCTCACAAAATAATCAGTGTTTTTAAAAAAAAATTTCCAAAATCCCGGTTAAAAAAATTCCCTGTCATTTCCCGGTTTTCTCGGTCCAGCGGACACCCTGACACTTTTGAGAAGAAGAAGAATTTCATTATTTGTGAAAATAATTGAATTCTTGGAAAAAATTTTCTCTAAATAATTGAAATAATTATTTTCAAAATAACTGAATCGTTTCGAAGAATTTTATTAAAATGTTTATGAATATTTTTTTTTATTTTAACTATTAGCGAATTTAAAGTAGTCCAAATTCTCAAAAAGAAAGAAAAAATGTAGTTTTTCGTTGTAAAATTAGAATTTTACCCATTTTGCATTTTTGGAAATTGTTTTCTAAACGTACCTTGAGACCATCAGCAGTATGGGGATTTCTGCAACCTCGACACCTGCATTCAGAGCAGGGTTTACTTTCCACATAACATGGACACCTCTGACCGCAACATGTCAATTTACCCGGAATTGCAGTCGCATTACCACAGCGACATCCTTTTCTTTTACTTCGCGTCGAACCAGATCGTGGCTTTTTAAAACTACCCGAATTCTGCAAAAATTTGCTTACATAACATCCATATTGTTTACTTCGCCTTTTAAAATGATTTTACATTAATTTGTGATTAATTTTCTAATTTTTATCGTTTATAATAATAAGTACCTTGCTGCTTTTTGAAGATTTTCTCTGTGAAGAAGATCCGTATGGCATTTGAGAGGAAATACATTTAACTGATCCTGCAACAGAACTTTGTTGTGACGATTCCAATTCATGTTGTGACATATCAGTTCCTTCAGTGGCAGCGGCCTTTCGTTTTATTGTTATTTTATTTCCAGAACCGGCATACATTACTGAATATATCGAAGCTCCATTCGATACCGATCTAATTGTTGAAGGTTCTGAGAGAAAAATATAAAATCTATATTAATAATCGTTGTATTTCGGTAACCTGTAGGCAGTTTGCTCTTTTGTTTCCTAAATTTTATCAACATTTTTTCAAATAATTGAATTCATTCGAGAAAATGTAATTAATATTGTATTGAAAATAATTTAATTCTTGGCAAATTTTTTATTAAAATTTTTCAAAATAATTGAATTGTTTTGAAGAATTCATTTCATTTTTCTTGAAAATAGTGGAGTTTTTAAAAAATAATTTTTACTGAAAATTTTAAAAGTAATTGAATTTTATGAAGAATACAATTATTTTCAATAATTGTAATAAAATTCTTGGCATAAAGTCAATTTATAAATAATAAAAATCTTCGTGAACAAAATTCAATTATTTTTATATAAATAATAAAATTATTATCAGAATTTCAATTATTTTTAAAATCTTGTAAAAATTCTCCGAAAAAATTCAATTATTTAAATTTTCAATTGAATTTTTCACAGAAGTTCAATTATTTATAAAACTTTTAATAAAATTCAATTATTTTTATAAATAATAAAATTTTCGCTGGAATTCAATTTTTTTAAAAATACAATTTTACAAGAATTTTATCAACATTTTTTCAAATAATTGAATTCTTTCGAGAAAATGTAATTAAAATTGTATTGAAAATAATTTAATTCCTTTTAAGGATTTTATTATTTATAACAATTTTGAAAATAATGACTTTTTTAAAAGGATTTTACCAAAATTGTTAAAAATAATTGAATTTATATTAAAATTCTTGAAATTAATAGATTTTAATTAAAAAATTTTAAAAATAATTATATTCTTTGGAGAAATTTTTTAAAAATTGTATTGAAAGTTGTTGAATTGCTCTAAAGAATTTTATTATTCAATGAGAATAATGAAATTCGGGCGAAAAATTTTATTAATTTCCTAATGATCTACCATTTTTTGTTGACATTGTTAGTCAATTGTTTTATATAAACAATTGACGGTTTTTACCTTTTTTTCAAGTGAAAACAAACAGTTAATAATAAAAATAAATACCTGAAATATTTTGCGAGACAACATCAGGAGATTGAAGGACACTTCCTTGCGTTTGAGTTGATGTTGTACTAGTGTAAACACAAGGTAAAATGCTATATGCAGATTTCGATAAACCGGCTGTACTTTTAAATTCGTCCTTAAAACCCGCACCTTCTTGAATTAATTCCATCAAACTACTTGCGCCCATTGTCACTGATCCAATATTAGTATTGTTGGAAGACACTGATAATATCAAATTGCGATAAATGTTTGTGCTTGTCAGGTACTCGCAGAGCTTTTTATAACATTGAAGGAGAATTCGAAGTTGCACATTTTCCACATATTTTTCATAGTCCTTACACCAGCCACAAGAAGGTTTGAGTTTTTTACGACCGCCTCGACAACCACGACAAACATGATGTTGACAGTTCGTTTCCGTTGGTGTATGCGGTTCAATTAAAAGATTCGAGCAAACAGTACAGCTGAGGCTTTGCCTTAAATAAGGAACTAGCCTGTACAAATCGGTCCATGAATTTGGATCTTCGGCGTCTGCTTGCAAAACAAGCCGACATGTCGAAACATATAGGCTCGTAGCGTTCATTTTGTCCTGCACTAAAAACAGGACTTTGTCACTTTAATTAATCCGAAAAACTATCTAAACATAGTCACGGTCGCAGCACAACCTATCCATCTTTTTTCTTTACAAACAAAACATCGGCCATCTTTCAATTTATCAGGTTTCTCAACCCCAATTGAAAAGACCATAGAGACAACCAAACCAACCTCAAAAAATGAATGAGGCCGATGACCGTTGCCTCACTGTTGGGTAGCTCTGTTTTTGTTTTCATCGCATTAAAGTGTCTCTCACACCTCCAACTATTTACATATTTTATTTTTAATTTTCATCTTTTAATAAATATGTAAATTTTAATGGGGATTATCATGATCAGAGGAAATTAAACTTTCTTTTTATCGTTTCTTTAAACGAACTAAAAATAATGTTAAGTTTATAAATATTTTCAAAAGTGACACATAGAAATTGCCTATTGTGAACTTTACTTTATATTAAATGCCATATAAAAAAGATAACCACGTGATAACCAATTGTGACCATTGGCCTGCCATCGGTGACCAAACGGTGTGACGACACAAGAATCGATTAAATATATGTATGTATCGCCACATTCGATATAAATGTCAAACATGTTGTGTAGTTTTTAAAAGGAGGTACCTATTTATCAGTTAAATTTACATTTAATTTATCTTTAAATTCGAACCGTACAAATCATTTTCCATTGTTGTAAATTAATTTTACTTCTATTTCCAGCAAATGACTTGTTTAAAAAGGAATTTTGTCATATTCATGACCTAACCTTTACCTGAAAACCTTGAACTGCATATAATGACTGAAGAGTGATAGAATAAAAAAAATCTTGTGATATGAAGATTTAATTTATAATTGTTTAAAAAAACAAAAATTATTCAATACTTTTCTTTATTTGGTGAAAATTTGAACAAAGATACTTGAGTGACAATCAATCATTGTATCACTTTTTTTTGGAGCTGTCTAAATTTTTTTTGCATGTCATTAAACATTTCGATTGACTAAAAAAGACAAAAAAAACAGTGGTGGTGAAAATGCCGAAAATAAAAACAAAATTGCATTTAAATAGTATGTGGTTAAGACAAAGAGAACTTGGAATCAGTCAACCTTTGGGTCACAATGATCGTTTTCACAAAACATTGTATTCATCAGTACAACCAGTCACATCATGGGATCACAATGAAAATTTAGTCAGTGCAATTCATGGCGGAGTTTTTAATTTAGAATATTCTCCTGATGGGTAAGAGTTTCTTTTTTCCGTTAATAGAAAATTATCTGCTTGCTTTTATTTTATGCATATATAATTAACACGAGTGTAATTGTGTAGAACAAATCTTATTTCTAACCTTAAAAAAATACACATATATTGCATCATTGCATTAATAAAGGACGAAAGAAAGGTAAATCTATTCGACCAATGAAATCATTTAAATGTATATAAGTTTGTGAAATATTACCAGTATTATTAGATTTACCTTTCGAAATAAGATTTAATGAAAAAATTGCAAATTCTTCAATAATATTTATCTTATTAGTAACGTGTGTATATCTCACGCTACTTTAGTTCTTTCTTTATCTCGAATGTCATTTTTTGCATTCATACATATTTATAAAGTGAACTTGATTTCATAATTTATACATTTTCCTATATACTCTAATTGAATTTTATTTTTGTGTATATATACATTTTCCTTGTAAATAAATTTGGATCTATTTTGTCTTTCAGTTTTTGGCCTTTGTCTAACTTTTTTATTTTACTTGTCGAAAAAATTGTTAAAGGTCCTTTTTTTTCTTATCATAAGAACTAGAAATTCACTCAACCTATTACTGACAAAGGCAAAATTGTTTTTTTGCTTATTCAATTAAAACAACAAATTTAAGAAATAAATATATTTCCGCTTTTTTTTGTAGATCGCTTCTTTTGGCAGCTTGTGAAAAAAAGAGTGTTTTAATGTTTGATCCATTGAGTCGACGACTGATTCATGCAATTGATAATGCTCACACTGATTGTGTTAATTGTGTAAGGTATGTAAAATTAGATTTTTTTCTACTTGTAATTGTAACAATTGACATTTTATTTGAAATAAAAATAGAATTTAGAAATTATAAATACGTTGAATACATTAATTTTTTTTCTCAAAAGATTTTTGGATCAACGTATATTTGCAACTTGTTCTGACGACAGTACGGTAGCTCTTTGGGATGCGAGGAATTTGAAGCAAAGAATCAGAACTTTACAAGGACATTCCAATTGGGTAAAAAATGTCGAATATAGTCCTAAAGATGGTTTATTGTTGACTAGTGGTTTCGATGGTAGTATTTACACTTGGGATATTAATAGGTAAGTAAAAGAACAGATCTGACAATAAACAGTAAACTTATTAACTATTATTATTACTAATTATTGCTTCAAAATTAAAAACAGTTCATTCATTAACTAATTGAATAATGAATTACTATCTTGAAAATAATTCAATTATTCTCAAAAATTTTAATAAAATTCTTCCCAAGAATTTTATTTTTTTTATAAATCAGAAAATTATTCTTAGGAATTAAATTATTTTTAAAAAGTTTAAATAAAATTTGTGTGGCAGAAATTCAATTACTTTTCAATAATATTTAATAGCATTGTTCAAAACAATTCAATGTTTTATAACATCCTGGATTTTTTTCTTGAATTTTTCTTCAAGAAGTATTAATAAAATTCTTTCTAAAAATCAATAATTTTCATAAATAATCAAAATTCTTCGCAAGAATTTAATTATTTTTATTTTAGTTTTAATAAAACTTCTCCAAAGAATTTAATTATGTATTTTGACAAATTTCAATGCTATTCTTTGCTGAAAATCAATTATTTTCAAAAATTTTCAACGAAATTCTTCGAAACCAATTATTTCTAATGCAAATTTTAATCAAATTTTCCCCAAGAACTCAATTCTTTTAACAATAAAACTTTTCCCAGGATCAATTATGTTCAAAAATTCCCAACAAAATTCTTCGAAATCAATTATTCCCAATGGAAATTTTAATAAAATTTTTCCCAAGAACTCGATTCTTTTTACAAATAATAAAAATTTTTCCAGAATCAATTATTTAAAAAAATTAAAATAAAATTCTCCAAAACAATTAAATTATCAACATTTTTTTTTACATTGTAGGCAAGAATTTAATTATTATTGTAATTAATAACATTCTTTGCAAGAACACAATTATTTAAAAAAAATGTTATCAAATTTTTCGCAGATATTCAATTATTTTTGAAAATTTTAATAAAATTCTTCGAATAAATGCAATTACTTTCAATAAAATTTTAATATTCTCAAAAGAATTCAATTATTTTTAAAAAGATTGAATAAAATTTATCATTACAATTCAATTACTAACAAAAATTTTGAATACAATTTTATGCAAGAAATTTATTATTTTTGTAATTAATAAAATTCTTCTTAAGAATTTAATTATTTTTATAAATAATAAAAATTTTCACAGCGTTTCAATTATTTTTATAAATAATAAATAATAAATAAAAATAATAAATTCTATACATGACTTGAATTATTTCAGATAAAAAATAAAAAATTATAAAATTTACAAAAATTATAAAAAATTAAAAATAATGTTTGTTTTAAAATTGCTAAAAATCACCAATTATTGTTAAATAAAATTATTGCTAAATTTTTCTTGCAAAAATAGTTTTACAAACTGCTCTAAATCTGAATTAATAATAATTTGAACTAATTAATCGAAACTGCTATGAAATTCCTGAAAATTAGTTTTCTAATTATACATAGAACATGACATTAAAATAAATAAAATCCAGTTTTTATTACAAAATGAATAACATTAACTGTATTTTGCATTAATAAAAATGAATTTTTCTTTAAGAATTTATAAGTAACAATTTTAATGTTTTAGAATGTTGAGTTGAAGTTACACATTAAATTATGCTTTTTAATTCAAACAATTTTGTTTAATTAATTTTTGTTATTATTTAATCTTCAAAACTAAAATTTAAAAATTTGAAAAATTTTAAAAATTCGATACATTTAAAAAGAAAAATTACTCAAAAAAGTAGGAAACAAAAATACAAACAAAGAAAACTATAACTTTAAACAGAGATCCGAAATACAACGATTATTAATATAGATTATTACTACCTAATTATGACTAATTATTACTAATTATAATTACAATTTATAGAATAAAATTGCCAAAATCTTAGAAACGTTAAATTGAATTTTCCTTTTTAGTTTTACAGAAAGTAGCTGTTTGTATACTAGAGTATTTCAAACGAATGGATTGATGAGAACGAGATTAAGTCCTGATGCTAGTAAAATGCTCATTTGTACAACTTCCGGTTATTTAATAATAATACACGATCTCAAGCTTAGTGCTTTAGCAACTGACTTGCGAGGCTTCAAGGTAATTAATTGTTTCAATGAAATCATTATTATTATTATTATTTTTATTTACTAAATTAGGTATATAGAGACTTGATTAATTTTACTATAATTTAATTTGATTGAAAATTTCAGCCTAATATGTATCGTTTGATGCAAGTCTCGCAAACAACCATTCCGATGGCAGCAAATTATACTCATCTATTTTCACATACTCGCAAACACAATCGCATTGAATTCCTGACAGATTTCCCTGATGGAAATGACGCCGAAGTGATATCTAGTTTGCAAGTCCATCCACAAGGATGGTGTGCTCTTTCCCGGAATATTAGTATCGGAGAGAAATCAGAGGTAAAATTATTTTTATTAAAAATAAATCTTCAATATATTTATCATCAGGATGAGGATCTAATTTATTCATCTAAATTTTAAACAGTATTAATTTTTTTAATATACGAAAAATTGTTTCCTAATGAGATACAAATTTGAATGAAGAACCAAAAAAATTGAACAATTAAACTGATTTGAATGTTTGGAGCGTAAAGGGTCTTGTTTTGAATATAATTTACCTGTTTACTTATTTAAAATCAGGGCTCTAACTAGGTCCGTAAATCCCATAAAGGGTCCGTAAATTTGCTTGAAGTCCGTAAAGTCAGTTTTTTTGAAAAAAGGTCCGTAATTTGATTAAGAAAAGACGAAAAGTTCGTAAATTGTACGATATAATTTTGGAGAATTTTAGAGAAATTACAAATGATTGCAGAAATTCAATTATTTTCTAAAGTACTATAAGTCTTCGTAGAAATTCAATTATGTTTAAAATTTTTTAAAAATTGTCATCAAAATTTAAATTATCTTTAGAAATAATTAAATTCTTCTCCCAAATTCAATTATTTTCAAAAAAATTTAATAAAATTCTTGGCAGAATTTCAATTATTTTCAAAAATTTTCCTCAATTTAATCATTTTTAATATCTACTATGTATTAATAAAATTTTTCAAAAGAATTCAATTATTTAAAAAAAATTTAATAGAATTCTACGAAAACCTTTAATTATTTTTATATAATAATAAAAATTTCACAGGAATTCAATTATTTACAAATTTTTTATTTTCTTCGCGATCATTCAATTATTTTCATAAATAATACAATTTTTACAGAGATTGCATTATTTTCGTAAATAATAAAATTCTTTTTAGGAATTCAATTATTTTCATAAATAATAAAACTCATTGCAGAATTTCAATTATTTTTAATACAAAATTTTAATAAAATTTCTCGAAAAATGTAATTATTTTTAAAAATTTTATTAAAATTCGTTGATAGAATTCAATTATTTGAAAATTTGTTGAAAACGCTTCTTTATGGAAATTGAATTTTAAGAAACATTCAATTATTCAATAAATTATTTATTTTTCTATTTAAATAATTGAATTCTCGTAGAATATCCTAACAAAAATTGATTTAAAAATTAATTTCAGTTAAGATTTTAGATAATAATTGAATATTAAAAGCAATATAGCTTGAATTTTTAGAAATAATTAAATTTTGAAAAGGTTTCAATTTAAAATTTTTTAAAATCTGAATTTTTCATATTTTTAACTAACAATTCTGTGGAATTAATTTTTTTGAGAAAGTTTAATTGTGATTTTTGTTTAAATTATTTAAAGTTTTTATTTTCTAATACATGTTCAATTGAATAATTATTTACGAATAATTGAAATTTTGTAGAATTGAATTGTTAGCAATTCAATTTGAAAATTCTCAAAGAACTTTTTCAAAAATGTTTAAAAATATTACTTATAGAGAAGAATTTTAGTTGAAAACACGAAAAGAAAATTTATTTTGGAAAAGTTACATATTATTTCAGAAATTCAATTATTTTCGTAAATAATAAAACTCATCACAGAATTTTAATGACTTTTAATACAATTTTAATCTAATTCCTCGAAAAATGTAATTATTTCTAAAAATTTTATTAAAATTCGTCAAATGAATTCAATTATTTAAAAATTTATTGACAAAATTCTTTACGAGAATTAAATTTTAAGAACCATGCAATCAATAAATTGTTTTCTTTTGTATTTAATTAATTGAATTTTAGTAGAATTTTCTAATAAAAATTGATTTAAAAATGGATTTCAGTTAAAATTTTAGATTAGGTATAATTGAATATTAAAAGCATTAGAGCGTAAATTTTTAGAAATAATAGAATTTTGAAAAGGTTTCAAATTAAAATTTTTGAAAATCTGAATTTTTTATATTTTTAACTAACAATTCTGTGGAATTAATTTTTTTGAGAAAGTTTAATTACGGATTTTTTTTTGAAATTATGTCAAGTTTTTATTTTCTAATACATGTTCAATTGAATAATTATTTACGAATAATTGAAATTTTGTAAAATTGAATTGTTAGCAACTGAATTTTATAAATAATCAAATTCTCTGAAATTGAATTTTTTTCAAAAGTTGTAATAAAATTCTTGTCAAAATTTCAATTACTTTGAAAACTTTTCTAATAGAATTCAATTAATAAAAAAAAAATTTGATAAAATTCTACACCAACATTTTAATTATTTTCATAAATAATTAAGAAATTCAATTATTATTGAAAAATGTAATTACTCTAAAAAATTTTATTAATATTGGTCGAAAGAATTGAATTATTTAAAAATTTGTTAATAAAATTCTTTATGGGAATTGAATTTTAAGAAACATTCAATTATTCGATAAATTATTTATTTTTATAATTAAATAATTGAATTGTAGAATTTTGTAATTTTTAGAAATAATATGAATTTTGAAATTAATTTTTTTGAGAAAGTTTAATTGCTGATTTTTTTTATATTATTTGAAGTTTTTATTATGTAATATTTAAGAGTTTACGAATAATTGCAATTTCGTAAAATTGAATATTGTAAACAAATGGATTTGAAAATTATCATAGAACTTTTTCGAAAATTATTAAAAATAATTGATTTAAAGAAGAGTTTTAGTTGATAATTCTTGAAAATAGTAATTTGAATAGATAATGATTTTATCATTCGTTCATCTTTAATTATTATAAAACATGAAGAAATCGATCACTCCGAGTCGAAGACTTGGAGTTATCGATATCTTCATGTTTTATAGTTATAAAAAATTTAATTTATAGATTTAAGTAAAATGTTTTCTAATTTTACTCGGACTGGTTATATTTTTGTCAGTAATTGGTCCGTAATTTTTCATTTTTGTTCCGTAATGTCTGTATTATCAAATACTTTCAATGGTTTGAGCCCTGTAATGAACGTAAAGTTTCTTGTTTAGAATATAATTTATTTAATAATTTACCATTTTTTACTTATTTAAAAGAGAAAAAGTACTATTATCTCTTATTTATTCGATTTGATAGACTAAAGGATTGACTTGAAAATTTTCAGTGGACGTGTGTGCATGATATTCAAGAACGTGACATATCAGAAGTTGATGAACTGATGAGAGAAGCAGACGAGCGAAATTTGCCATTCAACGATGTGTCCGAAGAATCGGATGACTCTCAACAGCCGCAACCCTCACGTTCAGGTATAACGTCGACCTTCATGATCGATCGAGCGAATCGTGGCAGAAATTCACCAGCCACTCCTGAGGGTAGGTCCACATCCTTCGTGAGGACCGAGGTCACTCAACCCGTTTTCCCATCACGAACAAATACCTGGCAGGAAGGCTCAAGACGCAGTTCTCGTCTACAAGCGCGCAATTTACGAACGACGCGAAATGCATCGAATAATTTTACAATTGTCGACATTGCCAATCGTGTGACAAATCACGACGAGACAAATCACGAAGCATCGGATCACGAATTAAACGAAGAGAATGACGACGATGAGAGGCCACCACAACGAGGAGCTGAGCCCGCAGCATCGGCAGCAAGAGACGATGAACGTTTGGGCGCACAATTAAATGAGACCCGACGAAGAATAATGTCGGATCGTCGTAATTTCTCAACTGGTGTTGAATTACACGTGAGTTCGGCAGATGTTTGGGAAGCATTGGTGGCTTTTCGTGAGACACGAGCGCGACGCGAAAGAGGACGCGAAATGCATTCATCAAATGAATGGCGCGAATGGGTTGCGTCGCGTTCTAATAATGCGATAAATGTCAGTTTACCGCGATCCTCATACACAGTTGTGATAACGGGCGAGAATCGTTATCGTGGCTCGGGACAAAATTGCCAATCGCAACAGCCAATGTACGCTTTGACGAGAAATGAAAAAATCCATCAAAATATACCGAGACTCACGCATTATATTGAGGAGCCAAATGTTGGTTCGGGTTACATTAAAGAATTGTGCTTTTCGGCCGATGGACGAGTTATATGTTCACCGTTTGGTTATGGCGTTCGTCTACTCGCATTTTCCAACGAATGCCAAGAATTGTCCGGCTGTGTTCCTGCATTCAATGAATCGGTACAATTAAACGAATTGGCAACTAATGTCAGTCACTCGGATATCGTTGTTAGTACGAAATTTTCTCCAAGACACTGCCTCCTTGTCTCAGGTTGCTTGAGTGGAAAAATTGTCTGGCATCAGCCAGTTGTTTAATTCCCAAAAAAAAGTTGTGTCTCACAACTTGCTGTTTAATTTCATAAGAAAAATCTTCTTTTTTTTTGCAATAGTTCATTTGATTCTGAGGCTGAAAACAATTTTCTCTAAGAAAATGTTTGAAAATATTATTATCAAATTACTTTTCAGCAATCGTTGTTGAAATAATGTTGCTGAAAAATTCTATGATACTGCTAGCAGATGATCAATTTTTATTCAGGGTTGCCACAAAAATTTAATTTTGTTTTATCCAGACACTAAAGAATTTTAATTATAAAATTATTCAAAAACAGCAATAATTTTGTTAAATAAAATTTTTCTTTAAATCAATTATTTCTAATAATTTTTGAAATATATTAGAAAATAAAAATATGAAATAATTTCAAAAAAAAATTTCAATTGAACGTTTTCAAAAAAAAATTAATTCTAAAAAATTGTTAGTTAAAAGTATGAAAAATTCAAATTTTCCAAAATTTTAATTTGAAACCTTTTAAAAATTCAATTATTTCTAAAAATTCACTCTATAATGCTTTTAATATGCAATTATTATACAAATTAGAAAGTTTTTTATTTTCAAATAGAAATTTTTGAATAATTTCGTAATTAAAATTTTTTAAATTGACTTATTAAGTACACAATTAATTCTTATTGTTTATATTCAAAAAATTTAATATAATTCTTCGCGAGAATTCAATTATTTTTATAAATAGTAAAATTTTTTGCAAACATTCAATTATTTAAAAAAAAATTTTAATAAATCCTTTGAAACAATTCAATTATGTTTTTAAATAGTAAAAATCTTTGCAAAAATTCAATTATTTTTAATGAAATTTCACGAAAGAATTCAATTTTTTTCTTAATTCGATATAAATTTTTTCAACAGAATTCAATTAGGAACCAGAAACATTCTAAAATTATATCCTTCAAAGCAATTCAATTATTTTTATAAATAGTAAAATTCTTTGCAAAAATTCAATTATTTTTAATATAATTTTAATAAAATTTCATGAAAGAATTCAGTTTTTCATTTTAATTTTTAATAATATTTTTCGAAAAAGTTCAATTATTTTCTAAAATTTTAATAAATCCTTCGAAGCAATTTAATTTCTTTTTAAATTTTGAAAAAAATTTTTCGAAAGAGTCCAATTATTTTCTAAAATTTTAATAAATCCTTCGAGACAATTCAATTATTTTTATAAAAATTCATCGCAAAAATTAAATTAATTTTCATAAATAAAATTTTTATAAAATTCAATTACATTCAAAATTTTTAATTAAAATTATTAAAGAAACTTCATTATTAAAAAAAAAATTCATAGAAATTCTTCAAAAGAATTTAAATAGGATTTTTAAAAATTGTATAGTAAAATTCTTCGCGAGAATTCAATTATTTTCATAAATAATAAAATTTTTCGAAGGAATTTAATTATTTTCAAAATTTTTTGATAAAATTCTTTGCAAGAATTCAATGATTTTCAATACATTAATTTGAAAATTTGAAAATATTCAAAAAGAAAAATTATTACAAATATTAGGAAACAAAACAGCAAATAACTAACTTGAATATGTGAACAGAAAATTTTTTGAGTATTCAATTTTTTAAATACAAAAGGAAAAAAATTGATAGAATAATTAAAGATTTCTAAAATAGAATTCTCATAAAAAATTTTATCAAAATTTGTGAAAATAATTAAATTTAGAAGAAATTGATTAACATTTTTTAAAATAATTGAATTCTTTTAAAGAATTTTAATAAAACTTTATTAAATAATTGAATTCTTTTGAAGAATTTCAATAAATTTTTTTTAAATAATTGAATTTTTCGAGAATCACAAATAAAATTGTATTGAAAACAATTGAAATGCTGCGAAGAATTTTAGAATTTATGAAAATAATTGAATTTTTGGACAAAAACATTTTTTTTTCGAATAATTCTTTATTCAAAATTTTAAAAAATAATTGAATTATTTCAAAAAATTTAATTAAAATTCTACTATTAAAAATAATTCATTTTTTGCGAAGAATTTTATTATTTATGAAAATAATGGATTTAATGCGAAGAAATTTGTAAAAAAATTTGTAAATAATTGAATTATTTCTATGAAATTTTTATTATTGATAGAAAAAATTAAATGTTTGCGAATTTTATTAAAAATTTTTTTTAAATAATTGAATTCTTTTGGAAAATTTTTCAAAAATCTAATTCCCTGACTTCCCTGATCTGTGGCAATCCTGTAGCTATGAATGCAGGAAACGTGTTATTAATTCCGTATAAATGAATAAGATTCCGTTTATGAAAAATATATATTACTATATTTTTTTTTTTTGACAATTTCTAATTGGGTTCGTCCTGTTTCTCGATAATGGTGTAATTTATTGTTAAAGATGATTTTGATAGTATGAATTTTAGAAAGTAGGTGAGTTTGCTTTATTATTGTTAAGCTACTTTAATTGTTAGAAGTTAATTTAAAAATAATATATCTAGAGAATTAGGATTTGAACCCAATTATTTTAGATTACTATACTTTTGAAACAAGATTTTCATTTTACAAAATGTGAGACCTTTTTTTTGGAAGCTTTTATTTATATATATAAATATACATATAAAAAAAGGAAACTTAAGCTCACTATTATAATAATTGTATAATTTATATAATTGTGTACAAATTAATAAGTAATAACTTGTGCATAATTCACTTCTAAAATGAAAATTACTAAGATTCGTGAAATTCAAAAAATCAGTGCGGCATCGTTTCAATATTTTTATTTTTTTTTCTCCGTGAGACAAAATACATTTTTTCTTTTTATTTTTAAATCTCAATTCGATATTTTATATTGAAATGTACTTAATATTTTTGTTTATTACTGCCAAACGCGTAATTTTGTCGCGAATTTTTTATTTGATATTTTTTACCTGTTTAAAAACTGGACATTTTGCGCCTTTTTTTCTTTCTCATGTTCAGTATTATAATTCGCTGTTAATAAGTGAAATAATTCATTTCATTAATTAATTAACTAATCTGTAGGCTGATGTTATTCCCCCCCCCCATTATTTTGGAGGAGGGGATTTCTTTAAAAATTGAGTAATAGATGTAAATTTAATTTAATGGAAAAATATTACAGTACCCTGAAGGATATTTCATTTATTTAGATTTAATATTCACTGAGAGTGATTAATTAAATTTATTAATTTTAAATAATGGAATTATTTAAACAATTAAATTAAATATGCTGCTCATGTGCGCTACGAATCTTGAAAGATGTGTACAGTTGTTAACAAGTTGTTTTTATAAAAATTTGTTTGTTCTTTATTTCTAACAAAGAAATGCTAAAGGCCAAATTGTGTAATTCTTTTGAACCAAAAAAATTTAGACCTTTAAGTAATTTGAAAAAAAAACAGTGGAAAAAGTTACAAATGATTTAGATTTTTATTAAACAATATATTGTATAATCATTTTCTTATTTATAGATAAGATTAAGTCTTACGAAGAATTTTGTGATATCGCAAATGGTGCCATGACTTTGGAATTTATTGCCATTTTTAGTGCCCATAACTGGCTGATATGAATTTTATGATTTTTCATTGAATCTGATAGTAAGAATTCAATATGCGAGTTGCAGAAATATTTCTAATTACATTCTTTTTCATTAATCATAATGTAGTCGTGTGCAGCAACGTCTCAAAGTGCAAAAAATCAGCGCAAGTATTTTAATCTCTTTTTTTCTTAAAATAATAAATTTTATTTTACTAAAAACCCGAATATGAGGGGAAAAAAGTATGAAATTTGATTTTAAATTTTTGACTTCATCAAAACTTGTTTCTTTTTACAGATTGAGGTACACATTTGTTCTCATACCTGCTGCCGATGATTTCACAACAATCATGAAAATCGTGGGAAGTTCCAGATCTGCAATTGTGAATCGTTCGTGGAGAGATAAAGACATCGTTGAAATAACCGTTGAATCGGAAGATTTTGATCAAATTTATCAAACATCGAAATCGTTGAAAGTTTACAGTTATCATTCGACATATTGCATTCCATCGACAACGAAATCTCCAATCGTCGTTTCTACAACTCCAAAAAAAATCAACACAAAAACAACGAATAGAACTACAATTATTAATAGCAGAACACCAAAATCTACAGTATCAAAAAATACGACTCCAAAAATTGTTACAACAAAAAATACGACACAAAAAATTGTAACAACAAAGAATGCGAATCAAAAAATTGTAACTTCAAAAAGTGTGCCTCAAAAAACTACGAAAAGTGCGACTCAAAAAGTTACTGAAAAAAGTACATCCTTAAAAACTGCAACTCCAAAAAATGCCACATCTAAAGGCGTGGCTAAAAAAATGGAAATATCAAAAAGTGTGACTCAAAAAATAACTCAAAAATCGAAGACAGTAACACAGAAAATTAACAAAAGTGTTACACCTTCACGTCCTAGTCAAAAAGTTCAATTATCTAAAAATTTAACAAATATCACAAATTCAAAAAATGGTGATAAAATTTCAAAAAGCTTGACTCCAACACCAACATCGAAAGATCTACCAAAAAAAATTGTCAAATTAGAAAAAAAGGACAACGAAAAACTTCAGAATCAATCACCTAAAAAAGAGAAGAGAAATTCCAAACGATCTGTAAATGAAAAATACAAAAACCAACGAAAAAGAACTCACAACTGTATTCAATATGAAAATTTTCCACAAATATGGTTGGATTTAAAAAATATAATTTGTAATATTTATTCTCCAGTTTCTCGAAAATGTAAATACTGTAGAAATCGTGGTTATTTAATTACAAGACCACCTGTCGATGGTAAACAAAATTATCGTGTAACAACCACTGAAGCTGTAATATTCACTCCAATTAATCAAATTTTCACTTACCCAACAACTTTACAAATCAATCATCGTAATTGGAACATACATAAATTTTTCACTCCCAAAACAAACGAGAATTTAGACGATCCATCGAGAGTTGTTTCTAAACTGAAAATAACAAAAAATGATGATTGCGATAAAATGATAGATTGTGATGCCGATCAAAACGAGGTGGAATTAATTTATCAACAATGGGATTAAATCCTCAATGGATTCTCATTGTTTAACAATTCTATAATGTTATATAATTTTTATTTTTGCTTGTGATAAAAATTAAAAATCGTTAAACAAAATTACGAATAGTTATTATTTTACCTGAAATGATGAATAAATATTTTAATTCCCATATTTTTCAGAATTAAAATCTTTATCGTTTATAAAAAAAATCACAATTTTAATTATCAGTGTATAACGAATTTAGCTTTTTTCTTCAATTTTTTTTACTTTTTACGTTGATTAAATTTAATAATAATTAAATTTATCACTCGGCGGTATTTTAACAGTACAATTAATTTAATTATCGAGTAATCATACGGTAATTAAATTAATTGATTTAATTAATTAAATTTAGTGTATTATTATTTATCTGGTATTTTTTCTTTAAATTTTCAAAATTAATTAAATAGACGCACATTTTCAATGACATTTGGATGAAAATAATAAAAAATGTTTTTGTTTCTCGTTTATTAACAATACATTATACCTATGTACACGTGCTTCTGCAAACTTAACAATTTTTCGTTACAGAACTACGTCTTAAAAATAAAAGTTCATTCTTTAAATCTAAATTTGCCAAAATTTTTAACGAATTTAAATCCGTGACTCATTTTTATAATGTAAATTTTAAGCTAACTATCAAAACTCTGAACTCAAATTTTTAATCTGTGGACAATTTAATATTTTATTAATTAAATTAATTATTAAATTGATAATAAAATAAATAATTAATTTAAATTTTAAATTAATTCAATATAATCGGAGTATGTATTAAATAATCAATCTATCAAATAAATAATTTGTATGTGTTTCATTTACGTAGTACAAAATTTGTTAACAATAATTAACCTAATTAAACTGAAAATTACAATCATAAATCAAATTTTAATATTAAAATAACAAATGTTTAAAATCAACAAATTGATTTGTATTAAAAAGTCTACGATGATTTAAATTCGTCCAAATTTTGACTGATTCGCATTTAAAGAATACAATGAAACTGAAAATTGCAAAGTTTATCAGTAAAATAATTTTTTCCCTTTATTTCATATTTTTCACTAATTCCAAACTTTTTTCTTTTATAAATGAGAAATATTAATTATATAAACGTTAGCAATTAAAAAGGAATAATAAAAAGATCCGAGGAATAATTTTCAATTATTCTATTTCAAAGAAAATGATTATTTTTTCGATATAGAATAGAAAAATATGTGATGGAAAAAAACAAACTGCTGTTTTGTAAACATAAAAATAAAAAAAATATAAATATAAAAAAATTAAACATTGTAATTTTCAGTTTCATGAACTATTTTGTACGTGATTCTATTTATTTTAATGACGTAAAAATACCTCACGGCGTTGAGTGAGCAACTGTATATTTTTTTTTCTAGTGAGCAATTGTTGCCCATGGGCACCAAGAATTTTTTTTCTTTTGTCGATTGTCTAAAAAACTAATATAACTTAAATTCTACGATTGATAAATAAGGCAGTTCTTAAATCTTTTCTTTAAGATTTATACGAGTGTTGAACATTATGATGTATAAAAAAAAATTCAGCAGGCTAAGGTGTAGCGCATCGTTCAATGTTTTTTTTTCCTATTTTCATATTATTAAAAAAAGAGTCTATTGTAAATATATTGAAGGGGTAAAAGGATAAATATGAGTTTAGTGGAAGATAAGAGAAGATAAATTGCCAAATACTTTGGAAAAATGCAGGAGATTTTCTTTTCTAATCCTCCTTGGAAGGAAATCATTATTCTTATTTTATTTCTAGAGGCAAACTATATAAAAATAATTTTCCTCTATTTTTATCGATTTTTAATACTACTTGCGAAAATCATTTTTTAAATTCAACAAAAAAAAAGTTATTACCAAAGAAATTCTGGTTTATACGAAAAATGTGAATACAGTCGAACTTCGATAAAAGTAAAAACTTCTTTTAAAGTTTTAAGTTGAGCGTTTTAAAGTTATGAAATTTGATTCACCGAAGTTCAAATGCATCTATAAAATACGTACAAGAACGATAAAATCCATAAAGTAATAAATAAAAAAAGAAAAGAAAAACTAAAAAAATACTATAATTAAACAAATGGATTAAAAAATAAAGAAACGTAAATTAATTATAAATATTAAAAATAAACGATGTAAACTTAGTACAAAATTACAAAACAAAACAAAAAATAAAAATGAGAAAACTAGAATATCAAAAATATAAAATATTATATAAAATATAAAATATTATTAGGATTGTCACGAAAATTTTATTTTGTTTTTCCCTGATTTTCTCTTAATTTCTAGACAAAAATTTTAACTTTTTCCCTGACTCCTCTTAAAAAAAAAATTCAAAAGGAGTTCAATTATGAAAAAAAGATAATTTTTAGAAGCAACAATTTTGTTTCAAAACTTTAAGGTTGTCTATCTATTTAAAAAAGAAATTGTGGTTATCTTTCTTCAATTATTTTTAAAAATTTATAAAAATTTCAATAAAATTCCTAAAATATCCAGTTATTCTTAATAGAATTTAAAACAATTTTCAATTTTTTGCTTATATTTATAAACAAAAAGATAAATTGAGAAGATTCAATTATCTTTTAAAAATAGAATTGAAAATTGTAAAACAATAATTTTTCAGAATTTCAAATTAACTTTTTCGGAAATTCAAATTAGAAAAAAAATTTAATTTAAATCTTTCTAAAATTAACTAGATCATTAGATTAAATATGTAATAAAATTCTCTAACAAATTAAATTATTTTTAATTTAATTTCACAAAATCGTTATAAATTTGTTCATTCTGTAGTAAAATTGTTTGAAAGATTGAATTAAATTTTCTAAGAAACATAATTTTTTCAGAGTTTTTAATATAATTTTAATCAATAATTTCTTCTCAGCAATTGAAATTTCAAAAATTCTAGTTTAATTAAAACCTTCTGAAAATCAATTAATATTTAAAAATTGCAATAGTTTTTAAAAAAATCTTATTTGCTTTAAATGTTTTTAAGACTTTTTTATGCTTCTATAATGAAATTCTTTAAGGAATGTAATAATTTTACATTTGAAAATAATCATTATTTTTAATTGACTTACAAAATTTTCATTAATTTGATGATTTTATATAATGTTTTTTTCATAAATATTCAAGTATGTATTTTTAAAATTAAATTAAAATTGCTAAGAACCCTTATTTTTTCAGAATTTTGAATAACATTTTCTGAAATTTTAATTTTTTAAAATAATTTTAAATTAAAATTTTTTTTAAATTGAGTAATCAATAAAAATTTTAATTGCAATTCTTTAGAAATTAAAATAATTTAATTTTTTTTATTTTATACTTTAATGCTTACTAACAAACGTATTAATTTATTTAAGTGTGACTCTTTTTTAAAATTCAATTATTTACTAATGTTTATACACTGAGAAAACATTGGATTGATTCAAATAACCGATTAATTGACTATTATCAATTAAATATTTATTTGAATCAAATAATATTTAGTGGAGTCAATTAAATGGTATTTGAGCCAACCATTTCAGTATTTAAAGCAAATACTATTTAATTGACTCCAATAAATATTATTTGATTCAATTAAATATTTAATTGATAATAGTCAATTAATCGGTTATTTGAATCAATTAAATTTTTTTTCAGTGTAGATTAAAATGTTTTGTAAATTGAATTATTTAAAATCTAATTAAATTTTTTAATAAATTTAATTATTTTTAATTCAATTTTCCAAAATTTTCATTAATTTTATAGTTCTTTAATCAAATTTTATTAAAAATTCAAGTTTTAAAACAATTTAATTAATTTTTCCAGAAACCTAATTTTTTTAATTTGCAATACAATTCTTTAAAATTGAAATTAGTTTTTTAAATAAACATTTAATTATTAATTTATTATTTATTTCTTTATACAAATTAAAATTTTCAAGAATGGTAATTTATTGAAGTTTAATTATTTTTGAAAATTGCAACAGTTTTAACTAAAATTTTTCTAAGTTAATTATAATTGATAATTTTTAGAAGGTTATTCTAGAATTTAATTATTGGAAATAAATTTTAAAAAACTTCATTCAAAGTTTCTTAGAAACATAATTCTTTAAAAAATTTGAATTTAAAATTATTTAAAACTTAAATAATTTTTTCAATAAATATTTAATTAGTAAATCTAGAAATTTGATATTTTTTCCAGTTATTTTGATAAAATTTCCTCTGATTTTATTTTCGCCGATTTCCTTGACTTGTGGCAACCCTAATGATATATAATATAAAAATATATTATAAAATAAAAAAATACATCTTGTAAAGTAAAGAAATAAAAATTTAAAAAATGATTTTTGCCAATAGGCTCAACAATGATCTCGACAGTCCCGGCTATTTTGGCTTTTGATCCTTGGAAGACATAATAGTCAAAGTATCAAGAAAGTTTCTACAAAGAAAAACTTGATAAATTTCACTGAATCATCTCAAATTGAATCCTCAAATTCTCAAAGTTAAAGAAATCATCAAATTTTCTTATTTTTTTTTTTTTTTTGATGAAATTTAAACTTGAATCATCAAATGATATAATATAAAATGGCTGTTAAAACAATATATTCAATATTGGCAATAATCACTTGTCCAGTGCTGGCCAAGGTCAAACCTCCATCATTATGATCATGACTATGTTTATCGTGATCCGAATGATTATTATGATCATGATTGCTATGATCATGATTACTGTGATCGTGATTACTATGATTATGCTCAAATTCACTGTGATGAATGTATTCCTCATGATCTTGCACATAACCAGTATGATCATACGTATGTCCATTGCGATCATGATTGACACCATGACTCGAATTATTTCTCTCCTCATGCGCTGCCGATCTCTTTGCTCTCTCAATCAATGTCAATTTTGTATTGCCCGCTCGATGATTATTGTGAGTTATTGATGTTAATTCCGGCACTGAAATCTCCTTCGACGTGATTCGTCTACGTTCCAATTCATCATTTCGCACATCAGGAGAAATAATCGGCGGTAAATCACCTCTAAAACGTCCAAATTGTGGTGTTCGAGTGAGTAGATCAGATTTCTTTTTGGGACGTTCAACACTCTTGGGAATTGATCGCGCAAGACTGGAGTCCTTCACTCGTTTACCATCAAAAGTAATGACAGTCTCGTCATTTTTTGAATTCGATGGTAAATAGTATGAGTCTAATCGATCGGCGGCCATTTCCATGTCATCGAGATCATCGAGTCGTACTTTTGGGTAATTTTGTGTTTTCTTTTTGTTTTTTTTACCGTCACGATCAAGGGCCGTGGGAATGAACATTGGTTCGAAATTGTCCACAGAGCGAAATTGGGGGATTTCACGATCTTGGATTGATTCGATGCTTTTTAGAATTGGTTTGAAACCACCTTCGATGACTATTGAGTCGGGATTGAAACCGGTATTTCTTGCTGGTTTCATGGGGGCTAGATGAGAAATTGTTTCTGATGGTTCGATTTCAGAGACTTTTGGTTCTAATTTCGCGCGTTGCTGTTTGTTGTCGATTTTTATTAATTTGGTTACCTGATGGGGGGGTTGTTGGGATTTCACGATGGGAGTACGGTAGACGGATTTTTTCCTCTCGATAAATACGGGCGGCCTGGACATCATTGGATTGTTCATTGTGATCATTGGCGATGGCATTGGTCGACGGGGTTGAGGTGCTCTACGTAGGATCATCAGTTGCGGTCTCGGTGGTTGATGGAAGATGTGTTGTGGTGTTCTGGTGAAAAGAATGGTCTGCGGCGGTGCTTCCTGAAGGGGATAGGAATATTTCACGGGTCCAAAGCTCATGAATGTGCCGGGTTTTGAATCTGGAATGAGTTTAGATTGTTGGTTAGAGGAGAGAACCTCTTGTTCGGGTTCCATGATTGGATGGGGGGAGTGAGAGAAAACGGGAGGAATTATTGGCTCGATGGGAGATTGATGAGGGGTGGGGAATGATGATTCTTCTTTGAGACGGGGATAAGCGAGTGTGTGAATGCGAATGTCTTTGGAATGGGGCATATTCATCGCACTGGAAGGATTGAACGTTGATTTTAGATTCGTATATGATGGTAACTGCAAGCGCTCGTAAGTATCACGATGATGATCATAGGGCACATGCGTACGGGTTAGTTGCTTTATGTGTGAACCTAAATTGCTCGGGTTAGTCGCTGAATGATGCGAGAAATGACGATGACCATACGCTTGACCGTATTCTTGATGTTCTTTGAAGAATTCTGGCGCTGGTGTTACCTTGCTCGAGACACGAATACTGGCTCCACCCTTGAGATCGCCCTCCATTTCCGGCTCCGCTTCCAGTTCTGCGTATGTTTCCCGAATCTCGCTCGCCGCGCCCGCTTGATTCAAATCGCAAGAGTCGTGCACTTGGATCTTCCAACCCAGATAGCGATGAGTGAAGCACTAAAATTTCACCATCATTCCATTAACAAAAAGTTCATTCAAAAATAAAATGTTTTAAAGAATATATTTTTAAGATTATAAACCTGATAATAGACAGTGTCGGGTGTATTTTCGTCGGGAGTCCATTGCACAATTCCCGGTTCGCCTGGATCGCAAATAAGGGACAAAATTCGTTGATAGGCGCCAAATGACGCGAAATCATCGGCTAGTGGTGAATTCTGATCTGGAACCCAATTACAGAATCGACCTACTCCAGTTGGCCTGACGGTTCCCCTTTGTCGACGAACTCCGGCGAAGATTTTCACTTTCTAAAAAACACACACAAAATAAAAGTCGTACTGATCCAGAAAATAACCCAAATGAACTTCATTTTTAAGTTCAGTGTAATTTTTTTTTACCAATGAATTAAATGAAAATTCTAGACAATATTTACCGCTCTTTCTTCTGGAGTTTTGTGCAGATAACCACCGACTGGATCATCAGTGATGTAGAATGGATGATAGCGAGCGGGAATATCTGCATCATCACCTCCTTCTACCACAAAATTGTATTTTTTACCTCTCACTACATGAATCACGGGAATTAAAAGTCCATTAATGTACCAGGATATTCCCCATCCAACGTGTCCTTTAGGTCAAAGAAAAGTAATGATAAATTACTAACATAGTTCAGTACCTACTAAATTACAAAATAATTTAGAAGAATTCAAAAAATTCGAAATCACATACCAGTGATTGCTGGATATCCGTGTTTTCCGCCTGTGGGTCCCATTTGAGCGTAGAAGACTCCGTCTTCCGGTTCGTTGCATTGAATGTCGGGAATCACCCAAGCGTCTGTTTTAGGTGCTGGAGCTGGAGTTGCTGGCTGTCGTATCCTCGTGACTGCCGTAAGTTCCTGAATAACAAATTTCAAGAACATTCCTTAGTCCAAAGAATAAAATCCACTTTCAAAATGCGAAAACATTTTCAAGTTTTTCAAAATATTTTTCTTTTAAAATTAGTATTTACAAGTATTTCAAGTTAAGTTTTTCTAGTATTCACAAACTTTGCACTCGATAATTAATAAAAAAAAGTAGCTTTAAAACTAAAAAGAAGTAAAAAAGTAGCTATCGAAAAATTAAATTTGACGACTAAAAAAACTGATTTCCAGAAATGATATTAACTTCTTTCCTTATTCTGGTATTATTTCAATTTTTACATAATTTTTCTAAAATTCAAATATAATTTATTGTCATTTATTTATCTACTATTTCTAAAAATTATAAAAGTAATTTTTTAAAATTCAATATTATTTTTTAGAATTTATAAATAAAATTATTTAAAACCTTAATAATATTTTTAGGAAAATAATTAATCATTATTTCAAAAAAATATTTTAATATTATTACAATTTTATAGAAATCAAATAATTCAAATATAGCAATTTAAATACTTAAAAATTTATAAAATTGAATTTTTATAAAGAATTTGATTAAAATTTTTAAAAATAATTGAAGAATTCTTTCCAAGAATTTAATAAAATTTTAAGAAATAATTGAATTATTTTGAAAAGTGCAATTAAAATTGTATTGAAAATAATTTCAGTCCTTCGAATAATTTTAATATTTATGAAAATAATTGAATTTTTGCTAAGAAATTTTTTAATTATTTAAATTTCTGAGGAAAATTTTTAATATTTTTAAATATAATTAAATTTTTTAAAAAATTTTTTGTTAAAAATTTTAAAAATAGTTGAATTTTTTAAAAAAATTTAATTATAATTGTATTGAAAGTAATTGAATTCATATAAACAAATTTTATCAATATTATTAAAAATAATATTGATTTCTTTTGGAAAATTTTGTCAAAATTTTTCTAAATAATTGAATTGTTTCTAGAAAAGTTGATAAAATTGAAAATATTTAAAGTAATTGAATTTCAGCAAAGAATTTGATTATTTGTGAAAATAATTGAATTCCAGAAAAAAAATGTTTTAAAATTTTTGAAAATTTAATTATTTTTAAAAATTTTGATAAATAATATAGAAGTGTACAAAAATACAATTTTAATTAAATTCTTCGAAAAATTAAAAAATTTTGTTCGTCACATTTTCTTGTAAACAATTGAATTTTTTTCAAAAATGTTAATAAATTTCTATGCAAGTATAAACTATTTTAGATTTAAAATTAAAAAAATTTACAAAAATTCCTGAATTTATAATTATTTTGAAGAAAATAAATACTAATTTATTTACTTCAACTATTAGCGAGTTTAAAGTAGTGCAAATTCTCGGCGAAAAAAGAAGAAAATATCAGGGTTGCCAGAGGTCAGGGAAATTAGGGAAAAGTCAGGGACTTTTTATTAAAGTACTGGAAAAAATTTAATTTGCATGATTCATAATTAGTATTATTTTATTTGTTAATATATATTTAATTAATTATTAAAAATCTTGGATTTATAGAAGAATTTTAGTTAAAAACAATTTTAAAAATTGTATTTTAAAGAAGTTACAAATGTTTGCAAAAATTCAATTTTGTTCAAAAATTTTTAAAAATTCTAGTCAAAATTTCAATTATCTTTAAAAATAATTAAATTCTTCTCCAAAATTCAATTATTTTCATGAATAATAAAACTCATCATAGAATTTCAATTATTTTTAATACAATTTTAACCGGATTCCTCGAAAAATGTAATTCTTCTTAAAAATTTTATTAAAATTCGATTATTTAAAAATTTGTTGATAAAATTCTTTATGAGAATTCAATTTTGAGAAACATTCATTTTTTCAACAATTTTTTAATTTTTGTAATTTAAATAATTGAATTCTTGTAGAATTTTCTAATAAAAATGGTTTTAAAAATAAATTTCGGATAAAAAATTAAAAATAATTGATAATTGTTCATTTATTTTCTTTCGAAGAATTTTAATAAATTTTTTGAAATTAATTACATTTTTCGAAGAATTTACTTAAAATTGTATTAAAAATAATTGAATTCTTGCGAAGGATTTTATTAAAAGTTTTGTAATTAATTTAATTTTTTCTTTTTGAAAGATTTTATAGAAATTTAAATTATTGTAAAACATGAGTGATCGCCATCTTCATGTTTTATAATAATATTCTTAAAAGTTATTGAATATCTAAAAGGTTTAAAGAATTTTTTTAATCTCTTAATTCCTATGGAAAAATAATAATTATTAAATATTTATTTTAAATAAAACTATTGATGTTTTTGAATAATTTTCAATTACAGAAATTCGTAAATAAATGTAATAGAACATTTTTCTGAGTATCTAATCATTTTGAGAGTGAATCAGAATATTCTTTTGGTTCAGGGAAAAAGTGAAAATTTTGTCTGGAAATCAGGAAAAAGTCAGGGAAAAAGAAAATTAATTTTTGTTGCAACCCTGAATATTTTTTAGCAACACAAAAGTAAAAAAAAAGTATTCAAATAGTGTCCAGTCGTAAAGAAAGTAGTAATTATTATAGTAGATTATAGTAAATGAGTGCGAATACTGTATTCAATTTCTCATAGCGGAAAAGAAAATTGAATAAATCACCTGATTCGAAGGACTTTTATCAACACTATCCCCGTATGTTCGAGACGGTTCCTGATCAGGCATGGGACAGTTCCAGACAGGTGGTCTTCCAAATTCGATGAATTGATCAGTTTTCAGGTAATCACTGTGAAAGCTGACCTCATTCCTCTCATTGAGTGGACCAACTCCCCAGATGATCGCTTGAGATCCATTAGTCTTAATCTGACGATCTAATTCATCGTTGGCCTTCAAGGGTCTTTGATACGTCACAATACTATAACCATTCACCATCGCTGCATTCAAAAGTCTCACTGAATTTGTATTATCCTAAAACATGAATGACATAATTATCACATTGAATTTTCTTTCTACAAAACAAGTTCACAAAAAAAGGTTACAAAAAAAGTTTACAAAAAATATCTATAAAAATTGTCTTCAAAAAAAGTCTTCAAAAAAATGTTCTACAAAAACTTTTTTTTCCAAGTTGAAAAAAAATTTTAATTTAAATTTTAGAAGAAAAATTCACCACTAATTTTTTTGCGCAGTGAAATTTATTTATACTGATTTGAATTTAGAGAGTAATTTAACGAAAGTTGGTGTATTTAAAAAGTTTGATTGAAAAACTTCTATGCTGAATGGGATTCTTACTTGAATTCGAGTGTCCGGACAACTTCCACGTCCTCCGGAACATTGAGATTTGGCGTTCAAGAAGTAATCAATTGCATATCCTTGAAGAGTTTGCTTGTCCACCCAGGCAACCACTACATCTCCTCCAATCATGACACTCTTTTCAGCTTCTCCGGAGAGACCAAATGACATATACTGTCCATCTTCTAAAATTAAAAAAAATTTGTTATTTCTGAATAAAATATATACCAAAAATCAACTTTAAAATAAATATAAAATTATAAAGTGAAACTACAATAAATGAAACGAATCGATAGTGAATTTTTCGAAATCTTTTGGGGGGGTTGTTGAGAGATGAAAGTGTGTCAAGATTCGCAACAATTCAATTTTAATGAGTATTCTCAAGGCCTTTCTAATTAAATTATGAGCTATATAAATTTAGAAGTTCCTTTATTGAGGGAAAGCAGAGAACTTTTATAAAACACGTTCTATTTTGGAAAGTAGATGTGCATGTGCAACACTGTAACAAAGGTTTTTTTTTTTGAATTTATGAAAATAACTGAATTTTTGGACAGAAACATATTAATTTTTCTTAGATATTTGAATTCCTGAGTAAAAAATTTTGCTATTTCAAAAATTAAATTCTTTAGAAGAAATTGATTAACATTTTTTAAAATCATTGAATTTTTTTGAAGAATTTTAATAAAACTTTTATAAATAATTGCATTTTTGGACAGAAACATATTAATTTTAAAAAATTTAAATTCCTGCGAAAAAATTTTGCTATTTTTTAAAATAATTGAATTATGACGAAGAATTTTTTATTAAAAATTTTGAAAAATAAGTTTTAAATATTTGAATTCCTGAGAAAAAATGTTGCTATTTTAGAAAATAATTGAATTTTGATGAAAAATTTTGAAAAATAATTGAATTAGTTCAAGAAATTTAATTAAAATTGTATTAAAAATAAATGAATTTCTGTGAAAATTTTCTTATTTTTGGAAATAATTGAATTTTTGTGAAGAATTTTATTATTTATGAAAAAAATGGAATTATTGAGAAGAAATTTATAAAAAAAACTTGTAAATAATTGAATTCCTGTGAAATTTTTATTATTTATGAAAATAATTAAATGTTTGGGTAGAATTTTATTAAAATTTTTTTTAAATAATTGAATTCTATTGGACAATTTTATTAAAATAGTATAGGTATTAAAAATCATTAAATTGAGGAAAATTTTTGAAAATAATTGAAATTTTGCCAAGAATTTTATTAAAATTTTTGAAAATAATAAAATTTCAGAAAAGAATTTTATTATTTACCTATAAAGATAATTAAAACTAACTTCGGAAGAATTTGAATTATTAATATTTTTCAAAAAAACCTTTTAAAGTTCATCTAATTATGAAAATTGTAAACGCAACTCTTTTAAAATTAAATTGATTTTGAAATATTTAAGTAAAATTATTCATTAAATAATTTATTGGTAATAATTTTATGATTGTTCTTCAAGAATTAAGTTATTTATAAAGAAATTATTGGCAAAAATAGAAAATTTTGTATTAGAAATCGTGGTAATCTCATAGCCTGTGAGTCAAACAAAATAGACACATAAATTCAGAATTTTCTCATGAATTCTGAAAACCTAATTTTTTCCAGTACTTTTAATAAAAATCCCTGACTTTATCCTGATTTCCCTCACCTGTGGCAACCCTGTAATAATCGAAGACAAATTTTGCGCTAAATCAATTGAATTACAATAAAAATGAATAATAAATAAAATTTCCTCATTGTGGGGTCATATTTCAATGAACTATATTAACTAAATGTCATGTTCGTGTTTAAAGTTGAATTCGTGAAGTTTCAAGAGGTCAATCGAACTAACTCCCATCGACCTTTTCTTAGAGTAGATTCCAAAACTTACCCAGCTTGCCGACAAGTTGAATGACTATACTGTCCCCAGCAACGGCCCATCGAACTTCAAAAGCCAGACTGTCCTCAAGAACTTCGCAGTTGAGTTTCGACTGAAATCATTAATAAAATAAATCATCTTATTTTCTCTATTTTTGACATTTTTATATATTAATAAATAAAGTTCAATTAGAAATAATTTTTTTTTTCTCAAGGATTGGTAAATTGTGTACAAGGAAGAGGATTTTATTGTCATTCCAGGCCTCGGATAATACAACTTTTTCGATCTTCAATCGACGAAAGCGAATTTTTTTTGCGCCTTAAAGTCGATCCGAGGACTGTCGTTCAACTTTCAATTTTTCAATTAAAAAAAAAACACTTCATGTAAAATACTCGGAACTTTTTATATATATTCTTGAATTGAATAAAAAAGCAGTAAGTACAAAAGTACAAAAAAATGTATAAAAATTCTTATAAAATATATATTATACCCTTACTAAAAAGAATACTAGACAAATAGTACTCATTTCGTAAAATTTTTTCCCTTCAATATAAAAAAATCGTTAATGGAAAATAATGACGTCTTATTGAAAGAGTAACAGAAAATCTCTTTTTTAACAATAATACAAATTTTTTCGGGTATAAAAATAAATTTCTTTTACTAATTTATTATTTCTTTGTCTAATTTCAACATTTTCGTCTCTTTTTTTAATTGCTTAACGATTTTTTCTATATATTCAGAAAAAAATTGTACGAAAATAATTTAAAAAACCATTTTTTGTATTTAGTAATGGTAAGCGTAATATAATACTGTGTGCGAGTGCAAGTAATTTAATAAAATAATACGAGTAAATAAGCTCTTAATGAAAGACAAGAAAACTGGCCTACACTGGAAAGACTAATTTGTTTATCGACGTTGAAGCAATCGTCCATCTCTTTCGATTTTTTTTTCGTACCCTTAATAATATTTCTAATTATACTTTCAATTTTCATGAACTTTTATTTCCGTTTAAAGCCATTTTATCGGTAAAAAAATACTTTCTTAATTTAATCACAATTGTTTTTCTTTTTTAAAATTTAATCACATATCACAGTCAAAGTCATTATCACTCACTGTCGTTCCTTAATTCTTAATCGCCGAGTCCTCCAGATTCTATTTTATACTACTTTCACTTGTCCCGATCAAAGAAACGAATTTTTAATAGGAAAAATAATTAAAGTTCAAAAGTTTTTACAAAAGAATTAGTCCAGTCGAATTTTTTTTTATTTTTTTAAATTCTAATTTTGAAATATAATTCTTAATATTTTTAAATATTTCTAAAAAAAATTTTTCAATATTTAAATATTCAACTTCTGCAACAATTAAAATTTTCAAAGATTTTGATTTTAAAAACCTTTTGAATAATATCTGAAATTTCCTACTATAATAATTATAATATTCAATTATTTTCTAGAATTTTAATTTGAGTTCATTTTTAAATCAATTCTTATTAGAAAAGTTTTTTGGAATTCAATTATTTAAATACAAAAGGAAAAAACTAGAATAATTAAACATTTCTAAAATTGAATTCGCTTCAAGTTTTTAACAAAATTTTTCAAAATAATTGAATTCTTTTGACGAATTTTAATGAAATTCCTTGAAATAAATGAATTTTTCGAGGATTACAATTAAAATTTTATTGAAAATAATTGAAATCCTACGAAGAATTTTAGTATTTATAAAAATAATTGAATTTCTGCAAAGAAATATAGTAATTTTTTTTTTTTTTTGAATTTCCGAGGAAAAATTTTAATATTATTGAAAATAATTGAATTCCTCCGAAGAATGTAAATAATTTATTTCATATAGACGAAATTTTATCAAAATTATTAAAAATAATTGATTTCTTTTGGAAAATTTTGACAACATTGTTCTAAATAATTGAAAATTTAATAAAATAGTAGATATTGAAAATAATTGAATTACTGCAAAGAATTGTATTATTTCTGCAAATAACTGAATTTCTGAGAAAAATTTTATTAAAATTTTTGATAATAAATAAATTCTTTCGAAGAATTTAATTAAAATAAAAAAAAAATGAATTATTTTGTGTAATTTAAATAAAATTTTATTAAAAATAATTGAATTCTTGCGAAGAATTTTATATATTTTTTATGAAAATTTTATTATAATTTTTGATAATAAATAAATTCTTTCGAAGAATTTTATATATTTTTTATGAAAATTTTATTATAATTTTTGATAATAAATAAATTCTTTCGAAGAATTTAATTAAAATAAAAAAAATTGAATTATTTTGTGTAATTTAAATAAAATTTTATTAAAAATAATTGAATTCTTGCGAAGAATTTTATAAATTTATGAAAATAATTAAATTTTTTCGAGGAGTTCAATAAAAATTTACATTGAAAATAATTGAATTCTTTTAAACAATTTTTATCAAATTTTTTGATAATAATTTATTTTTTACGAATAAGAGTTTCAGTAAAATATTTTGAATAATTGATTTCTTTCGAAAATTTTTATAAAAATTGTATTTAAAATAATTGAAATCCTGTAAAAATTTAATTATTTCAGATAATAATTGGAATTTTGTAAAGAGTTTTATAAAAAATTTTTTTAAAAAATTGAATACTTTTGAGAAATTTTATTAAAATAGTAAATATTGAAAATAATTGAATTTCAACAAGGAACTTCACTATTTGTGAGAATAATTGTATAATAATTAGGTTTTAGCAGATAAGTGCAAAGCCTGAATATAGAAAAAATTCCAATTCTAAATCTTCCAAATTTCTTAAATATTTTTCCACAACAAAATTTTTTTTAATTCTATCAGAAATATTTCTTTCTTTGAATCGGAACAAGTGGCACAGATTATTATTCATGTGCAGATGCTAAGGAAAAAATCTACTGCCAGTCATCGGGTATACTGACACGTGTATTTTTTTTTTGTTTCGAAATAAAAAGCGTGCACTTTTTTTGGAGAACATTCTACTTATATAAATTTTTTTTTTCTTCTTTATAGAAACTATTTATTAAAAAAGCTCAATATTAAATTCTCCTTATACAATAAATATCGCACTTGCCAGTAGTAACTTGAAAATAAATAAGGAAAAGCTGGATTTACTAGCAAGATCGAATGGAAAGCTTTGTCCTCCAGAAAGTTTTCCAAAGTAGTTTGGCAAAGTTTGGGATTTGAGAGTACAGCTGTGTCACGTCCCAACATTTTTGCGACTCGATCGTATTTAACAAAAGACCATCAGTTTATTTTGTTAAAACTTTAGTCGTTCCAGACACAATAGTACAGAAACCGTATTCCATTCTAATTCCATTGTTTTCTTTTTCTTTTTCTCTATATTTGTTTTTTTTATCCACAAAATATTTTTTCAACTTCTAAAATTGCGTAATTATATTTCCAATATTTTCCAATTTTATTTCCATTATATTCTTGAATAATTATTGACTCTTTATATATTGACTCGGAAAATTAATTTTGTTTATGAACAAGTTAATTATTGGAAGTTTATTTGTTTTTTTCATCATTTATTCATTGATTCTCTATTTTCGAGGGGAATATAATTTTCCTGATGCCGCACAGTTCTTTTATTTTCATGTATAATAAATTATTTTAATCGTGTTTCTCGAGAATAATTTGATTCCTGAATAAATTTTTTCGAGACATTTGTTTACTGCGGGCAAAGAGTGTTGAATTTTCGTTTGAATAAACAAAATTTAGAGAGTCAGAGAAAGTACTTATATATATTGAAAGAAAATGTTTAGAATCAATTCTTGAAAATTAGCAAGTCTAATATAATCGACTAACAAAAGATCGTACATGTGAAAAATCTTTCGAGAATAATATCCCTTTTAGAGAATTGAAAGTCACTTCCTTATTTTTCTTACTTTCTCCACGTCTTCCTTTTTTTCTCATTAGTAATCAATTTTTCAAAAATAATCCTCCAACGTTATAAATTTCTTTTTTAACTGTTAAATTATTGTTCCTGTTTTGAACTTTCACTAACAAAAATATCAGGGTTGCCACAAAAATTTTACTTTGTTTTTTGTTTTTTACTTTTTACTTTTTTCTAACTTTCAGGCAGAATTAAGGCTTTTTTTCTGGTTCATATATGAAAAAAATTTCAAAGGGAGTACAATTTAAAAAAAACTAGAATTTTTAGAAAGAAAAATTTGATTCAAAACTTTAAAGCTGTCAACTAATGTATTTCAAAAATAAACTTAATTACTGCGATTAAATTCCCTCAATAAGTTTTAAAAATTACAATAAAACTTTTAAAAAAATCAATTATTTTGTAAAGAAATTTACAAAAATTAGTTTCTATTAAACTTAATTGAAATCTTCTAAAATTCTATAAAAAATAATTGAATTTTTCCAAAATTCTATAAGAAATAATTGAATTTTGGAAAAACTCAATTATTTTTTATATTTTAGAAAAATTCTATTAATTTTAATAGAAACTTTAAAAAATTTCAATTATTTCAAAAATTTTCAATTGTTTATAAACATTTAGTTATCTTAAACAAAAAATAAAATATTTAAAGAAACTAATTTTTCGTAATTTTAAATAAAGCTTTTAAATTTAATTTGGACCATTTTATGCTTCTATACTTAATGAAATTCTTTAACAAATTTAATTATTTTCAATTTAATTTCATGTAATTTACATTAATTCAATTATTTTTTACTAAATTTTTTTTTATAAAAATCCAAATATCTTCAAAATTAAATTAAAATTTCTTAGAAACCTAATTTTTTCAAACTTTAAGTAAAATCTTCAAAACTACAATTAAAAAAGAAATTGAAATTAAAAGTTTTAAAAATCTGAAATAAAATTCTCTAACAAGTTCAATTATTTTCAATTTAATTTCACAAAATTTTGATAAATTTCACGATTTTTTTAATAAAATTTTTTCAAAAATTTAAATTTCAAATCAAAAATCTATTTTCCTAAAAGAAAATTGATTAAAAATTTTCCAAAAACTTAATTTTTTCAAAATTTGAAATAAAATTATTTAAAAATTAAATAATTTTTTAAATAAAAATTTAAATATTATTCATTTCTTCATAAAAATTAAAATTTTCAAAAATTGTTGATTGAAACCTATTTCAATTTAATTATTTTTTAAAATTGAAACTTTTTTAACTAAAATTTTTCCAAGTTAATTATAATAATTAATAACTACATATAAGAAAGTTATTTTAGAATTTAATTATTTAAAGTGAGTTTTTAAAAAATTGATTCAAAACTTAAATAATTTTTTCTTTTCGTCACAATTATTGAAAGTTTAAAAATTTTTTAAAACCTTCTGTAATTAAATTATTTCTGAAAATTTCCACTTTTCTTTAAATAAAATCCTTTTTTTGGTTAATTATAATTAATAACTTTAGAAAATTTATTCTTGAAACTAATTATTATTTAATATAATAAATTGAATTATTTTTTACAGAAATAAGAAAAAGTCAAGGTACTGTTTTAAAAGTCATTGTGATGGAAAAGTTTATAAGGTGAAAAGAACAATTCAAGAAGAATAATTAAGTTAATTAAGTTAATTAAGTTTTGAAGTTTTTTAAAAATTTCCCTGGACACCAAAAATCGAAATTTTTTACAGTTACTCTATTTTGATATTTTTCCTGTACTTTTGATAAAATTCTCTGACACTTCCCTGATTTCCCCGATCAATTTTATTTTCCCTGACCTTTCCCAGTTCTCCTGGTTTTTCCGACTTGTGGCAACCCTGAGCATATTTTTTTTTGTTTCGATTTTTTAGAAACAAAACTATTTTAACAAAATTTAAAATAGTTTCTCATTTTTCTTATCGCCAAAGGGACTAGAACTTTTAATACAGAAATTTTAGTTGTTTAATTTAAGTCTGCGTGGTAATTGTTAATTTTTGGTTTCCTCTATAATTCCTGAAAATATCCCAAAAAATCTTTTTTTTTTATCCATATCATAGCAGTAATCAGAAAAATTGTTAATTTCAACAAAAAATTCTCTCCATTCTGTTCTTTTCTCAACAATTTTCCTCTTCTATTCAAATTTTTCATTAAAATTGATTAGAGCAAAAATTCATCACAGAAAAAATTTTTCCTCGAAAATAAAATCGTCCTGAGATTTGACAGATGTACTCTTGAATTCAAACTCGAAAAACGAGAATTTCGTATTTATCCTAGTTTCCAGCTTGAAGAATATTATTATTATCATTATTATTATTATTATTATTATTCTTATCATCAGCATCATCATCATTATTAGAAACGAATAAAAGAGTCGCGTCTCTGGTCGCCTGGAAATCGATCGAGTTTAGAATAAGATGTTTGTTGCGGCTGAGAGAATTGAGAAGACACAATCTCCCTGGGGCGTTGTACATTAGATGAGAATCGAGAATTTTGATTTTCATCGATACGCCTTTGCGCTGAGGATGGATTTCTTAGACGTGCTTGCTCCAATGGCACTTGATAGTTTTGTAAAATAAGTTGACCCGAGTGCACGTTTCCTAATTGACGTAAATTATTATTATTATTATTGAAACCCAAAAGTGGATCGTTTGCAATTCGAGGAGATTCTTGATGGAGTTGTTGAATTTGTCGATAGGGAGTTGGGGCCTGATGATACGGATTACCCAAGGAATCCTGATGAAGCTCAAGTGTTTTGGGTATCCGGTAACCGACCGATTGGACGATTTGCACCTGATCGTCATGACGAAGAATAGGTCGATAGGTCGTTGCTCGATGATGCTGATGGACCAATGAATTACCAAATTGTTGTTGATGAGAGGATGATGATGATGAGGGTGTGGATGAAATGTATGTTTCTTGGTATTGTGAAAGCGCCGCTTTCTGTCCCTGCCCTCCGCGCACATTCTGCAACACAAGGACAGAGACAGAAAATTAGGCTTACAATTCTGTCCTACTCGCCACACGATTTTTAAATCTGAAAATGTGTTTTGTTATTAGCAATTTAATGAAAATCTTAAAAATAGAAAAAACGAAAAAATATTTCCCACTGAAAGAATAATTATTCGTTTGTTCAAAAATCCATATTTGTAAAAAAAAGAGAAAATCAAAGAGATTTGTTTAGAAATTTCAGGCCTTTTTTGGAAAAAGGGATTAAGAGATGCAAAAAATGTTTCCATGCGACAAAAAGGAATTTTTTCCTCTCGGATATATTTTTGTAATGAAAGTAGAAAAAACTATTTTTTCCTGCATTCGGAAATTTTTTCCAAACAAAAAGGGATTAATTCCCGATTTCATGTCTCTTTGTCTATGTGCTTTGAAAAGCAAGTAACAAACATGAATCCCACCGTGTTTCGATGCTTGGGAAATTCAACATCTTCTTGTTCATGACTAATACCTGAACTCGAACTCCTCACGGTTTGTGATTAGCTGTTACATTGAAAACCACACCAACCAAAGAGAGAAACTCCTGTCAACAACTATTATTCAAGACCCATACAAGAAGACTATTCAATAATAACCAAATCGAAATAACAAAATTCCAATTCCAGAGTACACGAGAAATTCTTCTCCATTTTCAAAATATACAAAAAAAAAAAAATTACAATAACTAAAAGTTACAAATTATGGTGAATTATAAACTAAAATTCTTTTGAAATAAAAAAATAGTTCTAAAGGTAAAAAAACTTTTTCTTACACAAAAGAGAATTTTTTCGGTGGCTAAATTAAATTCAATATAAAAAAAATTGTATAACCCAGAATAAAACAAAAATCAAAGAAAAAAGACAATTCAATAATTATCAAATCTAAATAATACGAATTTCCAAATCCCACAAAAATGAGAAATTCTTCATTTTAAAAAATAAAAAAAATTACAAATTACTAATTATACAGTGAATTATTAACTACACACATGTATTCGAAAAATAAAAAAATTAATTAAAAATTATTTACAAAACATTTAATTACATCTTCCGTAACTAAATAAAATTCTACAGCAAAAAAATAATAAAGCACAAAATAAAGCGAAATTAAAGAGAAAATATAATAATCGGTGTATTCCGGTAATATGTTCAAAGTTAAAAACTTTTGAAAGTAAATAAATTCTTTCAACGAATTTAGCAAAAATTGTACTGAAATTAATTGAATTCTTCTAAACAACTGTAATAAAATTTCTGAAAATAATCTACTTCTTTCAAGGAATTTTATTAAAATTTTAAAAAATAATTAAATTCTGTCAAAAGAAATTTTATTAAAATTGTATTTTGAAAGTAATTGAATTATTCTGAAGAATTTCATCAAAATTTTTGTAAATAATTAAATTGTAATGAATACATTTTATTACAATTTTTAAAAACAATTAAATTCCTTCAAGAAATTCAATTTAAAAAATTTTTATTAAAAGTAATTGAATTATTTTCAGAAATTTGATTTTTGAAAATAATTAAATTAAAAATAATAATAATAATAATAATAATAATAATAATAATAATAATAATTACAAATTATGGTGAATTATAAACTAAAATTCTTTTGAAATAAAAAAATAGTTCTAAACGGTAAAAATAAATTTACAGAACTTTGTATTACACAAAAGAGAATTTCTTCTGTGGTTAAATTAAATTCGATAGAAAAAAAATTGTAAAACCCAGAATAAAACAAAAATCAAAGAAAAAATTAAAACATTAATTAATTAATTTAATTTAAACGTTCCAATTATTTTCAAAACATTTTCGAAATTCAATAATTATTTTCAATATCTACTATTTCAATAAAATATTTTCCGAAAGAATTCAATAAAACAAAAATGAAAGAAAAAATTAAAATTGAAACGTTATTTAATTTAATTTAATTTAAACGTTCCAATTATTTTCGAAACATTTTCGAAATTCAATAATTACTTTCAATATCTACTATTTTAATAAAATATTTTCCAAAAGAATTCAATAATTAAAGAAAAATTTATAAAATTCTTCGCAAATATTCCATTACTTTCATAAATAATAAAATTCTCCCAGGAATTCAATTTTATTTAAAATTAAAACACAATTTTCATAAAATTCTTCGCAAGAAATAAATTATTTTTTATAAATAATAAAATTTTTCTCAGGAATTCAATTGAGGCCTTGGATCCAATAACTCGCCCGACGCTCGGAGGAACGCGCAACTGCCAGTCAGTGAGCAGTGAGCGCCTCTGGGCCACTCACTGCTACCCGACTGGTATTAGCGCGTGCCTTCGAGCGTCGGGCGAGTTATTGGATCCAAGGCCTCAATTAATATTAAAAATGTTAATATAATTCGCTGCAAGAATCCAATTATTTAAAAAAATAATAAAACTCATTGCAGGAATTCAATTATTTTTAATACAATTTTAAATGAATTCCTCGAAAATTTATTTATTCTTAAAAATTTTATTAAATTTTTTCAAACGAATTAAATTATTTAAAAATAATTTTTAATATAATTTGTTTATCAAAATGTAATAAAAGTCTTTTTAATAAATTATTAATTTAATTTATTGAAAAAATTTTCAAAAGAATGAAAAAAAAAAATTGAAAGAATTTTCAAATTTTCAAAAGTTTTAATGAAATTCATTCTAACAATTAAATTATTTACAAAAATGTTGAATAAAATTAATCTCAATAATTCAATTATTTTCAGTACAATTTTAATTAAATTCCTCGTACGAATTTAAATTTTCTTTGAAACAGTTAAGGTCTATTTTTACAAATTTTTATTTATTATTTTCAAATAATTAGTAAAATTTTCACACGAATTCAATATTATTTAATTATGTTAATTTAATTTCAATTATTTTTAATACAATTTTAAAATGAATTCTTCGAAAAATCCAATTATTCTGAAAAATTTTATTAAAATTCTTCGAAATAATTCAATTATTCTTTAAAATTTTAATAAAATTCTTTATAAGAATTCAATTTTACGAAATATTCAATTATTCAATAAATTATTCATTTTTATATTTAAATAATTGAATTCTCGTATAGAACTTTCTAGTAAGAATTTATTTAAAATTAAATTTCACTTAAAATAAATATTTCTATTTTATTTCACAAAATAATCAGTGTTTTTAAAAAAAAATTTCCAAAATCCTGGTCAAGATCAAAATTTACTGTCATTTCCCGGTATCTCGGTCCAGCAGTCACCTTGTTATTTTATTTATTTTTCTTTAGGTAACAATTTTTATTTCCATACCACAATACTGGGATATATTTCATAATTGTTGCATAATTCTTAAAATAACTTCAAATCTACCAAGGTTTATATAGATATAACATATCTTTGTGCGCAGAAAGTCCAAGTAGCGAGAGAGACATCCGAGTCAATATTTGAGTAGGTAACTGCACTTTACTACTAGCGGTTCCATATATATACAGGGATGCAAAATGCAAATATCTTCTTGCAAATTTTGCGCTAGTTATCACAAAAGCAAGTTCCATCGTATACGTCAAAAGCGAATCATCTCTGAATTTCAATTCTCGTAACACGCGTCACTGGTGGCCGCATTTTCTCATTGTTGCGCTTAACGATTTTTTTTTCTCTCTCCCATCACACCAAACCTCCCCTTGTTCGGGTGTTCAGTTTTTCCAGCATAAAGTCGGATCATTGTTGTCCACAACAAATATATCGTTTATTTACAACAACGTAAAAAAAATATAGTGGAGAAAAAAAAGCAGCCTGCTACACTCCATTCCGCGTTAAAAGCACAATTGTTGAAACTCTGACGTCAATGTCCGCATTCCTGAGCATTTCTCTCACATTTCAATTAGTTTTGTAAAAAAAATAAAAGAAAAAATGTAGTTGTTTGAAGTTTTTCCTCAATCCGGTTAAAAACTTTTGGAAATCCATTATGTTTGATGTTTTATTTCTGTTTAATTTCTGTTACTCCATTAGGGTTATTGTGTTTTATGGGTTTTTCTTTTATTTATTTTTCTGCTTTTATTTATATCGTTTTTTTTATTTTCTTTTTTCCATTTTTTTGTTTCATATTTTTTTTTGTTTTTATTTGTATTTTCTATTTTCTATTTTTATTCCTGTTCATTGTTATGTATTTTTCGTTTTGATTTGTACTGTTTTTCATTTTATTCTGAGCTTTACAATTTTTTTCTGTTGAATTTAATTTAGTCAGCGAAGAAATTTTCTTCTGAATGGTCAAAAGTTTTTCTAAAAAAATTTTTTTGCCGTTTCGAAATAATTTCTTATTAATTGTAATTTCTAAATTTTTTGTATTGTTTAAAATATGAAAATTACTCATTTTACGTAGGAATTGAAAATTTGTGTTATCAAATTTTTTATTTCTTATGAAGAAATAAACAAAATTTCCTCCGTTTTGAACATTCAGAACTTTAGAAACACAAAGAAAGAAAAAAAAAGGATAATTTATATATTTAAAACCCCTTAAACATAATTAAGTAAAAAGTTCCTAAGACGAGTGTAATTAACGTCATTTTGTGAGAGTTTCGTAAACATATATTATAATAATAATAACAATGCTTTTCCAAGTGTCAGTTTCAGTTGGACAAAAGTTTGCAATTTATTTGAAAGACGCAATTGTGCCTTGGGATCTTGGATTTAAATTTGAATTTATGTATACGTTATGTAGGAGGGAAATTTTTCGCGATTTATTTTCGAGGTATAGAGGTCGATGGGAAACTGAGCATTGGGAAAAGTCAGTGTTAAAGTTTTTTTCTCAGCGCGCAATGTGCGCGATCGGCATAGAAATTGATGTTATTACTCTTATTCATTCTTGCCATTTCTTGCAAAGCAATTTTACGCATTCAAAATTTATAATATTTTTATATATTGCCGCCGATTGCACATTTTTGAAAGGCGCGTTTATATATAACGTTCTCAATTTTACAGATAGGAAAACTATATACATAGACACAAGGGAAAAAAATCGATTCGAAAATCTTTTACTGTATTCTGTTAACACCAGTAATTTTTTTCTATAAATTGCGCAAATAGGGCGCGGAAAAAAAATTTCATGAAAATTAGTTGCTCTACTAACTGATTCAAGTGAGTTGATTTATATTTAATTTTTATTTATTCATTTATTTATTCAAGTAACAAATAAGTAAATAAATAAATAAGTAAATTAAGAAGCAAGTAAAAAAATGAATATGTAAGAAAATAAACAATTAAGAAAGTAAAGAAGAAATTAAAAAAATTAATAAGTAAATAAAGAAGGAAGTAAAAAAATAAGTAAGTAAATAAAGAAAAGAAACAAATAAATAAAGAAACAAATTAAAATTAGATTAAAAACAAAAAAAATATTTTGACGTGAGCAAAAATAAACTGCTGAGATTTACGATTGAAAATTTAATAAACTGGCTTTTATTCTTTTACAATAGAAGTATTATTATTACGAGATTTTCGTGTCAAGGAAAGAAAAATTTTTGCGGATAATCTTGTTCACGAATTCCTATCTAAACTTCCCTCTCGTCTTTTGTGGTTACAGCTCAACAACAACAACAACATCGCGCGTTTACACTTACACATTTTATGCGGTTGTAATAAAAATAAAAAAAAACCACTGTGTAAATTCCCTTCTGCGGATAAAACTTATCCTGTTAAGTTAATTCATTTTGTTATAAAATTTTTTTTTTCATCTTTTTTTATCCTTTTTTTATTTTTAAAATTGAGATAAACTAAATATTCTTTGTCTTGTTCCGAAGCACATTGGAGATATTTGCAATCTATACTTTTCGTCAGCACAGCTTTTTTTTTGACGAGTGCTTTTGGGTGACGAGTTAAAAAAATTTGATAGATAGGAAAATATAACTTTTTTCTCCATTTTTAAAAAAATTTTTGTTTTATGATATTTGTCGCTTGACTAGTGCTCGTAGAACCATTACTAAAAGTTGACTATTTTTTCTAATAATAAATAACGCGTTTTATCTGCTATATAAATTTGTTTTGTCTTCATTGCTGTCACGCGAATAATAATTCTATTTTCTTATAATTTGGAGAATTGTGGGCTCTCTTTAAAAAAAAATAATTCATGAAAAAGTTTTTATGATCTGTTGCTTCTTTCTAACGTAATTTTTCCCTTTTTTATAACAATTTATAGTTAAAACATTTTTATTAATTTTTTAATTAATTATTAACTTTTTTTCATTAATTAATTAATTTTTTTATTCATGAATTATTATTAATTTATTCACCTGACTCGGAATCCAAATTAAAAATTTTTTTATTTTCAAATATTAACTTCAATTTTTGAATAATTTCAAAGAAAAAAATTCACATTCCTAACTAATAAATTATTATTATTTATTATTTTCTAAATGTATTAATAAAATTAGTCAAAAGAATTGAATTATTTTCACAAGTTATAAAATTCTTGATTTAGGAATTTAATTATTTTTAAAAATTTGAATAAAATTCCATGAAAAAATTCTATAATTTAAAAAAATTTTGATGAAATTCTTTAGAAGAATCCAAATATAATTTCAATAAAATTTTAATTTAATTCCTTGAATGAATCTAATTTAATTTTCAAAAGTTTAATAAAATTCTACACCAGAATTAAATTAAGTACTTATTTTAGATTCGAAATTATAAAAGTTAAAAAAAATTAGGATAACATTTTTTTAAACGAAAATAGCATCTTTTACAATTATAATAAAAAATTTAAATAATTATTATTTAAAATTACATTTTCTATATTATTTTCTATGATATTATTTTTCATCAATAAATAATACAAAATAATTAATAAAGCAAATAAAAAACACGCTTTAAATAAACAATAAAAATATAATCGATTTCCTCCGCATACTTTTTGAACAAATTGGTCACGCGTCGAATACCTTTATCATCGCATTTCCTTCTTGTCAGTTTTATTGAAAATTGAATAGCCACGAGAAATATTGCAAAATATTTAAAGTATTTCACTTTTTTTCATACCATTTTTCATTATTGCCGTTTTAATTAATTATTTTTATCTTATTATTTTATTATTTCTTCTTTTTTCCTATAGGTACTTTTTATTGAAAACTTTCCCTAATCGCAAAATTTTTCTCATTATCGTATTTGAGAAACATTTTGCCGATAGTATCTAAATGAAGTAATTTTTGTTTAGTTAATAATAAAGTTAATCTTTATTATCGGCAAAGTTAAAAACTTTTCAACCATTTCTATTTCACGGCTATTAAATGAATAAAGTGTTATTTTTATCTCTTAAAAAAAAGAGGCTATTGTCTGTGTGTGTGTTATTATAAAACTTTCTATAATATCTTAATGTAGACGTTGATTAATTTTCTTGATATTTATTATGAATTTCTCTTGTGTATATAAATTCTAATTTATAAATTGTTTTTCTTCTTTTTGCAACTATTGCATTTTGATTTTTATCTGTATCCAATTTTTTTCCTCCTTTTTTTTCTCTACTCAGTTCATTTTCTTTCGGCTAATAGAGAGTATATCCCAGCGTCAATAAGGGAAGAAGCTTTATAACCTTTGAAAGCCCACTGCCGACTTTTTGATTACCCTTTGATAGATATCGTATTTTATCTTGGATGAGTAGTTTCATCTGTTTTCCAAAGTCATATGGGAGTTAATATTATAGCTTTTGGACAAACGATACATTAAATGCCCATTTTTAGAGCTTCCAACAATTTTATTGCTCTAAACATTTTTCTAGACTTTGCCACAAAAATTTGATTTTGTTTTTCCCTGACTTTTTCTTGCTTTTCAGATATAATTTTGATTTTATCTCTGACATTAAAAAAATATTCTGATTCACTCTAAAAATTATTAGATACACAAAAAATATTTTTAATTGTAAAATTATTTTTTTAAACATTAATATTTTTTTGAGTAAATATTTAATCATGTTATTATTTTTTTCCAATAGGAAATTAAATTAAATTTTTTCCATAGGATTTAGGATTTTAAAAAAATGTCAAACTTTTTTGAAAATATCCTCATTTTGAAAATAAAATCGCGTTAAATTGAAAAATATTTAATATACGTTTGAATCTCTCTCAGGAGAGAATTAATGTTTCCAAGTTTGGACTTTCTGATGCTGCGGGTAATATTTCTAAGGGTATACTCGAGTGACTACTGGTATCCTTTGATCGTAAAACCGTGACTAAGAAAGACAGGAAGGATATGCCAAAAGGAGGAAAGCAAAGTGTGGGTGGATTTGGTTTAGATGTTAAGATCTTAGAGACTGGTTACACTGTTGCCCAGGGGTTATAAAGAGACATTGGCTTACCTGAGGAGAAACTCCAAGCATCTTAAGGGATGGAGGAACGTTGAGACTCTGTGGAATTTGCACGTGACCAAAATCAACAGCAAAAGCCTCACACCAAACGCCAAAATGTCCAAGTTGATGCACCGTTAAATCTCCCGGTAAAGTTAAAACAACCGTTTTATGATCGTAACGACGTAATGGCTGTATTTTTCCATTTTCATCTGGCACTTTAATTCCTTGAGGCGATGGATGTGGTCCAGCTCCAGTCCAGAATTTCGCATCTATCGTTAAAAAAAATATTCAATTATTTCAAATAAAATTTCTCAAAACAATTCAATTGATTTTAAACATTACAATAAAACTTACTAGCAAACAATTCCATTTATTATTATTTTGTAAATTAAAAAATTTAAATTAATTTTAATTAACTTTCTCGACAAAATACAATTATTCTTAAATTCGATTATTTTCCAGAATTTTAATATAAATTCAATTATTTCAGACAATTTTGATGAAATTCTTTTAAAAAAATAATTAATTTCAAAATTTTTAATAAAAGTCCTTCAAAAATTTAGATAAAATTATTCGAAACAATTTAATTATTTTTACGAATTGTTAAATCATCCGCAAGAGTTCAATTATTTTCATAATTATAAGAAAATTCTTCGGAAGAATGAAAATATTTTCATAAATAATAAAATTCTTCACAGGAATTCAATTATTTTCATAAATAATAAAATGTTTTGAAGGAATTAAATTATTTTCAATACAATTTTAATAAATTTTCTCGAAAGAATACAATTATTTTTAAAAATATTATTTACATTCAATTATTCTCAAGAGTTTTAATAAAAATTCAATTATTTTCAACAATTCTGATAAAATTCTTCGAAATAATTCAATTATTTTTATAAATTGTAAAATTCTTAGCAAAAAATCAATTATTCTTGTAAATAATAAAATTCTTCTGAAAAATTCAATTATTTTCAACAATTCTGATAAAATTCCTGAAAACAATTTAATTATTTTTAAAAATTGTAAAATTCTTGGCAAGAATTCAATTATTTTTAAAAAATGTAAAATTATTGTCAAGAATTCAATTATTCTTAAAATTTGTAATAAAATTTGTCTATACAATTGAATTGTTCTCAAAAGTTTTTAAAAAAATTCTTTGTAAATTTCAATTATTTTCAAAATTTTCAATTAAAATTATTTTCAAAAATTCCATTATTTTTACGAAATTTAATGAAATTTAAAAAAAAAAATTTAAGTATTTACATAAACTCTAATACAATTGTTTAAAAGAATTTAATTTTCTATGAATAATTTTAATATAATTTAATAGGAAAATTATTAATTACAATTAATAATAAACACGATTATTTTAATGTAACTTAAAAGGGAATCTTCATAAAGTTCAATTACTTTCAAAATTTCCAGTAAAAATTATTAAAAAAAACTTCATTATTTTCAAGAAAATTGGAATAAATTCTTTAAAATAATTCAACTATTTTAAAAAATTTTAATAAAAATTCAATGATTTTCGACCATTTTTATGAAATTCTTTTAAAAAAAATAATTAATTTCAAAATTTTTAATCCTTCAAAAATTCAGATAAAATTAAATTCGAAACAATTCAATTTTTTTTATGAATTGTAAAATCCTCCACAAGAGTTTAATTATTTTCATAAATAAGAAAATTCTTGGCAAGAAGAATTATTCAATTATTTTCAATTATTGTATTAATTCAATATTCAATTATTTTCAAGAGTTTTAATAAAAATTCAATTATTTTCAACAATTCTGATAAAATTCTTCGAAACAATTCAATTATTTTTATAAATTGTAAAATTCTTGGCAAGAATTCAATTATTTTTGCAAATAATAAAATTCTTCTGAGAAATTAAATTATTTTCAATACAATTTTAATTATACATTTTCTCGATAGAATTCAATTATTGAAAAAAATATTCTAAAAATTTCTCTGCGAGAATTCAATTATTTCCAAAAATTAGTTATTTCTTCGTAGGAATTTAATTATTTACAAAAATTTTAATAAAAATTTTCTTTAAAGAATTAAATTATTTCAGATTTAAAATTATAAAAGTTACAAAAATTATAACGCTTTTTTAAACAAAAATATTATCTCTTAAATTTAAAATTCTTATTCTCTATAGATCTGAATTAGTACCTAAAAATTTTCAAACTACTAATTAGAAAAAAATTGATATGAAATTTTTAAAAATTAATTTTTCAGAAATAAATAAATAATTTTAAATTTATTCTAACCTGGAGCTTCGCCATCATAACTGAAACTTGGAATTAGAAGAGTTTGAGCATCAACAATTACGACAGGTTCGGAACTAACCCCATGGATACCACTTAAACTTCCTAATTTTTGTGGCTTTGGATAATCAAAACTGCGAGGAATTTTGATATCACCGAAATTTACCTACAAATAAAAAACGAATAAATAAAAAGTACGGAAAATATTATTAACCTTTTTTAAAATAAAACTTTTAATTTTAATAATAAGTAATTTTCAAATACTATTTAATTGACATAAATTAAAATTGATAGCTACAGATAATAAAAAAAACATATTTGCTAATAAACTAATCGTAATAAAATCGTAAAAATAAACTCATTTATTGAAATCAAATAAATCTTTTTTAGTCTAAAATAAAAAGATTCCAATAATAAAAAATTAAAAATCAAATTTAAAAATTATTTTTTCTCCTAAAATTACATATATACCTATATTTGATTGTAAACACTTGGAGGTAAAAAAATAAAATTGTTTCACAAAGGAAAAGATAATAAAAAATCTTGTCACTAGGAAAATTTGCGTCTACTTACTGCGAATTCGTCACAATATACAGAAAACCACTTGATGTTGTTCAAGGTCTTTCCTTCCGGAAGCGTTAAAGTGATGTCCTTATTTCTGTAGCGCTTTAGAACGTTAGTCCTGTTAACATAATTAACATTGCCAACATAGAGAAACGTTTGAGAACTCTCGCGCGTATTATTTCTGCTTTACACATTCGTCCAGAGGTGAAACCAGTCTACGTGTCGAGTTAATTAATGACTACTAAAGGACACACACGTGAGTGCCCAACTTTCTTTTATATATATTAAATACATATATATCACAAAACAAAAAGAAAAAATTAAATAAAAAAGTCATGTCACTTTTTTAAACACATTCTTTAATTTTCTTTTTTTTTAATACTAAAAACCCCTTCAACATTTTTATTTGTCTTTTATTAACAATTTTCAACATTTGAACAATGTGCTTTTATATGTATGCCCAGTGCGTTTGTCATTTTAATTAATTCACTAAAATATGTAACTCTTAATTAATTTCTTAATTTTCTGTCTATCTCTTTCTATCTTTCTCATCGCTTTGTAGTTAATTATATTAATTGAAAATGATTTATTTCACGTAATTACGAAATTTATATCAACGTGCTGAATAAACAAACGAGAGAATTTAAATTAATTAATTCAAGAGAGTGATAATTATTTTTGGAATATAACACAATTATTTTTATTAATTTCATTTCTTGACAAAAAACTTTTTTTTTGTTGAAAATCGAATTTTGTTTTTTATTATAAGTATATTAATTGTGGACAATAAAAATATATTTTTCGTATAATATTTTTTAATCTTTCTAAATAAAATCATTCTGTTCATAGTAGAAATTCTACCATTTTTTTTTTTATTTATTTCTAAATAATCAGAGTTTCCTTCAAAATCGTGATCAAAAAATAAGAAATTTTGCAAATTATAAAAAAATTATGTTTAATTACTTGAAATCTGTTTAGTTACATAATTTTCGAATTTTACAGAAAAAAATATAAAAACTTGCATAACTTCGATTTGCCAAACAAATTTTTTTAACAAAACTTTTTTTCTAGAAAAAAAATGAAAAAATTAAATTTCTCTTTTTTAATGACAATTTCTTAACAATTTCATACTTGGCCTGACAAAGCAAAAACATAAATAAATAAATAAATAAAATCATTTTTTGAAATTAATAAACATTTTTTGAAAATATTATGCAAATTTTTTTATTTATTTCTGAAAAACTGAAAGTTTTTGTTAAAAAAAATTGTGATTGAAAAATATAAATGGTACAAATTTATTTCCCTTTTCTTCTTTTTCAAAAAAAAAAAAAAAAATTGAAAAACAGGATTTTGTAGAAAGGTTGTAATTATGAAATAGATATTATGCAAATTTTTTTTATTCATTTCTAAAAAAAATTCTAATTTCGTTAGAAATTGTAATTAAAAATAGACAATTACAAAAATTTTTTTCCAAAAGAAACTTACAATTTTGTAACCAAAAAATACGGTTAATAAATGAACATTATAAGCATTTTTTTTATTTATTGTATAGAAATTTTTAAAAATTCTTCATTTTATTTTTAATTAAAAATTGTGATTGACAAAATCGAATTTGTAAAAGAAAATTTTCTTTCTTTCTAAAAGAAGTAGAATTTTGTTTAAAAATTGTAAATAAGAAACAAAAGTGATTCAAATATTAAAAAATTGTATTGAAAAATAGAAATGGTTCTAATTATTTCCTTAAAAATTAAATTAATACTTTTCAACAAAAATTGTGATTCAGAAATGTGAGAATTATGCGAATTGTTTTTTTTTTTAAAGAAACAAATACTTTTGTGAACAAAATTGTCATTGAGATAACTTTTTAATAATTTTCTAATATTTCTTCAAAAATAAAGAAAAGATACTTGTATAAAGATTTCTTTTTAAAAATCGATTTTCGTATCTGAAAATTTAACATAATTTATTTTTATTAATTCTATTCCTTGATAAAAAATTCTACTTTTATTGAAAATCGAATTTTATTTTTGAAAATTTAAGATAATTTATTTTTATTAATATTTCATTCCTTGGTAAAAAATTCTATTTTTTCTTGAAAGTCAAAATTTGTTTTTGAAATTTTAAGTAATAATCGATATGCAATAAAAATATTTTTCGTATATGATAGAGTGATAAATATTTTTGAAATTTAATACTATTTTTATTTATTTTATTTCTTGATAAAAAATTTTATATTTAATTATTGAAAATCATTTTATTTAAAAAAATTCAAATAATTATTGTATAAAATAAAAATATATTTTTTTTATATTATCAAAAACTACGAAAAAAAGGAAATATTTAATTAATTTTGAAAAATAAATGTAATTTTGTATTTTCTAAAAATAGGTTTAATTTCTGTTATTTCTTTCTATTTTTTACCATTTCTATTATATTATTAATACTTTAATAATGCGCATTGTTGAAGTAAATTTTTTTCTCTAGTATAAAAATGGAAAGTTTATTCAAAATAATTATATGTCTATGTGAAAAACAAAAGAATCGATGTTTTTATTAGCTTTTTTTTTGTCGAAATTACCGTCTAGATAATAATATAGCCTGTTTGGAGTGTCAATAGCCTGAAGCTAATCATGCATTATTAAATTTGTATACGTTAATATTATCGTATACTTACGTTCCTCGTTCGTCCCGGACCCTGAACCCATTATTACCAGGAGATTTTGAACTCCCAGCGTAGAAAAATGCAGCTGAAAATAAAATTTTTTATCATTAATTTTGTTCAATAGAAAATTTGTAAATGAAAAAAAAAAAAATTCTACCATCGTACACATTGTTTTAAATTCATTATAATTTCAGTAGAAAAAAAATTTTACTCTCCCGGCTTTTTTCAAATACTATAATAAAAATGATAATTAAGTAATAAAACTGATTAAAACAAACTGAACAATCTCGTTTTTTTGCAATAATTACAAAAATCAATTAACTAAGAAATAAAATGACAAAAAATTGTTTTGATTTTGTACTCTATAATTAAATATTTACTGATTTGATCTTGCTAGGTCAGGGAAAGTTTGAATGTCAAGTTTCCTCTCTTTTCTCTCATTTTTCTTCCTCGTGTTGGTTTTTTTTTTTTTTTTTTTTTCTTTGCAATGAAATAGAAATTGTTCATAAGCTACTGTTGAAAGTTATCGTTCTGGAATTTAACGATATTTTTCTTTCATCATCATTCACGTTCCAGATTTCTTCTAATCGTAAAATATATTTGTAGGAAAAAAAAGGCCGACTTACCGGGACCTTCACCATCATAATTGAAGCCTTTGATAAAGAGGGTTCTTCCATCAACGGCATAGATTTCACCACTGACACCATGATGAAGTTCAGATAATCTCCCTAATTGTTTTCCATAATAAGCCGCATTGCAAATCTCTGCAAAATTAATAACAAATAATTATTAATTTTTTATACAGTATTAAAATTTATACAATATAATTCTTTTAACATAAATTTTTTTTCCGACAAAATATCTATTTGTCAAAAAAAAAATTATAGTACAATTTAAAAAATAAAAATTTTCTCTTGTCTATTTAATTCTATTTCTGGATGAAAAAAAAAAAAACTATATATATCTTCGTTGAAAGAGAAGAAACAAATATTTTATTTCTGTTAAAAAAATATTCAATATTCGTTGAATTAATAATTTTTATCAATTATGTAATAAATTTTTCATCTAAAAAGCAAAGCCAAACGAAAGTCAAGAAACTTTTGAATGAAAATCTGGGTCAATAGTGACGTCAACATTATAAGATAAATTTATGTGTCAACTCCTTATATGAAAACTTAATTAAAAATAGTTTATAGTTCCATCAAAGTCTGGATCATGGGTTCGAGACGATAAAGTGGCTGAAGACATTGCATTAGTTGCACGCTTGCACTTCCAAGAGAGATAATGACCGTTATGCATATGCATCGCACCTTAAATCCTTGCATCCTTACAAGATTGCAAATCCCTTGAATCTAGAATCCCTTCTCTCTTCATTTTTTTTTCTTATTTTCATTTTTAATATTAAAATGCACCAAATTCATCAATGTGGTTCGATTTTTAATTTTTTATAAAATAGTGTCTTAAAATTGACCACGAAAATGTCTCAAACATAGACGACCAGTGAATGTTTCTTTTTTCTCCAAAATTCACAATATTAGGCCTAGGACCAACTTTAAGGAGCAAAAAAAATTCTATTCAATTTAAAATATAAATATTTTTCCTTAGGAATTAAAATTTCCAAAAATTTCATTTTCAAACCTTCTGAAATTTAATTAATTACAAAAATTACAACTATAATTCTTCCAAAAAATGAAAACTATTTTTTAGAATCTTTAATGAAAACTATTTAGAAACTAGACAATTTTATAAAATAAATATTTAAATATCAAATATTCAAAGCAATTAAAATTTTTATAACTTTCAACTAGAAACTTTTTGAAATTTGATTATTTAAAAATACTATTTGAACTGGCAAATGATACGCGTGCCATCGCGTGGAACGCGGTCTTCCATTTCTTATTATTTTCTAAATTAAAAAATTTTATATTTTCAAGAATTGTAATATAAATTCAATTATTTTCTAAATGATAAAATTTTTTTTTTTTAAAATAATTATTTTCTAAATTTTTAATAAAATTTTTTCAAAAAATTCAATTATTTTCAAAAATTGAGATAAAATCCTTCAAAACAATTTAATTATTTTTATGAATTGTCAAAATCCTCCTCAAGAATTAAATTATTTTCATAAATAATAAATTGTTTAGGATAAATTCAATTATTTTCAATACAATTTTAATAAAATTTCTCGAAAGAATACAATTATTTTTAAAAATATTATTTAAATTCAATTATTTTCAACAATTCTGATAAAATTCTTCGAAACAATTCAATTATTTTTATAAATTGTAAAATTCTTATAGTAAAAATTCAATTATTCTTGTAAATAATTAAATTCTCTTAAGAAATTCAATTATTTTCAATACAATTTTAATAAAATTTCTTGGAAAAAATTCAATTATATTCAATACAATTTTAATAAAATTTCTCGAAAGAATACAATTATTTTTCAAAATATTATTTTAATTCAATTATTTTCAAGAGCTTTAATAAAAATTCAATTATTTTCAACAATTCTGATAAAATTCTTCGAAATAATTCCATTATTTTCATAAATGATAAAATATTCTTCGGAGAAATTCAATAATTTTCAATAAAATTTTAATAAAATTTCTTGGGAAAAATTCAATTAGTTTCAGTTAATTTTAATAAAATTTCTCGAAAAAAATACAATTATTTTTAAAAACATTATTTAAATTAAATTATTTTTAAGAGTTTTAATAAAAATTCAATTATTTTTATAAATTGTAAAATTCTTAGCAAAAATTCAATTATTCTTGTAAATAATGAAATTCTCTTAAGAAATTCAATTACTTTCAACAATTCTGATAAAATTCCTAAAAACAATTTAATTGTTTTTAAAAATTGTAAAATTCTTGGCAGGAATTCAATTATTTTTGTAAATAATAAAATTCTTCTGAGAAATGAAATTATTTTCAATAAAATTTTAATTTAATTTCTTGGATAAAATTCAATTACATTCAAGTTGATTTTAATAAAATTTCTCTAACAGAGATTCAATTTTTTTAAAAATTGTAATAAAATTCTTTGTAATTTTCTATTATTTTCAAAATTTTGAATTAAAATTACTTCAAAAAATTACATTACTTTTACGAAATTTAATTAAATTATTCAAAAAAAAAAAAAATGTAATTGTTTACAAAAACTCTAATACAATTGTTTAAAAGAATTTAATTTTTCTATGAATAATTTTAATATAATAATTTAATAAGAAAATCGTTAATTACAATTAATAACAAACACGATTATTTTAATAACTTAAAAGAAAATCTTCATAAAGATTTTTACAGTAAAAATTATTTAAAAAACTCCATTATTTTCAAGAAAATTGAAATAAACTCTTCAAAACAATTCAATTATTTTAAAGAATTTTAATAAAAATTTTGCCAAGAAATAAATTATTTTGAATACAATAATTTTAATTACATTTTCTCAAAAAAATCCAATTATTGAAAAAAATGTTGATAAAATTCTTGAGATGAATTCAATTGTTTTCAAATTTTTTTTACAGATACTTCACAAGAATTCAGTGATTTTCAGTACATGGACAATTTAATTGTTTCTGCAAATAATTGAAAATTCTTTAATAAAATTTTATTTAAACTTTTTTAAATAATTGAATTCTTACGAAGAATTTAAAAATAATTTAATTGTCCTTGGAATTCAATTAAAATTGTATTTAAAATAATTTGAATTCTTATGAAGAATTTTATCAAAATTTTTGAAAATAACTGAATTCTTTAGAAAAATTTCATTAAAATTGTATTAACATTTAAAAATAATTGAATTGTCGAGAGCAATGTTATTATTTATGAAAATAATTGAATTCTGGCGAAGAATTTTATTAAATTCTAACTATTTCCAAAAATTTCAACTAATTTTTCATTGTGCTTGAAAGTTCTTAAGATAAAAAAGAAAATTCAAAGACAATGTCAGGTTTCTACTCAATATTTTCAAAGAACATCAAAAACCAGAATTTTCGTAGTATTTCCAGAAATTTGATATTTTTTTACTACTTTAGATAAAATTTCCTCACTTCCCTTATTCCCCAGACCTATGACAACTCTCTTATTGTCGAAGTTGATAAAAATGTATTAAAACGAAAAATAACTCAAAAATATCTAATATCAAATTTTTTTTTTAAATAAACCAATAAACCTCGCACTTTTTGAAAAAATAGTAGAAAAAAGTGGTGAAAATTCATAGGATCCGAAAGAAAGCTGAAATATTTACTTATTCCTGATTCTATATATGCACAAAACTAATTAAACCGGTATTAGTCTATGTGGGTCTGTTACGTTAGATTGGAATAAATTGGTGCGTCGTATATATATTGATAATCGACTTTGTTCCGTCTCAAGACAGCCTTGTATGGCGGTTAACGGTAGAAATTCCATTTCCACGATGAACATCAATCCATGTGCATGTTCTGCAAATCGTAGCATGCAAAACTAGGTTCCTTGAATGCTTCGCCCCCTCCGGATTGATCCACCGTATGGCATGTAGGGCAGAACGTTGTACCCGCTCAGAAATATATATATATTAAAGGGAAATATATGTAGAATAATCCTCTCATTCAAAAAAAAAGAAAAAGATCCACGGAAACTTCAAGTCAATCACAAATTTTGGTCCACTCACAATATTTTTCATCTGAAAATTTATTCATGGCAAATGTTACTTATATCGAAACTCTCACTTTTTCGTTTCTCGTAATGAGAAAATAATATTTTAGTTATAATATTATTAATAAAATACTGATTAAATATTAATAATTTACTAATACTTTTAACTATATTAAAAAAATATTACTTTTAGATATCGATTAATTTTATTATCATTCATAATTGAACATTAAAAATTTAATAAATTTATTGATAGGACAGACAATTTTTTAAAAATATTTTAAATGGATAAAATTTTGATTCATTGAAATTTAGATTCCTTGAAAAACGGAGCAATTTTTGACCCCTAAAGTATACTGGAAATTTAAATTAACGAAATTTATTTCTTTCTTTTTCAGCTTCAAATTAAAATTAAATGATTTTCTGGTCGAAATTTTATTTTTTCTAATTTTTATTCATAAAAAAATGTAAATTAAAAAATTTTCTAATCTTCAATCATGCAGAGAAAAATATAAATTAATCCAAATCTCAATAAATACAAATTTATTCAATTTTCAATTAAAAAAAATATTACGCCACGTTTTAAAAAAATAATTAAATTATTTAATTATTATTAATTAAAAAATAATAAACTTTAAAAATGTTTAATTTAGACTTGTGTTAAATTTTTTGTTATTGCAATCTTACTTTTCTTTTAAAAATTTAATGAATTTTATTACATCCCAACTAAATTGCAGTACCAAAAAAATCAGTCACAAATAATTCGAAATTACAGGTAAAATATTCTCTAAAAGTAAAAAGAAATATTAAAAAAAATAGGTACTAAACTTTACTATTAAAAATTTTTAATTTTAAAATAACTATTACTGTTTCCAAAGAAAATTTATTTTATAAAGATTTCGAAAATTTTGCTTCAAAATTGGTAATATTTATTTCGGAAAAATAATGATTCACTCTAAAAATGATTAGATACTAAAAAAATTGTTCTATTACATTTATTTACGAATTTTTTTATTTATGAAATTATTCCAAAACAGCAATAACTTTTTTTCCAATAAATATTTAATAATCATTATTATTTTTACAAAGCAAATAAGATTTTTCAAAATGTTTCTTCATAATTTTCAAATCCATTTGTTTAGAATTCAATTTTACGAAATTTCGATTATTCGGAAATTTTTCAATTAAATATTATAATTATTAGAAAACAAAAACTACAAATAATTTGAAAAAAACTCAATTAAAATTTTGTTTAAAAAATTAGTTCTACAAAATTGTTAGTTAAAAGTATGAAAAATTCTGATTTTCAAAGGCTTTAATTTAAAACCTTTTCAAGATTCAATTATTTCTAAAAATGAACGCTATACTGCTTTAATATTCAACTAGCAAAAACTGACGCGCGCGAGCGCGCGTGCATTTTTTTTTCAACGTTTTATTTTAAATAATTAAAACTTTATTTTTTCAGCGAATTTGAACCATTATGATGTCACAATTTTTTAGCAAATGCTGTGAACAAATTGTGACGTCATTATGGTTCAAATGCCATTAAAGAAATTATTTCATCTTCTATTAATTAATATATTTTTGCATTTTCTTTTTTTATATAAATAAATTAAAATTTTTATTTATTAATTGAAAATATCTGTTCGCAGTTTATATTTTTTTTTGTTTAATATTTTAATAATTTTATGTTTTAATATATATATAAATATATTTTTTCTATTAAAATAGCAATTCTTTAAAATGATTATTATTATTTTTAAGGGTATTTTAATTATTATTATGACGTTATAATGTTTTAAATAAATTTAAAAAATGGAAATGCTGGAAAGAATGAAAAATACATTTTTTTTAGAAATATAAAATTATTCAATTAACATCTTCTATCTTTATATCTTCTCTCTATATTAATATCTTCTTCTTCTATCTTCTTTGATTTAGTTGTAATTTACTTTTTTGTTTCCTATCTTCTTTAATAATTTTATGTTTCAATATTTTTAATTTTAGAGGCATTTCACGTCAGAAATATCACGATTTGCAAAGGGTATGCCGATTTTCGCAAAACTTCGTGGGATTATAGTTCTATATAAGAGACTTCTTTCCCCTAAATTTTTTCAAAAAAAATTCAAAATTGTTGAAGATACGCCATTTTGAATTTTAATATTAATTTTATAAAATTTTGAATATCTCGGAATATTGTTTATGGATTTTTATGAAATTTACACATTTTTCAGGTAAAAGTATGTACTTTAAAATGCAAATAAAGTTAATAAAAAAAAATTAATTTTTAAATAAAAAAATTAAAAAAAATTTTTTTAAACAATTTTTTGTTTATTTACTCCTCTCTGAGAAAAATGTTATTAACATATTTGGATTCCTTATGAATTCACCTTTAATTTCATAAAAAAAAATTGATGGAGACTCAACTGGTTCCGGAGATATTGAATTTTTTGTAAAAAAAAGCGTCGCCGCGCCATAGCACCATACTGCACAAGTCGCGTAGTACGTTACCGCAGTCGTGCATTGCTGCTGTAACTATGACTATTTTTTTACAAAAAATTCAATATCTCTGGAACCAGTTGAGTCTCCATCAATTTTTTTTTATGAAATTAAAGGTGAATTCATAAGGAATCCAAATATGTTAATAACATTTTTCTCAGAGAGGAGTAAATAAACAAAAAATTGTTTTAAAAAATTTTTTTTAATTTTTTATTTAAAAATTAATTTTTTTTTTATTAACTTTATTTGCATTTTAAAGTACATACTTTTACCTGAAAAATGTGTAAATTTCATAAAAATCCATAAACAATATTCCGAGATATTCAAAATTTTATAAAATTAATATTAAAATTCAAAATGGCGTATCTTCAACAATTTTGAATTTTTTTTGAAAAAATTTGGGGGAAAGAAGTCTCTTATATAGAACTATAATCCCACAAACTTTTGCGAAAATCGGCATACCCTTTGCAAATCGTGATATTTCTGACGTGAAATGCCTCTTTAATTAAAATTAATATATTGAATTTCATTTAAATTCTTGCAAAAAATTTGAGAATCATTGAATTTCTTCAAAAAATGTCATTATTTATGAAAATAATTCAATTTTCGCTAAAAATCATTAAATCAATTTTGGAAACCCTAATTAAATTTTTCTGAAGAATTATTTTTTATTTTTTGTTTAATAATTGTGTTTCTTTAATAATTTTAATTGGATATTTTTAAAGTAATTTAAATTTATGAACAATTTTTTTCAAGTTTTTAAAACTAATTTTTAAATTTGTAAATTTAGTTGAAACATCTATTGTTTACATTTATCCCTTGTTTACAATTACCCCAAATGGCCCTAATTGTAAATTGATTGTTTTGTTGATTTTTGAATTTTATTTCGGAATAATTCAATTTTTTATTATGTATTTTTCATGATTTGAAGACTTTATATAGTCTTTAAAAGACTTGATAGTATTTAAATAGTTGAAATGAAAGGCGGTGCCTAAAGTATTTTTTTTAAGTTCATTATTTTTTTTTCTTTTTAGAAAATCTATTTTCTATAATATTGTGTTAAAAAAAACGTTAACATTTTATATTTTATTTGAACAGAAGATAACGATAAGTTTAATTCTTGCAAAAGAAAGCACTTATAAGTTAATTCTACACACAAACACACACAGAAATACGTTTATTTTTTACGTAAGTGCCAATAAATTAATTTCAATTTTTTATTTAAAATGAAATAATTTAATTTTGAATTAATTGTATTTTTGATATTTGAATAATTAATTATTATTTTGAACAATTACATTTTTCAATGATTTCAAAATAATTAAATTTTTATTAAAAACAGAATAATTTATTTTTGAATTAATTAAAATTGTTTGATTTATTTTTGAATAATTAATAATTGACTTTTGAATTATTTAAAATTCAAATATTGTAAAAAATTAATAAAATATTTAAAAAAACAATTTATTTTTAACATAATAAAAAAAGTAATTTATTAAAATACTAAATTCAAATAGATTTTGAATTGCAATTATTTTTAAAAATAAATAAATTTTTTGTGTAAAATCATTTTTTTAAAATTAATTAAAATTTGAAACAATTGAATTTTTTTTTTCATTTTTGAAAAATTAATTATTTCGAACAATTTTTTAAACATAAAAGAACCAGGAGCTATTATCACTCATAATAGCAATCAAAAAAAGCACACACTAAAGGGATCGCTCTTCCCAAAAAATTTAGACTCTAGATCCTGCACTGTATAAGTTAATAATTGAAGATTAATTAAATTTTTGAAAAATTAAATATTAAAAAATTAATTATTTTGAATAATTAATATTATTGAATAGTAATTTACGAAAACGACCAATGTAATAAAATTTAGAACGATATTTTTTATTGATTCAGGAAAATTGAATTTTTTAATTAAAATTAATAATCGTTGAAAATTGAAAATAATACAACTTTTATTGACAATTCGATATTTCAGTTTTTTTAGATTTTAAAAATGCATAAAATTTTCAATAATAATAATAAATCAAAATACAATAAATATTATCAATTATAATTATAAATAAAAAAAAATAATAATAATAATAATAAGATATACGAATAAAATTTGTTTTTAAGTTATTTTGAGATTTTTATTTAACAAAATAAAATGAAATAATATAAATGATTTAATTAAGAAGAAAATTTTAATTAATAATTAGAATTTACCAATCTACAGTTTTTTTTCCACTGAAAACGGTAACCTCTCGCCTGATACCAGATATTTTTCCACGATTTTTCAAACACAATAATTCTTGTCACAATTTAACGTTTTTTAAAAACACCCGCACTACCGCATAACATAACATCGGAAATGTCAAAACATCACGAAAAATATAAACAAACAAAAAAATCATGATAATAATTCGCAAATGATAACTAACAACTAACTTCATACTGCGAACGGACAGAATGAAAAACCACAGACTTTAATAAAGTTAATAATAAAAAAAAATAATAATAATAATAATAAGATATACGAATAAAATTTGTTTTTAAGTTATTTTGAGATTTTTATTTAACAAAATAAAATGAAATAATATAAATGATTTAATTAAGAAGAAAATTTTAATTAATAATTAGAATTTACCAATCTACAGTTTTTTTTCCACTGAAAACGGTAACCTCTCGCCTGATACCAGATATTTTTCCACGATTTTTCAAACACAATAATTCTTGTCACAATTTAACGTTTTTTAAAAACACCCGCACTACCGCATAACATAACATCGGAAATGTCAAAACATCACGAAAAATATAAACAAACAAAAAAATCATGATAATAATTCGCAAATGATAACTAACAACTAACTTCATACTGCGAACGGACAGAATGAAAAACCACAGACTTTAATAAAGTTAATTATTATTATCTAAAATTTTAACTAAAATTTGTTATTAAATCAATTTTTATTAGAAAATTCTACGAGATTTCAATTATTTAAATACAAAATTAAATAATTTATTCAATAATTAATTGTTTCTAAAAATTGAATTCTTATAAAAAATATTAATAAATTTTTAAATAATTGAATTCTTTTCAAGAATTTTCGAAACAATTTATAAGAATAATTACATTTTTCGAGGAATTCGATTAAAATTGTATTAAAAATAATTGAAATTCAGAGATGAGTTTTATTATTCATGAAAATAATTGAATTCCTAAAAATAATTTTGTTATTTATGAAAATAATAGAATCCTTGTAAAAATTTTTATTATTTATGAAAATAATTGAATTATTTCGACAAAATTTATAAAAAAAAGTTTGTAAATAATTGAATTCCAATGGAATTTTTATTATTTATGAAAATAATAAAATGTTTGCGTTGAAATTTATCAAAATTTTTTTTAAATAATTGGATTTTTTTTGGAAAATTTTATTAAAATAATAGATATTATAATTAAAATTATAGATATTATAAATAATTGAAATTGACAATATTTTTGGAAAATAATTGAATTTTGTAGAAGAATTGTATTATTTATAAAGATAATTGAAATTTTGACGAGGATTTTTGGAAAATAATTGAATTTTGGAGAAGAATTTTATTATTTATAAAGATAATTGAAATTTTGACTAGGATTTTTAAAAATTTTTTAATATAATTGAATTTTTGCGAAAAATTTTATTAATTTTAAAAATAATTAAATTTTTGTAAATAGTAATTTTTTATTTTTATAATCACTTCTCCAAAATTCAATTTTTTTAGTGTTTTTTCTAAAATTCTTATAGTCTATAAATCCATTATTCTTAACAAATAATTAAATATGTATTACAAAATTTAACTAATTTAAGAAGAATTTAAATTATTAAAATTTTTCAAAAAGTTTCAATTTCTTTAAAATTTCTAATTAAATTCATTCAAACTTGAAATTTTCTAAAATTTCAAATTGAAACTTTTTCAAGTTCATTTATTTATGAAAATTGTAAACGCAACTCTTTTAAAATTCAATTCAAATATTTAAGTAAAATTATAATAATATTTATAAATAATAATTTTATGATAGTTTTTCAAGAATTAAGTTATTGGTTGTCAGAGATAGAAAAAATTGAAGGTTTTGTATTAGAATTCGTGGTAATTTCATAGCACGTTCGGTGTAATTGTAAAATCCCAAAATTTAAAGAATCTCAATATTCAACTCATCGAAAACAGTTACGACAGCTATTTAAACATAAGATTAAATTACAAACTCAAATAATCATTATTTTAAGAAAAATAAATTTACATGTAAAATCTAATTTTCGAAAAATAATAGAATATTCCAATTTGATGTGCAGAAGAAAATATCAAGCAGAAGAAGAATATTTTGAATGGAAAATCCATTAGGCATCGTTACTGTGATTCTCTCAAGTCTTTTGCCCTCTTGTCTGTAAAATGCTTGCAAATCTGATGGAAATAGGATGCGTTCTACAATGGTTGCATCTAATGGTCAATATAGTGCATGGTATATAACGTTCATGTTTTGTCGGTCAACAAAGACTGATGGAAAAAATTTATTTTAAGGACATATCAAAGTTGGTCACCTTAATCGCCTTTTGTGCAATTTTCAATATCATTATATCATTCGCAAAATATATTTCTAATACACTATATTTTACGCACTATTATTTAAATTCAAAGTAGACACTTTAAATCGTTTACGACAATTGTTAACGACTGTCTAGCAATTTATGACTTTGTCATAATCTCAGCTTTCATGAAAACTTCTCGGAAATGTTGAAACTATATTTAATGGCTTTATACATTTTTTTTTTAAAGAGATTTTTAACAAAGGGGAATATTTATATTTATATTGTCTGGTATATTTTTATATTTTCTGATATATGTTTATATTTTCTTTCTCTCTATATGCACGTAATTTACATTTTCGAGAAATGAAAATTTATATTGTTTCAAGATTATAAAGATTGTGTATATATATATATGTATTAAAATTTTCTTTTCGTTTTAAAAAAAAGTGCACTTCCCATAATTCTCAATAATAAAAGATTTTATAGTGAGACGTTGAAATTCATCAAAACCACTCGAGATTTTTTCTTTTTATATTTTATTATATTGAGAGAAAAAACAAAATGGTAAAAAGAAGATTTCTCGTGAGAGAATATAATCTGTTCGCAGTATAATTTCGTAATGTGAACCACTTTCACCATTGCGAAAAATAAATTAACCTCAGGCAATTCAGCTGCAAATTTCAAATTTTTATTGTGCGTGCAAAGAACTTTAATCATCGCTTTTGTACTAATTTCCATTAAAACTCATACGAATATAATCCTAAAATAAATATCAAAAATTACACTTTACTTTCAAACATAATATTCTCATTGTTACCTTTTTCAAAAAAAAAAAAAAAAAAATCAAACTATCTAAATTCGAAATTAACATCCGATTCAAAAAATAAAATAAAAGAAGTTAAATTAAAAAAAATTGTTTAATATAAATCAAAATTAATTTATTTAATTAAATTCGTCTCCGAAATTATTTATATATCTAAAATGCAGAGATATTACATAGAGAATATAATTTGCCGAGATAAATGAAATTTTTTTGCTTCTTTTTTGGTAAAAAAAAAGAAGACGAGAAAAACTAGGACAAAAAAATTAATTATGAATGGAATTTATCTGGAATGATGAATATTTATCAAGAGTCAGAAAAAAGTACTGAATATTGCAACAAAATGCAGCATATGCGTTCTGGACTTGTACGTGTTCTCGTGAAAAATTCTCAATTACCAATATTGTGCCAATCATTAAAAAAAAGGAAAAAAAAAATAAAACTTAAAATTACAATTTATAAACTTCGAATAAAATGCAATTTTATGTTTATCGAAAATGAAATATTTTCAATAACAGATAAATTTCAATCTTCGTACACATTTCACAAACGTGCTATTTTTATACTTTATCTCAATTTACTAATTTAGAAAATTTTAAATATGTATTCAATTACAAATTTTCAACATTGCATACAATTTTACAATATTTATTTTCAATTTTTATTCTCAAGGAAGAAAATACACGAATTGTGTTAGGTTAAAATTTCAAAAGTCTGATTTTGATATTGTTGAATAATAATAATTAGAGAAAAACCGTCCAACAGCTTGGATTTCATTATATGGGACATAAAATGACGACAACCACGGAAGTTAGATGTAGCTACAATGGTTTGTAATCAGAGTAATGAGATAGTGAAGCAGTAACGTGCAATTTAAATTTAATGAATTATATTCCACTTGATTCATTCTCTTATATTTTCTGTCACGCTCGAGAATTAATGTCTGACTCCTCAGTTTCATTATTTCTAAATAGTTACCATAATTAGTATGATAATCAACAAAACTAAATGAATTTAATTCATTAACTATGAAAAACAACTGTCTTCTCTAAAAATACAACCGTTTATATATACGTACGTCATCTTATTATTTAATTATAATATTCTTAAGTTGTGCTCTACCTTCACACACTAAATTTCTCTCTTTCTCTCTAACTCACTAAAATTTTAAATTTTAATTAAATTTTTAAATTTTAAACGTAGTCTTTTCTATGTTCAAATATTTTTCAAAAAATACTATATTTAATTGAAAAATAATGTAATTTCTACATTTACTAATTTCACAATAATTTCTTTTTTAATATACAAAATGAAAAAAATTATTATTTATTTTCAAATAAAATATTTTTATTTCAGTTTTTTAATTTTAATAAAATTCGTCAATTATTTTTATAATCATCAATAAAATTCTTCCGAGGAATTCAATTATTTATCTAAAGAATTCAATTATTTCAATAAAATTTTAATTGAATTATTAGAAAAAATTTATTTCTAAAAATTTTAATAAAATTCTTCGAAACAATTTAATTACATGAAAAACCATTAAAGTATTGTTTAATACAATAATATTTTTAATACAATTATTTAATACAATAAAAATTTTCGTAAAAATTCAATTTAAAAAAAATTTAATTGCAACAATTTTAATAAAATTCTTCCTACGAATTCAATTATTATTTTCAAAAGTTTTGACAAATTTCCTGATGAAGAATTCAATTATTTTTTTATACATAATTTAAATGAAATTTCTTGGTATAATTCATTTATTTTTAAAATTTTATTAAAATTCCTCAAAAGAGTTCAAATATTTTCAAAATTTGTGATAAAATTGTTCAAAAGAATTCAATTATTTCCAATACAATTTTAATTAAATTCCTTTAAAGAATTTTAATTTTCTTCAAAATAATTCAATTATTTTCAAAAATTGTAATGAAATTATTCGCAACATTCCATTATTTTCATAAATGATAAAATATTCTTCAGAGGAATCCAATTATTTTCAATACAATTTCAATAAAATTTATCTAAAGAATTTAATTATTTTAATAAAATTTTTATTAAAATATTTAAAAATATTTATTTTTAAAAATTTTAATAAAATTCTTCCAATCAATTCAATTAGATTCAAAATTATTAAAGAAATTCTTTGTAAGAGTACAATTATTTTAATAAATAATAAAATTATTGTCACGAATTCAATTTATTTCAATACAATAAAAATAAAATTTTTGGTAAAAATTCAATTTAAAAAAAAAAATTTATTGCAACAATTTTAATAAAATTCATCCTACGAATTCAATTATATTCCAAAGTTTTGACAAATTTCCTGAAGAAGAATTCAATTATTTTTTATACATAATTTAAATGAAATTTCTTGGTGTAATTCAATTATTTTTTAAATTTTATTCAAATTCCTCAAAAGAGGTCAAGTATTTTCAAAATTTGTGATGAATTGTTTAAAAGAATTCAATTATTTTCAATACAATTTTTATTAAATTCCTTTAAAGAATTTTAATTTTCTTTGAAAGAATTAAATTATTTTCAAAAATGTTGATAAAATTCTTTAGAAGAATTCAATCAATTTCAGTACAATTTTAATTTAATTTCTTGCAAAAGAATTTAATTTAATTTTTAAAAGTTTCTATTTAAATTTTACCAAAGAATTAAAGTATTTTCAATAATTTTAATAATATTCTTGGCAGAATTCAATTATTTTCCTAAACAATAAAATTCCTCGGAGGGATTCTATTATTTTCAATATATAATTTGCAATAAAATTTCTTGATTCAATTATTTTTTCAAATATTTCTAATAATTCAATTATTTTTAATAAATATTCGTCGCAGCAATTCAATTATTTCCAATACAATTACAATAAAATTTCTCGAAAGAATTAAATTATTTTCAATAAATTTGAATAAAACTCTGCGCAGAGATTTAATTATTTTCAAAAATTGTAATAAAATTCTTTATAAGAATTGAATTATTTTGAATACAATAAAATTCTTCGTCGGAATTTAATTCCAATTATCTGCTAAAAGTATGAACCAATAAATTACTGTAGAAATAAAAAATACCATTAGTTAAAGCAGAAAAAAGTATTGATAAAAAAAAGGAGAAAAAATGAAATAAATAAAGTTCAATTGAAACTAATAAAGTCATCAAGCAAAAAAATATCAATAATTGAAATTGTTAACTAACACTTCAAAAAATTGAAAGTATCATGTAAAAGCTATTAAAAATTGAAAGCATCTCAATTCATTGATTGAAACTATAAACAATTGGAATAATTGTCATTGTTTGAAATTAATCGACTGAAGTTACTATCGATTAAAGCTATTAACGAATAAAATATTATACTACCGACCAAAAGTAAAAATAAAATTTGCCATTAACTAGAATTTTCTGTTAATTAGCTCCACCTGTTAATTGGCCCTCTAATTAGAACACTAATTATCGGGTATACTACTCTCCAAATCTAAAGTACTAAAAAGTTGTCAACTATTTTCAAAATAACCAAAATCCAAAATAATCATTTATTTCTTTTATTTATTTTACGAACAGACTGAAAGCCTTTAAATGCGAGAAAAGAGAAGAAAAAATGGAAGAAAAAAAATCCCCTAATTATCCCTTATCCTCTAATTCAGAATTTTCTATTCTAAAATAATTTTAGGTTCTAAGAATTTCTCAAAAAGAAAATTCTAAAAATTTTCAACATTTTTCTGACACATTCGTAAAAAAAATTTTTTTTTCAAAATTGTATCAAAATAGAGGGGAAAAAAATACAAAAACGAAAAAAAATTTTCCTGACTGAAGATGCATGAATTATTTAATTACATTATCCAATATACGGACTGATTGCGAATGAAAATAAATATTGTTGCTAATTTTTCAAAAGTTGGTACATATATAGGTACAACAAAAGCGGTAAAAATAAATTTGAATAGTAAAATTAATAATAATGAATGAGCTTTATATTTTGCGAATATAACAAACCACAAGCTTGATCATCAAGGAATGCAAGACTGTATTTACAGTCATATCTACATACCTAAATTGCATGTACACAGACGGTATGCATATGTATAATACGTGGTTTGCGTAAATTGACGAGCATTCCAAAGCATGTGTTTGTGCTCTAAAAGCTGATCCATTTGCCGACAGATTTTGTTAACTATGATTAATCACTTGAGAAAAGCATTAAAACACATTTCAATTTAATTTATTATTTCATAAGAAAATATATTTTCTGTAATTATTATTAAAAATTAATTTCAATAAATTTCAATAATTTCAATTAATTTAATTTAATTTAAATTTAATAAGTCAATAATATTAATAATTGATAATAAATTATATCAAGAAAATATTCAGGCTTCGGATCGTCATTAAGGTACAAAAAAAAGTACCGTTGGTCGATACGAAAAAAAGAAAAAGTCTATTCTATTCAGTGTTATCAAAAAAAAAATTCCTTTAGTATTTCTCTTATTGACTTCAAAATTTAATTTTTCAAAACTTTAATAATTTTTCTAAATAAATATTCAAATGCTTGTTATTGATTTTTCCATACGAATTAAAATTTTTTTATTTAAATTACATTTTGACAAACCTACTGAATTTTAATTATTTCTAAAAATTAACCCTTCTAAAATGTAATTATTATTTAGAGTTTTTAATTATAATCTTCTTCTCTAAATCAATTATTTTTAATAATTTTTCAAAATTATTTAGTTACTAATTATTAATTATTAATTATAAATTTCAATTCAATTATTTAAATACAGAAATTTAATTTTTCATAATAATTCGAATCTTTTCATAAAAATTTTTGAAAATTCAATTATTTTTAAAATTTACAATTAAAATTCTTTAAAATTCGATTTTTAAGAAATTATAATGAAATACTTAAAGAAATCAATTATTTTCAATAAAATTTGATAAAATTTCAATTGTTTAAAATTTTTTAATTGCATAATATTCCAGAAATTTAATTATCTTAAAGAAATTAAGAAAAAATTCTTGAACGATTTGACTCTTGTATTTATCACACTATAAAAATCCAAATAAGTTGCATTTTAAACCAACAAAAAAGTGGAATTTTATTGTAATATTCGAAAGAAAAATCGAAAAAGTTGCCTTTTTTCAAAAATAACATATTTTACACCAAGAAAAGATATAGGTATCTTTACTCAGAGCATATTAAATTATTTATTTGTTTCAAATAAATTTTATTTGATCCAAATAAAAATTATATTTGTGCTAAATAATTCATTTCGTAGGCTCTGAGAAAAATACACTTTTATTTGACTAAAATAATTTATTTTTAGTTTAAATAAAAATGTACAAAAAATTAGAAGACATTTTGACTAATTTGAATTCATTTTTTTTTTATATTTACTTTCAAATAACTTCGCTAATTCAAATTCAAAAAGTATATACAAACAACTTCTATTCGTAATAGTTTAATTTCCTGTCAATATTTTCTAAAAAATAATTTTTTATATTCCCCATTATCAAACATATATAATTCCAGTCTTACTTAATATGATAATCTCAGGGATTATATCCTCTCTGTTAGTATTAAATAATAATGACTTTTCATATCATGAATGCTCTTAGCTTTGGAAATCTGGAGCAAAATTCAGAAGAGGAAGTTTTGAACAAAAATGAAATATTTAATACTACATGTCCCAAATTCATGACGCATGTATACTTGAAAAAAATATACACTTTCAAGGGGAATATAAATAATATTAGGTACATATAAATTCACGAAAAACAACGTAATTTCGCATCACTCAATAAATATTTTTAAAAAAATGGATTTCCTTTCATAAAAAAATGAAGGTATAAACAATTTTTTATTATCACTTTTATGTCGATTGAAAATTTTATGTAACTTTTTATATGACAAATTTTATAATATCCAGTGAATTTCTACCAGTAACGATATAAATATAAGGAAAAAAAATTGCAATTTTATTAATATAACATTATTAACTTTTTGTATAGAATACGATTTTTATCAAGGAATAAATCACCATTTTTTATTCATTGGTTGAGGAAAACTGTTTTCACTGTTTTTATAAACTAAAAAAAGAAAAAGTAAGAAAAGAAGATTTACAAAAACAAATAAGAATTCAAGTGATTATTATTATTATTTACCACAGGAATTAAAATTTTAAAAAATTTCAATTTTAAAAATCGTCTGAAATTCAATTAATTATAAAAATTGGAACTGCAACTTTTCTAAAATTTAATTACTTTCAGAATTTTTATGTTGAATTTCTCACTAAATAATCGATACAAATAAAAATTTTGAGAAAGTTCTTCGAGAATTAAATTATTTAAAAAAATTCAGTTGCAAATTCTCTAATGTTAATAATTATTTGTAGAAATTGAAAAACAATTCAAAGGTTCGTTTTAAAATTCATGGTGATTTCAAAGTTTTTAAGGTGAACAAAATTATTCCAGAAGAAATTTTCACAATTTTGAATTTTCTGAACGCTCTTATGAAAGAAATATTTCTTCTACTATAAATATTTTCTAAAATAAGGAATTACTGACTGAAATAAAAATTAAATAAGGATATTGAACACTAATTTTTATGTTAGTTTTTGCAATTTTTGTAACTTTTTGTAATTTTGAATTGAATTGAATTGTTTTGAACAATTTTATGGAAATTTTTGAATTATTGCAATATTTTTCGACGAATTTCATTAAAATTATATTGAAAATATAATTCAATTCTTATAAAGAATTTTATAAAAAATTTTAAGTAATTGAATTTTTTTGGAGATTATATCAAAAATAATTGGAATCCTCTGAAAAATGTTATTATTTATAAAAAAAAAAATTGAATTTAAGTGAATAATTTTATTATAATTTCAAAAAATAATTGAATTCTTTCGAGAAATTTGATTAAAATTCTATTTCAATTAATTACATTTCTTTAAAAACTTTTATTATTTATAAAAATAATTGAATTCTTGCATTTTTTTTTGACAAATTTCATTAAAATTGTATTAAAAATATAATTCAATTCTTATAAAGAATGTTATAAAAATATATTAAAAAAATTCAGTTCGATCGAGAAATTTTATTTAAATTATACTCAAAGTAATTGAATTTCTCCGATAAATTTTATTATTTATGAAAATAATAATTGGATTTCTGCAAAGAATTTTATTAAAAACTTTTGAAAATAATTGAATTCTTTTGAGAAATTTTATTAAAATTCTATTCAAATTAAATTTTCAAATTTAAACCTATTGAAATTCAATAACTTTTAAGAATATTATAAAACATGAGGATATCGAACCGAGTCGAAGACTCGGAGTGATCAATATCTTCATGTTTTACAATAATTTAAATTTGCATATTTAAAAAAAAATTAAATTATTTACAAAAATTTTAATAAAATCCTTCGCAAGAATTCAAATATTTTTAAAAGTAATACATTTTTCACATCAATTCAATTATTTATAAAATGTAAAAAAATTCCTTGTAAGAATTCAATTATTTTCATAAATAATAACATTTTTAAAAAGATTTCAATTATTTGTAATATAATTTTAAATAAATTCCTTGAAAAATGTAATTATTTTCAACAAATTTTTGCAGAAATTCAATTACATTTCACAAATAATAATGAAATTCTTTGCTGGAATTCAAATGTTTTCAAATTCTACTACTTTAATAAAATTTCTCGAAAGAATTCAATTATTAAAAAAAAAATGTAATAAAACTCAGAATTCAATTATTTTCATAAATAATAATATTCTTCACAGGATTTTAATTATTTAAAAAAATTTTAATAAATTTAGTAAATTCTTCGTAAAATGTAATTGATTTCAAAAATTAATTAATTAATTACATTTCAGAAATTCAAATATCATTTAAAAATTTTATTATTAAATTCTTCGAAATAAATAAATTGTAACAATTATTAATAATTTACAATAATTTTTACAAATGTTGCTAGAGAATTTTCAAGTCCATTCGTTTACAATTCAATTGTACGAAATTTTGATTATTCGAAAATTCTTCAATTAAATATTTAGAAAATAAAAACTTGAAATAATTTTCTAAAAAAATTGAATAAAACTATATAATTTCAGAAGAATTTGGATTATTAAAATAGTTCCAAAGTCTAAGATGAATTTTATTATTTATGAAAATAATAATTGAATTTCTGCAAAGAATTTTATTAAAAACTTTTGAAAATAATTGAATTCTTTTGAGAAATTTTATTAAAATTCTATTCAAATTAATTAAATTCCTTTAAAAAATTTTATTTTTTATGAAAATAATTGATTTCTTTTGAAAAATTTTATTATTTATGAAAGAATAGCTAATGAATGAATTTTTTTAAAATTCTAAATCTAAAATTATTTAAAATTTAAAATAATACAAAATTTTTAATTTTTAAATAACAAATTTTGTAACTGTCATAGTAATAATAAATTGAATACTGAGAAACAATTTCTAGTTAATCAATATCAATGAATAAATTTTTATAAATGAAATAAATTTTTACCTAATATTTACTAAAATCCAATTGTTGAAATTTTATTGAATTCTTCTAGTGAAATTCTACAGAATATTCAGTAGATTTCATATAGAATCTTTCGTGTAAAATGAGTAAAATTCTATGGAAAATTTGTGACTTCGATTAAATTTCTCGACTTTTCCCTGATTTTCCCGTCCTATGACAACCAAGATAAAGTTAAACTTCTACTTTGGATTAAAGATATTTTATTAACCAAAATCATCGAACTCACAACCACAAATAAATGAAGTTTCCATCGATTAATGTTATCCATAATTGAAGCTACATCTGAACTACCATCCATTTAGAATGAAGCTATCAACAATTGAACCAACCACTGATTGAAGCTAAAATTATTCGCAATTTTAATCAAATCAACTATTATACATGGACAAAACTCTATTTGAATTCGAAATTTATATAGGTCACCCGAAAAATTATTACTCGAAACTCCGTTGCATTATTATGCAAAATAAATTTCCACAATTCACAATTACACGATTCATGGATTAATTTTATCATAAATAAATAGTTCGTACACCAATTCTACTGTTTTTCCAATTGCCCCAAATCTATCCTTTTTTTCAAATAAAATACAACCAACCACGCGCGGAGGAAAAAAAACCTCAGATTAGATCTCGGTCCAGATAAATATTATTTCAAAGAACATTTTGAGTGCTTCAGATTTAACAAAGCAAAAAAAAAAGGATTATAGGGACGTATATAATACTTATTGAAAATAGGGGTTTCTTTTTCATATATACGCCCGAAGGCACAAACAGAAAAAAAGCACCTTTGAAATCAAATAAAGTTATAATAATAATTTAAAATACCAAATGAAACTTGACCCATAAATCACCAACTCGAAAAGAAATACATAAAGAAAATATAATAATATATATTAAAATTTATATTTCTTTCTCTATTTAATTGAAGCAAAAAAAAAGCGAATAAAAAGTATCCGTAGTCGCCTTTATTTTGAAAATTGAATTTTGACCTACTTTTGTAGATTATACTCCACATAACATGAAATTGGTTTAGAAAGAAAATAGGCAGACTGATAAATTGATGTATGTAAAAAACGGAACTTTTTTAATGAACACAAATAGCTGAGAGAAATCGGTAAATTTTTTTGTTTGTTTGTTTATTTGTTTGTATCAAATGTATTTTGGTTTGGGGAAATTGTAACACTATATATATATAGAGAGAGAGAGAGGTTTATATATATATATATAGTAGTGAACCTATATATCTTTCCCATGCTATTTGCTCAGAAACCCAATTAACGCGAGGGAATAGGACAATCCGTCTCTCGTTTCTAGCTCTACTCGATATCGTGCTGACAAAGCGTCCGGTAACAGAGGAGATGTGTGGCACCCAGAGTCACTAAGGGTACACCAAATTCGAATTAAGCAAAGTCGTGGTCACTGGGATTTTCCAATTCGTTTCGCAGATTCGTTAAGAACATTAGAAAATTCCCAAATAGATCGTTAATCTGTGGTTATCGACTTGAACGAATTGATTGCTACACAATTAAACATCATCCTATATATGTACGACGAAAATTCATCTCTCCAAGCAAATCACGCCTTGAATTATACTGCGAGTTCAATAAATTCTGCAACATGAATATTTCATCAAAATTATAAATTAGAACTTAAGTAAAACAGGATTTTCACAATTTTCTTTGCTAAAAAAATTCCCTTTGGTTTTTTTCTCATTTTCGGAGAGAATTTAAATTTTTTCCCCACATTTAAAGAATATTTTGATTCACTCTAAATATTATTGGATACACCATAAATGATAATACAAATATTTCTGAATATCTTCAATATTGTAAAATTATTTGCAACATTTTTTTTCAAAAATAAATAATTAGGAATCATTATTATTATATTTTTTTATAGAATACAAAATTTTCGAAAATTTCAATTAAAAACCTTCTGAAATACAATTATTTGAAAAAATTACAACTGTAACTTTTGCAAAACTAGAGAATTTTTTTGTATTTTTATTTTAAAATTTCACTAAAATTTTCTTACGTGAATTAAAAAATTTCAAACATTTTAATTTAAAGTTTTCTGAAATTCTATTATTTATAGTGATTGTAACTGCACCTCTTCTAAAATTCAATTATTTTGCTTTTATCAAAATATTTCAAGTGAATTCAAAAATTTCAATTTAAAGTCAAAATTTTCAAATTTAAACCTATTGAAATTCAATAACTTTTAAGAATATTATAAAACATGAAGATATTGATCACTCCAAATCTTCGACTCGGAGTGATCAATATCTTTATGTTTTATACACCCAGAGAAAAATATTATTTAAACCAAATATATTTTATTTGAGTTAAATAAACGTATATTTGTCTCAGAACAAACTAGACTTTTTATTTCTTTTAAATAAAAATTTTATTTCTTTTAAATAAAAATTTTATTCGACACAAATAAAACATATATTTGAGATAAATAAAATTTTATTTAAACCAAATAAAATTTATTTCAAACAAATAAAAAGTCTAGTTGGTTCTGAGACAAATATACCATTTCTCTGGGTGATAATAATTTAAATTTCCATGAAATTTAAAAAAAATTAAATTATTTACAAAAATTTTAATAAAATCCTTCGCAAGAATTCGAATATTTTTAAAAGTAATACATTTTTCACATGAATTCAATTATTTTCATAAATAATAAAATTTTTCACAGGATTTCAATTATTTTTAATACAATTTTAAATAAATTCCTCGAAAAATGTAATTATTTTCAAAAAATTTTTGCAGAAATTCAATTATATTTCAAAAATAATGAAATTCTTTGCTGAAATTCAAATGTTTTCAAATTCTACTACTTTAATAAAATTTCTCGAAAGAATTCAATTATTTAAAAAAAAAAATGTAATAAAACTCAGAATTCAATTATTTTCATAAATAATAATATTCTTTACAGGATTTTAATTATTTAAAAAAAATTTGATAAATTTAGTAAATTCTTCGAAAAATTTAATTAATTTCAAAAATTAAAATTCATTTCATTCAAAAATTTTATTATTAAATTCTTCGAAATAAGTAAATTAACAATTATCAATAATTTATAATAATTTTTATAAAAGTTCCTGAAGAATTTTCAAATCCATTTGTTTACCATTTAATTTTACGAAATTTTGATTATTCGAAAATTCTTCAATTAAATATTTAGAAAATAAAAACTTGAAATAATTTTGAAAAAAATTTTAATTAAACTTTTGAAAAATTCAATTATTTCTAAAAATTTATGCTATAATGCTTTTAATATTCAATTATTATCTAAAATTCTAACTGAAATTCAATTTTAAATCAATTTTTACCAGCGAAAATTCTACGAGAATAATATAATATAAAAATAATAATATAATAAAATATAATAATATAATAATATAATAATAATAATAATATAATAATATATATAATATATATAATAATATAATATAATAATATAATAATATAATAATATAATAATAATAATATAATATAATATAATATACAAAAATAAATAATATTTTGTTCAATAGGTAAATGAATATTTTCAAAATCGAATTCTTATAAAGAATTCCAGTAGAATTGTATTAAAAATAATTAAAATTCTATTATGAGTTCTTTTACTCATGAAAATAATTGAATCTCTATAAAAAATTTTTATTATTTATGAAAATAATTTCATATTTGCGTAGAATTTTATAAAAATTTTTGAAAATAATTGAATTTTGAAGAAGAATTTTATTATTTTTAAAGATAATTAAAATTTTGACAAAAATTTTATTTTAATTTTTTGAACATATTTGAATTTTTTCAAACATTTGTAATTTCTCTAAAATTTAATTTTTATTGCGTGTTTTAACTATATGTAATTCTTCTATAAATTCATGATATTTAAAAACTAATTTAATTCAATTATTTCTTTTTTATTAAAATTTTTCCGGTGAACTCAAAAATTTCAAATTTAAAACCTTTTATTATAAAATTAAATACTGGAATTGACTGTTAATAACTTTTGTTATATTGAATTAATAGAAAAAAATTCAACAAACAAATTTGATTTAAAATTTAAATTAAAGAGAAGAAGATAAAAGATGTTTAAAATAAATTGTATACGTTATAGTACAAAAATTTTTTACAAGTAATAATTTATTTGAATCAAAAAAATTTGCTATTCAGTGTATATTAAAAAATAATTTTAAACTAAATAAATGTAGAATTTACATAATTTTTTTAGTAAAGTATAGTAATTTTTAGAAAATATTTGAACAGAAAAAATTCATGCATTCGAACAATGAAAATTTTATAAAGAAATAAATTGTCAATTACCAAAATTTCTATTTAATTCTTTTTTTATTTAAAAAATTCTATTCTTGGTAGGTATATTAATAAATTAATCACTTTTATAAGTGAAAAAAGAGAGAAATATAAATTTTGGTTATTGAAACCCCCGTTAAAAGAAAAATATATGAATTAAAAGTTTTCCTGTTATGTAAGCATAACTTTGTTTACTTAAAAATTTTGTCTTAAACATTAATTCGAAAAATATAAAATCTCGCTAAAAGAAAATGCTATGAAATAAAAATTGGACTAACAAAAATCCTAATTAATAATTTTTATTCGAATAAAAATAAAAATGAACTTCTCTCTCTCTCTTCCCCTCTCTTTTTTATCGTGTATTGTGAATCAGAAATCGAGGTTAAACTATTATTTTTCGAGTGGATTATATGCCTAATGAGAAATGAACATCAGTAAAAGGATAGACACAATCTTGCGAAGAAGTAAAAGTAACAGGTTAATTTATAATAATCATAATAACTGTCAGGAACAATCTAAAGAGGCAAAGTTGTTATCCTTGAAAACAGTCTAATAAATCTAAATAGGGAACTATTCCTTAAGTGTATTTTATAAAGACTCTCAATTTACCTTATTTTTTTTTAAATAAAAAGTCTTTTTCCCTCGAGAAAAAGGAAAAAAATCCCTGAACTTAGCGTCGAAGACTATTATTTAAGATTTTTTTATAGACGAAAATGTAGCTAATATCACCTTTTTTATTCATTAAGGAAGTTAAAAAATTTCCCGAGTACTTTGTTTTTAATCTAAATCCTTCGAAAAATTATTTTATTCTTTTTGGTTTCATGAAAAAATTTTTTTCGATCCTCAACATCGACGCCAACTTCAGGGACCTGAAAAAATACTAAAAAATTAGAAAAATACTAAGAAATAAAAAAGAATACTAACAAATAAAAAAGAATACTAAAAAATAAAAAAAAGCCACTAAACAATAAAAAAAACATTAAAAAATACCAAAAAAAAGAATAAAATTAAATAAACTGCAAAGGATATTACACTATAAATTCAATGTCCTTTTAATTATCAGTGATAATCAGAAAAGTAATCGATTAGAATTGTATAAAAGGAAATTTGAAATTGATCAAAATTGATCACAGTTAAAAAAAAGAAGAAATGACGAGAGAGAGAGAAAAAAAAAGAAAGAGAAGAGCGAAATAGAGTAGAACGGATTTACGACTAAACGAAATGCAGTAAAGTATGATGGGGTCAAAATAGAATTAAGTAGAAAAAAGTGGCGGAAAATAGAGCCACAGTCGATTATAAAATGGCTTTCTGAAAAAGAATAGATTGGCAATGGAGAAAGAAATAAATTCAATAGAATAAAAGGAAATTACTTCGTACGAGATCTAACAAATCGAAATATATATATACACATATGCGTGCGATAATTGTCAGAAAAAAAGATTCAACTCGCAAATTCTATATAAATCTTGAGTCAATAATGAAAATAAATTGAAAACAATTACTGACAAATTGTAAAATAAAAAATGCCAACAATAGACAAATTCCTTTTGAATCAAGAGAAAATTTTAATAAAAAAAAGTTATCTAGTTTTACCATTCTCATCACATCGAATCACATTCTCATACATAAATTCTCATCTAAACTCTATAAATTCAAAAAAATTGTTCTCTTAATAAAAACGAACAAAATTTACTGGAAAAAAAAATTAAATTACATTCTTTTGTTCATTAAAAAGTTTTTTAATATTAGTAATTAATTACCAGTTTTTTTTACAAGGCTTGTATTAAAATAAATAAAAATGATAACTGAATGACGTTGACGAACAAAAGGCGAACAACTACAGATAAGCTTTTGACAATTTAAAGACAATATATTTGAATACATTGTTACTAAATGTACTTTTTGAAAATAATTTATTTCTAATAGTCAGCTTGTCAAGTTGTTTATTTTTAAATATTTATATTTTCAGATAAATTTAACATTTTTTCAAAATGTTATCAATTTTATCGAAATTAATTCACCCCTGCTCGTTACTCTCTACAATAATAATATCACTTTTATTTCGATATTCAGCCGATGATAATTATTTAAAGGTAAGTCGGTTTAAGAGAAAAAAGAAGTTGCAAAAATATTAAAAGAAAATAAAAAAAATTACTCCTGTATTAACTAATTTGTTAATTAATTGTAATTATTTGTTATTTTCCTAAAATTTTGAACGTTCAAAAGAACGAAATTTTTTAATGTTTAAAATTTTAAATATTTTTAAAATATACAATAAAGAAAAATAATTAAAATTAAACATTTATTTATTCGAGAATTAGTTTTTTTTAATGTACAAAAAATTTTTTTTTTTAAAAATACAAATTGAAAAAGTAGAAAAATATCGTCGTTTATTTAAACGTTCAAAAACTTTAGGAACACTATTCGTCTTTAAAATAAATGACGTTTTAATATATTTAAATAATTTTCAGTTACTAGAGATATTTCATCGCGAACCAAAGGAATATGATTTTATTATTGTTGGTGCAGGATCTGCAGGATGTGTGGTCGCAAATCGATTATCAAAAAATAAGGAATGGAAAGTAAATATTATTCAAAGTCTATTCAAGTGAATAATTTTATTTTTCAATTAACTACTTGAGCCTAAACTATATACTGAATTTATTTTTTTACTATTTAATATTTCCCCTATAATTTCCTCTGTACACCTAGAAAAAAATTTTGTTTAAACCAAATGTATTTTATTTGAATTAAATAAACATAATTATATTTGTCTCAGAACAAACTAGGTTATTTATTTGTTTTAAACAAAAATTTTATTCGACATAAATAAAACATATATTTGAGCTTTAAAATTATATTTAAAAACTAAATAAAATTTATTTGAAACAAATAAAAAAGTCTAGTTGGTTTTGAGACAAATTTATCTTTTGTCTGGGTGAACAGAGGAAAGAAATATTAAATAAAAAATTTTCTATTATATTGACAAAAATGAAAAAAAAATTTTAAGTATAAAAATTTTGATTGGTCATAATGTCAATTATTGACAAACATTAAAAATAAATTTTCAAATACATATAAAAATTTTAAGTCAATTTTTGACAAAGATTAAAGAAATTTTTAAACATAAAAAATTTTAAATAAATTTCTACGTTAATGTGGAATAAATATATTCGAAAAATTTTTATTTCTATTAATTTTTCTTAATAAGGTGCTGTTATTAGAGGAAGGCAAAGAAGAACCTCTTGTTACTGGCATACCCAGTTACGCCATGAAACTTCAAAAATCAGAAGTCGACTGGAATTATCATACAGAAAAAGATGAAAATTCTTGTCTAATAGCCAATGGATGTTCCTGGCCAAGTGGAAAAGTAATTATACGAAAAATTATATGAAATTCCTTTTCAAAACTAATTTCCTTTAAAGATTTGTGGAAATATTAATTTATTAATTAAACCATACCAAGAGAAAAGTTTTATTTAAATCAAATATAATTAATTTTTAGTTGAATAAAACTATATTTTTATCACAGCTTATATTTGATTTCGAGACAAATGAAATAAAAATCTTATTTGAACCAAATAGACTTTAATTGAATAAATAAATATAAATAATTTAAATGAATTTTTTTTGAAACGAATAAATAATTTAGTAGGCTCTGAGACAAACATATTTTTTCTGGGTGCATCAATAATTCATAATTATTAATTACGAATATCAAATAATAAATAGGATTATCAATCATATTCATTAATTTATAAACAGGTAATGGGAGGATCAAGTGCAATAAACATAATGCAATACATGAGAGGCAATCCGGAAGACTTTGATTCGTGGGAAAAATTGGGAAATCCTGGTTGGAGTTATAAAGACGTTCTGCCCTATTTCATAAAGTCAGAAAACAATAAAGATCCAGATGTAAGTGAAACTAAATTTTTCAAACTATTACAATGTTTGAAATGAAAATGAAACGAAAACCAAATTATTTCCGTTAAATTTATCTGATTGTTAAATTAATATTATCAAAGATTCATTTTATATTTTCCACATTAATTTTTTTTTAAATATACAGGGCTCGAACCAGTGAAAGTAATAAAAAAATATGGACTTTACGGATCAAAAATGAAAAATTACGGATTATTACTCTTAAAAATAATTGAATTTCCGCAATAATTTGTAACTTTTCTAAAATTAAATTTTTTTTCGTGTTTTTAACTAAAATTCTTCTATAAATGCATTATTTTTAATCATTTTTGAAAAATTTTTTTGAGAATTTTAAAATTCATTTGTTTACAATTCAATTTTACAAAATTTCGGTTATTCGGAAATTCTTCAATTAAATATTTAGAAAATAAAAACTTGAAATAATTTTTAGAAAAATCCGCAATTAAACTTTCTCAAAAAATATTAATTCCACAAAATTGTTAGTTAAAAATATGAGAAATTCAGATTTTCAAAGATTTTAATTTGAAACCTTTTCAAAATTCAATTTTAATCTTAAATTTTAACTGAAATTAATTTTTAAATCAATTTTTATTATAGAAAATTCTACGAGAATTCAATTACTTAAATACAAAAATAAATAACTTATTAAATAATTCAATGTTTCTGAAAATTCAATTTCCATAAAGATTTTTATCAACAACTTTTTAAATAATTCAATTATTTCGACGAATTTTAATAAAATTTTTAAGAATAATTACGATTTTTGGGAAATTTGCGATTAAAATTTTATGAAAAATAATTGAAATTCTGCGATGAGTTTTATTATTTGTGAAAATAATTGAATCCCTAAGAAGAATTTTATTACTTTTGAACAATATTTAATTTTTGCGAAGAATATTATTACTCTTGAAAATTATTGAATTTTTGCAGTAATTTGTAACTTTTCTAAAATTAAATTTTTTTCGTGGATTTAACTAAAATTTTTCTATAAATGCATTCTTTTTAATAATTTTTGAAAAAGTTCTTTAAGAATTTTTAAATTCATTAGTTTACAATTTAATTTTTACAAAATTTCGATTATTCGGAAATTCTTCAATTAAATATTTAGAAAATAAAAACTTGAAATAATTTTTAAAAAAATCCGCAATTAAACTTCTTCAAAAAAAAATTAATTTCACATAATTGTTAGTTAAAAATATGCAAAATTCAGATTTTGAAAAATTTTAATTTGAAACCTTTTCAAAATTCAATTATAATCTAAAATTTTAACTAAAATTAATTTTTAAATAAATTTTTATTATAGAAAATTCTACGAGAATTTAATTATTTGAATACAAAAAAGAAACAATTTTTTGAGTAATTGCATGTTTCTTGAAATTGAATTCTCATAAAGAATTTTATTAATAAATTTTTAAACAATTGAATTCTTTTGACGAATTTTATTAAAGTTTTTAAGAATAATTTCATTTTTCGAGAAATTCGATTAAAATTGTATAAAAAATAATTAAAATTCTACAATGAGGTTTATTATTTATGTATTTACATAAAAAAAATTCTTTTTAGGAATTCAATTATTTATTGAATTCCTAAAAAGAATTTTATTATTTACGAAAATAATTGAATCTCTGTAAAAGAAGAGATTTGTAAAAAAATTTGTAAATAATAGAATTTCTGTGAAATTTTAATTATTTTATGAAAATAATTGAATGTTAGCGTAGAATTTTATTAATTTTTTTTTTAAATAATTGAATATTTTTGGAAAATTTTATTAAAATAGTAAATCTTGAAAATCATTGAATTGAGGAAAATTTTTAAAAGTAATTGAAATTTTTACAAGAATTTCATTACAATTTTTGAAAATAATTGAATTTCGGAGAAGAGTTTTATCATTTCTAAAGATAATTAAAATTTTGACGAGAATTTTTTAAAAATTTTGAACATAATTGAATGTCTGCGAAGACTTATATTACTTTTGAAAATAATTGCAAATTTCTGCAATAATTTGTAGTTTGTCTAAAATTCTCCAAATTATGTCGTACAATTTACGAACTTTTCGTCTTTTCTTAATCAAATTACTGACTTTACGGCCTTTTTTCAAAAGAACTGACTTTTACGGTCTCAATTAAATTTACGGACCTTTACGGGATTTACGGACCTAGTTCGAGTCCTGGCGAATATATCAAATTTCCCCTGTCAAAAGGAATAAATCCATTTTTCACTTTTTAGATAGTAAGAGAAAATCCAAAATATCATGGAACTGATGGTTATCTATCAGTTGAGAGATTACCCTACGTCGATGCAAATTCAAAAATTCTCTATCAAGCCCTTCAGGAACTTGGCCACAAACCCACGGACTTTAATGGCAAACATCAATTGGGAACAATGCTGGTCCAAACAACGTCAAACAATGGATCACGAGCAAGTACAAATAGCGCTTTCATTCGACCAATAAGAAGGCACAGATCCAATTTATTCATCAAAACACAAGCGCATGTGACGAAAATTTTGATTGATCCAAAGACGAAGAAGGCCATTGGTGTTGAGTACGCACATTCGATGCGTGGTCCCACGAGGAAAGCGGTGGCAAAAAAAGAAGTGATTCTATCAGCGGGAGTTGTTCAATCACCAAAATTACTAATGCTCTCTGGTATAGGACCCATTGATCAACTGAAAAAACATCAAATCAATCTTGTGAAAAACTTATCTGTCGGTCATAATCTCCACGATCATGTGACATTCATTGGATTAATTGGAATCGCGGGAGAAAAGACAGCAAAAAATCCAAAATGCTTGGGAAAATTAAATGATTTATTTAAATATTTCACTAAACAGAAAGGACCACTTGCTTCAATTGGCGCTGCTGGTGTTGCAGCATTTTTTCCCACATCATACGAAAAAACAGAAAACACTCCCGATATACAATTGGTATTTCTTGGAATTGGCGATATACTCTCTTATTATGAGAGATTTGTATTAGGGCCAATTTTACTAACACCAAAAAGTCGAGGCTACATTCGACTCAATGATACGGAACCAATTTGGGGAAATCCGACAATAAATCCCCGATATTTCGCCGATGAAATTGATATGAAACGTTTGATTGAAGGAGTTCGAATGTCTCTTAAACTATTTAATACGACTGCATTGAAAGAAAATGGTTTCAAACTTGATGAAACTCCACTTCCGCCTTGCAATAAATCAGAATTTAATAGCGATTTATATTGGGATTGTGTTGCGAGGCATTACACTGAAACATTGTATCATACAGTTGGAAGCTGTAAAATGGGTCCAGAAGAAGACACTGAGGCTGTTGTTGATGCGAGATTACGTGTTTATGGAATCAATGGTTTAAGAGTTATTGATGCTTCTATTATGCCTAATGTTCCGAGAGCCAATACAAATGCCGCGACTATTATGATTGGCGAGAAGGGCAGTGATATGATAATACAAGATTGGAATTCAAAATAATTATTTAAATACGATACAAAATGGAAATACCCATTCAATTACGTTTCATATCAAATTACATTTTCATCAATTGAATACATATAAAAACGAGGGAATTTAATTTCAGTTGATGAGAAAAATCCCTGAGTTATATTGAATACAGATAAATAATAATTTTAAGCCCACTGTTAATTAATCAAATTATTTTTTCATTTAGCAAAAATTAATAATTAGTAATAAATTATTGTATAAGTAGCATAACTACACGCGCGTGAAATTTTAAAACCCATTTTTAGTTACAAAAACTTTCTTTTTGAAATTAAATGGAAATTTATTATTTTTCTTTTTAAGAATATAATTCTTCAAAAATACGATTATATTTCAATACAATTTTTAAAAGTGATAAAATTATATTCTTTAAAATATAAATTTTATTTCAATGAAATTCGACAAAACTTTTTGCTTCAATTTTTAAAATTATTTCTGGAATTTAATTATCTTCAAAAAAAATATAATTACAATTTTTCAAAAATCTAATTTTTTTTAGAATTTCTATTATTCAAAACTTCAATAATTTTTAAAGGTGAAAGTAGTTAACAATTTTCAATTCAATAATTTTTGTTAAACAAATATTTAAAAATTTATTGTCATTTATTTTATATTGAAATTTTAAATAATTTCAATGTAAAACCTTTTAAAATTTACAACTGCAATTTTTCTAAAAGTCAATTATTTTTCAGAATTTTCGATTAAAAATATTCAAAATAACGCTTCCAATATTAAATTACTTTTCTAAATTTTTGACTGAAATTTTTTTACGTCAATTTTTATTAGAAACAACGATAATTGAATTATTTAAATACAACAATATTGTAAAATTTAAATATTTTCCAAATTTTTAGTTACAATTCTTTGAAATATAAAATTTATTTTAATGAAATTTGAGAAAATTTCACATTTTTTTAAAAATTATTTTTGGAAATTCAACTATTTTCAAAAAATTGTAATTACGATTTTTTTAAAACCTCGTTTTTCAGCACTTCTAAATAGAATTTTTCAAATTTCATTTATTTTTGTTTAATAAATATTTGAATACTTATTGTTATTTATTTGTCCATCAAGAATTAAAATTTCAAAATACTTGCAATGTTTTTCGAAATTTAATTATTTCTGAAAATTAGAACTGTAATTCTTAAAATACTTTTTAAAATTTTTACCAAAATTCTCTTTTAAATAAATTCTTCTTAGAATTCAACATTAATTGAATTAATTAAATACAAAAATTTTTCTACAATTTAATTATTTTCCAAATTTTCAGTTACAATTCTCCAAAAAACTACAATAGATATTTAATAATAATTTTTGAAAGTGAAAAAATAAAATTCTTTGAAATATAACATTTATTTTAATAAAATTTGGCAAAATTTCCTATTTTTCGAATTTTTTAAAATTATTTTCGGGAATTGAACTACTGTTAAAAAATTTTAATAACAATGTTTTAGAAACCTCAATTTCTCAGAATTTTTCAAATTTCATTTATTTTTGTTTAATAAATATTTAAATACTTATTATTGTTATTTATTTGTCCATCAAGAATTAAAATTTCAAAATACTTGCAATGTTAAAACCTTTCGAAATTTAATTATTTCTGATAATTAGAACTGTAATTCTTAAAATACTTTTTAAAATTTTTACCAAAATTCTCTTTTAAATAAATTCTTCTTAGAATTCAACTTAAATTGAATTAATTAAATACAAAAATTTTTCTACAATTTAATTATTTTCCAAATTTTTAGTTAAAATTCTACAAAAAAATACAATGGATATTTAATAATAATTTTTGAAAGTGAGAAAATAAAATTCTTTGAAATATAAAATTCATTTTAATGAAATTTGACAAAATTTCCTATTTCTCTAATTTTTAAAAATTATTTTCGGGAATTGAATTACTGTTAAAAAATTTTAATAACGATGTTTTAAAAACCTCAATTCCTCAGAATTTTTAAATAGAATTTTACATATTTCATTTATTTTTATTTAATAAATATTTAAATACTTATTGTTATTTATTTGTTTATCAGGAATCAAAATTTCGAAATACTTGCAATACAAAACCTTTTGAAATTTAATTATTTCTAAAAATTTGAACTGCAATTCTTTTAAATCTTCAAATATTTTCAAAAAATTTAACTGAAATTCGTTTTTAAATCAATTCTTATCAAAAAGTTGTAAAAGAATTCAATTATTTAAATACAAAAATAAATGATAACCTAATTGATTTTTTCTAAAAATTGCAACTGTAACTCTACTCTGCTTATGGATCTTTTCTTAGTTTGAGAAAGAAAATTCATAGACTATTTAAGATTTTTAATAATTTATGATATTTTTTGAATACTTTATATATAATTTCCTTACTTCACTTATTGCCCTGTCCTACGAAAATCCTGTTACTGTCAAAATTCTAGAGGAATTAATTTAAATAAAAAAATTAAATTAATAAAATTTTAAATAAAAAAAACAGAATATCTCGATTATACTATATTATATAAATTATAGAATAATTAATATAATAATTAATTATGCATGAGAGAAATACATTTCTTTAAATTTTTCCCCCTCTCAATTCGAGGTGTGACGAGAGATAAAATTTGAATAATCATTTGAATACTATATTAATTGAAAAAAATGAAAATAATTTGAGCGCTAATCCACTTTTTTCGCGTGTACATGGAGGTTAATTAAAACAAGTAATCAGCACGGAATCCACGTAGATGTAAACTATTTAAAAAATCGTGTTTTCTTTCCTAATGATCGTTCGCCTTCACGCTCTTACTTCCTCCTTGATCGTTCTAGCTTGGATCGTCCAAGAGTGACGAATAAAGAATTTAAAAGGAGAAATTATATCTCGGCCACTGTCAATGGTCCATGCAATTGAGTTCATCAGAAAATTTTTCAGTTCAATTGTAACAATTATTATTATTATCATTATATTTTAATTTTTCGATTGAAAAAAATTTATACCACGAAGACGATAAATGATTTTTTTAAAAAGTATAAAAATTTAATTAATCATTCACCGTGGGAGATGAAGAGAGGAAAAAAATTTAAATATTCTACGCGAAAGTAATTATTTTCATCGTCGAAGAAACAGACCGGCAATATTGACATTGAGAGAGGCTGTTAGGAATCGGTTTCGTATTAAAGATTGTATATATAGAAAAATTTCGATTTTCCCATTCGTTCACTTTCACGCACTCCCCTGAAAGTGATAAAGAGTCGTCAACCAGTTTTTTTCTCTCCACACACACGCAGTGAAATTTGTTTCCAAGTTTATATAATTTATAACCTGCTGTTTACACTGCACTTTACTTTTGACATTCACTTTTCATGGGTGAAACAATTTTTATATTCTGGACGTGTTAATTTTTTTTTTCTGCCAGATTGATATAAATCTCTTTATTATTCCTCGTATAGTGAAAAACGATTTTTATTCACTAATTGAAATTGGATAATGGACGTTTAATTTTCTATTAGATGAGAGAAATTTTTTTTATAGAGAGAAAAATATGTATTTCTTCCAAGTCATTTTTTTAAATTAAAATTAAAATTTCTATGTAATTAAAATTGTGATTTGTATATAATTTGAATTTTTATATACAACTTAAATCAAATTTAATTGATTCCTAAAGTTTCGAACGTTCAAATGATGGAAAATAATTTTATTACTTCATTTAATTTGTACTTCATTAAAAAAAATTATTCTGGTATATTAAAAAAATTAGTTATAAGTGAAAATGTTTCATTTCCATTATTTTCCATTTTACTTAGTAAATTTTAAAAAATTTTCAAATGAAAAGAAAATTTCCTTCATTTAAAGGATGAAAACTTTACAAAAATCAAATTTTTATTTCTTTAAATTCAATTTATATATAATTTGAATTTTTACAAACAAAAAATTTTTTTTTTTGATTCAAATAATCGATTATTGTCTATTAATAAGTAAAAATATTTATTTGTATCAATTTGTATTCAAATCAATTAAATGGTATTTGCTTCAAATACCGAAATTATTGGTTCAAATCGCAATTTATTTGATTTGAATAGAAATTATTTGTTTAAAGTAAATATTTATTTGTTAACTGACAACTAATCGGTTGTCTGTTTTATTTGAACCATGTTAAATTTTTTGCAGTGTATAATTTTAATTAAATTTGAATTTAGAAACGAAATAAATAAATTTTGTTTATTAAAACGTTCAGAACGAAGAATTCAATATTTTTAATATTTATATACAATGAAAAAAATTTGTTTTGATTCAAATAAACGATTACTTGTGTATTATTAAATAAATATTTATTTGTACATGTCAAATAATTTTTATTTAAATAAATTAAATGGGATTTGTTTCAAATACTAAAATTATAGGTTCAAATACAATTTATTTGATTTAAATAATTCTTTTTATCAACTAAATATTTATTTGTTTATTCTTTTTTTGATAACAGACAAGTAACCGGTATATTTAAATCAAATAATTTTTCTTTCAGTGCATAGGTCACTGGATATCAAAAATCGAAATTTTTAAAACAATTTTACAAAATTTTGATATTTATAAAATAATAATAATTATTAATATTATAATTATATATTATAATAGAATAATTATTATTCTTTATAAAATTTCCTGACCTTAATAATAAATTTAAATATTTTAAAAATATTTTTCATTTATAATTCTGTTTCATACATTTAACTAATTCCCATAAAAATTTTTTTTTCAATTTTTTGTTTCAAATTGTTTTCTTCATTTTGATTCAAAAATAAGAGAAAAAAAGAGAGAGAGAAGGGAGATAAATATGTCAAAATAAAGGCGTGAATTTAAAAATCTGTATCGAAATGTGTCTTGTAACGTCAGCACGAATACGGATAAAATTGCACATTACCAGGAGCATTAGGATATTATCGAGCGGACCGTAAAGGTTGAATGCGAATCTTGCCGCTGATTTAACGCTCAGTTAAGAAGCTCGAGCATTACTCGAGGTGAATGAATGCATTTATGAACGCGTATACATGTATATATATATATAGGTGCCTGGGATTGTAGCTCCTGGTCCATTTTTTTTCCTTATTATTTTTATTTAAGAGTATTACCAATCCTACTTCTAGAATCATCAATTATTTTTTTTTCCTTACTCATAAAAAAGAAAGATAAATATGTATATGTATGTCCGGGATAAGTAATGGTTGCAAGAAAAATTTTAAACTCGTTTATATTGAGATTGAAAAAAACATTGAAATTCTGATTGACCGTTAAAATAACATAATAATATTTTACCCCGATAATAATGGAAAATATTTCTTTTTAATGAAAGAAAAAGAAGAAGAAGAAGAAACGAATATCTAATTTTTCTGTAAAACCGGATCTTGTGCCGGTACGGTAAAAGTTAGCATATGTAATAGTCTAAAGTTCAAAACTTTGAAGAGATTCACTTTAATATCGTAAATTAAATTTTCAGCTATCCTTTAGTTAATTAATTTCAATATTTATTTACATATATGTAATAACACTATCAATCATAATTGCACGAGCATTTCTTTTTAAGTTGCCTAATCAACAAAGTTAATTATTCAGAAAATATGCAATTACATAAGTTACTTTCAATTTGATAAATACGTGAGAAAAACGTTTTATATTATCCGAATATATTAAAATAATTTTTTAACTAGGTATCATTAATTAAATTATATTTTTTCTATTTCTTTTTTTAATTTTACTCTTTACATGTTTAATTTCAATTATATTTACTTTTTTCCCTTTCCCAATATTTTTTTATAATGTAAATTAGTCTCTTTTGATTAATATTGTCGTGTTCAATTTACGGAATTCTGTTTTTCAATTTTCAACTGAAAAACAGAATTAACAACAAGTGGAAATTCTGTGCACTCTATAATTTATTATTTCTAATTAAAATATTTCTTTTTTTCAATTTTAATCGCGAACAATTTACTCTACATGGAAATAATTACTTGTTCAATTTAATCACACTGTCGAATTTAACTCCCAATAATCAAATTTCCTTCTAATTGAAGTGGTTATTGTCTCATTGGGAATTAGTAATTATTAAACAAAAGCAAATAATGATAATTAATCTTCAAAAATTAAAATTCAATTTTGTTTCTATTTAAACAGTGACCTTTTAATTGAAACCGTAAACATGAAATTTATCTCCTTTCTATCAATTTTTGTCTTATTTTTTAATTTATTCAAAAAAGCAAAACAATTTTCCACTGGTTTTCAAAATTTTTCTTTTAGAAAACGATTTTTTTTTAATAAAAAAAATTTCTTTTCATAAAAATAAATTTATAAAAATAAATTTATAAAAAGAATTTTATAAAAATAAATTTATAAAAGTAAATTCTTTTTTATAGAAAGGAATTTTTTTTAACAAATAATTTTTATAATAAGAAAACTTGTTTATAAAAATAATTTTTTTTTTTTTTTTGCAAAAAGAAAACATTATTTCTTTGAAATAAAATAAGTGAATTCAGGGGGGAATAGATATTTTTTTTTTATACTCAGAAGTTGATGATATATCCAGTAATAGAATTCGTTGGGCGTTGAAGTTTCTTTTCACCCTCTATACCTTATCACTTTGATTATTAAAAACTCCTCGTTTTAAGCACCAGATTTTCACAAAAAGTAATTGATCATCGCGTTTGATAAGAGAAAAATTTTCATATTTTGAGATTAAATTTTTTTTTTTTTTTAAACTGAATAAAAATGGAACACTCACGTGCAACGAAGACGAGGAACAGTGCAATGACTAGACCAAGAGAGCAGCACCTAATTGAAGGTGGAGATGATCGCGTCATGATGTCTTCTTGGTTACTGTCACTGAAAGTTTCGACTTGGTATCCAGATAGCTTTACCAATCCCACTACACAATCTCTCTGTCTTGTCAATGCTTCACCTTATTCCCTGATGTTGCTCTGCCCATTCTCTTGCCCTCTTTCTCCCTCTCTTCATTATTATTTTTTTTCATATCTTGGCTTGTTTTTTTAAATTTGAAAATTGTCTCATATTTTGTCATCGAAAGATCTGGAATCTGGGTTCGTCCTTTCCGGTACATTGGCTGAAAAGACACAAATATTTTTAGAAAAAGAAATTTTATTGTTAAAAAGAAAATAATTTAGTCCTTTGAATATGTTTATCTTATTTTTTTTTGCTTTTACAAAGACTTGTGGGAATTGAAAGTTTTAATTGAAACGTTTGCCGAAACAGAAATTTATGTCTTTTGTTTTTTTTTTTTTTTTTGCGAAAAAAGAAACTTTTCTCTTCTCAATGAAAAGTTGTTCATTATAGCAAGTTTGGAAATAGCGAGAGAAGCTCTCGGAAATCATCTGGGAATTTCGTTGGTTTAATTCAGCAAGTTATAACTGGGTCTAGAAATTGATAATATATTTTGAGTTCAGGAAATAAGCGCACAAAATACGAGGAATAATTTATCGTTCGTAAATTATTGATAATTTTGCAATTATAGAAATTTAATAATGAGGCGAAAAATAATTCATATAAATTATTGTTTCTTCATTAAAAATTCTACGATATTTCGTACTAATTTAATTACACGAATAATAATCAATTCTATTCACTAAAACACAAATGAAACGATATTAAGTTTCTCCCCTTAGCAAAATTATCTCATTGAAAATTTTAAAATAAAAATATCAATTATATTCTTTATACTTTTCCAAAGTTGTACTAATACGCAACTAAATAAACCTGAGGTTACGACCCATTGTTTTGCATTTTCTAAACTCGTCATTGTTTTTTCTAACCATTTTTGTTGTTGTTGTTGTCATTTTCGTTTGTTTTAACTCTCGCGGTTAAATGTAACGCGTGAATTACGTCGGTAGTTAACATATAAACTCAGTAATTTTCAAACCATCTTTTCCATTTGAATTGTAGGCCATGCGTTTTTCATCGATAATAAAAATAAAAGTTTGTCAAAAAGAAGGAAGAGTTTGAGAACAATAAGAAACGTGAAATTAATTTTTTTTTCGTGATATTTTCTAAGAAATTTAAAAATGAATCAAATATCTATATAAAAACAAGAAATTGAGATTTGCATTTCCGAGATTCTGCGTACACCTTTTTAAATAATAAAATAAATTCTTGTATATTCCTACGAAACAAAACATTTTCTCATCTATCAGTCCGATTATCAGACATGAATATAATTATGTATATATAATGTATGGCGTAGGTGCTTGTGTTCACATTGTGCAAAGATGTTACTCTCTCATGGCCAGTATACCTTCTGTCTGTTGCCTCATGAAAGAGATTTATGATAACAACTGGACATGGCATATATACAATTTTTCAAATGCATATTAAAACTTATCTGTTTATATTTTAATAAACAAAACAAAAACAATATAATAAAAATTATAATAAAAAGAACAATTAAGAAAACAATGCTTTATATTTCGATTTCTAGAATTTTAATCTAATCTAGTTAATTTCTCTTTTTTTCAAATTTAGAATATATTTATTGAAAACAGCGGAGAATATTTTTCAAAAACTTATTGAATTATTAACGAAATGGGAAAGTTAATACAATCGAAAATGAAAGTGTCGATTTAAAAACCCGCCTATTTAAAGAAGCATTACAACTCTTTTATTTTATCATATTTTATATACTTTTAAAATGTCAAAGTTCCTATCGATACAATTACAAAATATTTCATTTAAAAGCTTAACTTTTTCATATGTCAACATTTAAAAAGAAAAACTTTCCAATCTATAGATGAGAATATTAAAATGTATTTTAAAATTATATAATACATCAAAAGTGTGCTTTCCAGTTCGAACTGTAAAATTTTATTTTACAGTTAATTAAATCATATGGAATATAATGTTTTTTTCAAAATTTAAATAGTCGAATAGAAATGTATATATCAGAATTGCCATAAAAAATTAATTTTGTATTTCCCTGATTTCCAGACAAAATTTTGACTTTTTCCCTGACCCTAAAGAATATTCTGATTCACTCCAAAAATTATTTGATACTCAAAAAAATGTTCTATTACATTTATTTACGAATTCTTTTAATTGTAAAATTATTCGAAAATATCAATAAATTCTTATTTAAATAAATATTTAATTATTATTATTCCATAGGAATTCAGATTTTCAAAAAATTTCAAATTCAAACTTTTATGAAATTCAGCAACTTATAAGAATATTTTTCCGTTTTATAATAATTTAAATTTCCATAAAATTAAAAAAAAAATTAAATTATTTACAAAAATTTTAATAAAATCCTTCGCAAGAATTTAATTATTTCCATAAATAATAAAATTCTTTACAGGATTTTAATTATTTAAGAAAAATGTTATGAAATTCGTTGTAAGAATTCAATTATTTTCATAAATAGTACAAATTTTTCATAGAATTTAAATTATTTTAAAAAAAATTTTTAATCAATTCCTCGAAAAATGTAATTATTTTCAAAAATTTGTTGCAAAAATTTAATTACATTTCACAAATAATGAAATTCTTCTCTGAAATTAAAATATTTTCAAAATCTACTATTTTAATAAAATTTCTCAAAAGAATTCAATTATTTAAAAAAAATGTAATAAAATTCCTTGCAAGAATTCAATTATTTTCATAAATAATAAAATATATTTACATGATTTCAATTATTTAAAAAAAATTTAATAAAATTTCGTTACAAGAATTCAATTATATTCATAAATAATAAAATCTTCACAGGATTTCAATTATTTAAAAAAAATGAAATAAACATTCGTTGCAAGAATTCAATTATTCTTCTAAATAATAAAATTATTCACAGGAATTCAATTAATTTTAATACAATTTTAAGTAAATTGTTCGAAAGAATTCAATTATTAATTATTTTAAATAATTTTTGCAAAAGTTCCTTGAGAATTTTCAAATCCATATGTTTACAATTCAATTTTACGAAATTTTGATTATTCGGAAATTCTTCAATTAAATATATTTAGAAAACACAAACTTGAAATAATTTTAAAAAAAACTTCAGTTAAACTTTTTCAAAAAATTAATTCTACAAAATTGTTAGTTAAAAGTATGAAAAATTCAAATTTTCAAAGCGTTGAATTTGCAACCTTTTCGAAATTCAATTATTTCTAAAAATTCGCGCTATAATAATTTTACTATTCAATTATATAAAATTTTAACTGAAATTCATTATAAAACAATTTTTATTAGAAAATTCTACGAGAATTTAATTATTTAAGAAAAAAATGAATAATTTATTGAATAATTGAATGTTTCTGAAAATTGTATTTTCATAAAGAATTTTATCAACAATGTTTTTAAAAAATTAAAATTTTTTCGACGAATTTTAATGAAATTTTCAAGAATAATTACATTTTTCGAGAGATTCGATTAAAATTGTTTTAAAAATAATTGAAATTCTATGATCAGATTTATTATTCATTAAAATAATTGAATTTCTAAAAAGAATTTTTTTATTTCTGAAAATAATTGAATTATTGTGAAGAAATTTATAACAAATTTTTAAATAATTGAATTTCTGTGAAACTTTTATTATTTATGAAAATAATTCAATTTTTACGAAGAATTTTATTAAATTTTTTTTAAATAATTGAATTCTTTAGGAATATTTTATTAAAATAGTAGATATTAATAATCATTGAATTAAGAAAAATTTTGGAAAATAATTGAAGTTTTACCAAGAATTTTATTAAAATTTTTGAAAATAATTAAATTTTGGAGAAGAATTTTATTATTTTTAAAGATAATTAAAATTTTGACGAGAATTTTAAAAATTTTTTGAACATAATTGAATTTTTGCGAAGAATTAAAAAAAAAATCCCTGACTTTTCCCTGACCAATTCTTCTTTCTCTGACCTGTTGCAACCCTTTATATAAAATGTATATAAAAAGCGCAGAGTTTAAAAAAAAAAATATATATATATATGTATTTATATTTACAAAGATCATTCCTGTGTTTCCTGACTTTTTTTTTAACCTTTATTTCCATTTCTCATGTTCGTTGATAGTAATTTTTTTTCACATGTTTTCTGTATACTCATCCCGTCATTGATCGCCTACAATATTGTAAAAATGTATTTATACTCGATAGAATGCGTATATATGTGCTCTCTATTCTGTCATGGCTCGGCTGCTATACAGGCCGTATTTTTTCCTCTTTGAACAGAAACCAAGAGGTGTCCAACCTAGAAACCGCCTTCTTCGCGGGATAGCAACTTATCCTCATCGCACGCCAATTATAAACAATTACCCATTCACGCAACAGCCGGTTTCATCTGTCCACACTCTCTTGAATCTCTATTAAAGGTACGTAGTTTTATCACACTTTTACTGTACACCGTTAGAGAGAAAAAAAAGGAATCTCAACTCCAAATGATCAGCGTGTGAAGGGTTCCATTTTGATAAGCAGCGAAAATAATACCGGTCACTTATTTTGAGATTCTTTATTGACACCAAAGTTTCGAACAGCGTCGAGTTCCTTTTGAAATACAAGGTTAAAGTGTAAATTATCTCTAGAAAAAGGAGAAAACTACGTTACTAAAATTCTCAACGTTTATAATCAACAATTTAGATATTTAAAAGAAAATATATTTTTACTATTATATTTAAAACGTTTTGCATACTTTCTTGATGGATAATTTAAAAAAGAAAAAATTTTATTGTCTTCCTCGTGAAAAATACTTTATTCTCTCAATCATCGATTCTAAACGTTGTGAACTTTAGTGGCGTGAAAAACTAATATTTACGAACCAAAACTTTTTCCAAAGTTTCAGTTCAAATGAACGAAATTTTTTTTATCAATTTAAATATAGTTTCTAAAAACTAATCTAATAAAAGGAAAAATAAAATACATTTGAAAATATTTGAATTTCAGCGAAGAATTTCATTATTTGTGAAAAGTAATTGAATTCTTACAAAAAATTTTTGAAAATAATTACATTTTTCGAGGAATTTATTCAAAATTGTATTAAAAATAATTTAAATACTGTGAAAATTTTATTATTTATGAAAATAATTAAATTCTTGCAAGGAATTTTATTACTTTTTTTTTTAAATAATTGAATTCTTTTGAGAAATTTTATTAAAATAGTAGATTTTGAAAATATTTTAATTTCCGAGAAGAATTTCATTATTTGTGAAATGTAATTAAATTTTTGCAACAAATTTTTGAAAATAATTACATTTTTCGAGAAATTGATTTAAAATTTTATTAAAAATATTTGAAATCCTATGAAAATTTTTTACTATTTATGAAAATAATTGAATTTTTGCTTAGAATTTTATCAAAAATTTTTTTTAAATAATTGAATTCTTAATTTGGAAAATTTTCTTAAAATAATAGATATTGACAATAATTATTGAATTGACGAAAATTTTGACAAGAATTTTATTAAAATTTTTGAAAATAACTAAATTTTCGAGAAGAAATTTATTATTTTTAAAGATAATTGAAATTTTGACGAGATTTGTTTTTAATTTTTGAACATAAATGAATTTCTGTGAAGAATTTTATTACTTTTGAAAATAATTGAATTTCTACAATTTGTAAGTTCTCCAAAACTCAATTTTTTCAGTGTTTTTAACTAAAATTCATTTATAAACCCATTATTTTTAATAATTTATTAAATATATATTAAAAATGTATATAATTTCAAAAGAATTTGAATTATTAAAATTTTTAAAAATCCAAAAATTTTAGAATCCAAGTTCTTTAAAAATTATTATGAAATTCATTCAAAATTGAAATTTTATAAAATTTCAAATTACAACATTTTGAAGTTCATTTAATTATACGAAAATTGTAAACGCAACTCTATTAAAATTCAATTAATTTTGAAAGATTTAAGTTCTTAAAGAATTAAGATATTTAAAATAAAATTATTGTGAGAAATAGAAAAAATTGAAGGTTTTGTATTAGAATTTGTGTTGTACTTTCATAGTTTATAAGGCAAACAGAAAATTCACAAAAATTCAGAATTTTCTTATAAATTCTAAAAATTAAATTTTTTCCAGCAATTTGAATAAAAATTCCTGACTTTTCCCTGATTTTCCTGACCAATTCTAGTTTTCCTGATTTTTCCCCGGATTCCCTGATTTGTGGCAACCCTTCGTAATCTACCCCAACGAGAATTAATCGAGAATTTTAGAATTCTTTAAACTAAAAGAATTTAAAAATTCTTTCTCATCGAATTTCTTAATTCTTTAGAAAAGAAAAAAAAGTTTAGAACTAAAAGACATATTATATCTAAAAAAAAAAGAAGAGAGAAACATTTATGAATTTAATCAAGAAATGTATAAATGGAAAGAGTGGCATCATTACTGTCTGTATGTCCGGGCGAAAGTCATCTGTTCATTGAGACGAGTGCGAGAATTATGTGTCGCGAAACTTATGAATACACAATCAGTAAACACACGTAATAATATTACCGTGCCGTGACTAACAACAGTCTCGCGTTACAAGCCTCATAATCCCGTTTTCTTACGACACACTGATAGAAGGTGGAAGCTACCATTACCACCATTTCAAATTTACGGTCATTGACATTAAACACCGTTTTTCACATTTTATTGTTTGTCATTGCTGACTATTTAGCCGCACATCAATTATTGTTCATTAAAATATTCATTATTTCAAATATTCATTCATTCGCGCAGTATTTATAATTATGTTCATAAAATAAAAAATTCAATATCTTCTCTCATCATCATTTGATTAAATTCTTAATTCTATGAACTTATAAAAATTAAATAATTTTCCTATTCGCACTTGATTCTACTGTCTTTTACTGCATACTGTGTTATAGACGTAAAAAAAGCGACAGGAGGGAAAAAATTTACTCAACAGAATATTGAAATTACACTGAAATATTAGCAATAATTTCATCTTATTTAAAATTCCATCGACTTGAATTTACAAATAAGATGCCTAAAATTAGGAATCACTTTCGAAATTTTTTTGCGGTTGTCAATATTTTGACAGAGTTTATGATGAATTTTTCTTCATTCTATTTGAGTAAGAATATGGTTTTAATTTAAAGTTTGTGTGAATAAACAAAAAGGACCAGTTTAGTTGATGGTACACCACATTATTGCAAAAACGAAGATATATTATGTAACAGAGACATTTCTTGCGGCAATATTCGTGATGCGATAAACATGAGAACGCGATGTTTGCGCACGCTTTTGCAGAAGCTCTTCTCTCACAAATTAACAAAAAAAAAAAAAAAAAAAAAAAACCGCACCCCAAAAGTAATTATCAGGGTTGCCACAAAAAATTAATTTTGTTTTTCCCTGACTTTTCCCTGATTTCCAGACTTTTTCCTGATTGATTTTAACTTTTTCCCTGACCCTAAAGAATATTCTGATTCACTCTAAAAATGATTAGATACTCAAAAAAACATTCTATTACATTTACTTAAAATTTCTTAAATTATAAAATTATTTGCAAACATCAGTAACTAAATTTTTAAATAAGTATTGAATTATTATTTTTCCATAGGAATTAAAATTCTTCAAAACATTCAAATTCAAACATTTGTAAAATTCAACAACTTATAAGAATATTATTAGAAAACATGAAGACATCAATCACTCCGAGGAGTAATTGATATCTTCATGTTTTATAAAAATTTTAATTTCCATAACATTTTTCCAAAAAAAATATTAAATTATTTACAAAAATTATAATAAAATTCGTTACAAGAATTCAATTATTTTCATAAATAATAAAATTCTTCACATGGTTTCAATTATTTTTAATACAATTTTAGATAAATTTCTCGAAAAATAAAATTATCTTCAAAAATGTTTTGCAAGAATTAAATTAGGCACATTTCACAAATAATGAAATTCTTCGCTGAAATTCAAAAATTTTCAAAATTTACATTTTTAATACAAGTTTTCAAAAGAATTTAATTATTAAAATAAAATGTAATAAAATTCGTTGCAGGAATTCAATTATTTTTACAATTAATAAAATTTTTCACATTAATTCAATTCAGGGTTCCTACAGAATCTGGAAATCATGGAAATCATGGAAATAGTATGGAATTTTTAAAAGGCTTCTGGAAATCATGGAAAAGGCCTGGAATATTTAAAAGTTTCTAAATTTTTTCTGTTTTCCATTTTTTCTCTTGAATAGAAATTCAAATAATAATAAAGCTAAATGGCATAAAAGAGAAGAAAAAATGTTGAATTTTAAGAAATTCGATTTTTCGGATTTTCTATAATTTTAAATTTTTTACCAAAGAGTCTAGACTATTAAATAAGTAAAGTATTTTCCAAAAGCACAAAAATAATGAAGCTAAATCTCATAAAAGAGAGGAAAAAATGTTGAATGTTAAGATATTCGGTTTTTTGGAATTTTGATAATTTTAGATTTTTTACCAAAGAGTCGAGACTATTTAATAAGTAAAGTATTTTCCAAGAGCACAAAAATAATTAAGCTAAATCTCATAAAAGAGAGGAAAAAATGTTGAATTTTAAGAAATTCGCTTTTTTGAATTTTTGATAATTTTCGATAATTTTCGATTTTTTACCAAAGAGTCGAGACTATTTAATAAGTAAAGTATTTTCCAAGAGCACAAAAATAATGAAGCTAAATCCCATAAAAGAGAGGAAAAAATGTTGAATTTTAAGAAATTCAGATTTTTGAATATTTGATAATTTTCTATAATTTTAGATTTTTTCCCAAAAATATTATTAAAATAGTTATTGAAAATCATTGAATTAAGAAAAATTATTTGAAAATAATAGAAATTTGGCAAAGAATTTTATTAAAATTTTTGAAATTAATTAAAATTTTTTATTATTTTTAAAGATAATTGAATTTTGAAGAGAATTTTTTTTAATTTTTGAACATAATTGAAGTTCTGCAAGAATTCAATTACTTTATAAATTAATAAAATTCTTCACAGGATTTCAATTATGTTTAATACAATTTTAAGTAAATTTTTTGAAAGAATTCAATTATCAAAATTTTTTTAAAATTCATGCTATAATGATTTATAATATTTAATTATTATCTAAAATTTTAACTGAAATTCATTTCTAAATTGATTTTTATTAGAAAATTTTACTAGAATTTAATTATTTAAATAAAAAAATAAATAATTTATTGAATAATTGAATGTTTCTCGAAATTGAAGTATCATAATTTAACAAAAAAATTGAATTTTTTCGAGGAATTATAATAAAATTTTATTAAAAATAATTGAAATTCTATGATGAGTTTTATTATTCATGAAAATAATTGAATTTTTGTAAAAAAATATTATTATTTATGAAAATAACTGAATTATTGCGAAGAAATTTTTTAAAAAATTTGTAAATTTTGGTTGAATTCCTGTCAAATTTTTATTATATATGAAAATAATTTAATGTTTGCTTAGAATTTTATTAATATATTTTTCTAAATAATTGAATTCTTTTAAAAAATTTTATTGAAATAGTAGATATTGAAATTCATTGAATTAAGAAAAATTTTTTGAAAATAATTGAAATTTCGCAAAGAATTTTATTAAAATTTTTGAAAATAATTGAAATTTGGAGAAGAATTTTATTATTTTTAAAAATAATTGAATTTTGACGAGAATTTTTTTTAATTTTTGAACATAATTGAATTTCTGAGAAGAATTTTATTAATTTTGAAAATAATTGAATTTCTATCATTTGTATAACTTCTCCAAAATTCAATTTTTTCCATTGCTTTAATAAAAATCCCTGACTTTTCCCTGATTTCTCTGACCTGTGGCAACCCTGTTTATTAATGAAACTCTTTGATATTGATTTGAAATTGAATTTAAAAATTCGATCTTCATGTTTATATATTTCCATTCGCTTCTTTTTCCCTGATTTCTTTTTATCTCGATTATACATTTTCCTCTCAATTTGATTCAGCAAAGTTTCTCTGATTAACATTTATAGGAGTTATGAAACAATTCTATTGGAATAAAAGAAGATGTTGACAAATTCCTTGGGGAATAGAAAAATGAAAAAAGTCAGCTACTCCAGAAAAATCTTGTTGAGAAACATATTACATGATGAGACAATTTTTTTTTTCACAGAACTAGATAGCTGGATTTCTAGAAAAGAAACTGAATTTACAATTCCAAGTATTTTCCAGGGGAAAACTTTTGTAAAATTTCATGTAAATTTGAAAAATTTCTTTGCAAGTACTTACATGTAAAAAAAAGAAGTACCCAAGGCGATGATAAATTGGAGAACATATGGGAGTTGACATATCTTTCTCCTTGGAGTGATGATATTTGAGTTGATGGTTGAATCGTGTTTTCCTCATATTTTTCGAATCTGAAATTATTACAGAAAATTATAATTATGAATTAAAATTAAATACGAAAAGATATTTTTAAATCTTGCACAGTAAAAAATAGTTCAAATCAAATCAAGAAATTGAATTTTTTGTTTGTTGGCAAAAATAGATAACTTTAAGTAATTAGCAAGATTTTTACTTTTTTTTAACAATTACAGGCTTTGGATCAATTTTAAGGCAGAAAAAAGTTGCTTTAGTCGATTAAAAATAGAAAAAAGTCGTTTCTTTCATCCAATGTAGTCATAAAAATTTTATTTTGTATTTCCTTGACAAGTCACTGATTTTTAAATTCATTTATTTAAAATTTGAATAATTTTGTTAAATAAATATTTAAATACTTCTTGTTTTTCCACAGGAAATAAACTTAAAAACATTTTAATTTAAAACCTTCTGAAATTAAATAGCTTCTAACAATTACAACTATAACTCTTCAAAAATTCAATTATTTTTGACAATTTTTAACTAAACTTCATCTCAAAATCAATTATTTTCAGTAATTTTCGAAAAGTTCTTTGAGAATTCAATTATTTAAATACAAAAATTCAATTTTTTATAATAATTGTAACTGTAAGTGTTCGTTGTTTTAAAATTAATAAAGTATAATCAGGGTTGCCTCAAATATTTAATTCTATTTTTCCCTGATTTCCAGACAAAATTTTGACTTTTTCCCTGACCCTAAAGAATATTCTGATTCACTCTAAAAATTATTAAATACTCAAAATTCTATTACATTTATTTACAAAATTCGTTAATTGTAAAATTATTCGAAAACATCAGTAGTTTTATTAAAAACAAATATTTAATCATTATTATTTTTTCATAGAAATTAAGATTTTAAACAATTTTTAATTTAAACCTATTGAAATTAACAACTTATCAAAATTTTATTGTAAAACATAAATAAGAATTAATTTACAAAAATCTTAATAAAATCCTTCACAAGAATTCAATTATTTTTACTAGTAGTAAAATTTCTCAAAAGAATTCAAATATTTCAAAAAAATGTTATAAAATTCGTTGTAATAATTCAATTATTTTCATAAATAATAAATGGATGATTTAAAAATTCATTCTTAAATTAACTTTTATTAGAAAATTCTAAAAAAATTCAATTATTTAAATTAAAAATAAAATAATTTATTGAATAATTGAATGTTTGTTAAAATAAAGAATTTTATCAACAAATTTTTAAGTAATTGAATTCTTTTAACGATTTTTTTATAAAAATTTTAAGAATAATTACTTTTTTCGAGGAAGTTGATTAAAATTGTATCAAAAATAATTAAAATCCTGCTATGAATTTTATTATTTATGAAAATAATTAAATTCCTGAAAACAGTTTTATTATTTATAAGAATAATTGAATTATTGCGAAAAAATGTATAAAAAATTTGTAAATAATTGAAATCCTGAGTAATTTTTATTATTTATGAAAATAATTGAATGTTTGCGTAGAATTTTATTAAAATTTTTTTAAATAATTGAATTTCAGTGAAGAATTAATTATGATGTTTATAAAGATAATTAAAATCATGAAGAGAATTTTTTTTTAATTTTTGAAAAGAATTTTAGTACTCTTGATTTTTGGGAAGAATTTTGATATATTTATCAAGATAATTGATTTCTTTCGAAGAATTGTGTTAAAATGTTGGAAATAATAATAAATAATACATATTAAAAATTCAACTAATTTCAACAGAATTTAAATTAAAATTGTATTAAAAATATTTGAAATTCTGCGATGAGTTTTATTATTTATGAAAATAATTGACTACATGTAAAAAATTTTGTCTATGAAAATAATTGTATTATTGAGAAGAAATTTTTTAAAAAATTGTAAATTTAATTGAATTACTGTGAAATTTTTATTATTTATAAAAATACTTGAAATTTGGACGAAATATTTAAAAAAATTTTGAACATAATTGAATTTCTCAAGAGAATTTTTGTATTAATTTTTTGAAGAATTTTATTGAAAGTTTTTTTTGGACATGGTAGTTTTCTCTAAAATGTTCAAAATAATTCTGAAAAATTCTAATGTTATTATGAAAATATTTTAATTTTAAAAAATTAGAATGAAAAATATTCTAAGAATTACTTTTTTAGGGCAATAGCGATTCTATTATTTCAAAAATATTTTGTACACAATTATTGGAAGCTAATTTTTATTTTTAAATTTACATTTCAAGATTTTTCATTAAAATTGTTAAGGGCATGTTATTCAGTGTGACGTTTTTCCATAGTAAAGTACATGGGGCACGTGACCACTGAATAACATAACCTTAATAATTCAATTTATTTAAAAATTTGTATATTAAAATTCTTCAAAAGTTGGTTTTCAAAAATTAAAATAAGATACTTGAATAAAATGAATTATTCTCAATTAAATTTTACAAAATTTCAATCTATTCAAAATCATTTTAATTGTATATTTCGAAAATTTATTTAGAAAAATGATTCAAAAACAATTTTTTGAAAGATTTGTCTATAGTTATTTTTACGCAGTATAAAAATCGAAAAAAGTTGCATTTTATATTAAAATTTATTGTATTTTGTTGCAATTTTTTGGAAGAAAAGTTGAAACAGTCCAAATTTTTCGAAAATAAATTAAAAAAGTCTCATTTTTGGAAAATAGTCGAAAGAGTCATAATATCCGAGGTCTGCAATTATTTCAAGAAATTTTAATACAAAAACCACTTTTAAAAATCAAAAAATTATGAAAATTTCTTTAAATTCCCTGTCAAAGAATTAATTGTGATGGAAAAATTCTAATTTTAACAAAATGACTACACAAGTGATAAAAAATTAATTTAATTATAAAGAAATTGATGTCAAAGATTATTTATTATCAACAGGGGATTTTTTCGTGTTCCGTTTTCTGTTACAGAAGTCAATTAATCTCTTTATCGTACAAGAACTCTTATTGAAGAGTGAATGTGTCACGTCATCTTGTAAAGCGTTAAGATTTCTGCTTGTTTTACTCTTCAATTATTTCCTTCAGTGCCTTCTTCATTGTTCTTGTAGTAATCTTTCTCAAGACACAATTAAAAACTTCATTAAAGTTTTTTTTTTTTAACAGATCCCGAAGAAAACGTCTTTGTCAATCATTTCTTTGCGTTATTTTCCTTATTTTTTTCCATTCACAAAAAAAGTTGGAAAAATTTCTTTTATAATTAACAAAACGTGCACGTTATTCAATTTGATTGAATATTTACTTCGTCATTGAAAATTGTCTTCCGTTCAATTTTTTTTCATTTGATTCCTTTTCCAACAAAATTATTTCTACCAAATATTAACAAAATTCTTTTGAAAGAATTTCTTTTCTTTTCATTGAATAGTTTTTTTTTCAAATAATTATTGTCGTAAGTAAGAATTGTAATTCATTTTTTTCATCCCAATTGGCGAGAGTAAAAAGGAAAACAAACGTCTCACTTGTATACGATGCAATGCTGCTCCGTGTTTAGAGCAAAGAACATCGCAGAGCTTGGAGATCTATCGATCCACGGGCCGCTGATATTTAATACTTTCACTTGAACTCCTTGACCTGCGCACAATATTATTGCACATATGTGTGTATAAAACATGTGCCAATGATATGCCAACACGAACATGCATACAATTACAATTATACAGTTTTGCTTTTTTTCCAATCGTATATATACTTTTTTTTTCTTTTTCATCTTCAAACCGCACTTATTGACGCGTGAGAAAGGGTTTTAAAAAATTTCGTAACCCTCAAGACATCAAAATCATTGCAATTAATATCATTGTAATTTGACAATGCTAGTATAATTGAAAAAGAGAGATACATTTACAAAGAGTCGACACAGAGATTTATATTTCAAGGAAAATTTTATATCTCTATCGTATAACAAAATCTCTATCGTGTAAAAGAATTTAATCCTTTTTTTTCTGCAATAAAAAATATAAATTCTACATACAATTACAAATTATTTCAATAATTAATTTCACTCGCTTTTGAATTAATAATATTTCATATTTCAATATTTTTTCAATAATATTTTTTTGCAAAATCCGTTTTAGATTGATAAAAGATTTTTTACATTTTATATCTACTGGATATCAACATTTGTTTAATGCTTTTAATTCTGAAAATGGATTATAAATATTTGAATATGAATCTGTTATTTATAAAAATGTATTTGTTTATATATGTACATATGTAAGTAACTATTCAAATTCATTTTTAATGAAAAATTCCCTTTTTCGAATGACAATTTTTTTTTGTCAATATTTGCTATTAAACAAATATTTCTTTATTACTTTTTTTCAACAATGTGTCGATTTAATTTAAAGCAAAAATACAAAATTCGTAATGTTGGTAAAAATTGGAAAACAATGTCAGGGTTACCAAAAAAATTTAATTTTGTTTTTCCCTGATTTCCAGACAAATTCTATCTTTTTCCCTGACTAAAGAATCTTTTGATTCACTCTCAAAATAATTGTAAAATTATTCGAAAACATGAATAGCTTTATTTAAAATAAATATTTAACTATTATTATTCTTCCATAGGAATTGAGGCTCCGGATCTTAAAAGGGCACTTTCACCATGTAAAGTCTATGCGGAAAGTGCCCTTTTAAGATCCGGAGCCTCAATTAAGATTTTCAAAAATTTGAAATGCAATTATTATTTTCTAGAATTATTAACTAAAATTCTTCTTTAAATCAATTATCTTTAATAATTTTTTAAAAAGTACTTTTGAGAATTTGCAAATCCATTTGTTTACAATTCAATTTTACGAAAAATTTCGATTCTTTGGAAATTCTTCAATTAACTGTTATATTAGAAAATAAAATTCAAATAATTTTAAAAAAATTCAATTAAACTTTTTCAAAAAAATTAATTCTGCAGAATTGTTAGTTGAAAGTATGAAAAATTCAGATTTTCAAAGATTTTAATTTTAACCCTTTTTAAAATTCAATTATTTCTAAAAATTCACGCTATAATGCATTAAATATTCAATTATTAACTGAAATTCATTTTTAAATCATTTTTTTCAGAAAATTCTACGAGAATTCAATTATTTAAATACAAAAATAAATAATTTATTCAATAATTGAATGTTTCTTAAAATTGAATTTTCATAAAGAATTTTGTCAACAAATTTTTAAATAAATGTATTTTTTCGATGAATTTTAAAAAAATTGTCAAGAATAATGATATTTTTCGAGGAATTTGACTAAAATTTTATTAAATTAAATATACTCAAAAATTTAACTAAATTTAGAAGAATTTGAATTATAAAATTTTTCAAAAATCTATAAATTTTTTAATATTTCTAAATAAATTTAATTAAAATTTTTGTCAATAATTTAATTTTTGAAAAGAATTTTGCTATTAATTTATAAAGATAATTTAATTCTTGATGAAAATTTTTTAAGAATTTTGAAAATAATTTAATTTCTGCAAAGTATTTTATTATTTTCCAAAAGAATTGAATTCTTGTGATGAATTTTGATATTTATCAAAATAATTGAATTTTGGAAATGAATTTGATTAAAATTCCTTAGAATAATTGATTTTACGGGAAGAATTTTGTTGTTTATCAAGCTAATTGAGTTCTTTTGCAGAATTACTGAAAATTTTTTGAAAATAATTGATTTTCTGCAACGAATTAAATGTTATTTATGAAAACATTTAAATTATATAGCAACTAATTTTATTATTTTATTGAATAATTGAATATTTCTTAAAATTGAATTCTTTCCTCAAGTTTTAATAAAATTTTTAATAATAATTGCATTTTTCAAGGAATTTATTTAAAATTGTATTAGAAATGTTTTTAATTCTGCGATGAAAATAATTGAATTCCTAAATGAAATTTGTTTAATTATAAAAATAATTGAATTTCGTAGAATTGTAACAAAAATTTTTTTCAATAGTTAAATCTTTCTATAAATTTTATGAAAAAAGTACATTTTTGAAAATTATTTAATTGCGAAAAAGTTTTGAAAACAATTGAAATTTTTCAAAAAATTTTATTTAAATTTTTGAAAATAATTGAATTTTTGGCGAAAAATTTTGCTATTTGTAAAGATAATTGAATTCTTGACGAGATATTCATTAAAATTTTTAAAAATAATTGAATTTCTTCGAAGAATTTTATTACTTTTGAAAATAATTGAATTCTTGGGATAAATATTGTTATTATTCATGAAAATAATTGAATTTTGTAAAGAATTTTATTAAAATTCCTAAAAATTTTTGATTTTTTGTGAAGAATTTTGTTATTTATTAAGATAGTTGCTTTAAAACTTTAATAATTAAATAATATTGAAAAATTCATTCTTGTCAGAAATAAAAAAATTTTTGAAGGTTTTATACATAGAATTAGTGTCAGTTTCATAGTTTATGAGGCAAACAAAAAAGACATAAATTCAGAATTTTCTTATGAATTCTAAAAATTTAATTTTTCTAGTACTTTTAATTAAAATCCCTGACTTTTTCCTGACTTCCCTGACCAATTCTACTTTCTCTGACTTTTCCCTGAATTCCCTGTGGCAACCCTGAATGAAAATTATTCATTAATATTTTTCCTAATAAATATTTAAATATTTTAAATCAATTTTTGGAATTAAAAGTATCAAATTAATGTTGATGTCTACTCTTTTATAAAACTTTTGAAATTAAATATATAATTAAATAATTACTGTTATGAATCTTTTCCAGCAGTACTTACATGTAAAAAAAAATAATTAAGTAGCCAATGCGATGATGAATCGAAGAACTCAGGGAGTTGACATCTTTCTCCTTGAATTGACAGTTGAATCCGTTTTCTTTGGAAAATTGATAATTTGAACCATTTTCTTATATTTTTGAAACCTGAAATTACAATAAAAATTAGAATTCTAATTTATTAAATTATTAGGTACTAATATTAATATTATTTAATATTTATAATATTAAAATTACTTAAAAAAATGTAGATAATCAAATAAATAGATATTTGTTAATTACTATCATATAAATTAAAATTAATTAAATAAGATAAGAAATATAAAAATAGACAATTTTTAATTAATAATAATAATTAATACAATTTTTTCTAATAGAAAATTCTCAATTATCTCTCTAATAGAGTTAAAGAATAATTACTGAGTGTAAAAAAATTCCACTCGAAAATTGGAGAGTATGCGAAAACGAAGTTCTCGTTAATGACATAATCCACTAAATCTCTTACTTTCGATTTATTTGCCAATCGGATCGATGTCTTTATTCGTCTCTCTATTTATTTAATGCGATTTTATGATTACAAGTTATTTTTTCTATTTTACAGTAAACATTTTTATTATTTTTTATTTTTTTCTCAAAACAATGGTCATCGTATTAGATTTGTATCTTTTTTTTCTACAAAGTTGTCTCTATTAATCATCTTTGACTAGAGTTCGAAGGAAAAGATTGATCGGTCCACTGATTTGATAGACCTTGTATGATTAAATCACGGTCTACTAAGGCCAAGATCAACTTGCATCAAACATTAATTCCATTTGAATATAATTTCCAAAATATTTATTTCCGCTTTCGTTTTTTAACATTTTTAAATTTTATATTTGTGAATTTAATTTTAAAAATTTGTATTTTCAATTCAATTGCAAATAATCGATAATAATTGCTAATAAAATATTGTTGCGATATATAATTATAAATTGAATTAAAAATTTTTTTATTTCAATTTTAATTTCAAATTTTGATTTTCGAATTTAATTGCTAATCATTGTTAATAAAATTGCTGATTATATACTGAATTACAAAATGTTATTTCCAATTCGATTGTTTTGCTAATTATATTTAATTTACAAACTGTCAGAAATTACCAATTATTTTCAAATTAAAAAAAATTTCTAATTTAATAAAAGAATCATTAAAAAATAAAATAATAATAATAGTTTGTTAATGTTTGTGCCTTTTTTTCGATATTTATTTTGTAACTATGCAGAGAAAGTAATTTAGCATAATGGATTTTGAAAGTAAGAATTGTGTGTGAATGAAGACAACAATTATTATATCAAGAAGCTAGAGAACTTTGAATCCTTGAAACAGAGATTTTTTTTTCTCTTTATTTATTTTTACTCAACAACAATCTACCTCAGTTGCCTTCACTTTGATGCACTACAAGATAAATTATCCCAGCATAATTTGTGCTTTAATAAGTTCACGGAATTTTTATCCCCCCACAATATTTGTATACAATGTCGTGACTCTATTTTATATCTGTGGATAATCAGCATTGCTACTTGTTTCACTGTGTTAATTATCCAATTGAATACTAAATATTAATTTGGATTTTTCCTCACTAAAATTAATAGTTGTACAAAAATCTGTAAAATAAATAAAATTATTGAAATTGAAAAAATTAATAACATTAATAAAATTTATAAAATAATTAAAATTTTCAAAATAATTATGTAAAATTATTATCTACTGTTTGAGAAAAATAATTGCGTACTCGAAAAATTAATGCCTTTTTTAATTAAAAATAAAGATTTTCTTATTTTTTCATTTCTGTCAAAAAATGATTTAAGAAAATTGAAATTTTAAACGAAAAAAATTTACGTGGACATTTTTTTTTGTGGAAAATTTAAATTAAAAATTCTTTTTTCTGAGATATTGTGGCGATAAAATTTGCATTCAGAGGAATGATGATATTGTTAGCTGACGTAAAAATATACGGATATGGTTAAGTTGGAGAGAAAGTATTATAAGGAAGAGAGTATTGTTAGCGGAGTCTTTTAATCATTTTGGTTATAGCAATCTGCATACTGAGTGGGCGTAATGTTTCGTAAGAAATTATCTCTTACAATTGCAGAATGATGCAATATAAAGAAAGAAATATTAATCAAACTCTGTATAATAATAATTTTTGTCAAATTATAATAAAGCAGCGCAGCAATAACGAAGAAAATAATAAAATTCAAAGAGTGCGTCGAATTCATAATATACTCAAAGAGTGTCGAATTTATTTTATTACAATTCAGTTTAATATAAACAAATGCTATGTTATTTTATCGAAATCATGAAATGTAGATTTATTTTAATTTTACTAGTCTCTTAATAATCTTTCGAATGAATCTTGCAAAGAAACTTTCTTAGATCAAACGTCGCGAACTTTTTCTATGTTTACATAATCACACGCGAGAGACAAACAGGTAATACTTGACATAAGAAGAACTTTCACAATTTGATGGATTATGTGCCGAATAAATAATTAGAGTAGACCCCCCATAATATGCAAATTTTAATCGAATTTTCCTTTTCATCTGCATCATTTTTTTCTTTTACTTTTCATGTTTAAATTACAAATTATATTATATACAATCAAAATTAGATATAAATTCTTAGATTTTTTACGCCGACAGTTACAATATTAAAATTTCGAATTATTTGAAAGAATTGAGATAGGGTTGTCACAAAAATTTAATTTTGTTTTTCCCTAACTTATCCCTGAATTTCAGACAAAATTTTGACTTTTTCCCTGAACCTAAAGAATATTTTGATTCACTCTAAAAATTATTTGATACTCAAAAAAATGTTCTATTACATTTACGAATTTCTTTAATTGTAAAATTATTCAAAAACACCAATAACTTCATTTTTAAATAAATATTTAATTATTATTTTTTCATGGGAATTAAGATTTTAAAATTTTCACATTCAACAACTTAAATAAGAATATTATTATTTTTAATGATTTTTGATAAAGTTCTTTTGAGAATTTTCAAATTTATTTGTTTACAATTAAATTTTACGAAATTTCGATTATTCGGAAATTCTTTAATTATAAATATATACCTACATTTGAAAATAAAAACTTAAAATAATTTTAAAAAATTTCAATTAAGCTTTTTTGAAAAAAATTAATTTTCATAGAATTTTTAATTAAAAATATGAAAAATTCAAATTTTCAAAGAATTTAATTTAAAACCATTACAAAATTCAATTATTATCTAAAATTTTAACTGAAATTCAATTTTAAATCAATTTTTATTAGAAAATTCTACGAGAATTCAATTATTCATTGAATTCAATTCTTTTGACGAATTTTAATAAAATTTTTAAGAATAATTTTATTTTTCGAGAAATTTAATAAAAATTGAATTAAAATTTTTTTAATAATTGAATTTCTAGAAATTTTCATGAATTTAGATAATAATTGAATATTCGTGTAGAATTCTGTTAAAATTTTTTTAAAATACTAGAATTCTTTTGAGAAATTATATTAAAATAATAGATATGTAAATTATTGAATTAAGAAAAATTTTTGAAAATGATTGAAATTTTGCAATTAATTTTTAAAAAAAGTTTGAAAATAATTGAATTCTTGTGATGAAAATTGTTATTTATGTAAATAATTGACTTCCTCCAGATGATTTTATTTTATTTATAAAAATAGTTAAATTCCTGAAAGGAATTTTAAAATTTATAAAAATAATTGAATTACTGCGAATAATTTAATGCAAAATTTTAAAACAATTGATTTTTTGGAAAAAATTTATGCAAATTCTATTTTAAATAATTGAAGTCCTGTGTAATTTTTTTTTTTTTTGAAAAAAAAAACAATTTGTACAATTTTATCAAAATTTTTGTTTAATAATTGAATTCGTTTGGGAAATTTTATTAAAATAGTAGGATATTGAAAATCATTGAATTAAGAATAATTTGTGAAAATAATTAAAATATGCCGATGAATTTTATTAGAATTTTTTAAAAATAATTAAATTTCGGCGGAGAATTTTGCTATTTAAAAAAGATAATTGGATAATTATAAAGAGAATTTAAAAAAAATTTTCGAACATAATTGAATTTTTGCGAAGATTTTTATTACTTTTGAAAATAATTAAATTCTTGTCATGAATATTATAATAAATTTATGAAAATAATTAAATTTTTCAATGAACTTTTTTTTTTAATTCCTGAAAATAGTTGAAATTTTGGGAAAGAAATTTAATAATAAATTTTTAAATAATTACATTTTTCGAGAAATTTGATTAAAATTGTATTAAAAATAATTGAAATAATGGAATTATCAGGAAGAAATTTATGAACATTTTGTAAATAATTGAATTTCTGTAAAATTTGTATTATTTATGAAAATAATTAAATATTTGAGTAGAATTTGATCAAAAATTTTTTTTAAATAATTGAATTCTTTTGGAAAATTTCTCCCGACCTGTGGCAACTCTGTTGAGAGAATCGAGAGAATACTTTTTAGTCTCATTTGATGAATTCTGTTTACAAAATTGATAACATAATTAAAAAGAATTTTGCATCAAATATGAAAAAGATAGAAAATAATTATTTCTTTTTCAAAATTATTGTGTACGTAAAAAATAAATTATGAGAAGTTCAATTAATTATATAGAATGAAATGAATTGTCTGCGCAAATGGTATCGGAATGTTCTCGATGCTTTTGTTACGTTAACAGTATCACTGTAAAATGAGAATGGACTTTTTTTCCCATTCATTGTTGACGAGAACTTTTTGAATTCAAAGCAACGTTGTCAATGCAATTGCACTGCAATTTTACCAAAAGGGATGTGATTCCTACTTTACAACTGATGAGATTGCATGACATCTGATCGAAAAACGCATTTATTCACTATACCGTTAATTTAAAAGAAATTTATTTGCGGATAAATAGAAGGAATTCGAAATTTTATTTACTATCTGCTAAATTAGTTATTCGAGGTAAAATATTTCCTGGACAAAATTTATATTCTGATTTAATTATATTGCTCGTACAGTGCACAATGTTTGTATTTAGATTTCCATGAAGAATAAAGGAAAATTTTAATTAGAAACTAAATATTTAATTGAATAAACTTTCGAATATTTGTTTAGAATATAAAAATATTTTCTCTGGAAAATAAAACAAAAAAAGTATACAAAAATACTTAAACATTTAAAAATTTTACAAATTAGAAAAAATTATAAAGATTTTTGATAATTGTGTACAAGTTTTGGTAAAGTCAGTAAGTAGAGTAAAAAATATTACCTCGCGTGACTTTCACTGTCGTTCTGATGTCCATATGAGAGTAAAAGTGCCTTTCCGTGGCATCCTAAGGTCAGCAAACCTCACAAAATGGAAAATATTCTCTCTCTCTCTCTCCTTACTAACCAGTAATCGAGCGTGTAATTGCTAGAAAATAAAATATTGAATTATTCCACATAGTATGAAAGAAAATGGCTCAACCGTAAATCAATAATAGTTTTACACTTCACGTCTAATCTATTCTTGAGTTCACTCACGTTTACTATTGACCCAAACAATATTAATTCTCTCTTTATTACCACCTGTAATTTATAACTATTATCAAATTTTTTTATTAGCATTATTATTCATTTTATGGAATACTAATAACTATCGATTAATTAAAACCATCTCTATATACTCGGATGTTAATAATTCATACTCTCCATGATTCAATGACTAAAACAACTTTTAGGAGGTATTATTAAAATTTTTAATTAATTTATACCATTTATACTTTCTATTAATAATTAATTTTTGGTACGAATTTTTTAATTAATATTTAAAATGGATTTAATTACAAAATTTATATAGCGTAACTTTAATGTTTCATTAAACTTTTGGTGCAATTGGCGTTTTATTTCATTTTTTAAGGTTAAGTGCGCCGAGTATCGCACTGTAAAAAAAGTTTCGCGATTTTGGCAAAAATCGCTTATGCAGGTTGAAATATTTACTGAATTGCAGATAAAGGCTTTAATTAAGATTAATTAATAGGTTTTAAGAGTAATAATCTGATTAATATTTACTTATAAATTACGGAGAAAAAACTTGGCTTGTTAATTTTGTAACTGTCGTCCTTGAGTTCTGAACCAGAATAAAAATGAGTAAACGACAAACTTCAAGTGATTCAAATGAGCAAATTGCCAACTGTCGAGTTGTTTGCTTTGTTAAACATTTTAATTCTCTGTGTTGGTATCATTGCATGACTTTGTATTACCAGATGCCGAGTGAATTATTATTAATTGCATTTAGAGAGTAGTTATGATTTTCCCTTATGCTGTATAATAAAATTTTTAAAAATATTAAAAGTTATATTTTTTCATTAATATTATATTAATATATCAATTTTGTCATATATTATAGACAATAGTGCTCAATAATTTTAAAATTTAGCGCCAATGACGAACTTTCATTTAAGTGCGGTTGGCATTCATGGAGTTTGATTAAGCTTCGCGCAGGTGGCACCACTGAAGCTTCTCCGTTCACAAGATGTCTGACCTGGAAGTTCTTCGCATCGCTGACAATTAATGTCGAATTTTCATGAAATCAACATCGAAAAGTGCCAATTTTTTAGATGCTACGTGTTTGTTCAAGAAAAGTAATTATTTCTCTACAGTTTTTACATATGTAAGTATTAATATTTCAATGATAATTTATATATTTCTGTATCATTTTTGCTGCTCATCGAAATGAGATGCTTATGTACATCATTTCGTTCCCTTGGTTTTTTCTCTCATCTCTAATGTAAAAATAACCACAATTAGAGAAATTTCATCAGTGTTTCTTTAATTAATCAATTAATCTTTTTATTTCACTTAAATTTATTTTTACAAATACTAAATATGACATGTGTGTTAATATGTACTATATATATAGTAATATACTGAATATGGTGTAAATTTGACAATATTATTAGCATTTAGAGGATATTTATAATTCTCCCTTATTTGGAGCATTTAGAGTAATAAAATTTATAAAAATAATGAAATTTATATAAATCTGTTCATATTATGGTCGCTTTTGTCTAGTAATTTGTTAATTTAGGGTCATTAGTTAATTTTGATTTAAGTGGTTGGCATTCATCATGTTTGTTGCAGTTGGCAACACTTATGCTTGTCAGTTTACAAGATGTCTAACCTGAAAGTTTTACTAATCATTGTCAATAATTGTCGGATTTTCATGAATCAAGTTAGAAAAATAGAAATTTTTTTCATATAACGTGCTTTTTTTGGGAAAAATAAGTAGTTTGTCTATAGTTATTATATGTAAGTGTTAGTTTTTCACTATATTTTACACATTTTTGTGCAATTTTTGCTGCTCATAAAAATGAGTTGTTTGTGCATAATATCATTTTTCTCTCATTTCTAATGTGAAAATAATCTGAATGAAAGAATTCAGGTATATAATAAAATAAAAAATTTTTTATATAAAAAGAGTTTCTAAAAATATTGAAAGTAATTAAATTTTGTAATAATTTGGTCAGTTTTGTTCAATAATTATTTAATTTAGCGCCATTTAGCAATTTTTATTTCGGTTGTTGGCACTCATGGAGTTTGATCATGTTTGTTACAGTTGGCACCACTTATGTTTGTCAATTCACAAGATGTCTAACCAAAAAGTTCTACTATTTACTGTCAATTACTGTCGGATATTCATAAATCTGCTTTGAAAAGTGAAGTGTTTTTGGATTCTACGTGTTTGGTCGAGAAAAATAAGTATTTTGTCTACAGTTTTTATACGTGAGTCTTATTTTTTTATGATAATTTACAATATTTTTGCTGTCTATCAAAATCATCAAAAAATGAGCACTTTGCGCCCATCGCCCATTACCAAGTTTGCAGATTTTTTCTGTTATTTAAAATCTAAAAATAGTCTGAATTGACGAAATTTCAGCTGTATTTTGTATTTATTTATTTATTTTCATTTTTCTAAAATTTATTTAAATTTTGCCTCCAAGTGCTTTCAGAATATTTTTTACAGTATTAGAAACATCGAAAAGACTGTGTCAACACAATATAAATATTTTTAGTGAATTTACAACATTTTTAAAGTAGTAAATTTACTATTAATATTTCAATTTACATATTTCTTGGTGTAAATTTCCTATGTATCTCTTTGTAAATGTACTATGTATTTTTACAGTACATTTACTTTTTATTATATTATTTTATTTTTTATAACGTCACCCTTCTATATATAAAATTTGATTTCATAACCTCAAATTATAAATTATTATTTATTGTAATTTTTAATATAAAAATCAGTTTTCAAAATAATAAATTATTAAAGGTTTTATCATTACTAATGTTATTATTTTGATTTTGATTCTGAATTTTAATCGATTCTACATCTGAGATGCTAGTATTCATTGTTTTTATTATTGATATTTTATTAGTACACTGAAAAAAAATTTAATTGATTCAAATAACCGATTAATTGACTATTATCAATTAAATATTTAATTGAATCAAATAATATTTATTGGAGACAATTTAATGGTATTTGCTTTAAATACTGAAATTATTGATTCAAATACCGTTTAATTGATTTTTTAAAATATTATTTGATTCAATTAAATATTTAATTGATAATAGTCAATTAATCGGTTATTTGAATCAATTAAATTTTTTTTCAGTGTATTAATTTAAAGAAAATTGAAATTTAAAATAAATTCTTTCTTTCTTTTTTAAAAATTTTAAATTAAATTTATTACATAAATTAAGAATTAATTTAAGATTAAAAAGAAAAATTATATTTACGAATAAAAAATTGAAATTAAGTTTGAAAATAAAAAATAAAATTTTTATTTAATTTTAACTAAAAATTGACGAATTCTACAAAATTAAAAGTAATGAATAATAACGTGTAAAGAAAAATTAAGTTTTAGTTTTAGTTTTGCATAATTTAATAGTCAAACAATTGAATATTGAAATTAAAATATAAAAAAACATTAAAGCTATCAAAATTCATATTTCTAAACTTTTTACTTTTTTCTCTAATTAGAATAATCAAGACTAATAAAAGGATGAAATCTAAAATATAATTATTAAAAATTTTACCAATTAATATTAATTATTAATTTTTCTTTTTGTTTATAATAATAATAATAATAATAATAATTCTATAATGATATTTATAAAATTATTAGTAATATAATAATAATAATAATAATAATGTTAATTAATATTATTATTTACTTAATTAGTAAATTTTATTTTATTAAATATAAATTTTTTATTGAGCACTTGTTAAATTTATTAAAAAGTACACTGAAAAAAAATTATTTGATTCAAATAACCAATCACTTTTCTATGATCAAATAAAAATTTACGTTGAGTCACATAATTTTTATTTGAATCAATTTATTGGTGTTTGCTTCAAATACAGAAATTATTGTTTCAAATAAAATTTACTTGACTTAAATTAAAATTTTTTGATTCAAGGAAATATTTATTTGATAACAGACAAGTAATCGGTTATTTTGAATCAAATAAATTGTTTTTAGTGTATGTTATTCAAAAATTACAATATAATTTTTACAATTTACAATAAAATTTTTATTTTATATTCTTATAAGAAATTTTGGGAATCCACAAAAACCTGGTGCATAAAAGTAAATTTTTTCTGGAAAAAGTTCCTTATAGTTCTTACATAATATTGTAAGAAAACTCCCTTCTTGGTGAAGGTCTGATCATTTTCGACTGATTCTACTGAATAAACACCTTCATTGCGATGAAGTTTCAAGGAATAAAAATAGTGTTTTGCATCTGTCAAACATGAGGATTATCGAGATATTGAGAAAATATATGGAAACCGTCTTTATTTTCTCTTTCACTTGTCCTATTTTTCTTTTTAACTTTTTCTTCATTCTCATACGAAAAGATTGTCCTGTTTTTGACACTGATCTGAGTTATATTCTACTTAGAGCAATCCCTTTTCTACACCATCCACTAGGATCAACGTATTCACAACATTGCTGTCTCAGATTATTTACTGACAATGACGCAATGAAAGATTTGCTTTCATCTAATCTTGACCAAAATAAAAAAAGAAGAAAAACACGTGCAACATAATGCTTATAATATGTCAAGCTAGACAAGTAGAAATATAATCAATAGAGAAAAAAATGAATTGTTCGGGTTTACATTCGGTCGAAGGACATTCATTTATTACAGCCATCCCTTCATGTGTCTAAAAAGGCTTTCTTTGCTTGAAGATTCTAAAGATCTGCATCATTTGTTCAATTTTTTTCGTATAATTGAAATTTTCACTTTTAGTATAATATTTTTGTTCATATATAAAGATAATAATTAATTATTTATTCTGTTGAAGTGTTTTATCATTTATAAAGAGGATGCTGTATAAAAATGAAAAATTTTCTTAATAGAACACTGGTGCAATTTGAAATAAAAAACATTTTTTTTCAAAAGAAATTTTCTTCTCTTGCTTTCAGAAAAAAAAATATTTTTAAAAATTTTCATTTTTTATAAACAAAAAAAATTTTATTTACAGTATATTCCCCTTTTTCTATACTAATATAAAATTCTCCTCCGAAATTCAATTATTTTGAAAAATTTTAATAAAATTCTTGACAAAATTTCAATTATTTTCAAAAATTTCCCTCATTTCAATTATTATTAATATCTATACTATTTTAATAAAATTTCCCAAAAGAATTCTATTATTTAAACAAAATTTAAATAAAAATTTAACAGGAATTCAATTATTTTCAAAATTAATAAAATTCTTCGCAGAAATTCAATTATTTTTAATTTTTTAATGAAGTTTCTCCAAAGAATTCAAATATATTCAGAGAATTGAAAAATATAGTTCTAAGAAATTTATATACAGTGAAATCTCGATTATCCGAACTAACCTAGGCAAGGCTAGGTTCGGATAATCGAAAGTTCGGATATAATAGAGATTTTAATTTTTCTTCATAATTAAAGTAAAAAAATTGGATAGTTGGACTATGTATATTTAATTTAATACTTTTTTTAAAAATATGCATAAGTACATATACGTAAATATACATTAATTAATAATAATATACTAATATAACAGAGAATTCAGAATTTTTTAAATATTTTTTTGGCATAAATGTTGTTATTTTGGTTTGAAAGATTCGGGAGGCCAAAAAAAAGTTCGGATAACAGAAGTTCGGATAAAATGATTTTCGGTTCGGATAATAGAGGGTTCGGATAACAGAGGTTCGGATAATCGAGGTTCCACTGTATTTCGAAAAATTTTAATAAAATTATTTTAAAAGTTCTATTATATTAAAAAATTTTGACAAAATTCTTTACAAGATTTAGTTAATAAAATTTTCCTATACAATTCAATTATTTTCAATACAATTCAATTATTTAAGAAATTGTAATAAAATTCTTTTCAAGAATTCATCTCTTTTCAAAAGTAAACATTTTCACAGGAATTCAATTATTTAGAAAAACATTTCTTTTAATTCTTTGTCAGATTTCAATTTTTGATTTTCAATTATGATTTTCAATTTTTTAATGAAATTTCTAGATAAAATTTAATTATTTATAAAAAGTTTTAAAAAATACTGAAAAATTCAATTATTTAAAAAAATTTGAATAAAATTCTTCACAAGGAATTAATTATTTTCATAAATAATAATATTTTTCTCCGGAATTCAATTATTTTCACAAATAAAATTCGTCACAGAAATTCAATTCTTTAAAAAAAGTTTTAATAAAATTCGTTGCAAGAATTCAATTATTTTCATAAATAACAAAACTTATTGCCGAATTTCAATTATTTTTTATACAATCTATATTAATAAAATCAGACTTCTGTCTGTACATTGCTCCAAACTTGAAAATTTTTATATATTTTTTCGTTTTGAGACATAAGAATTCGAAAAATGTAAAAAAAAATTTCTGTCTGTCTGTATGGAAAACTTTGTTCGCGCATCAATTGAAAACGGTTTAACCAATTAAAGTGAAATTTGGCAGTCTATTAGGTATTAACGTAACTTAAAATCATAGCCTTATCCGATTAAAAAATATTATCTTGAACGAAAGTTATGACATTTTTCCAAAAAATTCGAAAAATAAAAAAAATGCAAATTTTTTATTTTTTGTAAAATGAATGCAAAACTATCTTTAGCTAACTTTTTTTGATAAATACAACCCATTTCTACAATAAAATTTTTAAAAAAGACGTATTTGGAATTTTTTTTTCGTTTTTTTAGATCAACTTTTTTTTTAAAAATAGTGATTTTTATTCTTTACACGGAGAAACTTTTTCTTCTAATATTGAATATATTTGGTTATCTTTATTCTAAAAGTACGTTAGAATGTGAGGATTTTTCGTGCGTTGTGCTAATAATTTCAACATTAATACGAAAATATGATAAGTTCGTTATATATTAAGCAACCTTCGGTGTACAAAAATTACTATCTGCATTAGAAATAGTCTTATTTTTCTTTAGAAAAGAATAAAATGCTAGTTTTTGTTTGTGAAATAATACGGTAATTCTAACCTTTTTTCCACATATAGATAGAATATATAACAGACATTCTAACGTAACATACCAATTTTGGAAGGACTGCGGGCGGACTTAACCGATTTCGCCCGAGCATCACCGAGTCCATCACCTGACGTCGCGAACTAACCCTAATGTTTTCGAAGATGAAATTCACACGTGTATGAAAGAAAAAAACCTTTTATTAATAAACGTGAATGTCTCCTCATGCCAAATTAAATTCAAGAACTGTTCCTCAATATAACATAATTTTTTTCACGACTTTTACTTATTTACATAATTTGATTAGTAAGTTATTTTAAAAAATGCTCTCTCTCGAAGGCACATATTTTTCCACTCGTTTAATATATAAGGACGATTCAGCTGTGTACTTCTAACGAATCGTGCGATCTTTCGGTTTCCGTGACCAATCGTCGTGTCTTTACTTGCGTGTGCGTGTGTGCGTTAATAATATAGGTTAGGTTCTTACGTCGTGTTTAGGGTACAGTCACACGATCAATGCATCTGCATGATGCATGCATGCACAAACATTTGACTGATCACACCTCAATTTTTCGCTCTCGAAAAATCATTTTTCTGGCGGGATATTTAAAATTGATTAAAATTTAAAAATAACGTATTACTAATTATTAAAATAAAAAATAAAAAAAATTGAACGTTTATTATAAGGAATTAATTGTAAATAAATTTCTCTTAATTTGTGGCATATTTTAATATTGTGAATTTTTATAATTTAAAATATGCCACAAATTAAGAGAAATTTATTTACAATTGATTCCTTATAATAAACGTTCAATTTTTTTTATTTTTTATTGTAATAATTAGTAATACGTTATTTTTAAATTTTAATCAATTTTAAATATCCCGCCAGAAAAATGATTTTTCGAGAGCGAAAAATTCAGGTGTGAACAGTCAAATGTTTGTGCATGCATGCATCATGCAGATGCATTGGTGACTGTACCCTTAAATATATTTACCTACAGTTACAGTGACATACACTAATGCCATCTACCATCAGATCCAAGTATCACTATCGTCTCTATGAGTATCTATAGACAATTAATTTGTTGTGTTTCTTTTTAATTCATGGCTTTCCCAACTTTGCAAAAATTATTATTTTCTTTCTAAAACAACATACTAATTTTCGTTAGTTTCCTTATGAAGAACTGTAAAATATATACTGAATGAGTGTTTTTGATAGTCTCAATAGCAATTTCTATAACCTATGTCGTTTTTCCCTTGAATCTAACCTAACATACTAAAATGTCTCACCAGTTTTAAGAATTAGTGGTATTAAAAGTTTCTCCGTGTAAGCAAGCTTTTCAGGAAAAGTTATTAATGTTTTTTATTTAAAGATCAGTATGTAAAGTAAGAAATTTGCTACATTAGACAAAAATAATGAAGCTAAATGTCATAAAAAGGAAGAAAAAATGTTGAATTTCAAAAATTCGGTTTTTCGAAATTTTCATAATTTTTAATAATTTTTGGTTTTTACCAAAGGGTGGAGACTATTAAATAAGTAAAGTATTTTTGAAGAGCACAAAAATAATGAAGCTAAATGCCATAAAAAACAAGGAAAAATGTTGAATTTTAAGAAATTCAGTTTTTCGAAATTTTGATAATTTTTTATTTTTTACCAAAGGGTGGAGACTATTAAACAAATAAAGTATTTTTAAAGAGCACAAAAATAATGAAGCTAAATGCCATAAAAAAGAAGGAAAAATGTTGAATTTTAAGAAATTCGGTTTTTTGAATTTTTACTAATTTCCATAATTTTAGATATTTTACCAAAGGGTGGAGACTATTAAATAAGTAAAGTGTTTTTGAAGAGCCCAAAAATAATGAAGCTTAATGATATAAAAGAGAAGAAAAAAATGTTAAATTTTAAGAAATTCGGTTTTTCGAATTTTTGATTTTTTGCTAAAGGGTGGAGACTATTCAAATAGTAATATTATACTACCGAAATAGCTAATAGTAACTAATTATTAATTTTCCGGTCAAATTAAATTCCCGGCTATTTTCTGATTTTCCAGATTGGTAGAAATTGATTTATTATTAAAAATTTTGATAAAGTTCTTCATAAAAATTCAATTTTAAGAAATATGCAATTATTGAATAAAATATTTATTTTTGTATTTAAATAATTGAATTCTCGGGAAATTTTCGAATAAAAATTGATATCGTGAATTTTCAGAAATAATTGAAATACACTGTAAGAAATTCTTATTGAAATTTCATACGACCCACGATGTACATAAAGTTACAACAGACCATCGTATGAATTTTACATTTTGATTATAAAATTACCGTCTGCCATGAAATTTCAACAGAAAACCATATACTGAACATAACCTTAAAATATATTTTATTCACTTTTTTTTCTTGCACGTTTATAATATTTATATAAATATTTTTTTAAATAATTATTAGAATGTGTTTAAGTTATAAAAATGAATACTTTTTTATAATATAATTAATGATATATACGTTTAAAATAGAATAATATATTTTTCCGAAATAAAATTTTTAAGCGTAATAAAATTAAACAAATATGTAGAACTTTCAATACTCCCGGTAAATTTACACATCCTACCATGTGAAATTTAACCAGGTTTTTATTGAAAATTCACACGTTGCTCGATTGTAACTTTATGTACAGCGTTGCTCCTGTGAAAATTAAACATTTCTGGTAAAATTAATGAAAGTTGGTAAATTTAAATGGACTATCTAATTAAAATTCTTTTAATCTAGTGATATTCATACGACATTCGAATGAAAATTTTACACATTCACATGAAAATTCAGAAAGGATTTTTTACAGTGTAGAAATAATTGAATTTTGAAAAGGGTTGAAATTAAAATCTTTCAAAATTTCAATTTCTAATTACAATATGCTTATATGATATAAAATAATGATTTTTTCACTCTGTCATCTTAAATTTATTATAAGTTATTGAATTTGAGAATCTTAATTTCTATAGAAAAATAATAATGATTAAATATTTATTTAAATAAGAAGTTATTGATGTTCTTCAGGGTCAGGGAAAAAGTGAAAATTTTGTCTGGAAATCAGGGAAAAGTCAGTGAAAATTTGTATCTTGACAAACGATGCTGGTCTTGTAAAATTAATTTAACAATTTTTGGAGTTGAATATCAAATTTCGTCTTTTTTTCATTAAATTGGAGCTTTTTTGATTAAAGAAAATCTTTTTCCTAAACAATGACGTAGTCAGAAATTTTTTAGAATTTATTTCCAATTCAGAAAAAATGAGTGTCTTGAATGGAAGTACACCCCGGAAATTCCTCAAGTTTTTTATTTTAATAATATTTTAACATTTCTATTATGATTTAGAAAAATCCGAAGTCATATAGTAATTTTCCGATTATTTTGCACTTTATATAATAACTAATAACCAAAGAAGTTTCTGCTTGAAAGCGAGCTCTATGAAAATCCGTCATTAACACTTGGATCATAAATTAGTTTGGTAATGAGAGTGCATTGAATTATATACGAAATTGATAGCGCAAAAGCAGGTGAGCTTCTCTCATTATCTTTTGACATCAGGAACAATTACTTCCTTGACATAACTTAATAGCTGCGGAAGAGATAAACTATATCTGCGAAGAAAATTGTAATGAAGGTTCATATACAGTTTTATTTTGTGCATCACGCTTCGACAGAAAATATATTGAAAAGAGATAATATCGAAAAAGGAACTATATCAAACGAAACATCATTAAAGGACAAATTTAATCTAAAATATTTTTTTTTTAAATGAATTATTAAATGTAACGTACTTTATATATCGTATTATATCGTTGCAAATGTCTAAGCATCTTAAGCTCTTAACTAAATTTTGAATATTTGAAATTCAATACAAATTATAGTTATAACAAGACTTGAATGTCCATGAGCAATATTAACTAGTTGTGGTATTCGTAGAACTTGTTACTATTGATCGAGTCTTGCAAAAGGTAAATCATAGTCGTACTTCAATTAAATTAATAATTTAATTTCAATTAAATATGTAGTTTAACTATTAAATGAATTCATTTCATTATAATGCTACATGAATCCAAAATAGACATATATGTTTACTTTAAATATATGTGTCTCTATATAGTTTATATTGATAAAGTAAATTAATTTCAATTATGAAACTAAAGATTTATTTATCCTGCATGTAAATGAGATCGAAGCCCATAATTCACAAAGAGAAATATTTTCCATACTACACACGAATTTTATATAAACGCGGTTTATTTAACTCCAATATATGAATCGATGAATAATTATGAATTTAAAAGTTAAGATGAAAATAAATGTCGGTATTAAAGTCAATGACCTCACGATAAATAGACAAGTTGCGAAAATTAAGTCATTAAATTTAAAAATTGAAAATAAAATTTTTAAATTGAACAATATTAGGGGAACATAGTCGAGGTCGGCCACCTTTTTAACTTTTGTTTATAACTTTTTTTAAAAAATGAATTTGGACAATTGAAGTATATGGTTGGAAAGTCCTGTTTAATAGGAACATCTTTTCTGTTCAAAGTAAATTGATTGGTTTTAAAATGAAAAAGTTATAAAGATTTTAAAAAAAAAAATTTGTAGTCGAGGTTGGTCCTTACAGTCAAGGTCGGCCATGTTTAAAATTCAAAGGGCATTAATCGTTAAAAAATAAAATAACATGTTTGGAGTTACAGAAAATTGATTCTTTATTGTTTACAGTTTGTAACTTAATGAAATAACAAAATAATAAAAATAAACAATATAAAAAAATAAATATAAATAAAAAAAAATTTTGCACTAAAATATTAATAAAATTAAATAAAAATATTAATAAGATGATCAATTATATTATGAGTTATACAGAATTGCAGTTTTTGCAAATGAAGTAGCTCGTCCTCATCTTTGCGCATTTTAAACACATAGTGGCCGACCTTGACAGTAAGTAACATTACCGAATTGTTGTAACCATAAAGAAATACGTTTCGGGATTCGATTTTTTACTTTGTTTTTCTTTCAACCATGACCCAGTAAACGAAAACTAATTGAAATGAATTAAAAAGAATTCACAAAGAGCTTTCGTGAATCCCGCTTTGTGACAAATACGAATTGGAGCCATGATGCAATTTTCCTGAATTCGTGAAACTGTATTGAACTTCCGAACCTTCTATCCGTACCAATTCACTGGACAAGTTTTGAGCCTTTAATTTTTTTTCAATTCGTTAGCACGAATTCAATGCATTCCTTGGCCATTTCTTTCGAATGCGAATTCGTTTGGACAGATTGGTACATATTGAATTAAATTCAATTGAATATACAAAGAGCTTGAGTGAATCCCGCTTTGTGACAAATACGAATTGGAGTCTACCAAAAATGTTAATTCGTTTCAATTCATTTGAATTAGTTTTTTTTACTGGGGAGTCCCACAAATTTTCTGCATACTTGCCTTGACGATTCAATTTGTTTTTTATCTTTTATTAATGGTTTTTCACATTATGCACAAAACTTTTTTTGATCTTTTTTTGTACCGACGTCACAGAAAACACAATTTTCGATCCTCCGAAAATGTAATTGAACAAAAAGTTAGGTTTTACTAAGACAAGCTTCGACAAGCATGCGCGTAGGTGGCGCTAGTGAACTTGACAAAAAAACGCGAGTGGCCTACCTAGACAGTGGTCCAACCTCGACTATACTCCCCTAATTAAAATTTATTAGTGGATTTTTTTCACAATGATTACGAATTCACAAAGAAAAATGTTCTATCTTATCAATTTTTTAAAGAGAAAATTAATGTTAAAAAATCAGAAAACAAAAAATGTTTGGTTATAGGGGAGAGTCTCCAGTTGTGAGACGGGTTTTATTTTTGACCCGTAAATTGTAAACGGGTAAACGAAATTGTAAATAAAATACACCGTTCGAAAGGTAACAGAAATACGCAACTTTTATTAAAAGAAAGTATAGTGTTTCGATGAACTCAAAAAATTTTATGATACATTTTCCGAGCACATCGCTTTTTTCAAAAAAAAAAAATGTCTGCAGTTGTGAGACACTCATTAAAAATTGCTAAAATTTAATAAGTTTGACATAAAACGTTATGTTTAGTAGAAATAATTAAATATATTAATAATATATATTATTATATACTAAATAATAATATTTATTCGCCAAAATATGTCTAACAAATAAACACAATTTAATAGCTTCAACAAGAGCAATAAAATTGATTTCTTCTGAATCAATTGACTTTTTTCCACTTGAAATGCCCAAAAATATTAGAAAAAAGATCAAAACAACATTTAAATAGTATGCCTGCAAAGTCGTATTTTTTATGCTGCCCAGATGGGTGTTGACACCGTCTCACAACTGGTGATATGCTGTGTCTCACACCTAGAAATTGGCGCTATTTTGAAAAAGGAAAATTAAATTATTTTCAACCGTAGATTGGAACAATGCAATATTGCATCACAAAATATAAGGAAAACACTAAAAGAAAATGCATTACATTTACCTTTTCCAATTAATTAACTTGGAAAAAAAGTACTTTGCATTTATTGAAAAAACGCTTTTTAGTCGATTATCACACACAGTGTTGGTATTTAACAAAAACAGTTTATATATCCGCTTCGGCGTACTCGAAAAAGTTGGCTCATATAAAAAGAAATGTTTTTATATAAACCAATCGGCTTTTTAATATTGCATGTTAAAAAAAATTGACTGTCTCACAACTGGAGGTATCTCACAACTGGAGACTCTCCCCTATTTGTTTTTACAATAAATACCTACAAAAAAGTGAAGGTTATGGAATTTTTTAGATTCAAATGAAAGTTGAAATTGAAATGCCAAAAAAAGGAAAAATTGTTAAATATAAATTATCAAAAATCTTGTTTTTAAATTTCAAAGTTTCTTAAAGTTTTGAACATTCAGAAAAAGGAAATATTTTTTCTGTTTAAATATTTTCAAAAATTACTGTACAAAACAGAAAACCAACTAAAATGAAACATTTCATTATTCAAAAATTAATTTTTTTATAATATATAAAACACTTTTTTTGTAAAAGAGATTCAAATAAAGAAGTTAAAAAATATCCTCTTTCATTTGAAGGTTAGAAATGTTAGGAAAATAATTTCAAAGTTAGAAACAAAATTTCATTTGTTAATTAATTCTTTTACGTTATTATAAGGTTATTTAGTTACTCAAATGTGAAAAATGACAAAATTGAATGCAAATGAAAAAATGATTTCCAATTTTCTTATCATAATTGAAATCAAAATTTTGCTTGAGAAATTTGGTTATTTGAAATTTCAACTTTCATTTGAATCTCAAAGTAAGATTAGAGCAATTCCATTTTTTTAAAATCTAAAATTAAATGAGAAGCAATTTTTCAAAAGTTGATAAATCCATTTTTTTAAAAGCGGAGATATATAAGTGTAGATTTAAAATATTAAGGTGAATAATTTTTTTTATATTTGAAGGAATAATTATAAAACTTTTAAATCTCACGATTATAATACACAGTTTAATTAAAAACACAGCATCTTAAATCTAAGAAAGAAAATATTGTAACATAAACAATTTATTTTAATTTTTCTGTGTTAAAATATATTCCTAAAGTATTTCTCAAAAGTTTTGAACGATCAAGAACGAAAATTTAATTTCTGTATAAATATTTTCAAAAATATCTAAATTTTAATGAAATATAATATAAATTAAACCTTTTATTTAAAAATTAACTTTTTTATTTACGAAATTTTTTTTTTGTAAAATTACAAATCGAGAGAAGGGCTAATAGTCGCCGTTCAAGTGAACGTTAGAAACTTTTGGGATGTTCACTTTGTTCACTTCAACGTTTAAAATTTAAAGAAAATCTTAAAATTAATTTTTAGTGGTTATTAAATTATTTTGTTGTATTTTTTGAGAAAAGATAATATTTTTTCAGGGTGGCCACAGGTCATAAAATCTTTGCATAAATTTAATTATGTTCAAAAATGTTTTAAAATCCTCGTCAAAATTTCAATTATCTTTATAAATAATATAAAATTCTTCTGCAAAATTTAATTATTTTCAAAAATTTTAATAAAATTCTTGGCAAAATATCAATTATTTCAAAATTTTCCTGATTTCAATTATTTTTAACATCTACTATTTTAATACAATTTTCCAAAAGAATTCTATTATTTAAACAAAATTTTAATAAAAATTTAACAGGAATTCAATTACTTACCAATGTTTTATAAATTTCCCTATTCAATTCAATTATTTTCAATACAATTCTAGCATTCAATTATTTTCACAGATAATACATTTTTCTTGAGAATTCAATTATTTAAAAAAATTTTGGTAAAATGCTTTATAAATTTGAAAAATTATAATAAAATTGGTCATAGAATAGAATTATTTTCGTAAAATACAACATTCTTCCTAGGAATACAATTATTGTCAAAAATGATTGTACAAATTTTCGAAACAGTTCAATTATTTTCGTAACAAAAATAAAATTCTTTGAAGCAATTCAATTATTTAAGAAACTTTAAAAAAATTCTTTCCAAAAATTCAATTCTTTTCAAAAATAAAATTTTTCACAGGATTTTAATTATTAAAAAAAAAATTGAATAAAATTCTTCGTTAGATTTCAATTATTTTCAATTTTTTAATAAAATTTCTAGATGGAATTTAATTATTTTTAAAAGGTTTCAAAAAATTTTGAAAAATTCAATTATTTAAAAAAATTTGAATGAAATTCTTCACAAGAAACTAATTATTTTTATAAATAATAATATTCTTCTCCGGAATTCAATTATTTTCAGAAATAACAAAACTTATTGCAGAATTTCAATTATTTTTTATACCTACAATTCTAAATAAAATGATAGAAAATTGCATTTATTTTTACAATTTTTTTTTAAATTCGACGAAAGAATTCAATTATTATTAAAAATTTTCATAATATTCGTCATAAAAATTCAATTTTAAGAAATATGCAATTATCGAATAAATTATTTATTTCTGTATTTAAATAATTGAATTCTAAGGAAATTTTCTACACTGTAAAAAAAGGGAGTTAAATTTTAACTCCCCCGGGGGTCTATAAAAGTCGCACCCATTGGGGAGTTAATGCCAGGGGAGTTAAATAAAGAGAGTTAAAATTTAACACCTAAATTCTAACTCCCCATGGAAAAAATAACTCGCGCGGGTGTTGAATGAAGGCAGTTAGAAATTAACTCTCTTTTGGAGTTGATTTTTAACTAGAAAAATTTAACTCCCAACTCCCGAGTCCGTTAACTCCCTAAATTTTTTACAGTGTATTAAAAATTGATTAAAAAATGAATTTCACTTAAAATTTAAAATTATAATTGAATATTAAATTCACGCATTATAGCGTGGATTTTTAGAAATAATTGAATTTTGAAAAGGGTTAAAATTAAAATCTTTGAAAATTTGAATTTATAGTTACAATATTCTGATGATATAAAATAATGATTTTATCACTCTGTTATCTTAAATTTATTACAAGTTATTGAATTTGAGAATCTTAATTCTTATAGAATAATAATAATGATTCAACCCGTGTAGAAAAATTTCGTGGCGCTAGCTAGCAGCGCTAGACTGCATGTAAATTTACCATGTATCTAGCACTGCTAGCTAGCGCCAAGAAATTTTTCTACACGGGAATATATTTATTTAAAAAAAAGTTATTGATGTTCTTCAGGGTCAGGGAAAAAGTGAAAATTTTTTCTGGAAATCAGGGAAAAGTCAGGAAAAAACAAAATTAAAATTTTGTGGTAACCCTGAACAAGTAAAGTAGGTTATTTCAACAGTTTGATTATTCAGTGAAATAAACTTTTTCCGTAGGTGTAATTTGTTTAACATTTTTCAAAATAATATATTCCTAAAGTTTAGATTGTTCAAACGTTATGGTGAAGTTCACAACGATTATAATAAACGATTAATTAGAAAAATATTTTTTTTGGCTAAAATAAAATTTTTGTAACAATATTTCTTTATCTACAATTCAAAAAAAATAAAAATCAGTCAACAACAAATATTGCATTTTTGTTGCAAAATTATTTAAAAAATTGCGATCAAATGATATGTCATTCAAAAGTGGTTTTTGCGTTTTGGTCGTAGAGCCAACTCCTCATATTTTTATAGCTTACTCGGTGCAATTGAAAGATGAGAGTAATATTTTAGAAAAAGCAGAAAAAAAGGAAAAGAAATTCTGAATTACGATGTGCCATTAAGGATTGCAATGTATGCCCATCACAGAATTCATAATTCTGCTAGAGACTGTAACATGACTCTCCACTTCGCTAACCTTGCGACGTGATCACTAACACCCTTCTGAAACCGAAGGTATGTCCTTTGATCCTGTAGGTTGTAGATGTGTCCCGTTGCGTACGCACTTAGGTGAATATATGTTCGCCTTTGTCATTCTCCACTTCTTACTACCTCTATCTGTTCGTATCAGCGTCGGAATGAGAAAAAGGAAACGAAATTTCCCTGAATTATTTCCCCGAGACTATTTGCAACGAGCTCTTCTGTCACAGACAGACAGACAGCCATTTCAGATTCCTATGTATAAAATATATTAGAATAGTATAGGTATTCATTGGGTGGTGGTTTCAATAAAAATTGAAGAAGAAGAAGAAGAAAAAATCATCATATACATATAAGAAGACGATAATTTCTTCGTGTATATGTAATTGATTCGATTACACGAAATCCTATATTCAATATTCGTGAAGCCCGCCTCAAAACTCTTTTACAAAAGCATCTAGACAGAGAGACCAGAATCAGAGGAAATTACGTAATTTCCCGTTTCCCTCTAACTACAGTTCAGAAACGCTGTGTTCTTGACGCCAAGAGTCCTATGAGTTAATATTTTGCATCTGACATCGAGTCAAGATGTGCCATCCGCCTGATATAGAAATCCAAAGACAATTTTCACTTTGTACTCTCTGTCTCTCTCTTTCTATCTCTATAAAGGAATTTTTTACTTTAAGTGTTAAATTTTTTTTAAACATTTATTAGCTAAAAGAAGAAGAAATATTGAATATTTAAGATAAAAGAATATACTTCTAAACATATTTAAAAATTTTTTTTATATCTAGATTTAAAATAACTTTTTTCGTTATCTATAGGGGAGAGTGGGGCAAACCGGACCGGTGGGTAAACCGGACCCCTCTCAATATTTCCGAAATGGCGAAATTGGAAAAAGTGTTGTTTACAAATTTAAAACAACCATGTTTAGTATACCTTATTTTTTCAATCTGACAGTTTTAGCTTGCGTTTGTGCAACGAAGGGAGCAAAAGTTTTTTTTTTAGTTTTTTTCTACACTTTTACGAATTTTTTCTTAAGGAAATTCTGAGGAAATCGAGTAATGTTTCCAAATATTAGGTCTTGGGTTTTGAAGGTACACACCTCAGGAATATTTACCACCAAAAACTTTGATGAAATTGCAAAGCGTTTCTTTTTGACAAACATTTATTCTCGAAATGGGCCTGTGGGGCAAACCGGACCGTTTTCGGTGGGGCAAACCGGCCATAGGATATTTCCATTCAATTAAAGTTTCATAAAAATTATTTTTAAATAAAATGTTTCTTTCATTAAAATATTTACTTGCAATGAAAAATAATTGTCTTACAATGAGAATTGGACCCTTAAATATTGTTTCTCTGATAATGACAAACGTTTTTATTTTTTTATTAAAAAAAATATTTATTTAAATAAAATTAAATCTCTTATTTTTATTTTCATTACTACAACCATTGGTTACATGATTCTTTATGTTTTTTATTATTGTAGATTATGTAAATGCAATATTATAAATAAAAAACCAACCGGTCCGGTTTGTCCATGGGGGGGTCCGGTTAACCCCAGGGGGTGGGGCAAACCGGATCGTTTGCAAAATTTTTTAAAGTTAACACATTAACTGAACAATAAAAGATGAAGTATAGGTGTCTCTGGGAAAAAGTTGCGCAATTAAATGATCTTTCAAACAAGCCATCGAAAAATGAAATCGGTTGATTCGTTTAGTCACAAGAGTCAAAAAACCGTTAGGGGGCCCGGTTTACCCCACTCTCCCCTACTGTTGGAAAAATTTTAATTCTCCTTCGATAATAAAATAGTATAGATGAGTTATCACAGATCAGGGAAATCAGGAAAATGTCAGGGAATTTTATCAAATGTATCGAAAATGCATCAAATTTCTACAATTTCTACTACTATTTTTGTATCTTGAAAATGCCATATACATATTCTCTATTAAAACATTTGAAAATTCTGTAAATATTTTTAATATTCAAATTGTTAATTCATAAAATTATTCTAATTTCTTTTGTAAGATTTGATGATCCTAAAGTTCTGAACGTCCAAATGAACGAAATTTATTTATTTCTTCTTCAAATTCAATTTTTATTACAATAATTTCCAGTCACTATCAAAAAAATTAATTTTTAAAGCTTTTAAACGTAGAATTTAAGTTTTAAATTTTTATTAAAATCAGTAATTTATTTAATTTGACACCCCTTGATGTTTATTTTTATCATCTCTCTAAATTTGAACTATACATACAATTTTAATAAAATTATACAAAAGATTTTTGATAAAATTCTTCGCAAATATTCAATTTATTTATAAGTAATAAAATTTTCACAGGAATTGAATTATTTTAATTAATTCATAAAATTTTTCAAAAAAAATCAATTTAAAAACTTTTTATAAAATTCTACCACAAGAATTTCATTTATTTTCACAATAACATTTTTCACGAAAATTCAATTATTTATAAAACTTTAAATACAATTTCAGGCAAGAATACAATTATTTTCGCATAAATAATAGAATGCTTCTGAAGAATTCAATTATCTTTTTATTTTTAAAAATTTTAATACAATTCTTCACAATAATTTAATTATTTAAAATATTCTTAGCAATAATTCAATTATTTTCATAAATAATGAAATTCATCTGAGAAATTCAATTATTTTTTAAAAAATTGATAAAATCTTTATAAACATCAAATTTTGTGAATTATTCAATTGTTCATTATAATTATCATTTATTTTTGTATTTAATTAGTTGAATTTCAGTTGAACTTTCTAATAAGAATTGATTTAAAAACTAATTTCAGTTGAAATTTTAGATAATAATTGAATGTTAAAAGCGTTATGGTACGAATTTTTTTTTAGCAATAACTAAATTTTAAAAGATTATTAAATTGAAATGGTTAAAAATTTTAATTGTTGTTATAAGATTTAGTTAATAAAATTTTCCTATACAATTCAATTATTTTCAATACAATTCTTCTTAAGAATTCAATTATTTTCACAGATAATACATTCTTTTATGGGAATTCAATTATTTAAAAAAATTTGAATAAAATTCTCCGCTAGAAATCAATTAATTATTTTCATAAATAATAAAATTATTCTTGAGAATTCAATTATTTAAAAAAATTTTGATAAAATATTTTATAAATTTGAAAAATTATAATAAAATTGGTCATAGAATAGAATTATTTTCGTAAAATACAACATTCTTCCTAGGAATACAATTATTGTCAAAAATGATTGTACAAATTTTCGAAACAATTCAATTATTTTCGTAAAAAATAAAAATTCTTCGAAGCAATTCAATTATTTAAGAAATTTTAATAAAATTTTTTTCAAGAATTCAATTGTTTTCAAAAATAAATTTTTTTTCAGGAATTCAATTATTTAAAAAAAATTTAATAAAATTCTTCGCCAGGTTTCAATTATTTTCAATATTTTAATGAAATTTAATTAAAATTATTTTTAGAATGTTTTAAAAAATTCTGAAAACTTGCATTATTTAAAAAAAATTGAATAAAACTCTTCACATGAAGTTAATTATTTTCATAAATAATAATATTTTTCTCCGGAATTCAATTATTTTTACAAATAAAATTTTCCAGAGGAATTCAATTTTTAAAAAAAAAATTTTAATAAAATTCGTTGCAAGAATTCAATTATTTTCATAAATAACAAAACTTATCGCAGAATTTCAATTATTTTTTATACAAATTTAAATAAAATGATAGATACTTGTATTTGTTTTAACAATTTTTTTTAAATTCGCCGAAAGAATTCAATTATTATTAAAAATTTTGATAAAATTCTTCATAAAAATAAAAATTCATTTTCAAGAAATAAGCAATTATTGAATAAATTATTTTTTTTTGTATTTCAATAATTGAATTCTCAGGAAATTTTCAAACAAAGATTGATTAATAAATAAATTTGACTTAAAATTTAAAATTATAATTGAATATTAAAAGCATTATAGCGTGAATTTTTAGAAATAATTGAATTTTAAAAAGGGTTAAAATTAAAATCTTTGAAAATTTGAATTTATAGTTACAATATTCTTATGATATTAAACAATGATTTTATCACTCTGTCATCTTAAATTTATTATGAAACATGAGGATATCGATAACTCCGAGTCGAAGACTCGGAGTGGTCGATTTCGTCATGTTTTATAATAATATTCTCATAAGTTATTGAATTTGAGAATCTTAATTCCTATATAAAAATAATAATTATTAAATATTTATTTAAAAAAGGAGTTATTGATGTTCTTCAGAGTCATGGAAAAATTGAAAATTTTGTCTGAAAATCAGGGAAAAACAAAGTTAAAATTTTGTGGCAACCCTGATTAAGTAAGTTTTACTAATAGATTAGTAGTTACTATTTATAAGTAAAATTTACTAATTCAAAAGCAAAAGATGAGTCACTAATTCAAATTCAAAGAGATCAGAATTAGGAAAAAAGTGAAATTTCTGCCTGGAATTCAGGGAAAAATGAAAATGAAATTTTTTGCGGCAACTCTGCGCGTATATAATATAAAATGATATTGCATTGAAAAAAATTTTATTGATGAAAGTGAATATAGAGAAGTTTTTGTTGTTACCATGTATTGGGAGTGAGTAGTTAAAGTTCGATTGAATGGATATCAGAGTTCCTGAATTGTGACCGCAGAAACCGGCAACACGGTACCGGCTGACACAAATTTGATTTCCATTGGACCCGGCGGACTTCTTTTCTATCGACGCAAGTTTTGCGTGGCACCACGTGTGCCACGTTAAATAAATGTAAAATAAATTCTATTCTTTTATATCAATAGGAGACAGTGTCAAAATGAAAGGGTATTTTTATAACATTAAGATGTAGAACGGTATAAAAAATAGTAAATTTGAATATTCACCTGTTGAAAAAAATTGGTTCAAATAAAATTCCATTTGATTCAGGCACAATATTTATTTCACAATAGACAAGTAATCGATTATTTGAATCAAAGAAATTTTTTTCGTCAGTATAAAAATAAAATTGAAGCTGACATCCAGTTATTTTTTTAAAATTTGATGTTGGTTGTAACCAAAAAAATATTTAATTTTAAAACTTCATTTCCGAAAAATTAAGTGGGTGATGATAGCTGGGTGGCAGTTTTAGCTTGATATAGTGTAAAATACGCTGAAATACAAGTTTACAATATAAATTTAAAAATATACATTTTCGTAGAGAAAAATTTAACGAAGTAACACTTGTAAAAAGGGAATATTTAAAATGCTTAAATTGCTAAATTATTTTTTGAGTAAATATATGAAAAAGGCCTCTTGTAATTTTGTGAAATCAACGATGTGAGATATCCAACTGAAGTAATACAGAATTCCCGAGAAATTATTGTTGAAAAGTGCACAGTCAGAAAATCCGTCTAATTTTCCATTAACAATTAAACAAGATCCATTGTTACACGCAGGATGTTCAAAATCTGTTTGAATTGTTTCTTTCGTAAACTCCCAAATAACCATAGGTTTGCGAAAAACATTAGAAGATTTAATAATTTTGGTCTTATTTTCAAGCTATGGAAAAATACACGTAATAAAGAATTTTTATATTTCAATTGAAAATTGAAAAAAATCATTCAAATTATTATTCAAGGAAATTGATAAATTTTAATGAAAGGAGTTAAAATTAATCTCTTTTTATTACACTGGAAAAAAATGTATTTCACTCAAATAGGTAACCGATTACTTGTCTTTTTTCAAATAAATATTTACTTGAATCGAATAATTTTTATACAAATCAAATTGCCTTTGAAATTTGAACCAATAAATTCTATATTTGAAGGAAATACCATTTAATTGATTTGAATCAAATAATTTTATTTAAATTTAAAAAAACTTCATTTGATTCAAATAAAGTTTTTTTCAGTGTAATTATTTTTTAAAATAATTTAAATTTACAGAAATTTAATTATTTTCAAAAGTGATGAACTTCTTTGCATAAATTCAATTATGTTCAAAAATGTTTTATAATCTTTCTTCAAAATTTCAATTATCTTTATAAATAATATAAAATTCTTCTTCGAGATTCAATTATTTTGAAAAATTTTAATAAAATACTTGGCAAAATTTCAATTATTTTCAAAAATTTTCCTCATTTCAATTATTTTTCATATCTACTATTTTAATAAAATTTTCCTATACAATTCAATTATTTTCAATACAATTAATCTTAAAAATTCAATTATTTTCACAAATAATACATTTTTTTATGGGAATGCTATTATTTATAAAAATTTGAATAAATTCTTCGCTATAAATCAATTATTTTCCTAAAATACAACATTCTTTCTGGGAATACAATTATTGTCAAAAATGTTTGTAAAAATTTTCGAAACAATTCAATTATTTTCGTAAAAAAATAAAAATTCTCTGAAGCAATCCAATTATTTAAGGAATTTTAATAAAATTATTTTCAAGAATTCAATTCTTTTTGAGAATAAACATTTTCACAGGAATTCAGTTACTTAAAAAAAAATTTTTTTTAAATTCCTTGTCAGAATCCAATTATTTTCAATTTTCTTATGAAATTTCTAGATGTAATTTAATTAAAATTATTTTTAAAAAGTTTTATAAAATTTTGAAAAATTCAATTATTTAAAAAAATTTGCATAAAATTGTTCACAAGAAATTAATTATTTTCATAAAGAATAATATTTTTCTCCGGAATTCAATTATGTTTACCAATAAAATTTTTCACGGGAATTAAATTCTTTAAAAAATTTTTTAATAAAATTCGTTGCGAAAATTCAATTATTCTCATAAATAACAAAACTTATCGCAGAATTTCAATTATTTTTTATACAATTTTAAATAAAGTTATAGAAAATTTCATTTATTTTAACCTTTTTTTTTAAATTCGCCAAAAGAATTCAATTATTATTGAAAATTTTCATAAAAATTCAATTTTAAGAAATATGCAATTATTGAATAAATTATTTTTGTATTTAAATAATTGAATTCTCAGGAAATTTTCTAATAAAAATTGAATAAAAAATGAATTTCACTTAAAATTTTAAATTATAATTAAATATTATAGAAAAACAAAATTAAAATTTTGTGCCAACCCTGACTATGTATTTACTTTACAAAATATACATATACATATGATGATTAATATTATAATAATATATTTATTTAATTTTTGTAATTAAAAATTATGCATGAAGAACAATTTTTACTAATCTTTACTTATTTTTAGTTTTCAGTTAATGCGGAGAGGAGAGCGTCGTAACATCAGCTGCAAACAACAATAAAGGTTAGTTTATTAGTTTCATTTTCCTTACATTACTGCGCCAAAATCACAAGGTATGACGTTTACATAAATTATATATTTTATATTATAATTTACTTAGGGTAAGTCCGGGGGAGATGGCCATATGGGAGAGATGGCCAGTTCGAATATTTAACAGAATTTGTAAAGAAATATCACTTTTTATGGGTTATTCTTCAACCTTTTGTGATTAATAATAAATCTAAACAATAATTTGATGAAAAATAATGAAGCTGTAAGTGTAATCCTTGTTTATTTTTTTGGCATGGGTCCAAAATAATTTGAAAATTTCAGATTTCTTGTTGCTATATTGTTATTTGTTAACATAATTTTTAAATTTAAGTTTTATTGAGTAGTGTATAACCCACGCTTCGATATAAACGAAAAATGAAAGGAAAAATTATTTTATTTATTTAATATTTTGATGTTTACTTTTATCATGAATTTTTGGGTAAGATGGCCATTAATGACTTTTATTTAAAATTTTTTTATGTTAATGTTAGATACTTGAGAAATATTAAAGAAAAGCAAATTAAAAATGTCTGAGAACAAAATAATTGATCTAATTGACACCAGAGATGGAGATTTATTTGTAGGTTGTGCTAAAAGTTACAACCGAACGACATTAATTGAAGATTGAATTCAATGCAGAATTTGACACTTGTGGCTACATAAAAACTGCTCTGAACCCCATGAAAAATTTTCAAAATGCGACCAGAAAAAGAGGAAAGTGATGTGAACGATTAAAAATTAAATTTAAGATAAAAGCCAAAAATTATAGGTAGTAGCCATCTCACCCGGACATTCCAGAGAAATGGCCAAATGCACTTTTTCGAAAATGTAAATTTTAAGATTGTTGCAATGAAAATATTTTATTTTATGTTTCTTTATTTTCAAGTTAAGTGTTCAATGTTTAATTATCAATAAAAGTTTAGACAAAAAAAGCTTTTTTATAAATTTTACACTACTTTAAAAAAACTATGGCCATCTCCCCCGGACTTACCCTAATTTATTTTAAAATAGCAAGATTGATTAAAATGAATACTTTTAGACAAATAATATTTTTTATTATTTAAAAATCGTTTCGAAATCATAAAGAGTTAAGTGAAGATTGTAATACAATTAAAACAATAAAATATATAGTGAATTACAGTATACACTGTAAAAAATTTAGGGAGTTAACGGTCACTGGAGTTGGGAGTGAAATTTTTCGAGTTAAAAATCAACTCCAAAAGGGAGTTGATTCTTATTTTTACTGCGTAAATTTTAACACCCTTCATCCAACTCTCTTTGCTTTAACTGCCAAATGGGTGCGACTTTTCTAGAATCCCCCGGGTAGTTAAAATTTAATTCCCTTTTTTTACAGTGTAAGAAGAATCGAGAAATTAACAAAAGTAGTGAAAAATAACAAAACAATTTTATTCGCGGTTATGAACTTTATTAATTTTTTAGTTGACGTTACTAATGCAATTACTAACTTTTTTCTAAATGAATTATTTATTTTTATATCACGTTTTGACTAATTTTTGGTTAAAAACTACTAATTGGTAGTAGAAAATTAATAATTAATTTTATTATTATTATTATTCATAAATTGTTAAGACTATTATTTCAAAGAGTAATTTTACTTAACAAATAACTTAACAAATAACTTAGAGGTTTCCATTACCAATTAATAGTTTTTGACTAAGAATTAATCAAAACGTTTAGTAACTCATATAATAGTGAAACAATATGTCCTATTTCATTAATTAAAAGTAACTAATTCAGATTTAAAGTGATAGAATAGATCTCTTTAAAATATAAACATTTTTTTTTATCTTTTAACAATTTCAAACATTGATCGATACTAAATTAAATATTTTATTTTTTAATATTACTCAATTTGTTCCCTCTCTGCTCGTTGAATTAAGAAACCAAACTAGAAAAATTTACCAAAAAAAGAAAAGAAGAAATATCTCAAGTCATTCAAATTTTAATCAACTGTCACCACCGTAATATTTATTCCATTTCCGATTATTACCTCTATTAAGTTCCATTCATCCGAGAAGAGATTTAAATTAACTTTTTTTTCTTCTCATTTTTTTTAAACGCCATCATGCGACTTCCTAGAAAAGTAAAAAAAAAAGAATCACCTCTCTCCATCAGACAATACGCCCTTCCTCAACTCTCTAGTTCGAAATGAACGACCGAAGGAAATTCTTAGGCCAAGAATCAGTATGTTATAGTGACAGTAATTGCGCGAGTTGGCGGCAGGCGACACGCGATTCGTTTGTCTAAAATGAGGAAAGCGGGGTAAAAAAAAAGAAAAAGAAGAAGAAGAAGAAGGAAATGCATCGTGGCACGAGGGTGTTGAAATTGCCTTGGAGGGACGGAACCCCCTTTTTTCCATCCCCCCACCCCACTTCCCCCGGATTCATCGTGCTAGTGATAGAAGTTGAAGAATCAGAATACCAAAGAAGAGACACGAATGGATGAAAGACATGACTATGGGAAAAGACAGAAATTCGTCAGAAAGGAAGCCAACTTCTCAGAAAAGTCAACTCCTCCCGCATTCCCTCAACTCTCTTGTCAAGCCCTTTCAACTTGAGGAAGGGGGTTGGGGGGTGGATTCCTGGTGCACTGTGGGGGGAGGGGGGTGTTGTAGATGCGACAGTTCTCTTCTCTCCTCTCTTTCTCTCGTTCTCTTCATTCTTTCGTCTTTTCCTTCTTTTTTTCCTTTCACTTTTTCTCTTCTTTCTTCCCCTTCTCTCTTTCTTTTTCTTTTTCGCCTTTTTCTTCCTATTTTCACCTTTTCTCTTTCCTTCTATTTTTATTTTCTCCTTCTGTTTTTCTTTTCTTTTACCATTTTCTCTTCTTCTTCTTTTTTCTCATTACTCTTTCTCTTCTCTTTTTTCTCTTTGCATTCTATTTTTCTTTTCTCCTTGTTTTTCTCTTCTCTTTTCCCTTTTTTCTCCCCCCTCACTTTTCTTCTTCTTTCGTCTCCTTCATTCCTTCTCTCTTCCTCTTCCTCTTCTCTTCTTTTCTTCACACTTTCCCTTTTTTCTTTTCCCCTTCTTATTTTCTTCCCTTTTCGAATTTTCTCTTCCTCTTCTCTCTTCTCTTTCTTTTTACTATTACTATTCAAAATGTCTCTGTGAGTAAGAGAAAGAAAGAAATATATTTTCTCCTTCCATTCAAGAGAGAGAAACATATTCTTTTTCTTTCTAGAGAAAGAGTGTAGGAGAGAAGGAGTACAGGAGGAGATAAAAGGATAAAATAGAGGATTATGAGTATAGGATAGAAAGAGTTTAGGAGAAAAGATTTTCGGCAGCAAAAAGTAGATAAAAAAAAATTAAAAGAAAGAAGAAGGATAAAATATTTAAGGATGCAAAAAGTATAAGCAGGGTTGCCACAGGTCAGGGAATTCAGGGAAAAGTCAGGGAAAGTAAAATTGGTCAGGGAAATCAGGGAAAAGTCAAGGATTTTTATTAAAAGTCCTGGAAAATATTAAATTTTTAGAATTTATAAGAAAATTCGGAATTTTTGTGTCTTTTGCTTCCTCGTAAAGGAAGCTTTGTATTAGCAAAATTTTGGATTGTCATTTTTCGACATATTTATAAATTTTTTTTTATTATGCCTAATACTTTAGTACTTTATATATGCACAGGAACTCCCTGTATAAATGTTATAAATAAATAAAAAAAATTTCGACGTATTTTGAACTCCGAAGTCCAAAAAACGGATTTTAAAAATTTGTCCCGATGTGTGTGTGTGTGTGTGTGTACTAACATTACATTTGCCTCAATATCTCAGAACAAGAAAGAGCTAAAGGCCTCAATTTTTTTTTAAATTGTAGGTCTCTCCGGGGGACATAAAATGAGAGTATTTTCAGCCCGATTCATGAAGTTTAACTATTTTTTTTTGCATTTTTCATTTTGTAAAAAAACGTTTTTTGGACGTAACTTAAAAAAATGTTAGGACACTTATAAATGTTTTTCTTTAGTTTTGTAGAGTTTTTTCACACGCATCTTTTGAGCCCTAATTGAATATTTTTCGTTCATATTAACCGGAAATATTAAACTTTAAAAAATCAAACATTTTAGAAAATAAGACTTTTTTGAAAATTTTGTTGAGAAATGTAGAAGTTTTGTTTTGTATTTAGTTTTGTAGAGTTTTTTCAGACGCATCTTTTGAGCCCCAATTGAACATTTTTCGTCCATATTAACCGGAGATATTAAACTTTTAAAAATCTAAAATTTTGAAAAATAAGACTTTTATAAAAAATTTTTTAAATTATGTAAAAGTATAACTTTAAAAAATTATTACCAACTTGAAGAGCATTAAAAAACGCTTCGATTGACCTACTTTTTAACCTGATTCGGGCAGAAATTATGAAATTATTGGTATTTGAAAAATCAAGAATTGTGGAAAATATCATTTTTTCGACAATCTTGTTTATTAACTTATGTGTAATTACTAAACTATTATTACCATCCTATAGAATATATAAAAACACATTTTTAGACCAAGATTTAATGATTTTTAACCCTTTTATAAAAAGTAATTCTTATATTTCAATTATTATTATTTTTATGAGGAAGCAAAGTGTTCATGGAATGAACACCAAAATTATAAAAATGTACAACTTGGCAGCGGTTTTTTGTTTGCCTCACAAACTATGAAATTTGCCAAGAATTCTAATACAAAACCTTAAATTTTTTCTATTTCTGACAATAGTTTCTTTTTAAATAACTTAAATCTTGAACAACTATCATAAAGTTAATACTTATAAATTATTTAGTGAATAATTTTTACAATCTGCATAAATACAAGATTAATAGAAGAATTTTTGTTAAAAATACTAAAAAAAATTGAATTTTGAAAAAGTTACAAATGATTCTATAGAAATTCAATTATTTTCAAAAGTTATAAAAAATTCTTCGCAGAATTTCAATTATGTTCAAAAATTAAAAAAAAAATTCAATTATCTTTATAAATAATAAAATTCTTCTTCAAAATTAAATTATTTTTAAAAATTTTAATAAAATTCTTGTCAAAATTTCACAGGAATTCAATTATTTGCAAAATTTTTAATAAATTTCTCCGAAATAATTCAATTATTTTCACAAATATTAAAACTCATCGCAGGATTTTAATTACTTTTTGATACAATTTTAATCGAATTCTTCAAAAAATGTATTTATTCTTAAAATTTTTATTAAAATTTGTCAAAAGAATTCAATTATTTTAAAATTTGTTGATAAAATTCTTTATGAGAATTCAATTTTAACAAACATGTTCAATTATTCGATAAATTATTTATTTTTTAATTTAAATAAATGAATTCTTTTAGAATTTTCTAATAAAAATTGATTTAAAAATGAATTACTGAATAATTGATTTATTATTTATAAAAATAATTGAATTCTTGCAACGAATTTTATTACATTTTTTTTTAAATAATTGAATTCTTGCGAAGGATTTTATTAGGATTTTTGTAAATAATTAACTTCTTTTTGAAAAATTTTATGGTAGGTAATTTAAATTATCACAAAACATGAAGAAGGCCATCACTCCGAGTATACCTAATAATTAAATATTCAATTAGAAAAGAAGTTGTTGTATCTAATAATTTTTAGAGTGAATCAGAATATTCTTTAGGGTCAGGGAAAGAGTGAAAATTTTGTCTGGAAATCAAGGAAAGTCAGGGAAAAATATAATAAAATATTTGTAGCAATCCTGATAAGGGGAAAAGATTATAGCAGAGAAGGAGTGAAGGATTGAAAGAGTGTAGGAGAATAAGAATGTAAGAGAAAAAAGTTGGAAGAAAAGAGTTTAGGATATAAAAATGATAAATATAATGGTAAAGAGTGTGGGACAAAATAGTTTGGAATACAAAAAGTTTTAAGTGAAAAAAATTATAAGAAAGAAGGAGTAAAGGATAGAACGAATCAAGGAGAAGAGACAAGAACATACAAGGAGAATGTAGGAGACAATTTTTGTGGGGGAGAAAGAATGTAGGAGAAAAGAATTCAGGATATAAAAAGTATAGCAGAAACACATTATAGAAACGGAGTAAAAGATAGAAAAAGTATAGGACAAAAGGAGTATAGGATAGAAAAGTGTATAGGGGAGAAAAGAAGTTGGAATATAAAAAGTATAAGAGAAAAATTTATAGAACAGATAGAAACCGTATAGGAAAAAAGAAGTATAAAAGAGAAAGAGTTTAGGAGAAAAGGAGTACAAGGGAATAAGAGTGTAGGAGAAAAGAAGTTCAAGATAATAAGAGTACAGGAAAATAAGAGTGTAGGAGCAAAGGATCACAAGGGAATAAAATTGTAGGAGAAAAGAAGTTCAAGAGAATAAGAGTGTAGGAGGAAAGAAGTTCAAGATAATAAGAGTGTAGGAGCAAAGGATCACAAGGAAATAAAATTGTAGGAGAAAAGAAGTTCAAGAAATTAAGAGTGTAGGAGAAAAGAAGATCAAGAGATTCAGAGTGTAGGAGAACAGGAGCACAAGGGAATAAAATTGTTGGAGAAAAGAAGTTCAAGAGAATAAAAGTGTAGGAGAAAAGGAGCACAAGGGAATAAAAGTGTAGGAGAAAAGAAGTTCAAGGTAATAAGAGTACATGAGAATAAGAGTGTAGGAGAAAAGGATCACAAGGGAATAAAATTGTAGAAGAAAAGAAGTTCAAGAAATTAAGAGTGTAGGAGAAAAGAAGATCAAGAGATTTAGAGTGTAGGAGAACAGGAGCACAAGGGAATAAAATTGTTGGAGAAAAGAAGTTCAAGAGAATAAAAGTGTAGGAGAAAAAGAGCACAAGGGAATAAAAGTGTAGGAGAAAAGAAGTTCAAGACAATAAGAGTGTAGGAGAAAAGAAGTTCAAGGTAATAAGAGTACAGGAGAATAAGAGTGTAGGAGAAAAGAAGTTCAAGATAAGAAGAGTGTAGGAGCAAAGGATCACAAGGGAATAAAATTGTAAGAGAAAAGAAGTAAAATAGAATAAGAGTGTAGGAGAAAAGAAGTTCAAGAGATTAAGAGTGTAGGAGAACATGAGCACAAGGGAATAAAATTGTTGGAGAAAAGAAGTTCAAGAGAATAAAAGTGTAAGAGAAAAGGAGCACAAGGGAATAAAAGTGTAGGAGAAAAGGAGTATAGTTGGAAAAGTGTATAGGAGAAAGAGGCTACAGGAGAGAAAAAGAGTACATAAGATAGAATGAAACAGCAGCACTCGTGTGTCTCAGATGGAAATGAGTTGAAGCGAGAAAGAGAAGGGGAGAGGCACATGGCAAAGGAGGGGGGGGATTTGATATGCCCCGCCTTCATCGGCGCCAAACAGTTCTCCTCGTCGCTGCTGGCTTGGTTCTGCCACACATACATAGACACGCACGCTCACTGTCTCCCACCTGAGCAGCAGTAGAGCTTTACCACCCTCGTTCTCCTCTGTTGCACCCCTTCTCACTCTCTCTCTCTGCAAGCTCACGGTAACTCCTAACCCCCCGCAAACAAATCGATCGTCCCCACGGCGCCACCGGCGCCTCGGAAACACCGCCAGCGTTCTCCCTCAGTCTGAACTCGGGTTCACTCAGTCCACGACCGTTTGCCACGAGACTTCGAGCTCGCACACTAACACACACGTTCTTTTTCTCTTCCTTCCTTTCTCTCTCTCTCTCTCTGTCCCTCTGTCTCCGTCACAGAGCCAACAGACCAGCGGTCAGCCGAGCATAAAGACGCGGGAGAGAGAGGAGAAGACGACACATCAAAAGTAACGAGGAAATTTTTGAAAAAAAGAAAAAAAATACTCTATCGCAGCTTTTAACCGGTTTTCGTCACTTGCTTGCCGTTGTGAGATTTCATCGCACTTTTTGATCACCAGGTGAGTGAATGACTTAATATTTCACTGTTGGTAGAAAATTTTTGTTTTCTCTAAATGTTGAATTTTTATTTTTTGAGCGAAACCCTGATTTTATTCAGGGTTTTAGATGGAAAAAAAACCAAGGCCGGGTGAGTTTTGTTTTCTTCCCTGTTACGATATATACACAAACTCCACGCGAAGGTTAGTTTCCCGCAGGTTTCATCGATCTCGTCGAGTCTCTCCTCACGCTCAGGTGCACCAGCAACGTAGTTTTCACGAGGTCAAAGGTCGCGTGACGTTTGGATTAGGCGTAATTCATTTAAGTTTTGAATTTGGAGAATGTGTGTGACGTCGTTGCACCACTCACGCATCGGTTACCAACGTGCTTTTGCTATTGGAGTAGGGTGCGTGTGTATGTGTGCAAGTGTATGTGTGTGTGTGTGTGAGTGTGTATGGAGAAGCATACTCAATTCAGCTGGAAAGTCTTGCACGCTTCAATCACCCTACCCTAAAAGAAAATGTGTCATCAATATATAGGGAAAAGTCGGAGGGAAAAGTATATTTTTGAATCCTGAAAGTTTCAGACTCTGCAGGGAATCATTATTTTTTTGGAGGGAGGTTACGTCATTCAGGGGGTTGCAGGTCGTAAGCTTCTACTTAGGTTATGTTGTGATATGTAGTGACTGACAAATTATTCTCTCGAAATGGTATTTAGTAATTTTTTTTCGTCGCCTTTTTCATTGTCATTTTTCATGTTTCTTTCCTTGGTATTTTTCCAGTTTTTCTTTTTGTTCTTATTTTTTTCTGTTTTCTGCAGGCTCTTTTCTTCGGTTTTTTAAATTTTCATTTCTTCTGTTTTCTAGATGCTCATTTCTTCTGTTTTTTGTAAATTCTCATTTCTTTTATTTTCTACTTTTTCACTTTTTTTTTTATTTTCTACATTTTCAGTCATAATGAGAAGGCATTGTGTTTGTTAGTTATTTTTCTCCTTTTCCTAATTTCTCTTAATTTTGGCTTTTCTTGAAGAGAATGTTTTGGGTTAATTTATATTTTTATTCTCTTGTTCTCCTTTTTCATGTTTAATGTTTTGTTTATTTTCTCTTCTCTTCACTGAGGGAAAAATTTTATGTTGTTGTATAAAAGTAAGTTTTAGGTTATTTTAGACAATGTTTGCTTAACGTTAATAATATTTTCAATATTTGTAAAATAATATTTTTTTGATTTAATTAATCATTTGGTTCATAATCATAAGTTTTACGTTCAAAGAAGGAATTTGTTCACTTCACAGTTTTCTAGAAAGTATCAATTCGTTGCAATTTGATATTTTTAAGTTAACAGTGACTAATTATCAGTAAAATTCTATTGATTGTTATAGCCAGAACTGAGTTATTGATAATTAGTAAAAATTTACTGTTTCAATTAGTAAAATAATCAGTATTCAATGAATTGCATAAAAAAATTACATTTATCGTCAAGTTTACTAATTTATTAGTTAATTTTAAAGGTTATGTTTGTTTTTCTTTGACAACAAAGTACATTCACTGATTGGATAAGTAATTTTGCAAAAATTAACAGATTCATTAGTTAAAAATAAATGTAAAAAAATGTAAAAAAAACCAAATCTACTGATTGAATTAGTAAAAATTCTACTAATTTATGGCTAGAGAGTAAGAAGCAAAATCTTATAGGTTATGTTTGTTATCATTTTATCTTGAATAAAGGATTCTTTTCAAGTTTGCAAAATGAAAAATAATTCCTATTGAATATTTCAAATGTAATAAAGAATTAAACAATTAGTTTGAATTGAGAGTTGACCCACTTTTTGCATTTTTTACTTGAAACATAACAAACATAACCTTTAAGATTTTGCTTTTTAGGTCGCTTTCTTCGCTACGCGTCAAATTATTATTTATTTTCTTTTCCTCATTTCCTGAATTGATAAATTGAGAACTGATTTTTTTAATTATACTGTTTAATTTGTCGTATATTTTTGTTTGTTTTTGCTTCCTCACGGAGGGAGTATTTCCTTTTTTGAAAAATGATTTCGATATTAACGGTGTTGAAAGTTTCACTTCAATATTGATGTTTCCCCCCCATTTCCAAATGTCTGACTGCATATTTTTAAATATTATTTAATGGAAATTCGGATTTGGAATAATTGATGGAAATATACTTGAATCGAATAATTGATGGGAATATGATATTGGAAATGCAGTGAATAATGTTAAAAATGGAGAGATACTCATTTAAATATATGTGTCGAATAAATGAGAATGACTTAAGAGCTTGAAAAAGATTTAATAAACTTTTTTTTCTTTTTTGGTTTCAGCTTTTAACAGAACATTTTATATTATAATGGAGTCTGAGATTTTGAAACAAAATTTTTAATGCACAGGCATATTGATTTCTCAATAACTATATACATATTATATATATTGTATAAAAGCTCTAGAAACTTTATTTCTAGATATAAATAATGAGAGCAAAAATGGAAATGAAAATGGGCTTTTTCCACTGAAATATTACATTAACAAAATTTTTCCATCTTGCGTATTAGTTTTTTTTTATATTTTATATCTAACTATAGTTTTTCTGTTTAATTTTCTATTTATAAATAATAATAACAATAATAAATTAGAGGATTTGCTCCGTAGAATAAAGTACTTAAAAAAAAAGTTTTAGGTTATGTTTGTAATTTTTGGAATGAAAATGCACAAAAAGGATTAACTTTCAATATAAATTAATGACGTTTAAGTCTTCATTATATCTAAAATAATTAATAAAAACTGAATTTAGTTTGAAATTAGATACATAAATTTTTAATTAAGGTAAACATAACACAAACATAACCTTAAAATGATTTGCTTCTTAGGTACCTTTCTTCGGAGTTCGTCACATGGGTAATAATGATGATAATAATAATAATACTAACAATGATAATAATAATATTAATAATAATAATAATAATAAAAGTAATAGTAAATAATAATAATTTAATTTATTAAATATTTCTACATAAGTCAAAACGAAAAATAAAAAAAAATTAATAATAATAATAATAATTAGAATTACAATTATAAATAATTGAGTAAAAATATTTGCATTCTTTGCAATAAAAAATTATCTTCTGTATTGTAAAATAAAAATATGAACACTGTGCATACATAAATATAGAAATAAGAGTTATAAAATTTTTTAAATGTTTGTGTTTGTCACTATATATATATATATATTCTATATAACATATAACTGAGAAAAGTTTTATTCGTTATTCAGTCATTTTTCTATATATATGGAGATGGAAAAATCAAATTGACTTAACAATAATCCAAACACAAGATTTTTTTTTGTTATCTTTCATATGCAGGGGTCAGTTAAAGGGGATGTAGTCCAAGTTCGGCAAACAAAGTATACTTTCCGCATTCTTTCAAACGTCAAAGAAACAAAATGTACTTTAATACTTGTTTCTATAGGAAAAATTACATAAAGAAATATAGGAAAAATAAAAAATTTTCCATGTATTTTAATTATTATGTTATACAAGCTCGAAATAGTGGAGAAAAATTATTCTTAAAAAAATAATATTTAATGATGAATAATATCGAATTTGAACTCAGATCGCTTTGAAAGCATTGAAAGTATTCGTTTATTATTTATTCTTTAAAAGTCGTATTTTTTAGTTGGGTACTGAATAATAATAAATATAAAAATAATATAAAATAGGAATAATAAAAATAATCAGTGGATTTCCGACTTCAAAAAAAAAGAAAAATAATAATGATATGAATATGTGATAACTTTTTTCTATTATTATTTTTTAAATAAAATTCTACAAAATTTAATGTGGGAAAAGTTTCCTTTCACCCCCCTCTCTAGAGTGCTGTCAAAAATTATTAAAATTTTCTTAAAATTACTCACGTGTGTTTTATAAAAATATAACCAGTTTAGCTTATAGTTTTCAAACTTGGAATATATTTTTTCGTTGTTTTTGTTCTGTAGACTTTTTATGGATCGTGAAAATTTAATTTTAAAAATGGAAGACGCAGCACTTCCACTGAACAAAACAGATAAAATGCCTTAGATGGAAAGCATTTTGTAAATTTAAAGATTTCACGTTCAAAAAATATGAAAATGACAATAATATAGATAAAGGAACAAATGCATCTAATATATAAATATATTAAATGCATTTGTTTCTATATATCTATTATTTTTCCTTTTTTTATATTTAAGTCGTTTTTTATTAACACTAATAAAGATATCTTTTATTATAAATAAATATTATTAATATTTAATATAATTACTTTTAATAAATCCACATTTTAGTGATATTGTAGTACATTTTTTCAAACTATTTTTTATTATGATGCTGAATTTTTATTATGATTTTTTATTATGATCCTAAAGTTTTGAACGTTCAAATAAATGAAATTTTTATTTATTTCTTCTTCAAGTTAGATTTTTTTTTCGTCAGTATCAAAAATAATTAATTATAAAGTTCCTAAAATGTAAAATTTGGGTTTTTGATTTTTATCGTAATCAGTAATTAATGAAAATGTTTTTAATAAAAAATATTTCATTTATTTTGTTTTCATTTAAAACTAACGTTCAAACAATTATGATAATATTTTTTTATTTATTTATTTATTATAAATAATTCATAACCTTCGGTTTCGAACGTAAATTAAATTATTATTGTATTGTAATTAAAGTATTATTATATTAGTCTTGAATATTATTATTATTATTATTCTTGATTATTATTTTTATTATTGTTATTCTTGTTTATTAGCATTATTACTATTGTTATAATTATTATTATTATAAATATTATTGTAATCATTATTAATATTATCATTATCGGTTTCATTATTATTATTATCACTATCATTATTATTATCATAATTAATTAGATTATTATTGATTTGTTACTATGTTAACATTTATTTCGAATTTTTGGTGTTTTTTTCTATAAAAATATTTTAGCATGAATAGTATTTTTGATTAAAGTGCGTTAAATGTTTTATCTTATTGAAGGTACTTTACTGAAATTTGAAAAGTTTCGATAGTGTCAACAGTTTGGAATACATGAATACATTTTGTCACCTAAGCACATTTTATTCATTAATTAAAGAGCCATTAGCACAATGTTAATTAATGGGTACAATATGTATTTAATAGCTACTTGTACAGATTGAACGGTAATTATTCTTTGGTTCATAATTTTGAAAACTTGAACATTTTCAGTATGAATATAATTTTTAAAAGAAAGTTCAATTCGATAAAGTGTTGTCTGCATATTTTTTGCCTCTTATTCACTCAGAAATGAAATTACTCAAATATAATTTTTTTCTTGAATGAAATTATTTTAGTTTCGTATAAATGTTTTTTTTTTTAATCAAATAAATTTTTTTTTTGATAAATAAAATCTCAGCCTCCAATGAGTTATAGTTATGGATTTTTTCTATAATCTTAGCAGGGAAGTACAAGTCATCATTACTTCATTATGACCCCGCAATCTCGTACTACTCCCCTTCACCCTTTTTTCATTTCTACACGATTGGTTATATTTGAGATATCAGTTATACGTGAAAAATACTAATGGATTGTGTTTCCTCCTAGATTTTTTTTTCATTAGTAAGACGAGTAGGTTTTATTGTATATATATATACAGTATATAAGAATTGTTGAAAAAAAATTCAATATCGGCAAAAGCGCTGTTATCCATTTATCATTCACGTGCCTTTGGTTCTAATTTGGGGAAAAAATTGCGGAAGGCGGCAGCAGTGTTCCACTGAAGACTAGGTGACCTGATTTGCGAATCTAAAAACTGGGACACTCCAACAATTGAGGACGTAAAGAATAATAGTTGCATTTTGCGCGAATATTATTTTCCATTTAGTTTATAATTATTCGCGTCAATTATTATCTTCTCGCCTTGTATACGGTCCATTTGAATTCCATTAGTCGGGAATATGTAGCTATATAGAGTTAAAAAGCTGGAAATATGAAAACTGAAAGTTTAGAAATATTGTGCAGTGCGAGGGTGGATTTAAAAAAAAAGGTTTCTTATTCGATGAATAAATGTTTTGTGGGGAGTTGGAAATTATTTTTTTTTTACTTTACTGTTATTTACTTGTTTTATTGAAAGTATTTATTTTATTAAAAAGAAATTTATTAAAAAGAAATTCTGTATGATAAAATGAAGAATAAATTTAAATAATTTTAAAAATTATAGTATTTCCCCTTTAAGAAAAATGTTTTAAAAAACAGTGAATATTTTGCAATGTTAATGGTTAATAATTGAAAAATATTTTTCAACCTAAAATCAATACAATCTTTTGTTTAGAATTTTTTCTTTCTTAAATTATCGATCTAAAATATATTGAAATTTCTTAAAATTAATTTGCTAGAAATTTAAGTAGAAAAATATTTTTTTTTCAATTCGTTGATTATAAACGTTCTGAATTTCACCAAAGAGAAAAAAAATATTAAAATTGTTATGTTTTTAGGGAATATTTTAATGAGTAAAACAGGGTATTGTTTGAAAAAAGTTTTGACTGAATTAAAACGAAAATAATTATTAAAATTTCAACTCAACGTAATTTTATCTGAATAGTTTATACAGAGTTGCCACAAATAAGGGAAATTAGAGAAAAGGCAGAGACAATGAAATTTGTTAGGGAAATATTAGGTAATTTTATTAAAAGTACTACAATAATTTTGGTTTTTATTGCCTAAAAATATTTTGGGCTCTGAAAAATTGGTAATAATTAAATACTTATTTAAAACATTATTCAAGTTTTAAATACTTTTATTTAAAATTTTAAAAAGAATTATGGTTTTTAAGAAATTTTAATTCCATTTTTTAAAGATATATATCTATCCCTATTAATATAAAATCATATCGCCGCCGCCGCTGTTTCAGAAAGTTTTAAGGGACCCTTATAGAAAGGGGGAACATAGTCAAGGTTGGCCCACTGTCAAGGTAGGTCCATCGTCAGAAACAAGTTATATTTGACCTAAATTCAGGTCAATTTAAGGGCAGTTTTAACCTACAGGTCAAAATCACTCAAAATTTAGGTCAATTTTAAGGGCAGATTCAACCTACAGGTAAAAAACTAACAAACTAACCCCTCTGCCCTCAAAATTTAAGTCAATTTTAAGAGTAGTTATGACTTAAAGTTAAAAATTGACAAACTTATCGCTCTGCTTTCAAAATTTAGTTTCATTTTAAGAGCAGTTTTGACCTAAGCGTTAAAAATTGCGTTTTACTCTGCCCGTAAAATTTATGTTAATTTTAAGGGCAGATTTAACCTACAGGTAAAAAATTGACAAACAATTCTCTCTGGCCTCAAAATGTAGGTCAATTTTAAGGGCAGTTTTGACCTAAACGTCAAAAATTCACAAATAATTCCCTCTGACCTCAAAATGTAGGTCAATTTTAAGGGCAGTTTTAATCTACAGGTCAAAAATTAACAAAAAATTCCCTCTGCTCTCAAAATTTAGGTTAATTTGAAGGGCAGTTTTAACCTACAGGTAAAAAATTGACAAACAATTCCCTTTACCTTCAAAATGTAGGTCAATTTTAAGGGCAGTTTTGATCTTAACGGAAAAAATTGACGAACAATTCCCCCTGCCCTCAAAAATTAGGTCAATTTCAAGGTCAGTTTTCATCTACACCGCAAAAATTGTCGAAAAAACTTCATCTGACCTGACCTTTCCTTAAAATTTAGGTCAAATTTGACATATTTTTTAGCCTATACATGAAAAAAGCAAATTAATTAAGATTTTTTAAAAAGTCGTACCCTTATATTAAAGTTTGACGGAATTTTCGACCTATTGGTTAAAAGAAGTTTGACCTAAATTTCAATATTAAGTTTCAATTAATAAAAGATGTTATAAATTGACATTTTTTTTTTTAAAATTCTATTAAAATTATTTTTCTGTCCTCAAAATGTACTTTAATTTTAATGGCAGTTTTTTCCTACACTAAAAGAATTTTGGGCAGGCTGCAGGCTAAAGCCTGCATGTAAAGCCTCATGTAAACATGAGTGCCGCTAGAGCTCGCTGCCTCAAGCTCGCAGTTAACCTCAAAAAGGCGAGAATCTACTCCCGAAAGGTAAGCAGCAACTCCTCAGGGGCAGCTGCTCACCTTTCTGGAGTAGATTCTCGCTTTTTTGAGGTGAGCTGCGAGCCCTGCGCAAGGGGCACTAATTTCGGACATGAAAAGCCAGCAGCCTGCCTAAAATTCTTTCAGTGTACAAGTTAAAATTTGACCAGAAATCTCCCTCTGATCTGATATTTTCTTAAAATTTAGGTCAATTTTAAGGTCAGTTTTGACCTACACGTCAAAAATTGACAAGAAAATTCCTTCTGACCTACTGTTTCCTCAAAATTTAGGTCAATTTTAAGGTCAGTTTTGACCTACTGGTAAAAATGAAGCCCTCAAACGTCTATTATTTTACGTCGAAATCTTTAGTCCGTCCATAAATTACGTAAGACATTTAGGGGGACGGGGGTCAGCAAGATCTTGCGAACAATAGGAAAAATGGCGCTAATGTATGTAAAATATCTTACGAGGGAGGAAGGGGGTCAAATTTACCCAAAAAATGACTTACGTAATTTATGGACAGCCCCTAATGGCCCTTACATTACGTCAACATTTATGTCAACTGCAGGTAAAAAGGGGCCCAATAATACTTTTGACACTGAGAAAAAAGAATTATCAAATTTACTATGAGGAGTGTCAAACTTGAAAAAGTTGACACTATAATCACTTCCGTAAAGTAGAATTCTCTATTAGTTATCTTTTTTAATATCTCCTGTTATAATTTACTCTAACTCATTACTATGCCATCATATTAAGATAACATGATTTTAAAAATGAAAATAAATATTAAAAATAGGGGGTTGGCGCGCGAAGCGCGCAGGGGGGCGAAGCCCCCCTAGTATATATATATATATATATATATATATATATATATATATATATATATATATATATATATATATATATATATATATATATATATATATATATATATATATATATATATATATAGGATATATAATTGAAATTTTGTGAAATCGAATGGAAAATAATTAAATTTGTTAATTTAAATTTAATAATTAGTAAATAATTAAATTCGATAATTTTAATTTCATAATTAGTAAATAATTAAATTTTAGAGGGTTACAATTTAATTTATTCATATAAGAGTCAAAAGCAGCACTAGAGAGTCCAAATTGAATAAAAAATTATTAATTTCATTAGTTAGTTAATTTTAAAAATAATAAATTTAAATTTCGTTGAAAATTTAAATTTCGAAAAATTTTATTTAAAATTCTGAAAAATTATGTTTTTAAAATATTTCAGTTCTATATTTTAAAGATAATTGAATTTTTATAAACAAGTATTTAGAATTTTTTGAAATAATTGAAATATCAAAAAAATTTTATTAAAGAATTTGAATTTTAAATAATTTTAATTGGAAATTCAGAAAAAGGTAGTTTTTTTATAAAATTTTCTTCCAAATATTTTTTTAAATTAGTTGAAATTTTAAATATATTTATTTAATTATTGAATATTTGTCGAATAATCAAAATTTAATATTGAATTGTAAACAAGTGGATTTCAGAATTATTTTAGGTAAAATTTTTTTTTTTAAACATTTTAAAATCATGAAATTAATTTAGGAGCATTTACAGTAGCAATTCTTAAAAATTATTGAATTTTGAAAGATCCGAAAATTGTAATTTTAGGGTCAGAGAAGAAATTTAAAATTCTGTTTGGAAATCAAGGAAAAGTTAGGGGGAAAAAATCAAATTTTTATTACAAACGTGTTTCTATAACTTTTTGAAATTTTTATATTTCTGTTTTGGTTAAAAATTATTTTTTAGTTTTGAAGTTTTATTAATTAAAAAAATAAACATTTTTAATTCAAGAAGAATATTTGAGAAATTATCGAAAATTGAATTTCTATTTGGGAAATAAAAATTGTTTTAATTGAAGTTGATTTAGCATAAAATTGTTTATGAAAATTTTAATTAATCTTTATAATAATTTTCTCTATTTGGAAAATAAAAATAATTGTTGTTTCAATTAAAGTTGATTTGTCATTTAATGTTTATAATATTTATCTTTATTTAGAAAATAAAATTTTTTGTTTTAATTGAAGAAGATTAGGATAAAATTGTTTATAAAAAATTAAAATTAGTCTTTATAGTATAATTAATCTTTATGATATTTTTCTCTATTTAGAAAATAAAAAATGTGGTTTTAATTCAAGTAGCTTTGGTATAAAATTATTTACAAAAAATTAAAATTTGTCCTTATAATAATAATTAATCTTTATAATATTTTTCTCCGTCAGGAAAAAGAAATCGTTGTTTTTACTTGAAGTAGATTTGGCATAAAATTATCTAGAAAAATTTTAATTACTTTTTATAATATTTTCCTCTCTGCAGGAAATGGAAATTGTCATTTTAATTTAAAGTACAGATTGCATCAAAAAGTAAACGTGAAAAAAAAAAATTGTCATCCATTTTTTGCATGGGCCTAAATATTATTAGTTTTCTTCAGTACAACAGTGAAATTTCCTTGACATTGTCGTACTCGATCCATTAGCAAACTAGACCATGGTCGGTAATATCGATAATCACTGTAAACGTTGTACTCGTGTGTGTATGTGTTTGTGGGTGAGAGAGTGAGAGAGAAAGAGAAAGGGGAACGGGGAGAAAGAAACGATAGAAAGAGAGATAGCATTAAGAGTAAATGTACGACAGGTTGCGTTCACACAGAAATACAGGATTGTCAATTGAAAGTTTTCAAGGTCACACGAGTGAACTTGCACTTTATACAACTCTTTGTCACTTCCGCTTAAAGTTATCTTATGTAAGAACTCATTAGATACTAAAAATCATTATACAAATGTGTTTTCTGAACATTTGCCAAGTTTCTTTTTCTTTTTTTTTTTCTTTTTGGCTTCTAACACTCAAGAACAATGGATTTTATCGTTTTATATTTTGAATTGCTGATATATTTTTAGTTTGAAAATATATCTTGGCTCTTATTGCAGAAGTAGATTTTTTAAATTCTAATCTTGTGGTTGAAATGCAATATTTTTGAAGTAACACATTTTTTTGGAATTTTTATACATTTGTTATTTATGGTTTAATGTTTAATATTATTATTGAAATTACTAGAAAAAATTAAATTTTTAGAATTTAAAAGAAAATTCTGAATTTTAGTCTTTTTTGTTTGTCTCATAAACTATGAAATTGACAAGAATTCTAATACAAACCCTTCAATTTTTTCTATTTCTAAAAATAATTTCTTTTTAAATAACTTCATTTTTGAAGAACTATCATAAAATTATTACTTATAAATTATTCAATAATTAATTTAACTTAAAAATTTCAAAATTAATTGGCGTTCAAAAGAGTTGCGTTTACTATCTTCATAAATAGATGAACTTCAAAGGTTTCAGTTTGAAATTTTAGAAAATATCAATTTTTCATGAATTTAAATAGAAATTTTAAAAACAACTCATTACAGAAATTCAATTATTTTCAAAAGTGATAAACTTCTTCGCATAAATTCAATTATGTTCAAAAATGTTTTATAACTCGTCAAAATTTCAATTATGTTTATAAATAATAAAATTCTTCTCCAAAATTCAATTATTTTCACAAAATTTAATAAAATTCTTGTCAAAATTTCAAAAATTTGCCTTATTTCAATTATTTTTAATATCTACTATTTTAATAAAATTTTCCAAAAGAATTATATTATTTAAACAAAACTTTAATAAAAATTTAACAGGAATTCAATTACTCACCAATTTTTTATAAATTTCATCGCACCAATTCAATTATTGAAACAAAACTTTAATAAAAATTTAACAGGAATTCAATTACTCACCAATTTTTTATAAATTTCATCGCACCAATTCAATTATTGAAACAAAATTTTAATAAAAATTTAACAGGAATTCAATTAAATGCCAATTTTTTATAAATTTCTTCGCACCAATTCAATTATTTTTAATTTATTAATAAAGTTTCTCCAAAGAATTCAAATATATTCAGAGAATTGAAAAAAATAGTTCTAAGAAATTCAATAATTTCGAAAAATTTAAATAAAATTATTTTGAAAGTTCTATTATTTAAAAAAATTTTGACATAATTCTTTACAAGATTTAGTTAATAAAAATTGCAATTTTAATAAAATTTTCCTATACAATTCAATTATTTTCAATACAATTCTTCTTAAGAAAAAATTATTTTCACAGATAATACAGTTTTTTATGGGAATTCAATTATTTAAAAAAATTTGAATAAAATTCTTTATTATTTCCATAAATAATAAAAGTTTTCTTAAGAACCCAATTATTTTAAAAAAATTTTGATAAAATGCTTTATAAATTTGAAAAATTATAATAAAATATAGAAATACAATTATTGGCAAAAATGTTTGTAAAAATTTTCAAAACAATTCAATTATTTTCTTAAAAAATAAAAGTTCTTCGAAGCAATTCAATTATTTAAGAAATTTTAATAAAATTCTTTCTAAGAATTCAATTCTTTTTAAAAATAAACATTTTTACAGGAATTAACTTATTTAAAAAAGAATTTTTTTTAAATCTTTGTCAGATTTCAATTTTTTTCAATTTTTTAATGAAATTTCTAGATAGAATTTAATAATTTTTAAAAAGTTTTAAAAAATTCTGAAAAATTCAATTATTAAAAAAAATTTGAATAAAATTCTTCACGAGAAATTAATTATTTTTATAAATAATAATATTTCTATCCGGAATTCAATTATTATTAAAACAAAATTCTTTACATGAACTCAATTCTTTAAAAAAGTGTTTAATAAATTTTGTTGCAAGAATTCAATTATTTTCATAATAATACAAAAGTATTGTAGCGTTAATTTTTTAGAAATAATTAAATTTTGAAAAGAATAAAAATAAAAATTTTTGAAAATTGGAATTTATAGTTACAATATTCTTATGATATAAAATAGTGATTTTATCACTCTGTCATCTTAAATTTATTATAAAACATGAGGATATCGATAACTCCAAGTCGAAGACTCGGAGTGGTCGATTTCGTCATGTTTTATAATAATATTCTCATAAGTTATTGAATTTGAGAATGTTAATTCCTATAAAAAAATAATAATGAATAAATATTTATTTAAAAAAGAAGTTATTGATGTTCTTCAGGATCAGGGAAAAAGTAAAAATTTTGTCTGGAAATCAGGGAAAAACAATGATTAATAATTTTATAATTAATGGTTAATAATTTAATATTTATAAATAAGATAGGAATTTGTATTCAAGAATATTTTTATTCATTGAGATATTTTTTATTGCAAATTTTTTTCAACTGTTTTTTTAACAATATTGTATTTTTTTCTCTTAAAAAAAATGTTTGTAATTTTTTATATTCTAAATTGAAAATCAAAAGTGTCGATTAAAATTTTTTCACTTATATTGCATATACAATCTAGATTATACAACATTTATGATTGATTTTAAACATTGCAATTCAGATTAGTAAACATTACACTTTGGATTGTATTTTTTTTCAACTCAGATTGTAGACGATACAATATATTTATTTAGTACCATTTTTAAAATTTAAAGTGTACTCTTCATATCTCAATTATAAATGGTACTATCTATTTTACAATTCTCATTCTTTCACATAAATAAAATAAATTTTAAATAAAAAATTTTTTTTTGTAAGAAACATTTTAAAAAAAGTATTTTATTTCATAAAATGATTTTTTTAAAACAAAAAACACTTTTCTAACAAAAAAACAGATTTTTTAAACAAAAATTGTGATTTCTTTAAAAAAATATAGTTTTTACATTGAAAACTAAAAATACTCTCTTTTTTAATTGAAAAAAAATGAAATTCTGTTTAAAAACAATTAATTTCTCCAAATATTGTTTTCAGAAACAATAAAAAAAAAAAAAAAATGAATGGAGAAATTATTTTTCTCTCATGAATTTAAAAACTATTGAATTTTATTGAATAGAAATTGTTTTATAAAATTTTATTTATTCATTTCCGGGATTTTAAAAGGAATGTGGGATATTGAAACAGTGTAAAATTGCCAGTATCGGAGGAATAATAATGAAGTTACGATTGTTAAAGATTAATCAATTGTGAAAGTATTCAAATTCCGAAATTTGCAAGAGTTGTTTAAAAAGAATTTTTAGAATTTATAACTGAAAAAATAAAATTTGCATTGTCCAAAATAATAAAAATAATAAAAATAATAAAAATATAAAAAAATAAAAAAATAAAATAATAAAAATAAGAATCTTATAAAGAAAAATTAAAAAAATTGTAATAATATGTTAATTATAATTTAATTCTGTATTAATTACAATTTGGAATTATTACTGAAATGAGATGACAGCTCTCACGATCTGATATTTGGATAATGTTTATTCATATATATTCCCATCAGGGATTTACTCTCGCATTTGTTTAAAATATAATTATAATTTTTTGCTATTTTAATTATTAATTATTATTATTTAATTATTTAATTATTTTTTATGGTTTTGCTCTATTATTTTATATATATTTTTTTGTTATTATATTTATTATTATCAAACTACTCCCTGAAGTTGAATTAGTTTAATTTTTGGTAACTAATTTAGATTTAGAAAGTGAATATTTATTTGTATGGAATAATTTTTATTCAAGTCAATGAAATTGTGAATTTACTTCAAATATTGAAATTTATTGGTTCAAATACAATTTATTTGATTTAAGTAAATATTTATTTGATTCAATTAAATATTGATTAGACAATATAGACAAATATTCAGTTATTAAATTTGAATCAAATAAATTTTTTTTTTTAGTGTATATGACGAAATTACTAAATGAATATTGTAAATAATTATAATAATATGAAAAAATAGTGAATTATTGATTTTAATTGCAATATAAATTGTCAATGAAAGAAGAATTTGATTTATGGTGCAGGCGTAGATTTGGAGACTAGATTTTTTTTTTTTAAAGACCGAGGCAGTAAAGATAAGGGAAAGGTGATTGAACTTTCAGATGGAATATCAGCTTTCGTTCGCGAGACTCGATTCCCGTTGGGCATGCCCCTTAAATTTCCCGTCCCTTGGTATTTCGTATTTGCAAGTGAAACACGTAAAACGAAGAAAATGAATCACGATTCTGAATAAGTCTTTACATTGTCGATAAAAGTTTAAGGTTTTTTCAGGTACAATTTGATTCGCTTGTCTATAGTCGCACAGACACTCCTCCTATTTCTTTATATACACATTTATAGAACCAGTTGCTGCGTAATCTGCAAGATGTTACTTTAAAGATAAAAAAGCGCGATTTATATTCCTCAATTTTGTTTTTTCTTTTTTTTTTTTAAAGCTACCGCACTTTCGACGATGAATTTCCTTTTTGATATTGGAAATTTTTTTTTCCGAAATTTTACATTTTACAACGTGTAACAACTTTCATAAATTTGGTTCGTAAATCTTTTGATGAAAAATGTTTCGTATACATATACACGCGAATATTATTATATGATGGAACATAAATTCTTTGTTCTATCGTGAATATATGATTTTATTTAAATAAAAATGTGGTTTTTCTCATTTATAAACTAAATTGGTATATTAAATTAAAATTTTGTAACGCGAGAAAAGAGAATATGTATAAATGGAGAAATTGCGTTTGTGTGTGTGTGTTTTTTTTAATAGAGTTGGGAAAATTTTTTTTCCTGCGTTATAGTTCAAGTAGAGGAGGGAAATGATATACGTGTATATTTTATAAAATTATTTATTTTATTAGTATACGTTTACTTATGCAAGTAGTGTAATAATTTTCCTCTCATTTTAAACGCGACTAAGTAAATTATATTCAGGTATTAAAATCTCTCCTTTTTGGAAAATTGTGCAATGTTGAATTTTTAATGCCTTTTGCAGACAAATGCACTGTTGTATGGGATTATATGACAAAGGAATCGCAAAGGAGAGTTGGGAATGAATTTTTATTAAAAGCCCAAATCGCATTTGTTTATTTTTGCAGAAATAAATATAATATGACTCAAAAATGCATTCAAAGACAGAGTATCTAAATATTTCTAATTTGTTGAATTTCAATAATTATTTGATTATTATTTATTGCTCTTGTTGTATAAAATGTAAATTATTCGAATCTTATATCCAAAATTCTAATAAATTTTACGTAAAGATAAAAATTACTACCAAAAAAAAACCAATAATAATTTTTTTATTTTTTATTTAAAATGAAGATTTTTGATTTAAAAAAAATGATATTTGTATGGTAAAAGCGTGAGTTGAAGTCATAAAACTGACAATGAGCAGTATTTGAAGTGTGTAATTGAATATTTAGCAATGATTGTTGATAAACAAAAAGTGTCAAGTACATTGAAATATATGACAAATCAAAATATGAATTATTCTCTTTGATTTTAACGAGATATGAATTGCAAGTATTGTACAAAGGGATTTCCCTTCGCCTGTATTAAACGCAGAGAAACTACTGTACTCCTTTTGTCGAGTACATTCAGCACTTGACAAGGCGACATTAGAACGTTGAATTTGACACTGACAAAGCCATTTGGCGAATGGCAAAGCTATGTGTGTGTAATATATGTAAAATGCATGTATATTATACATATATATATAGTGTATGATGTATTTAATGATTTGTATTTGCGTACCTATATTATATATGACACTGAAGAAAAAATGTTTTGATTCAATTAATTGAAATTAGTTGATAACTATTTATTTACCTATAGTAGCTATATTTATACTTGGTTCAAATATTTTTCATTTTGATCTAAAAAAATGTGCATTTCATACAAATAACTTGAATTATTTGAAACACACCCAAGTAACTTATTATTTTATGGATTCAAGTTAACTATAATTATTTAATACAAATAATGCATTATTGTCACAGGTCAGGAAATTCAAAAAAAGTCAGGGAAAGTAGAAATAGTCAGGGAAATCAGGGATTTTTATTAAAAGTACTGGAAAAAATTAAATTTTTAGAATTTATAAGAAAATTCTGAATTTTGGTGTATTTTTTGTTTGCCTCATAAACTATGAAATTACCACAAATTCAAATACAAAACAGTCTAATTTTTCTATTTCTGACAATAATTTCTTTTTAAATAACTTCATTCTTGAATAACTATCATAAAATTATTACTTAGAAATTAATGAATGAATATAATTTTACTTAAAAATTTCAAAATTAATTGTAGTTCAAAAGAGTTGCGTTTCAAATCTTCATAAATAGATGAACTTCAAAGATTTAAATTTGAAATTTTAGAAAATATCAATTTTTAATGAATTTAAATAGAAATTTTAAGAACAACTGATTACAGAAATTCAATTATTTTCAAAAGTGATGAACTTCTTCGCAAAAGTCCAATTATTTATGTTCAAAAATGTTTTAAAATCCTCGTCAAAATTTCAATTATCTTTATAAATAATATAAAATTCTTCTCCGAAATTCAATTACTTTGAACAATTTTAATAAAATTCTTGGCAAAATTTCAATTATTTTCAAAAATTTTCCTCATTTCGATTATTTTTAATATCTACTATTTTAATAAAATTTTCCAAAACAATTGTATTACTTAAACAAAATTTAAATAAAAGTTTAACAGGAATTCAATTATACTAACCAATTTTTTATACATTTCTTCGCACCAATTCAATTATTTTTAATTTTTTTAATGAAGTTTCTCCAAAGAATTTAAATATATTCAGAGAATTGAAAAACATAGTTCTGAGAAATTCAATTATTTCGAAAAATTTAAATAGAATTATTTTAAAAGTTCTATTATTTAAAAAAATTTTTACAAAATTCTTTACAATATTTAGTTATTAAAATTGAAATTTTAATAAAATTTTCCTATACAATTCAATTACACTAAAAAAAAAATTTATTTGATTCAAATAACCGATTAATTGACTATTATCAATTAAATATTTAATTGAATCAAATAATATTTATTAGAGTCAATTAAATGGTATTTGATTCAAATACTGAAATTATTGGCTCAAATACCATTTAATTGACACCAATAAATATTATTTGATTCAAGTAAATATTTAATTGATAATAGTCAATTAATCGGTTATTTGAATCAAATAATTATTTTTTTTAGTGTATTTTCAATACAATTCTTCTTAAGAATTCAATTATTTTCACAGATAATACACTTTTCATGGGAATTGAAATATTTAAAAAAATTTGAATGATATTCTTCGCTAGAAATCAATTATTTTTATAAATAATAATATTTTTTTTGAGAATTCAATTATTTAAAAAAATTTTGATGAAATGCTTCATAAATTTGAAATATTATAATAAAATTGTCCATAGAATAGAATTATTTTCGTAAAATACAACATTCTTCCTAGGAATACAATTATTGTCAAAAATGTTTGTAAAAATTTTCGAAACAATCCAATTATTTTCTTAAAAAATAAAAATTCTTTGAAGCAATTTAATTATTTAAAAAATTTTAATAAAATCCTTTCCAAGAATTCAATTCTTTTCAAAAAGAAACATTTTCACAGTAATTCAATTATTAAAAAAAAATGAAATTTCTAAATGGAGTTTAATTATTTTTTAAAACTTCTGAAAAATTCAATTATTAAAAAAAATTTGAATAAAATTCTTTAGAAGAAATTAATTTTTTTCATAAATAATACTATTTTTCTCCGGAATTTAATTATTTTTACAAATAAAATGCTTCACAGGAATTCAATTCTTTAAACATTTTTTTAATAAAATTCGATGTAAGAATTTAATTATTTTCATAAATAACAAAACTTATCGCAGAATTTTAATTATTTGTTATACAATTTTAAATAAAATGATAGAAAATTGCATTTATTTAAAAAAAATTTTTTAAACGCGCCGAAAGAATTCAATTATTATTAAAAATTTTGATAAAATTCTTCAAAAAAATTCAATAATTAGAAATATGCAATTATCGAATAAATTATTTATTTTTGTATTTAAATAATTGAATTCTCGGGAAAATTTCTAAGAAAAATTGATTAAAAAATGAAAGTCACTTAAAAATTTTAAATCATAATTGATTATTAAAAACATTAAAGCGTGAATTTTTAGAAATAATTGAATTTTAAAAAGGGTTTAAAATTAAAATCTTTGAAAATTTGAATTTATAGTTACAATATTCTTATGATATAAAATAATGATTTTATCACTCTGTCATCTTAAATTTAGTATAAAACATGAAGAAATCGATAACTCCAAGTCGAAGACTCGGAGTAGTCGATTACCTCATGTTTTCTAATAATATTCTCATAAGTTATTGAATTTGAGAATCTTAATTCCTGTAGAACAATAGTAATGATTAAATATTTATTAAAAAAAGAAGTTATTGATGTTCTTTAGGAAAATTTTGTCTGGAAATCAGGAAAAAGTCATGCAAAAAAATTATATTTTTGTGCCAACCACAATTATTTAACTTTAATTTATTATTTTATAGAAACAAATTAAATATATTTCGATCAAACAAATTAATTACTGAAGCAAAAATATTTTTCAAATTAGTAATCATATTTTACTAATTCAAATTTAGAGAGTAAATGAATTAGTTTTTTTTTTAGTTAATTAGTTAATACTCTCTATGAATTAGTAAAAATGTTCACCAATTTGATGAATTGAAATAATAATTTTAACAAATGAATTAGTAGTTTTTTACTATACTCTCTAAATCTGAATTAGTAAGTTTCTACTCACAGATTTCTTGAAAGTATCAAATTGATACTAAAGTGGATCAAATTGATGCCGAAAATTTGGATCATTTTTTTATTTGATCACAGTTTTGGTATCAATTTCCAAGGAAAAAATAACTCGCGCGGGTGTTGAATGAAGGGAGTTAGAAATTAACTCTCTTTTGGAGTTGATTTTTAACTCGACAAATTTCACTCCCAACTCCCGAGTCCGTTAACTCCCTAAATTTTTTACAGTGTAAATTAATTTTATTTGATTTAATAAATTTTGTTCAATATATTTATATATATGTGATTTATCTTTATATGTGTATATACATTTATATTTGTCAACTCTTGATGGCTAGTGTTAGAAAGCATGATAAACGTTCTTGGCGCGTATAGTGTAATTAACAACAACAGCAGCAGCAGCAGCAGTAGTAGGAGCAGGAGCAACGGTGTGATACAACACGTCGCCATATGATTATGCGACTAGACCGGTAGGGTGGTCGGCCTTCTGTTATATATGTATATATACATAATGAATTACTATAGTCAGTTCTCTGGGTGCTTATTTGCATTTAACGACGACAAGGGTGCTTTGAAAAGAGCAACTATGTCTTATTTAAGCGAGTTTGTTTACGCTCATTCTCTCCCCCATCGATTCTTTGGCGCCACACACACACACAACTCGCTCTACTCGGCAAGCGAGTATAATTTCTTTGGTCGTGTCGGATCAATCGTCGACCCGTTCTACTTGGTGGTCCTCTCCTCTACTCTACTCTATCCATTCTTGAGAGAGTCAAGCAGAGCTTAAAGTTCGCACTGTGCACAAAGTCTATTGCGGAATTATTTTTAGACATCGACCTTCGATATACGAAAGAGTAGGTATACTGCTGAGAGAGTCGATATTTTTACCCCAATGGGACAAGGCTGGATGTTTCTTATTGAAAATACTTCACCCCGTCGACTCTCTCTCTCTCTCACTCTCTCTCTTACTTTCTTTAGCACGCTTGCTCGCTTGTTTTCTTTCTTTCCTTCTCTTTTTTTTTGAGTGCTGCCTGTGATCGTATCAAGTGATATCGTCGAAAAAAAAGTGGGTTTCTTTTCTCAAGGTTCTTATGTATGTAATGAATCATTACCTACTTTAATGAACATTGTTTTTTTTAGAGTGAACGGTTGGAGAAACATTTTGTCACGTAAGATGCACTGGAAAAAATTTATTTCATTTAAATGACTGAATACTTGTCAATTATCAAATAAATATTTATTTGAATCAAATAATTTTTATTTAAGTCAATTAACACACTAAAAAAAATTTATTTGATTCAAATAATCGATTAACTGACTATTATCAATTAAAAATTTAATTGAATCAAATAATATTTATTGGAGTCAATTAAATGGTATTTGAATCAATAATTTCAGTATTTAAAGCAAATATGAATTAAACCATATAATTGATTCCAATAAATATTATTTGATTCAAGTAAATATTTAATTGATAATAGTCAATTAATCGGTTATTTGAATCAAATGAATTTTTTTCGGTGCAGGGCTGCTACAGGTCAGGAAAATCAGGGATTTTTATTGAAGTACTGGAAAAAATTTAATTTGCATGATTCATAATTAGTTTTATTTAATTTTTAAATATATATTTAATTAATTATTAAAAATCATTGATTTATAGAAGAATTTTAGTTAAAAACACTAAAAAATTGAATTTTATAGAAGTTAAATGTTTGCAGAAATTCAATTGTGTTCAAAAAATTTTTTAAATCTTCGTTAAAATTTCAATTATTTTTAAAAATAATAAAATTCTTCTCTAAAATTTAATTATTTTCATAAATAATGAAAATTCTAAAGGAATTCAACTATTTGCAAATTTTTTATAAATTTCTTCGCAATAATTCAATTATTTTCATAAATAATAAATTTTTTTTCAGAAATTCAATTATTTTCATGAATAATAAAACTCATCGTAGAACTTCAATTATTTTTAATATAATTTTAATCAAATTTCTCGAAAAATGTAATTATTTAAAATTTTTTTATTAAAATTCGTCAAAAGAATTCAATTATTTCAAAATATGTTGATAAAATTCTTTATGAAAATACAATTTAAAGAAATGTTCAATTATTGAATGAATTATTTATTTTTGTATTTAAATAATTGAATTCTCGTAGAATTTTCTAATAAAAATTGTTTTAAAAATTAATTCCAGTTAAAATTTTAGATAATAATTGAATATTAAGAAGCATTATAGCATGAATTTTTAGAAATAATTGTAGTTTGGAAAAGTTTAATTGAATTTTTTTTAAAATTATTTCAAATTTATTTTTTTTAATAAGTATTTAGTTGAAGAATTTCTGAATAATCAAAATTTCGTAAAATTGAAATGTAAAAAAATGTATTTGAAAATTCTCTAGAAACTTTTGCAAAAATTATTATAAATAATTGATAATTGTTCATTTATTTCTTTTGAAGAATTTTAATAAGATTTTAAAAATTAATTACATTTTTCGAAGAATTTACTTAAAATTGTATTAAAAATAATTGAAATACTAAATGGAGAATTTTATTATTTACGAATATAATTCAATTCTTGCAACAAATTTTATTACATTTCTATTTCTTTTAAATAATTAAAAGTCTGTGAAGAATTTTATTATTTATGAAAGTAATTGAATTCTTGCAACGGATTTTGATTACATTTTTTTAAAATTCAAATCCTTAGTAGACTATTATTATTTATGAAAATAATTGAATTTGTGCAACGAATTTTATTAAATTTATTTAAATTAAAAATTTAAATTTATTTCATTTTTTTTACAATTGAAATTCTGTGAAGAATTTTATTATTTATGAAAATAATTGAATTCGTTTAAGAAATGTTATTAAAACAGTAGATTTTAAAAATATTTGAATTTCAGCGAAGAATTTCATTATTTGTGAAAAGTAATCGAATTCTTGCAAAAAATTTTTGAAAATAATTACATTTTTCGAGTAATTTATTTAAAATAGCATTAAAAATAATTGAAATAATAATTGAATTATTACAACGAATTTTATTACATTTTTTTAAATAATTGAATTGATGTGCAAAATTGTATTACTTTTAAAAATAATTGAATTCTTGCAAAGAATTTTATTAAATTTTTTGAAAATAATTGAATTGTTTTGAATAATTTCTATGAATTTTTTGAAAATAATGGAGTTTTTTTTTAAATATATAGAATTAAGAGTTTTGGAAAATAATTGAATTTTATGAAGAGTTTTTTTCAAATTTTTAAAATAATCGTTTATGCTGATAATTGTAGTTAAAAATTTGATTATTGCATTTGTTAAATTATATTTTAAATTTCTATTTTGAAATTGTATTTTTAATTAAATATGTGTTTTTATTTGTTGGGAAATTTGATCTATAATGGGTAATAGTATACTTGTGGATCGTGTTTAACAATTAGGAAATTAATTAATAGTCAAATTACCTGCACCAATTGTTAATAGTAGCCAATTAATTTTGCTAAGTCTTCTTCTAATGTGTCTTATAAAGATATTCAATATAGCTAATAATCTACAATTTGAGGTGAAATTCAATATCAAATTTATAAATTAAAATAAATACAAAAATTTAAGTTACAACAAAATTAAATAAAATGAAAATTAAATCAAATCAAATAAAATTAAAATTGAATTAGAATTAAATTTATGCGAAATTTATTCTTCAGTAGACTTAAAACTTTCCTCACGAATTTGTTTTTAATTTTTTTTAATTTAATTTAATTTAATTTAATTTAATTTAATTTAATTTAATTTAATTTAATTTAATTTAATTTAATTTAATTAATTAGAAATTCTAATTGTTTCTTCATAAAATTATAAATTTTGTTAACATAATTCTCTTATTTAAATTATTATAATTCCTATGGCAATATTTTATTATATCTTTTTTGTAAGCAATAAATTTGCGCAAGAATTTTGGAGTAAAATTTGTTTTTACTGCGCGACAATGTAGAAGAGAAATTGAGAATATATTTTTTGTATCTTTGCGACATAGAAAATATGGAAGGATATGTTTTATCTCAATTTTAAGAGGATAAAAAAAATTACGTGTGATAAATTCCAAGTTAAACATTTGATGTTTAATATTTGTTAACTCTCATTTTCCCTCTTTCTCTCGTTGAATTTTACTTTAAAGACGAGAATGAAAATTGTAATATTATTTGATTTTCCTTTACAAAATATTCTCTATTGAAAAAATGTTTATTTAAAATTTAATTACAATTTTTATTATACAATTTTTTGTTTGTTAAAAAAATATTGTTTCTTATGGAAATGTGCGGGGAATTTTTTATAATAGAAATTTTTTTTTCTATGATAAAATTGTTAAAATGTAAAAAAGAATAAATTTTTTTCTTGGAAGAAATAAAAATATTTTGTTATTTAAATTTCAAAAGAAGAAAAGAAAATTTCGTTTCTATAACACATTTTTTTTAAATGTTCTTTGAAGATGAATATTATTTTTTGGAATAAAATAACAATCGATTTTTGAATTGTTCAAAAGTTTATAAAATACTGAATAATAAATTAAATTTCGCATTTGAAGAGGTGTATTTTAGAAAAGCTGAAAGGAGAAGTAAAATTCAGTGGTATTAATTAAGAAATTGCCTTAAATGGTCGATTTGGCAGAATGGAGATTTGCAAGTTTTTAAAGTTTAATTTAAATTTTTCAACTTTTTAATTTATTATTTTCGAATAGATTCTTTTTTCTCTTTAAATAATATATATGTGGGACATTTTATTTTTGTTTAAAACTAGTTTGCATGTTAATGGTAAACCGCGTCATTTAGAGTCTGTGCTTATCCACCTTTGATGATACCTTTAAGTCTCAAGATTACTATTTCAAACTCTTGCGATTATTCCTGTAGACAAACAATGTATACTCAAAGGAATAAAATAAATGTCAATGTAATTACATTTGCATTTTTTTGCAATTAGAGAATTTCTTTTTCTTTTTATTTCATTTTGCATTTATATTCTTTGCCTTTTTTGGTGAGAAAAATGTGTGTAATAAATGTTTTAGATCGATGTGGATGTAGGTAGGCTATTGTGATGTCAAGGATATGATTATAAGAAACTAAAGTTCTACTTCTTGAATGAATTTCTCAATCGATATACACATTTATGGTGTTTATTAGCTTCTTTATTTTTCTGGCCTCGGATATTATGATATTTTCGACTTTTTTCGACGATTTACAAGAAATGTGATTTCTTCGAGTTATTTTCAAAAATTGCGACTTTTTCGACTTCCCTTCCAAATATTTCAACAAAATACCACATTTTTAGTTTAAATGCAATTAGTTTCGATTTTTTAGTGTGAAAAAGAACTATAGACAATTCTTTCAAAAATTATTTATAAATAATTTTTCTAATTTTTTCGAAATAAACTATTTTGAATGTTCTTTCATTCATTCACTTTTTTTGTCCCTCACACTCTGAAGTTGTCTTTTGTTTATACTTTTGTTTTTTGTTATCTCAAAATAGATAGATTGTATATTATATTATTATGTTATAATTATTTTTATTTTATAATTAATTCAAAATTGTAATGACAAATAGAAATCATCGGAATTTTTTTTTAATTCTTTTTATTAAAAGACTAAAATTTTGATAAATATTATGTTTTGTCAAATTAAAATTACGCAGATTTTTGTTCTTTACTTCTAAACAAAATTAGAAAATTGTTAAACAACTGTGATTAAGAAATAGAAAATTTATTTATTTTCCATTATTTTTGTTTATGAATAACAATTTTTTTAACAAAATTATTATTTTGTTTTAGAAAAAGAAGAAAAATATTTGCACAATTTCTATTTTTAAGCTTATTTTTGCAACAGGATTTTCCACAGGAATGAAGACAATTAAAAATTTCAAATTCAAACCTTTTTTAAATTAAACAATTTATAAAAGTATTTTTATAAAACATGAAGATATCGATTGCTCCGAGTCGAAGACTCGGAGTGATCGATTTCTTTATGTTTAATAATAATTAAATATGACCGAGAGATTATTATTATTTTCTAGAATTTTAAATTATTTTTTATAAAAATAATAATAATAATTATTATTTACGAAAATAATAAAAATAATAATAATTATTATTTGGGAAATTTTATTAAAATCTTAGATATTGAAAATCATTGAAATTTGGACAAAATTTTTTTTTTGCCATTCATGAAAATAATTGAACTTTGAAGAAGAATTTTCTTATTTATAAAGATAATTGGGATTTTTACGAAAACTTTTTTCAAATTTTTAACATAATTAAATTTTATAAGAAGAATTTTATTGTCTTTTAAATAATTGAATTTCTTCAATTAATTGTAATTTCTCCAAAATTGAATTTTTTTAGTGTTTTCAACAAAAATTTAAAATAGAAAATTTTTAAATTCTATTATTTTTAAAATTGCTGATTTTATTTAAAAAAAGGTAGTAAAAATTTAGTTAATTGTTGCTACTATACAAATAAAAAATTTTGAATAATTGAAATTTTGTAAAGTTTAATTAATTTTACAAAATTAGGGCTCATTAGCCCTAGGAACTTATTTTTGAATAAAATAAATAAATAATTAATATTTCAATAATATTTAAATTATTAGATATTCAAAATCTTTTCCATTGTATATTTCGAAAATTTAAATTGAAAAATTATTCTGAAATTAATAATAATTTATTTTTCTACTAGTATTTTATTACAATTTTTGAAATTAACTTTTAAAGAATTTTTATTGAAAATTTTGAAAATAATTGAATTCCCGAAAAATTTAATGAAAAGTATTCATGTTTAAAAATTGAAGAATGAAAATTAAAGAAAATTAGATCTTCTGAAAATTGTTTTAAAATATTTGTGATAAAAGTAATTCTTAGAATTTGTTCACTCTATTTTTTTAAAAATTCAATTATTTTTAATTACAAATTTCCGAGAATTCAAATACATAATATACAAAAAATACTAACTTTTAAATTTTTTACAAATATTTTTAAAATTTTGAAGAAAACAATGATGTTTAAAAATTAAAATTCGTCAAAAAATTAGTGTCTTTTTTAATATTATACAAAATTTTTTTTAAGAAACTCAATTATTTTCGACAAATTACATTATAAAATTCTTAAAAAACTTATTTTTAAAATAATTGTTTTATATTTTTTTAATATTTAATTATCTTCGGACAAGGTAAATTAAAAATTTTTTAAAATTTACTTTTTTAAACTTATTAAAATTTCGGAAAAATCATGTTCGTATTTATAATGACAATTCTTCTAGAATTTGATTACTTTTTTTTATATTTTTCAAAAATTCGATTATTTTTAAAAGATTTTACCAAATTTCAATTGTTTGAAAATTTTTCAATATTGTAAATAATTGAAAAACTATATTGTATTTAAAAATTGATTAAAAAAAATTTTTTTTTTAAATTGTTTTGAAGAATTTGTTTATTATAATTTTTTGAAAATATTGTAACTTAATGAGTTTTAAAAAAGAACATGGAAACTTACAGTTACAATAGTTACACTGTAAAAAATTTAGGGAGTTAACGGACTCGGGAGTTGGGAGTGAAATTTTTCGAGTTAAAAATCAACTCCAAAAGAGAGTTAATTTCTAACTCCCTTCATTCAACACCCGCGCGAGTTATTTTTTTCTTGGGGAGTTAGCATTTGAGTGTGAAATTTTAACTCTCTTTATTTAACTCCCCTGGCATTAACTCCCCAATGGGTGCGACTTTTATAGACCCCCCGGGGGAGTTAAAATTTAACTCCTTTTTTTACAGTGTATAAAAAATTGAATTTTTTTATTCGATTCTCGAAGAACTTTCTGAAAATTATTAAAAATCATTGATTTAGACTTGAAGTTTTGTTAAAAATTGTAGAAAATATTTTAATTTTGGAAGTAGTTTTTAGAAATTATTAAATTTTGTAAGGTTTTAATTTGAAATAAAAAAAAAATTTTTTTCTTGAAAAAACAAATAAGAATTATTTAAATATTTATTTAACAAAATTACACATGTAATTAAATTGAAATTAATTAATTGAATTTTGAAATCAATGAAAACTCAGGAAACTGAAAATAAATTTTTTGTTACAATATTAAATAAATGATTTATTTTTACTCTTTTTTGTATTTCTAAACGATTAGAGCGACTTTTTTTGCGTCTGAAAGTTAATCCGAGGCCTGATTTTTGAGTCATTGTTTATTTATTATTTATTTATTATTGGATTGTCTTTCTTTTGTTAAATCTGATAAGTTTGGTGTTTATTCTCTCTAAAAGTTAAAATTTATGAAAAAAAAGAAAAAAATATTCGGTTTGGAATTAATATTTTGAAAAGAAGATAATTTTTCATTTTGTTGCGGTTGAAAAAGTCTAATGAAACAATTGTTACGATCTCTTTAGAATGTCGATCTTTCAACCAGGTCAGTTAAAAAGGCAGGGATGTATAGTTACTTGACTTGTGCACACAAGCCTGTAGTTGAAGCTGCAATCAAGAAGTTTGTCCGACTAAGCATCTACTCATTTTACTTGCAGTATGAGATTCGATTGCTCACCTGTACATATATAATTTTCTTCCAAAGCAGTGAAATGAATTTTTTTTCTTATTATTATTATTACTACTACTACTACTACTACTTTTTACAATATATACAAAGCCTATCAAGTGAAATGTAGTAAATATTTTGTTTCAATTTGAAAAAGTTGGCGATTTCCAACTTTTTATGCGAAGCATAATATAAAAGTTTTTAAAAGTTGTTCTTTCACATCTCTTCTCGAGAGGGTAATAAAACATAGTTTCTAAATTAGTTCAAAGTGATAATCACTGGAACAGAGTAGTAAAAAAAAAAGAAAACTTCTTGTGTTCGAAATTATTTATTAGTTAATTTATTATACAATAGTTGTATAGTTATACAATTGTAGTGTAGTTACAGAGAAAGACAAAAATTTATTTGATTCAAACACTGAGAAAACAAAAGATTTGAATCAAACATAATTATCTTTGTTATACAGTCAACCAAAAATTATTTTTGAATTAAACATAATAATTTTGATTCAATAAAAATTACGTTTAATTCAATTATAAAATATGTTTAATTCAAACATTTTTTTGGTCGGCTATATATATTTTTGGATTAAAAAAGAATTCTTCTCAGCGAATAATCATTGTCAATAATAATACTTGAATATATCAAATAAATTATTTACTTGAGCCAATTAATTTCTATTTAAATAAATTTTAACAAACTGTAACAAATAAATTGTATTTAAAGTTAATAAATTTGCAGCAATTGCAACAAAAATTAAAGAAATAGAAATTATTTGATACAAATAAATATTTACTTGATAAAAGTAATCATTTTATTTGAATCAAATAATGTTTTTTTCAGAATATACTGTAGTATTGTATAGTTGTAAAATAGTATTAGTGTAGTAATATTTTATAGTTAAAATTTCGATCGCTTTTGTTAATCAACTATGTATATTAATTGAATTGTTAACGGGTAAATACTTAATAGGCAAGAATAGTTAAATTCAACAGTTGAGATTAGTCAAATTTTAGACCATTAAGTAATTAATCAAATTCCTCCATTGTAGTGACAATCAACTAATTTTGAAACGAGAAATCAATGACTAATTGAGATTAGTTGTAATTTGAAGAACTAGTTTATAGATATAAAGAGAATTAGGTTAGTCAAATATACTAGAAAAAAGAAAATTTTTATTTTTCTAAAATTTTACTAAATTTAAAAAAAAAATTTAATAATAATACAAAGAAAATACATCATCTGGAATATAATTTAAATAGTAATATAATATTACATTAATCAGTAATTATAATATTATAATAATTTGTTTAATAATTTATTATAATAAATTATTCTATTATTTAATTTATTATCACAAATAAAGTTTGTTATTTTTAAAATTTAAGAATCAGAAGATGATTAATTATAATTGTTGTAAAACACATTCTTTGGGGAATATTTTTTAATTGATTTTAAACATGATGAATCTAAATGAAAAAGAAGAAGAAAAAATGGAAAAAACTATATAATATTATATAGCAAAAGTCGTAAACTTTCTGGGTGTGATCGATCAGTCTTACTTTGTAGATGTCGCCTTGTCTTAATTGAATCCATTCTCTCGAGTAACCAAACCTCTTTTTATTATAAAAACCTCGATTTTTATGTCATACTCTTCTCAGTGAAAGCAATCTCTCAGCATTATTATATTACAAAATGAAAGTTTTCAACTTTATTACTTAATTTTATGAAAAAATACACTGCGAATTGTTTACATGAAAAATATCCTTTCTTGTGATAAAAGAAAAAATTTTTAAATTAGTTTTTTTCCGAGCTACACTTGAGATTGTTATTTATTAATTTTTCTTTTAATTGAAAAGTTTTAATCAAGTAAGTGAATTGAATGTTAAATTTTTTAATTTTGGATTAAATTCATTTGAAGCAGCTCAAAATTTAATTATATTATAGGGTTCTAATAAAAATCCTTCAATTTTTTCTATTTCTGACAATAATTTCTTTTTAAATAACTTCATTCTTGAAGAACTATAATAAAATTATTACTTATAAATTATTTAATGAATAATTTTACATAAAAATATCAATATTAATTGGAGATATTATAAAATTCTTCTCCAAAATTCAATTATTTTCAAAAATTTCCCTCATTTCAATTGTTACTAATATTTACTATTTTAATAAGATTTTCCAAAACAATTCTATTCCTTACACATAATTTAAATAAAAATTTAACAGGAATTCAATTACTTACCAATTTTTTATAAATTTCTTTGCACCAGTTCAATTATTTTTAATTTTTTCATGAAGTTTCGGCAAAGAATTCAAACATATTCAGAGAATTGAAAAAAATAGTTCTGATAAATTCAATTATTTCAAAAAATTTAAATAAAATTATTTTAAAAGTTCAATTATTTCAAAAAATTTTGACAAAATTCTTTACAAGATTTAGTAATTAAAATTGCAATTTTAATAAAATTTTATTATGTACAATATTTAATTATTTTCAATACAATTTAATAAAATTCGTTGGAAGAATTCAATTATTTTCATAAATAACAAAACTTATCGCAGAATTTCAATTATTTTTTATACAATTTTAAATAAAATGATAGAAAATTGAATTTATTTTTACAATTTTTTTTTTAAATTCGCCGAAAAAATACAATTATTATTAAAAATTTTTATAAAATTATTCATAAAAAGGCAATTTTAAGAAATATGCAATTATTAAATAAATTATTTATTTTTGTATTTAAATAATTTAATTCTCGAGAAATTTTCTAATAAAAATTGATTAAAAAATGAAATTTACTTAAAATTTTAAATTATAATTGAATATTAAAAGCATTATAGCGTGAATTTTTAGAAATAATTGAATTTTGAAAAGGGTTAAAATTAAAATCTTTGAAAATTTGAATTTATAGTTACAATATTCTTATGATATAAAATAATGATTTTATATATTTATATAAATATTAAATATTTATATTAATTTACATAAAACTAATATAAAAAAATATAAAAATATAATCGTTAATTATTATTATTAATAATTTGTTTCATTTAATAATAATCAAATAAATTAATATAATAATATATTATTAATTATTAATATTAATTAATACTGATAAATTAAAATATATATTATCAAAATATTATTAATCACTAGTGAATTAAAAATATACTAGCAGATTAATTGACAGCAAGAAAATGAAATCTCATATATAGAAATATTAAATTACAGAGAGAAAAAGATTTTTCCCTTTTTTATTAATGAGAAAAATAATGATCTTTGAAAAGTAATATTTTATTCGATATTCTATTCTGGCACTTGAAAAATTATTGATTTCTGTTGCATTGTTTTTTTTGTAATGCTTTAATCTACGGTTGTGTAATTTTTTTTTGGTCTTTTATCGGATATCGGGAAATATAAAAAAGTTTGAACATCGGTAGCTTCATTTTCGATAATTTCGTTTAGCGTGGAGAATCGGCAATGAATGTAATACTAGCCCCGAAGTATCTACGCGAAAACCACATGAGCCAAGCCCCTTGGTTATCGACCGAATGGCTTATCGGGTTATCTCCTCTGGCCACATCATCCTCCGGTCGATCACGTGTTCAACCATTTGCATCATACACTTCATTTTCGTCAAACGTAGATTGTTTCGTAACCATTAATGGTTATTATTTATTAGCGTTGATATTATTGGAAATGTTACAACCAGAGAAAAATTTTATTTAAACTAAATATACAAAATAAAATTTATTTGAAACAAATAAAAAGTCTAAAATATACCTTTTCTCTGTGTATACTGTTTTGAAGTCTTAGTGTATAAAATTATTTTTGTATTTCATTTAATTATGTTTTCTTGTCGAATGTGACTGAATTTATAAATATTATGATTGTTTGCAATATTATTATAATTATGATAGAAGGCACAGTTTTTCTAAGGATATCAAATTGAGACAAAAACGTAACAAAATTGTTGCATCGCAACAATTTTGTTACGCTTACGCTTTTTGTCTCAATTTGTTATCCTTAGAAAAACTGAAAGTAATTTAATATAATTTAATAGAAATAACTATTTGTATTCGTTATTTATTAATTTTTTTTATTAATTTTATTAAAAAGTTTTTTCTTTATGTTTCAGGTGAGTTGAATAACACATGTTTCCCGACGAGTTTATTTCGTAAGTAAATACATATTGAAATACTATAAGTAAAATATAATTATAAAATGAATCATCAAAAAATTCTGATTCGTTTTTTTAACAAAAAATATCAGCTCCGCAGTGTTTTTAATTTTTATAGATTATTATAGAATAATTATCAAAAATTATGTACTCTCAAAATTTGAATTAGTAAACATTTTTACTAATTCCAATTTAGAGAGTAGTATCTAAATAGCTAAAAAAAATTAGCTTTTTTACTCTCTAAATTTGAATTAGTAAAATTTTTTACTATTTTTAATTAGTTATTGAGATATTACTTTTGAACTAATTCAAATTTTGCCAATGAAATAAATTTTATTATATAAATGAATTTTTGCAATTTGTTGAAAAATAAGTATTTTCTTCTCATTATTATTTTATTATTAAATCAATGAAAATGGCGGAAATAGAAAATAACAGATTTTAGAGGGAATTCCGATTTAGAATAGATATATATAACGGTTGTTAAACAATGGTTGAATTGTCGTTGAGACCACTGTGCCATCCAGCATATTTGACCGTGTATCCACTACAATTCTGTGGGTACATTGCGACACACTATCTCTCCAACAATTGTTGCAAGCATTCACAATTGTCGGATTTGCTAAATTTCATATATATATATATAGAATATAAATATAGAAAAGTAAAGGAAAACTAAAATACCAAAATATACTTTAAATCCTCTATTTTTTCTTTTTTTTTACTGAAGCAAAGGTAAATCTTTACTGACTCTTTGTGGCTTTCTTTTGTTGAATTTCGACCTATGACAATTGGATTTTTGAGAGAAAAAAATTTATAAGATGAACGCTATGATATTAATCACAATAAAGAGTTCTGCATTTTTCAGTGACAAAACGAGTATTTTTTATTTTTTTATTTATATTTTTTTTATTTTATGTTATTTTTTTCCTTGAAAATGTATATTTTTAGTAAAGAAGGAAATTGTATTTTATTTTATATTTATTCAATTATGTTCAAAAATGTTTTAAAATCCTCGTCAAAATTTCAATTATTTTTATAAATAATATAAAATTTTTCTCCGAAATTCAATTATTTTGAAACATTTTAATACAATTTTTGGCAGAATTTCAATTATTTTCAAAAATTTTCCTCATTTCAATTATTTTTAATATTTACTATATTTTAATAAAATTTTCCAAAAGAATTCTATTATTTGAACAAAATTTTAATAAAAATTTAACAGGAATTCAATTACTTTCCAATTTTTTATAAATTTCTTTGCACCAATTCAATTATATTGAATTTTTTAATAAAGTTTCTCCAAAGAATTCAAATATATTCAGAGAATTGAAAAAAATAGTTCTGAGAAATTCAATTATTTGGAAAAATTTAAATAAAATTATTTTAAAAATGATATTATTTTAAAAAATTTTGACAAAATTCATTACAAGATTTAGTAATTAAAATTGGAATTTTAATAAAATTTTCCTATACAATTCAATTATTTTCAATACAATTCTTCTTCAGAATTCAATTATTTTCACAGATAATACATTTTTATGGGAATTCAATTATTTAAAAAAATTTGAATAAAATTCTTAGCTAGAAATCAATTATTTTTATAAATAATAATATTTTTCTTGAGAATTCAATTATTTTTAAAAATTTTGATTAAATGCTTTATAAATTTGAAAAATTTTAATAAAATTGGTCATAGAAAACAATTATTTTCGTAAAATACAACATTCTTCCCAGGAATACAATTATTGTCAAAAATTTTCGAAACAATTCAATTATTTTTGTAAAAAGTAAAAATTCTTCGAAGCAATTCAATTATTTAAGAAATTTTAATAAAATTCTTTTCAAGAATCTAATCCTTTTTAAAAATAAACATTTTCACAGGAATTCAATTATTAAAAAAAAATTTTTTAATTCTTTGTCAGATTCAATTATTTTCAATTTTTTAATGAAATTTCTAGATGGAATTTAATTATTTTTAAAAAGTTTTAAAAAATTCTAGAAAATTCAATTATTTACAAAAATTTAATTAAAATTCTTCACAAGAAATGAATTATTTTCATAAATAATAATATTTTTCTCCGGAATTCAATAATTTTCACAAATAAAATTCTTCACAGGAATTTAATAATTTAAAAAATTTTTCCATATTTTCATAAATAATAAAATTTTTATTGAGAATTCAATTATTTAAAAAAATTATAATAAAATGCTTTGTAAATTTGAAAAATTATAAGAAAATTTGTCATAGAATACAATTATTTTCGTAAAATACAACATTCTTTCTAGGAATACAATTATTGGCAAAAATGTTTGTAAGCCTTTTTGAAACACTTGAATTATTTTCGTAAAAAATAAAAATTCTTGGAAGCAATTCATTTATTTAAGAAATTTTAATAAATTTCTTCCCAGGAATTCAAGTCTTTTCAAAAATAAACATTTTCACAAGAATTCAATCATTTGAAAAAAAATTTTTTTAATTCTTTGTCAGATTTCAATTATTTTTAATTTTTTAACCCCCAGGGTACTGACTATAAAAATGTAACGTTCCGTACTGACATGGGTTAGCGTAACCCAGCAACTTTGATCGCCTGTATCTTGGGCTGTAATTGATGAATTTAAACTCTTTTTTTTGTAATCTGTTTACAATTTCCACAGGAATATGCCGGATTTGTCGGATTAGTGATATTTTTTTATTTATAAAAGTTATTGTCAAAAATACAAATGGTTTTCAAAAAATTTTCATGAAAAAAAATATTTTTTTCAAAAGCTCGTATTTTTATGAAAAAAAAGATAAAATCATTTTATATAGGTGTTTTGGAAAGGTGAAAAGTTGATCTTTAAGATAGCGTTAGCCGTTTTTTAATTAATCTTAAAAAGTATATTTTTTTTTAGATTTGAAAATGCTCTATTTTTGACATGTAAAAAAAAGTCAAACGATAAATTCATTAAAAATATCGCGAAAATTTACAAACCCAAATTCACCAAATTTACAAAATCCTTCCGCTTTACACTTTATGAACTTTTAAATGTAATTTATGAATAATTTTCGATTAATTTAATGAGATTTTACAATTCACAAAAACATGGATTTTATAACATAGCGTACTGACTGGGTGTAATTCACCCGAATACAAATTTCAATAATTCGCAGCTTGAACAGCAAGTGCCGACCGGCTCTGCCAAATCAGCTACTTTCGGTTCTAATCTCAAAGTTTTTTCCCCCCCCGGTCCGAGCCGCCTCCATCGATTTGTTTAGAAATGGCGCAACTTTCAAAATTCGCCTGGGTTACGCTAACCCAGTCAGTACCCTGAGGGTTAATGAAATTTCTAAATAGAATTTAGTTATTTTTAAAAAGTTTTAAAAAACTCTGAAAAATTCAATTATTTAAAAAAAATTGAATAAAATCCTTCACAAGAAATTAATTATTTTCATAAATAATAATATTTTTCTTAGGAATTCAATTTGTTTTACAAATAAAATTCTTTACAGGAATTCAATTCTTTAAAAAGGATTTTAATAAAATTCATTACAAGAATTCAATTATTTTTATAAATAACAAAATTTATCGCAGAATTTCAATTATTTTTTATACAATTTTAAATAAAAAGATAGAAAATTGCATTTATTTTAATAATATTTTTTTTAAATTCTTCGAAAGAATTAAATTATTATTAAAAATTTTGATAAAATTCTTCATGAAAATTCAATTTTAAGAAATATGAAATTATTGAATAAATTATTTATTTTTGTATTTAAATATAATTAAATTCTCGGGGAATTTTCCAATAAAAATTGATTAAAAAGTGAATTTCACTTAAAATTTTAAATTATAGTTGAATATATTAATAGCATTATAGCGCGAGTTTTTAGAAATAATTGAATTTTGAAAAGGGTTAAAATTAAAATCTTTGAAAATTTGAATTTATAGTTACAATATTCTTATGATATAAAACAATGATTATATCACTCTGTCTTTTTAAATTTATTATAAAACATGAGGAAATCGACAACTCCGAGTCTTCGACTCGATTTCGTCATGTTTTATAATAATATTCTCATAAATTATTGAATTTGAGAATCTTCATTCCAATAGAAAAATAATAATGATTAAATATTTATTTAAAAAAAAGTTATATTGACGTTCTTCAGGGTCAGGGAAAAAGTGAAAATTTTGTCTGGAAATCAGGGAAAAGTCAGAGAAAAACAAAATTAAAATTTTGCTGCAATCCTGAAGTAATAAATGAATAGTAAATAAATAATAAATGAATGAGAAATAAGAAATAAGTAATAAATAAACAAAAAAATAAATAACAAATAAATGCACTACAATAGAAATTGAAATGCTGACAATTAGGGAAAAAACAAAACGAAAAAACAAGAAAATAAACGGTGAAAATTTTTACAAGAGAAAAAAAAGCTGATTAAGTCATTTGTTTTCGTTGCGGCTGAAAACTGTATAACCGGAGAAGTAATCTGCACTTCCTTTGTGTCGAGTGTAGATAACTTTGTGATCGGACGTGTCTGCGAAAATTTACGAGGGAATATTCTGAATTGTAAATCTACATTATCCAAAGCTTGTCGCATAAACACAAGCAATTTGTATGGTTATATATACAGTTGACAATGGCTATATTATACCGGTGAAATGATATTTTAATTTCTTGAAAAAAGAAAAGTTATTTGTAAATCGATTTTATTCGTGCGTCACACTATCGACAAATACGTCACAATCTTATTATCCGAGTGTCGATAATTTACATTTCATTTTTGAAGATAAAGGGAGGAAAGAAAAAAGTAAAAAAAAGAGAAGGAAAGAAAAAGAGGAGAATCTAACAGAGAACACGCGTCGCGAATTTAAAATTGCTTCTTGTATTCTCTCGCGACGCGGCGTGTGCGGTGCGGTTCAAAAAAATACGGGAGTATGGTTTTAGTGAAAAATTGCCTCGGTAAAAGGAGAGAAATGTTTATGTTTCGCTGTGAGAAAAACTTCTCTTCTTGTATCAAATATTATTTTTAGAAATGCTAAACCACTTTAGAACTTTCAACGACTTAAAGAACATTATAATAAATCACATTACCAAATTATATTCTCCCCCTGCGGTTGCGGAAAAGAGCGCAGAAAGAAAAAAAAATAGGTATATACAAGTTGTTTTCCCTGTTTCTGAAATATCTTTAATAAATAATTATTTTATGACCAAATAAACAGACTAGTTCGAGGAAAATACTCAAAAAAGTTTCTTTTTTTAGTACAGAGAAAGGAAACATTTGAAAATGTGTGTTTATTACACTTTTTTTTTCCTTTTTTTGTTGAGTTATTTCTCAAATAAAATAATGTTTATTACTGAATTTAGGAATTTGTCTTGCTTTTTGTTTCAGAATAAAATTTTATAATGGTAGTTTTTTGAAATTTATATTCTATTCTGAAAATGGGAAATAAAAAAATGTAAAGTTCTACTATTTTCAAAGTAAAAACTGAACTGTGTAGGCAATTTTTCTGAAACTTCTTTTGGTTCTTTGGAATTTTTGCAAATTAATTGCAAAAGTAGTAAAATCAGTTAAATTTACTAATGAATCATAAAATACGTTTTTCTACCAATTTAGGTTTTTAAATTTTAACTATTTAAAATAAAAATTGATACGTACAAATTAATTAAAATCTGTATTATATACCTCAGATTTTGGGAATAAGAATATTAAAAATGTAAATAATAGTAAAAATAGTTATTTTAATAATTAATGAATAAATAAATAATTAATGAAGTTAATAAATAAATAACTAATAAAATTATTTATTATTTATTTAATAACCATGAAATTGTTTCAATAATTTTCAAAAGCGCACGGAAAATGTAATTTTAATTTTAGAAAATATTCAAGAGTAGAATATGTTAATACACTCGATTCTTGTTATAACGAATCTCGTTACAACGTTCTCTCGTTATAACGAACATTAAAACTCTCGATACAACGACAAAAAAAACACGAACGAATTTAAGAATTTAATTTAACCAAAATTTTGGTTAACTCAAAAAAAACGACAAATTTAATCGACTCTTAAATTTATTTAACCTAAAGAATCTAGTGATCCGATTATTATTAAAAATACTTACTTTTTCTTTAAACTGATTTCATAATTCAAAAACTTTTAATATAAATAAACATACTTTACGAAAAATTTAGCACGTATTTGACGTTTGAATAGAACGTGAAGTAGGATCCTCTCCTTTCGTCGTAATATCGAGATTTTGAAGTCCCGAGATCGTCGTTATAACGAGAATCGAGTGTAATTATTGCAGTGTAATTCCGAAGAGAGGCAAAGAATATTTCAAAATTAAAAATAAGTATTTTTAATTTTAAAATATAATCTTGTTAACGTGGATAAATTTATAATTTGAAAAATAGCTATTTTTAAATTAAAAATATATTCTTGTTAACCTGAACAAATTTATTGTTTAAAAATTATAATTTATAATTGAAAATTATTAATTATAATAATTCAGTACTTTAAAAATAAGAGAAATCGATTTTTAGCATTTCTGCGTTAAAAAAAGGAAAAATTTACCGAGAGAAAAATCTATTTATAAATTACAAGAAGTCTTTCATGTAAAAAATGTAGTAATTAATAAATATGTAAATTGAGAAATCCATTTCTTTAGCATCAAGCGTATAAAAATATCGAACACAAAATCATTATTTTTAATTATTTCTTTCTCTCTTTCTCTCTCTCTCTCTCTCGATTTCTCTGGAATGAACGTCAGCTATTTTTCCCATCCAATAACTTTTTCAGCAGAGCTTTAGATATTTACTTACAATATAAAAAGTAGGACATGTTATATAATTGCATCGATGTACATATCATTCTATACACTATTTTACTGTTATTCTCATTTCTTTTTCTTTTTAAAATGATTTACCCTTTAAAGAGAAAATTCAGTACAATAATAAATTTAGAGAAAGGAATATTTATCATCAAGTTTTTAATTTTTTAGTTACTTAATTATTTCATTCTTGGATCGATAAATTTCAATTTCAAATGAATTCTGGTGCAACTTTTAAAATTTTTAGTAGTCTGTACCTGTAAATTCTCATTTTTGTCCTCTTTTCTCCTATAATTTTCGATTTTATTTTTTATTTTATTTTGCTGTATCGATTCTTTTTTTGAAATGTTTTTCTGTATATTTTTTTTATATTTTTTAGGGTTGTCACAAGTCAGGAAGAGTAAAATTGGTCACGGAAATCAGATTCAAACTGCATCTAAAATTATTAATTCCATTAATTAGTTAGCTTTAAAAATATTTAAATGAAAAATTTTCTGAAAATTGAAATTTCGAAAAATTTTATTTAAAATTCTAAAAATATTAGGTTTTTAAAATATTTCAGTTCTATTCTACATATAAAGATAATTGAATTTTTATAAACAATTAATTGCAAATGTATGAAATAATTGAAATTTTCTACAATTTTATTGGAGATAATTGAATTTTATAAGAGTTGCGTTTACAATTTTTAATCAATAATTGAATTTCAAAAGGTTTTACTTTAAAATTTTAGAAAACATCAATTTTTAATGAATTTAAATAGAAATTTTAGGAACAACTGATTATAGAAATTCAATTATTATCAAAAGTGATGAACTTCATCGCATAAATTCAATTATGTTTGAAAATGTTTTAAAATCCTCGTCAAAATTTCAATTATTTTTTATGAATAATATAAAATTCTTCCTCGAAATTCAATTCTTTTAAAAAATTTTAATAAAATTCTTGGCAAAATTTCAATTATTTTCAAAAATTTTTCTCGTTTCAATTATTTTTAATATCTACTATTTTAATAAAATTTCCCAAAAGAATTCTATTATTTAAACAAAATTTTAATAAAAATTTAACAGGAATTCAATTACTTACCAATTTTTTATAAATTTCTTTACACCAATTCAATTATTTTTAAATTTTTAATGAAATTTCTCCAAAGAATTCAAATATATTCAGAAAATTAAAAAAAATAGTTCTGAGAAATTCAATTATTTGAAAAACTTTAAATAAAATTATTTTAAAAGTTCTATTATTTTAAAAAAATTTAACAAAATTCTTTATAAGATTTAGTTAATAAAATTTTCCTATACAATTCAACTATTTTCAATACAATTCTTCTTAAGAATTCAATTATTTTCACAGATAATACATTTTTTTTATGGAAATTCAATTATTAAAAAAAATTTGAATAAAATTCTTCTCTAGAAATCAATTATTTTCATAAATAATACAATTTTTCTTGAGAATTCAATTACATTAAAAAATTTTGATAAAATGCTTTATAAATTTTTAAAATTATAATAAAATTTAAAAAAAATTCTGAAAAATTAAATTATTTACAAAAATTTGAATAAAATTTTTCACAAGAAATTAATTATTTTTATAAATAATAATATTTGTCTCCGGAATTCAATTATTTTCACAAATAAAATTTTTCACAGGAATTCAATTCTTTAAAAAATTGTTTAATAAAATTCGATGTAAGAATTCAATTATTTTCATAAATAACAAAACTTATCACAGAATTTTAATTATTTTTTATAGTATTTTAAATAAAATGATAGAAAATTGTATTTATTTTAACAATTTTTTTCAAATTCGCCGAAAAAATTCAATTATTATTAAAAATTTTGATAAAATTCTTCATAAAAAATCAATTTTAAGAAATATGCAATTATGGAATAAATTATTTATTTTTGTATTTAAATAATTGAATTCTCGGGAAATTTTCTAATAAAAATTGATTAAAAAATGAATTTCACTTAAAATTTTTAATTGTAATTGAATATTAAAAGCATTATAGCGTGAATTTTTAGAAATAATTTAATTTTGAAAAGGGTTAAAATTAAAATCTTTGAAAATTTTTGAATTTATATATTATGTAGTTACAATATTCTTATGATATAAAATAATGATTTTATCACTCTGTCATCTTAAATTTATTATAAAACATGAGGAAATCGACAACTCCGAGTCGAAGACTCTAAGTGGTCGATTTCGTCATGTTTTATAATAATATTCTTATAAGTTATTGAATTTGAGAATCTTAATTCCAATAGAAAAATAATAATGATTAAATATTTATTTAAAAAAGTTATATTGACGTTCTTCAGGGTCAGGGAAAAAGTGAAAATTTTGTCTGTAAATCAGGGAAAAGTCAGAGAAAAACAAAATTAAAATTTTGTGGCAACCCTGGAATTGAAATCATGAAATTAATTTTGGAGCAGTTTCTGTGACAACCCAGTTTTTAAAAATATTTGTTTAAATTGAAAATTCAATTCAAATTGATTTTGTATAAAAATTCTTTTTTTTTAAATTAATTTTTTAATAATTTTTTAAAATTAAGTTTATGATTTTTTATCAACCTGAATCATTTTTTTTAATTTAAAAATAAATTAAAAAAGAAATTAAAAAAATAAACTTAATTTAATTTAAAAATAAAAAAATGTTATAATCGTGAAAAATGATTTTCCACATTTACGTAAATTTATTGCGAAAAAGTTATGAATCCAAAGAGTCTCTACGTAACGTGTCGCCTCCTCGTATCAAAATATTGTACCAATCTTCTCTTGCGTTTTACTGTCTCTCCAACTCGCCAAAGCGTAAAGTTAGAACTATTCGTAAAGTCCCTTCTCAAGACATAGTTTGAAAATTGAATTTTCTATTCTCGACAGGCTCTCCACATCCAGGAAATGTCCCAAAAGGTTCACCCGAAATTCCACTCTGGAAAATTTCACTTGTTCTTTGACCTCTTGAATTTTCCGCAAATGATAAAATAAAAATTCATCTTGAAAAAAGTTTTTAACTCAATTTCTCTTCTTCAAAAGTGACTCAAATATTCCATAATAAAAATAAAAAAAAAAAATGAAAAACTTGGGTAGAATTTTTTTTTCCTTGGAAATTTAACTTTGTGTGGATAAAATTCTTCGTTTATTGCTTCTTTATAAGGTTATTTTAAATAAAAAAATCTCCATTCTGTTTGTGAAAGGATATTTGTTAGAAGTTGGTTTTTAAATTAATTGAAAATTAAAGTTTTAAATAAAAGTTGAAATAAATTAAATTTGAATAAACTGAAATAAAAGTAATTCAATTAACTAATCATTTTATTACTTTTTTTCTATAATTAAAATTAAATATTATCTTTGTTTTTTTTTTTTTTTTTTGAAAAACTATTTTTAATAATTGTTTGAAACAAATTTTACTGTTATTTCACTGGACCGAGAAAAAACTTATGTATTTAATTTTTGATTTTTTGTAAATATTGTAAAGTGTACTTTATATCGAAATGTTTTTAAAAATTCTGAACGTTCATGGGAACGAAATATTTATTCAATATAAATATTTTCACGAATAAAATAAAAATCCTTTGATTTTTATTTTAGTGAATAGTTTTTAATTTTAACAAATTTTTGACGCACAAATTAAATATTTTGAAACTGTGTAAAAATTATTTTTTAAAACGCTACCCAATATTTTTGATAATAAATTTTTTTCCTCTAATTAAAAGGTAAATATCTCTTGGCTTTTTTTCGTGAAAATCTATTTCAAACTATATTTGTTAAAAAATGATTTTTATTTTACTTGATCAAGAAAAATGATATATTAAATTGAATTTTTTTATATTTTGTAAAGTGTATTCTGCAACGAAATGAGTTATTTTTAATTCAACTTTTATTAAATTCTTTTTCTCTAACTAAAAGGAAAATCTTTCTTGACTTTTTTCGTTCATTTTTTTTTTTCTTGAAAAAGTTAGACAAAGAAAAGTCAGTCAGTTAATTATTTTACAATATTCGATTGAACAAAATAAGGCAACCCAACCCGATTGCCTTTTAGCCCCAGGAGAATTGGAATTAAGGCGAGACTGCAACTCTTATTGCCAACTAATAAAGTTGGTTCGTGATAAGCGATCTGATCAAAGTGGATATTTTTATATAGATAGCATTATGTCTGGCAGATCGTGAGATATTAAATTAGTTTGAAAAATGAAAAATAGAAACTTTTCACTATGCACTATACTTTTTGAAAAACTACTTAGAAAAAAATTTATTTGAAACAACCAAAAATTAGTTGTATATTAATCAAATAATTTATACGATTAATTATAGGACAAAAAATCTAATCCAAAAAATCCAGACCGAAAAGTCCAAGAAAAAAAGTCCAAAGTAGACAAAGTTCAAAATAAATAAAAACGTCCAAAATAAATAATGAAACATATGAAAAGCTATTTAGCTATGTGATTGCATTTTTGAAAAATATTGAAATATTGAAATTTTTGAAAATAATCCACGGAAGTTGGTCAAATTAATTAATTTTATTTTTTAAATAGGTAAACACCCTTAAATTTTTTAATAATATTTTTGCAAATTTTTCTTTTTTTTTTGTAATTGAACTCCTCTTGAATCTATTTTCAAAAAGGGAAAGGGGAAAATTCTATCTGAAAATCAAGAAAACAGAAAATTAAATTTTTTGGCAACTCTATTGATAAAACTTTGTTTGAGAAATAACCCTGAAACTAATTTTTGTATAACAAAAAATAGAGTAATTTGATTAAAGAATAATTTTTCCCTGAGTAACAGAAATTCTTCTATATATTATCTTTTGTATAAAGCAAAAGGAAAACAATGTAGAAAAATTATTTAATTAAAGTTCACTTGAATTTTAATTTATTTCAATTTAGATAGAAAATATTCGCGTATAAGAATGGAAACGGCGACGCGACGGTATTTTTTAAAGTCCACAGGCGTGACTATAAATTATTAATCATACCGTTAGATTTGAAAGGAAAAAAGGGGCGGATAAGTAGTGTGGGAAAAAATAAATTTTCTCTGGTTGAGGTAGGATTAAGAACGTGAGAAGGGTTGACAATTTTACGACTCAATCTAACCTAAGTTCCTTAAGAAATTTCTCTGCTCTCAAAATCTAGTATAGAAGCTTTTCTTCTTTTTTTTCGTCGTCGTCGTCGTCGTAGTCGTGCTCCAGTAAAAAGAAAAGAAGAATAAAAAAAAAGAGAAATGATGAAAAGTCGCTATGAAGAAATTGAAGTGGTTTAAGACTTTGGAAAATACTTTCGATGTTTTTTATTGTTGATTTTAATCTTGAAATGTTTCTTGTCGCATAAAATGACACCATTTTTGAGATTTTTGGGTTCTTTTAGTAATATCTCTCTCTCTCTCTCTCTCTCTCTCTCTCTCTCTCTCTCTCTCTCTCTCTCTCTCTCTCTCTCTCTCTCTCTCTCTCTCTCTCTCTCTCTCTTTCTCTCATTACATAATTTTCGAGTGCGTTTAATGTTATACTGGGGAAAATTGAAACAGAACGTGGCATATGACACAGGTACTCTCTTCCTGCTTTATAGAATCACATTCTCGCGAGAGGCTTTAATGATATTTCCGCGTCTATATAATGTTAAATCGGATTATCTCTCGGAATTTTAGTACACGAGAAATCTATATCAAATTTTCATCGCTTGTATAATACTACAATTCAAAGAAATTAAATCAAAATTTCTTTTATACTGTATGTATTTTAAAAAATAGAAGTTAGTCTTGTGCTTCTTATTCTGAATTCCTGTAATGTATCATATATAGGATTTGCACTATTGTTGTGAAAAATGATAATTCTACTTTGGAATCCTTTTAAATTTATGAGCTTTCTGATTCAAGGCGTTTTAAAATTGTAAAGCTTTTCATGGCGGATGCTTTCAATGTTTAGAGCTTTTCAATTTTAGGTGCTTTTAAATTTTTAAAGCATTCCATTTTCGGGAGCTCTTTAACTCTTCGGCCTCTTTCAATTTTTCGAGAGCTTTCAAGTTTATGGGCAATTGAAAATATTTTTTTTTCTTGTTGTTTATAACTTATTTGATATAGACACTGTAATTCGAAGATTTCAACAGGGGCAAGTAGTTTTCTATTCACTTTGAATATATTATTCTGAAAAATTTACGTACGGCGAACAATTTTAACGGTTTTGCCTTACGAGTATTTCTTTATCTACTTATATAGTGGAGTCTCTGAAATTTTTCTATATGAAATTTTATTCATTTGAGAAAGAGAAAAAAAAAATTCTCGTAAAAATCCCAATTATCTTTATAAATAAAAAAATTCTTCTCCAAAGTTCAATTATTTTCATAAATGTCAAAAAAAAATTCTTGTCCTCATTTCAATTATTTTCAAAAATAAAATGCATTTTTCTAATTTCAATGATTTTCAATATCTACTATTTTAATAAAATTTCCCAAAAAGAATTCACTTATTTAAAAATAATTTTAATAAAATTGGATGCAAACATTTAATTATTTTCGTAAATAATAAAAATTTCACAAGAATTCAATTACTTTCATAAATAATAACATTTTTTTTTAAAGAATTCAATTATTTTCATAAAAAATAATTTAAAATTTTAAAAAATAATAATTGAATTAAAATGATGAAAGTAATTTTGATGAAGGTACAGTAACAATATTCTTATAATATAAAATAATGATTTTATCTCTCGGTCATCTTTAATTATTAGAAAACATGAGGGAATCGATAACTCCGAGTCGAAGACTCTAAGTGGTCGATATCTTCATGTTTTGTAACAAATACTTTTATAAGTTGTTTAATTTAAAAAAGGTTTGAATTTTGAATTTTTGAATGTCTTAATTCCTGTGAAAAATCCTGTTCCAAAAATAAAATTAAAAATAGAAATTGTGCAAATATTTTTCTTCTTTTTCTAAAACAAAATAATAATTTTGTTAAAAAAATTGTGATTTATAAACAAAAATAATGAAAAATAAATAAATTTTCTATTTCTTAATCACAATTGTTTAATAATTTTCTATTTTTTTTAGAATTAAAGAACAAAATTCTTCATAATTTCAATTTGACAAAACATAATATTTAACAAAATTTTAGTCTTTTAATGAACAGAAGTGAAAAAAATTCTGATGATTTCTATTTGTCATTACAATTTTGAATTAATTATAAAATAAAAATAATTATAACAATAATATAAAATACAATCTATCTAAAGTTAACAAAAAACAAAAGTATAAACAAAATTTAACTTCAGAGTGTGAGGGACAGAAAGAGTGAATGAATGAAAGAACATTTAAATTATTATCTATAGTTAATTTTAAAAAAAGATACACATTTAAAATTTTTTAATAAAATTGAATTTTCTCAAAGTTTTTTTGAAAATTCTGAAAAATAAGATTTTTGAAATTTTTCAATTCTATCGTTTCAAGATAATTGAATTTTTATAAACAAATAGTTGAAATTTCTTTATATTCTATTAAAAATAATTAAATTCCTTTAAAGAATTTTATTTAAATTTTTTGAAAATAATCAAGGGAAGTTAGTCACCGTAATTATATTTTTATTTTTAAAAATTTCTTCTCAATATATTTAATTATTTTCATATATGATAAAACTCATTGCAGAATTTCAATTATTTTTAATACAATTTTAATCGAATTCCTCGAAAAAATTCAATTATTTCTAGAAACTGTAAAAAAATTCTTCTCAAGAATTCAATTATTTTTAAAAATTGTAAAATTCTTGGCAAGAATTCAATTATTTTTGTAAATAATTGAATTCTTCTGAGAAATTTAATTATTTTCAATCCAATTTTAATAAAATGTCTAGAATTATTTAAAAGTATATTAATTAAATTCGATTATTTTCAAGAATTTTAAAATAAACTTAATTATTTTTGACAATTTTGATGAAATTCTTTGAAAAATCATTATTTTCAAATTTTTTAATAAAATACATCCAAAAAAATCAATTATTTTCAAAGATTCTGATAAAATTCTTCGAAACAATTAAATTACTTTTATGAATTGTAAAATCCTTAGCCTTGAATTCAATTATATTTATAAATAAGAAAATTCTTCACAAGATTAAAATATTTTCATAAATAATAAAATTCTTCAAAGGAATTCAATTATTTTCAAAATTAATAAAATGTGTCGGAGAAATTCAATTCTTTTCAATACAATTTTAATAAAATTTGTCGAAAGAATACAATTATTTTTAAAAATAATATTTAAATTCAATTATTTTCAAGAGTTTTAATAAAAATCCAATTATTTTCATTTTCCATCAAATTCTAAAAACCTATTCAATTATTTTCAAAAGTAATAAAATTCTTCCCAGAAATTCAATTATGTTTAGAAATTATTTTAATTTCTCCTCATAATTTCAATTATCTTTATAAATATTTAAATTGTTCTCCGCATTTCAATTATTTTTAAAAATTTTTAATTAAATTCTTAATTCAATTAATTCAATTATTTTCTAAGTTTTTAATGAAAATTATTAAAAAAATATTATTTTCGAAAATTTTTTAAAAACTCGTCAAAAAAATTTAATTATTCATAAAAACTCTAATAAAAATGTTGGAAGTCAGTTTTAGATTTATTTATGTTCGAAATAATTTAAATTTGATGAGAAAAAAAATCGGGAATAATTAGGACAGAGCCGGAAATTTTGTTGAACGAAAATATTAGACACCCTGAATACGCTTTTTGTCTTAATTTGATATCATTAGAAAAAGTGTAAAAAGAAAAATAAGTTTCAGTACGTATAGAGTAGAAATTTTATAACAAAACGTATTACAGTTTAGGGGAAATGTGTGAAACTTTATTAAATAGTTACGAAGTTTATTAGTACAATTTTTCGTAATTCTACGAACTGGTTTCTGGGATTTAGAATTTTAAAAATTTTTTACCATGTTGATACATTTCGCCCTTGAATTATAGGAAGTTTGTGAAAATTTCTTCTCTACTTTGTAAAATTTCTCATGAATTTTTTGTTTATAAGCTGCAACAAGATATCATTTTGAAAATGATGAAACGAAATTTGCATGATAAGATATCCTATTGTCGATTCAAGTAAATTGTGATAGCAACATTGGCATGGCTTTTCGCAGCAAAGTCGCTTTAAGCAATGAAGTAGCTCTCTCTCTCTCACACACACTATCTCAGTTTGAAAAAAAGTGTAAAGCGTGAAGAATATGTTTGGACAAAAAAACAAAAAAGAAAAGGTGTGGCTTTGGGATTCTTGAAAAATGGTGGAAGGTGATTTTACTTCCTATGGTCTCTCTCTCTCTCTCTCTCTCTACTATTTTATTTCCTTTTTTCCCTCTCACTCGAGCACGTGTCTTTTTCAAGAAGAAGGAAAGAACGATTCCCCTGGGATGGCAAACCGACACCACCAAACCTACGATCAATTTTTCACTTACGGAATTTCTTCGTTCCACACAATTTTCCGATACCTCGGCATTCTTCCTCCCGCAAAGACTTCCTCTCTTCCTTTTTTTCTCTCTTGATCTCCTCTCTTTTCGAGTCTCTTACCTCTTTCTGTTTTACCCCTTTCCTCTCTCGCTCTCTCTCTCTCTCTCTCTCTCTTTCTCTTACTCTGTAAAAAAAGAAGTCTTTTTCCAAGAAACGCTTTCTTTATTCAACCTATATCTAGTTTCTTTCTTGCGCTTTCATCTCTCCTTCGACCCTCAAACCATGTCGAACCCGCCACAAGGGAAGGTCAGGAGCCACAGTGTATTTCCGTCAACTCTCTAGGGAACTCCTTCTACAGTAACCGCACAATGTAGACGTATATTGTTCTCCACACAGTAGAAATTAATGTACAGACCGAGAACTTGATATTATTGACTAAAATCAAACAAGACTATTCAATTGTTCGTGAATGTTAAATGAGCATCGAGTTATATGAGTTGGGAGCCCTGTTTGTTACATAATTTTCACGTTTCTGTATAACTCTTCGTTTTAGGAAACTATAATAATTAATAACGTTTTTCATATGAATTTCTTCATTTGAATACAGTTTTCTTGAAAGTAGCAAATTGATACTAAAGGGGATCAAATTATATATAATAATGCTAAAAATTTGAATCAATTTTGGATTTAATACACAGTTAACAGTAAAAATCTGAATTCTGGTTTTTTGGTAAAAAATTCAGGGATCATTGTTAGTCCCCTAATTTACCTAATTCCCTTTTTCCCCTTTTTATCTCTTTAAATTAATAAAATCCCCTAAAACTTATTATTTGACAATATGCGCTACTGTTCTAATTGCCGATTTGTGTTGGATTTATCTTGATTAGAGTTTCTTTTTAAATATATCAGGGTCATCGCAGAAATTCAATTATGTTAAAAAATAAAAAAAATTCTCGTCAAAATTTCAATTATCTTTATAAATAATAAAATTCTTCTCTAAAATTCAATTATTTTCAAAAATTTCTATAAAATTATTAGCAAAATTTCAATTATTTTCAAAAACTTCCTAAAAAAAATAAGAATTCAATTATTTAGAAAAAATTGACAAAATTCTACACCAACATTTAATTATCTTCATAAATAATAAAAACTTTACAGAAATTCAATTATTTACAAATTTTAAAAAAAAATTTCTTAACAATAATTTCATTATTTCAATTATTTTTAATATAATTTTAATCAAATTCCTCGAGAAGTGTAATTATTTTTAAGAAATTTATTAAAATTCTTTCCAGAAATTCAATTATGTTCAGGAATTTTAATAAAATTCATATATGCAAAATTCAATTATTTTCATTAATAATAATAATTACAACAAGAATTTAATTACTTTCAAAAGTAATAAAATTCTTTGGAAAAATTCAATTATTTTCCAAAATTTTAATACAATTCTTGACAAAATTTAAATTATTTTCAAAAATGTTCCTCAATTTAACGATTTTTAATTGCTACCTACTATTTTAATAAAATTTTCCATAAGAATTCAATTATTTAAAAAAATTTTTTTTATTTCTACGCAAACATGTAATTATTTTCAGAAAATAATAAAAATTTCACATGAATTCAATTATTTTCAAATTTTTTTATAACTTTCTTCGCAATCATTCAATTATTTTCGGAAATAATAAAATTATTTTTAGGAATTCAATTATTTTCATAAATAGTAAAAGTCATTGCAGAATTTTATTATTTTCAATACAATTTTAATCGAATTTCTCGAAAAATGTAAATATTCTTAAACATTTTATTGAAATTCGTCAAAAGAATTCAATTACTTAAAAATTTATTGATAAAATTCTTTATGAGAATTTAATTTTAAGAAACATTCAATTATTCAATAAATTATTTATTTTTGCATTTAAATAATTGAATTTTAGTAGAATTTTCTATAATAAAAATTGATTTAAAAATGGATTTCACTTAAAATTTTAGATTTTTATTCAACAGCATTAGAACGAAAATTTGTTAACATAATTAAATTTTGAAAAGGTTTCAAATTAAAATTTTTAAAATGTGAATTTGTCATATTTTTAACTAACAATTCTGTGGAATTAATATTTTTTGAGAAAGTTTAATTGCGAATTTTTTTTTAAATTACTTGAAGTTTTTATTTTCTAACATATATTTAGTTGAAGAATTTACGAATATTTGAAATTTTGTTAAAGTGAATTGTTCACAAATGAATTTGAAAATTCTCAAAGAACTTTTTCAAACATTATTAAAAATAACGATATTTGTTAAATTTTAATATTTTTAGAATAACTTTTACTATATTATTCAAATTTTCCTCCAACATAATATTATAATTAGCTATTAAAAATTCCTATCGTTAGAGTAAATTTTACTATTTTTGAAGTACATTTTTATTAAATTTTACAGCATTTTACTTCTGATATAGTTAAATTCATGGAGTTTTATAAAAAATAGCGTTGTAAGAAAAATTTTCAGACTACGGAAAAGGATAAAAAAATGTCAATAATTAACAGAACAAATTTTATTAAAAAAATCAGATTCAAAAAACTTGTAATCAAGAGAAAAATTTTAAAAAATCCTTCAAAACAAACTGTATACGCTATATAATATAATAATTTGTTATTTTATTTGAAAATTTCTCTTTTTTAAATTGAATCTCCTTTTTAAAAATTAAAATTCCCCTTTTTATCTCATATTATGCATGAAGAAAAGACTGTAATACCTGAAATTTTGATGATAGTTTTCAGTTAAGAATTAATAACCTAATAATTATAGATAGAATTATTTAAAAAATGATTCTATTCTACTGTAATTAATATGGCATATTTTCTTCAGAAAATAATTCTCTTGAACTTTATTACTACTATTACGGATTTTTAAACAAGCACGTTGTTTTCAAAATATGCTTATTTGTTTAAAAGAAAATTTTGACTTGCTTTAAACAAATAAGTATATTTTCAAAACAACGTGCTTGTTTACAAAATCCGTACGGTGAAGTTCTAGAGAATCATTTTCTAAAGAAAATAAGTCATATTACATTAAAATGTAATTATTATTAAAAAAAAATTCTATAGAAACGATTTTACAGAAAATTTGTATAGCGAATTCTACAAAAAAAATTGTAGTTTTTAAATTTTTTTTTTCTTAAAAATTTGCTATTTTTCATTTCTCCATTTCATTGAATGAACGTTCTTAATATTGTAATAAAAATCCAATTTTTCTGTAAAAACAATATTTTCCAAAATAATAAAGTGGAAGAAATTTTAATGAATAAATAATATTTAAATACGCATCTAGAGAACTTTTGTATTGTATTCCAAATAAAAAATAAATTTGTGTTAACAATAAATATATATTTGTCTCACAACTAACTAATTTTGAAATTTTATTTGTCATACATAAATCCTTTTTTAGGTGGAAATTAAATTTTTATTTGAACTAAATAAAATTTATTGGTAGTAAATACATTTTAATTTGAAACAAATAAAAATTATTTCTAACAAATAAATTTCCATTTGCCTTCGAGACAAATATATCTTCTCTTCAGGTGTAAACATAAATTATAAAATCCTTATGATAATAAATTAAAAATAATTATTTTCCCGTCAAAAAAAATTTTTTTTTTAATTAATAAAAATGTAGAGAATTAGATAAGAGTGTATAAAAAATTAAGAGCATTTTCTGAACAAATCTTTTTAATTGTGAAAAATGCATGCCTCGAACGGAGAAGCGTAAAATAATTTGAGCTTTTATGTACTTTATATATATATATATATATTAAAATAAAAGTGAATTCATTCCTTTTGAATGTGGTCTTTGCGTGTTTTTTTCAACTGTTTTTCCCTTTTATGTTTTCAAAAAGAGTCAAGTATTTCGACAAAAACACTCATTTGTGGGTCAGGAAACATTTTAATTAACAACAAAGTGTTTTATGGTGAGCAAGAGAAAAATGAGCAATTTTGAGAGGAATTAAAGAGAAAGATAAAAAAAAGATGTGAAAAAAAGAGAAAGAGGGGATGGAAAATTTAAGGGGAACAAACCTTGTGAGAGTTGAAAATGGGGATTTTGAAAATGCTTAACAGAGTTCTTTAAAGTTATATACATATATAGTATAAAGAAGGTCGTGAAAGTAAGAGGATGGGAGATTATATCGTAGCAAACTCATAAAAATCGACTTCTTTCTCCACTTTAAAGACAAACACCCGCGAGCAACTGCTTCTTTTCTTCATGGGAATATTTTTATTATATGAAATTACATTTAACAAATTTCCGGCATATGAAAAATTTGTCTTTGTTCAATTGTCGAGTTATACTTTGTGTTTATGTATGTACAGACAAATATATGTATAGTTAGGGTATATATAGAGTATATATAGGACTGAAAGAAAAGATAATGACATTTTATGACGAGTTTCTTACAAGTTTTATTACCCTTGGGCTACGTGCCTTCGACAAATTTTATGTCATCAGATTAAAAGAGGAATTTTTATTCTTTACGCGATCACACTTCTTTTATGGTGAAATGAAAAATGCGACAATATCATGCGATGAATTTTCCCCTTTCTCTAATGCGTATTTAGACTTTACGGTGGTTGAACCGCATAAAATTTAGGAAATTAAATTTCATTAACCTTAATTTACCTGGGAAATGAAAAAATATATAATATACATATATTAAAATAAAATTTAAAAAGTTCAGCCCTTGGAATCACGCGACTATTTTTTTTTTTTTATATGTATGCTTTTTGACACTTTCTTTCAAACTCATATACATAATTATGTATTTAGCTATTATTTTTGAAAAAAAAGGTTGCTAATGATACACTAAAGGAAAATGTTATGTGTAAAAAATTTTGGTAACACATTTCAAAAAGTAGAAATTTTAATTATTGTATTGCAGTTTAGGGGAAACGAGTCAAAATAAGAAAAATTGATATAAATACTTTATTAGATTCTGAAACAACGTAGGAGAATTTAATAAATGTATTTTTAATTCAAATTTATTTTAAATTTCATTTCAAATTACTTTTCATAATTATAATATTTTATAGTTCTATTATAATTAAGTTTTATTTTTTTTTGTTTTATTAATGAAAATTTCAATTTTTAATTAATTTAATTAAATAATTTTTTAATTATTAAAATTTTTCTGAAATTACATAGTTAAATTTTTTAATATATTTAATTAATTATTAAAAATAATTGATTAGTACAAGAATTTAAGTTAAAAAGACAAAAAAAATTGAATTTTGGAATAAATTATTTGCAGAAATTTAATTATTTTCAAAAAGTAATAAAATTCTCGTCAAAATTACAATTATTAACATAAATAATAAAATTCTTCTCTAAAATTCAATTATTTTCCAAAATTTTAATAAAATTCTTGTCAAAATTTCAATTGAGGCCTTGGATCCAATAACTCGCCCGACGCTCGGAGGAACGCGCAACTGCCAGTCAGTGAGCAGTGAGCGCCTCTGGGCCACTCACTGCTACCCGACTGGTATTAGCGCGTGCCTTCGAGCGTCGGGCGAGTTATTGGATCCAAGGCCTCAATTATTTTCAAAAATTTTCTGAAAGAATTCAATTATTTAAAAAAAAATTTGATTAAATTCTACACCTACCTACATTCAATTATTTTCATAAATAATACAAATTTAACAGAAATTCAATTATTTACACATTTTTTTATAATTATCTTCGCAAAAATTAAATTATTTTGAATTATTCAATATTTCAATTATTTTTATAAATAATAAAACTCATTGTAGAATTTTAATTAGTTTTAATATAATTTTAATCGAATTCTTACAAAAATGCGTAATTATTCTTAAAGATTTTATTAAAATTCGTTAAAAGCATTGACTTATTTAAAAATTTCTTGATAAGATTCTTTATAAGAATTAAATTTGAAAATATTATTCAAGAAATTATTTATTTTTGTATTTATAAAATTGTATTTTTGGAGAAGTTACAAATGATTGCAGAAATTCAATTATGTTCAAACATTTAAAAAAGTTCTCGTCAAAATCTCAATTATCTTTATAAATAATAAAATTCTTCTTCAAAATTCAATTATTTTCAAAAATTTTAATCAAATTCTTACCAAAATTTTAATTATTTAAAAAAAATTTTAACAATTCAAGGATTTTTAATACCTATACCTATTATTTTAATAAAATTCCCCAAAAGAATTGAATTATTTGAAAAAAATTTTTAATAAAATTCTAAGCAAAGATTAAATTATTTTCATAAGTAATAAAAACTTCATGATAATTCAATTATTTACAAATTTTTTTAAAATTTCATAGCAATAATTTCATTATTTCCATTATTTTTAATATAATTTTAATCAAATTCCTCGAAAAATTTAATTATTTTTAAGAAATTTATTAAAATTTTTTCCAGATATTCAATTATTTTCAGGAATTTTAATAAAATCCATATGCAAAATTCAATTATTTTCATAAATAGTAATAATCACAACAAGAATTTAATTACTTTCAAAAGTAATAAAATTCTTTGCAAAAATTCAATTATATTCCAAAATTTTAATACAATTCTTGACAAAATTTAAATTATTTTCAAAAATGTTTCTCAATTTAACGATTTTTAATTGCTATCTATTATTTTAATAATTTTTTTTAAAAGAATTCAATTATTTAAAAAAAATTTAAGAAAATTTTACGCAAATATTTAATTATTTTCATAAATAATAAAACTCATTGCAGAATTTATTAAAATTCTTTTCAGAAATTCAATTATTTTCAGGAATTTTAATAAAATTTATACGCAGAATTTAATTATTTTCATAAATAATAATAATCACAACAAAAATTAATTACTTTCAAAAGTAATAAAATTCTTTCCAAAAATTCAATTATGTTCAAAATTTTTAAAAAAATTTCGTCAAAATTTCAATTATCTTAATAAATACATAATAAAATTCTTTTCTAAAATTCAATTGATTTCCAAAATTTTAATAAAATTCTTGTCAAAATTTCAATGATTTTCAAAAAATTTCCTCATTTCAATTATTTTTAATATATACTATTTAAATAAAATTTTTCAAAAAAACTCAATTTTATAAAATAAATTCTTTTTAGAAATTCAATTATTTTCATAAATAATAAAATTCATCGCAGAATTTCAATTATTTTTAATACAATTTTATACGAATTTTTGGAAATAATTGAATTTTGAAAAGGTTTCAAATTAAAATCTTTGAAAATCTTAATTTTTCATACATTTAACTAACAAAACTGTAAAATTAATTTTGTTTTAAATTTTTATTAAAAATAATTGATTTAAAGAAGAAAATTCTAGATAATAATTATTGAATTGAACATGAAACATTCCTGTTTTATAATAATATTCTTCTAATTTGTTAAATTTCAAAAAGATTCCCGCGTGGAAATGAAAGTACGGGCAAAGTCCAGCAAAGTCCATCAAAGTACAGAATAGTATGGGCAAAGTACAGTAAAGTACGGCTAATGAGCGTTTCCCATACTTTGGAATGTGCATGGTTAACAACGATATTTAAAGTACGGGGACAACTCGGCAAAGTACGGGATCAAGAAAATAGGTTTTTCGGGAATATTTTCGAATAGAGAACTACACCAAAGTATTTGAGGCCAGTTTTTTGGGAAATATTAAATCAGAAAATTCAAAATCTGAATCTTTAGAGTTCGGCAAAGTACGGGAAAGTACAGCAAAGTATGGGAGAGTAAAATAAAGTTTTTTTTGAAATATTAAATACAAAAATTAAAATTCTGAATTTTTGGAGTTCGGCAAAGTACAGAAAAGTACAGCAAAGTATGGGAAATTTAAAAATTAGTTTTTTTTTGAAATATTAAATTAGAAAATTTTAAATCTGAATTTTTGGAGTTCGGCAAAGTACAGAAGAGTACAGCAAAGTATGGGAGAGTAAAAAAATAGATTCTTTTTGATATATTAAATTAGAAAATAAAATTCTGAATTTTTGGAGTTCGGCAAAGTACAGAAAAGTACAGCAAAGTATGGGAAATTTAAAAATTAGTTTTTTTCGAAATATTAAATTAGAAAATAAAATTCTGAATTTTAGGAGTTCGGCAAAGTACGGGAAAGTATAGCAAAGTATGGGAAATTTAAAAATTAGTTTTTTTCGAAATATTAAATTAGAAAATTTTAAATCTGAATTTTTGGAGTTCGGCAAAGTACAGAAAAGTACAGCAAAGTATGGGAAATTTAAAAATTAGTTTTTTTTGAAATATTAAATTAGAAAATTTTAAATCTGAATGTTTGGAGTTCGACAAAGTACAGAAAAGTACAGCAAAGTATGGGATATTTAAAAAATAGATTTTTTTTATATATTAAATTAGAAAATTTTAAATCTGAATTTTTGGAGTTCGGCAAAGTACAGAAAAGTACAGCAAAGTATGGGAAATTTAAAAATTAGTTTTTTTTAAAATATTAAATTAGAAAATAAAATTCTGAATTTTTGGAGTTCGGCAAAGTACGGGAAAGTACAGCAAAGTATGGGAGATTTAAAAAATTGATTTTTTTGAAATATTAAATATGAAAATTGAATTTCTGAATTTTTAGAGTTCGGCAAATTGCGGGAAAATACAGCAAACTATAGGAGATTTAAAAATAGATTTTTTTTTAAATTATTAAATTAGAAAATAAAATTCTGAATTTTTGGAGTTCGGCAAATTACGGTAATATACAAAAAAATTTCATTTCACACCCTTACCTCGCTGTACTTTGTAAAACATTGACCATACTGCACACACGGAAACTTAAATTTGATTTTAATTCTTTAACACACCATTTTATCAAGCAATAAGATTCTTCTACATTTTGACATATTCTTTACGAAAATCCAAAATTCCAAAATTTAATTTTATGAGGTTATATTTTACGAAAAACCATTTATTTACTAGCCCATAGTTTGCTGCACTTTTCCGTACTTTGCCGAACTCCGATATCCAGATTTTAAATTTTCTTATTCAAGATTTTCAAAAAACCCTTTTTTACTCTCCCATACTTTGCTGTACTTTTCTGTACTTTGCCGAACTCCAAAAATTCAGAATTTTAATTTTTGTATTTAATATTTCAAAAAAAACTTTATTTTACTCTCCCATACTTTGCTGTACTTTCCCGTACTTTGCCGAACTCTAAAGATTCAGATTTTGAATTTTCTGATTTAATATTTCCCAAAAAACTGGCCTCAAATACTTTGGTGTAGTTCTCTATTCGAAAATATTCCCGAAAAACCTATTTTCTTGATCCCGTACTTTGCCGAGCTGTCCCCGTACTTTAAATATCGTTGTTAACCATGCACATTCCAAAGTATGGGAAACGCTCATTAGCCGCACTTTACTGTACTTTGCCCATACTATTCTGTACTTTGATGGACTTTGCTGGACTTTGCCCGTACTTTCATTTCCACGCGGGTTTGATTTTGAAATTGTTTAAAATCTTAATTTCTATGGAAAAATAATGATAATTAAACATTTATTTAAAAAAGAAGTTATTGATGTTTTTGAATGATTTAACAATTAAAGAAATTCGTAAATAAATGTAATAGAACATTAAGAGAACTAAATACGGTTTAAACTTCTGTTTTTTAAAATACAGAATTTAAATAATAAGTTGTGTTGGAATGAATTCAAATTTCAAATAATTTTCTTTTTATTTCAATAAGAAAAAATTGTACAAAGTAGGAAAAATTTTTTATTTGGATTCAAATTTAGTTGAAAATAAATATTATAAAACAATAATGAAAATTAAATGCGACTTTTTATATGTAAAATTCATCAGGACATAAAGTAAAGAAATAGAGGAAAAATAATTTTCATCTTTTTCATGAAAAAGGAAATGTATAGTAATGATTTAAGAGTTCATTTTGAGGATTTTAGAATTGAATTTCAGTGTAAAATTTGCAAGTCGAATGAATTCCATATTTTATAGTAACTAAGGAATGCAAGACTATATGAACTTGTAATCGACCGACTAAAGTCGAATTTCTCTTTTGGGGGAACAAAAATCCTCTGGGGGATATTTAATGTACAAACTCTCGAATTAGGTCGCTTAAAATTTAGAGTCCCTTGGTTTCTAGTTAGCCAATGTAACGATTAACGAATTTCAATGTTACCTCTAAAATGACTTTAGTTTCCAAGTTTAAGGGAATAATGGAATTTAATGAAAAAAAAAGCTGTATTTTCTCTTCCTGTGTTAGTTTCATATCTTATGAGATAAAAGTTATTATCGCACTGTGTGTAAGTTACATTTTATGGGAGAATTAAAATTAGTCAATATAATGGCATAAAAGTTACTTTTAATGGATTTCTGTATTCCGGCAACATTTTCATCAGAATTATAATAAAAAGTGCAATTAAATTTTAAATCAAACATGATATATCTTAATAATCATAAATAAAATTTTATTTTTCAAAAGAATTAATTGAAAAGTTAGGAAAAATTTCTTTGAAATTATTTTGATTATTTTGATTGGAAAATAAATATGCATTTTTGCAAGTGTAACAGTTTATTGTAAAGAACAATGCAGATAATGTGATTATAGAAAACAAAATAATGAACTTAGTTCTGGTAACCTATTTTTTGAAAAGAGATAAAAAGAAATTGAATTTGTTTTTCCTGAATATGTTTTTGTATATACATATATACATACTGGATATATAGAAAACTCATCGAGAAATATTCATCTTTTTCGGTATTCTCCACTGAAAAAAAAGTGCTGTTGAATCAAATAGCTCCATGCTATTGAATTTCCCGTCATTGATTTAATGACACATTTTTTAATCGAAAAGTATATTGCTTAAAACGAAAAAATGAAACTGTTTAAATTAAAAGTACGGTACTGTAGAATTAATGATATTGTGCAAATTGTTTCTATAGTTCATCTATATATAGAAACAGAATAATTTATTGCTTCTTTGACATTATTCATTTAAAGCATCTAATAGATAAATTTGAAGAAAATGCGTGTAAATTTAAATCAAATGAAAAATTGTTTGCTCCAAAGAAGCGCGCTCTGAAAACGAAAGCATATGCTTTCGTTTCAATGAGTGGTGCTATTGCGGACTGCCTATAGCATATGCTATAAAAATAAGAACACTATGTATTTGAGACATTGACAGGTACTAAATTTATTGAAATACTAACCCACATATATTTATATGTTTATTAAATCTGTCGTTTTTGAGATTCCAATATAAAAAAGTATTATTTAAATTCTTTTAATTAATTAATGACTTGTTAAATATAAATTCCCTATATAAATTTCCTTATATACGCGAAAAATCTCGAGCACGGTATTTAACCACAAAGTAAGTGCCCAACGTTGAGAAGCGGATGTATTACATTGCAGCGCGGCGGTTCTCGTCTATCACGGAAGTTAAGCGTCGTTGGTCGCGGTTACTAAATGGATGGGTGACTGCTTGGGAATAGCCGTATTTTTCTGACTAAAAAAGATAAGTGTGTTTGAATGTGTATGTGTGTGTGTTTAGCCGTTGGAAAAAATGAAAAAAATAATAAAAATGTATATGTTAGTGTGAAAAATTGAAAAAAAGATGTGTATAAAAAGTGTTGTGTTAAAGGTGTGAGAATTAATTATAGTATATAAAAAACATGTGAACAAAAATTCCCTTTTTTCAATTTATCGTTGGTATATATTTAACCACATAAAAGAATTGAATTAACAGTATGGTGTTATTCAATCGATAGCAACAACTAAAAGAATTAAGAGTACAAATTCTTGAATCATAAAAATGATGCTTTTAAATTTAAAAGTTATAGTCATTGACTCAAAAGCATATACTGTTAAATTAAAAAATTTTGTTTATTGATTCAAAAGGATTCACCTTCGAATTAACATAGTATACTGTCAATTTGAGAAATATGCTTTTCTTTCAAAGAAAGTGATACTATCGAATCATTAGAATCGGTGCTTTCAAAACAACAGCATATACGTTAGGCAGCCCGTTATGACACTATTCAATGAATCAAACCCATATGTCATTGATTCAACAGCATTTTTTTCTCCGTGTCTACTCTCGCATGCATGTTTGACTTTTTCCTTTTTCTTTCTGCATCACTGATCTGCAGACTTTGTACTTTACCCAAATACTCTCTTTATGCAGACATTTTCTATTTATACAATTTTGCCTGTTTCGGCAAATGTTGCATTTACTTCGCAATATTAAACTTGGTGAATACACATTATATTTGTGCGTATGTGTGTACGAAATATACATGCGAATCAATTTTCAAATTTATATAAATATGAAAATTATATTAATTTAAATTATATTAATACACTGTAAAAAAAGGGAGTTAAATTTTAACTCCCCCGGGGGTCTATAAAAGTCGCACCCATTGGGGAGTTAATGCCAGGGGAGTTAAATAAAGAGAGTTAAAACTTCACACCCAAATGCTAACTCCCCAAGGAAAAAATAACTCGCGCGAGTGTTGAATGAAGGGAGTTAGAAATTAACTCTCTTTTGGAGTTGATTTTTAACTCGAAAAATTTCACTCCCAACTCCCGAGTCCGTTAACTCCCTAAATTTTTTATAGTGTATATTATATTAATAAATTGCCGTCGGGATATTAAAAACATTTTCAGCGTATAAAATTTCTATGTGTTTAAATTTAATTTTTATTTTGTTTTCTGTTTCAGGTGAGTTTATATATGAGAGAGACGAGAGAATTTAATTTAGTTGAAAGTTTATGAGCTGTGAGTAATATGAATATTTTTATCTATGCTTTATTTTTTATCTGTGAATTTAGTTGTATTGATTACTTTCATATATTTCATTTTCTATCGAGTACAATTTATTGAAATTCTAAATAACAAATTTCGTAGGGAAGATTTTAATTTTTGAATATACGAAACGAAAATTGGAAATTATTTTTGACGTTTCTCATATTTGACAAAATTTGAGTAATAACTTGTATAATATTCAACAATTTTTTTTTATGAGTTTTTTTTAAAATCTGTATTAAAATATAAATTTAGAGTTTAACACTTTTTTCTCTGAAGAAATACCTAAATTCATCTCTCGTCATAAAAATTTGTCTCCAATGTTATATAATATTAGAACTTTTCTTTATAACAAAACATTCTTTTTATGATAGTTAATTTAATTTCAATCATCATTTAAATCAATATTTTTATAATTAACATGTAAATTTGATTTAGATAAAAACTGTAACAGCAAGATACTAATTTTTTAAAATGTAAAAACAAATATTACTAAAAAACACTATAAAATTTTGCGATTTAAAATCATTGAAATTACACTAAAAATTCTGATTCTAACCCTTTCAAAATTCAATTATTTTAGATGCATTTTGTGTCTTTTTGGTTTGCCTTATAAACTGTGAAATTGACAATAATTCTAATACAAACCCTTCAATTTGTTCTATTTCTGATAATAATTTCTTTTCAAATAACTTCATTCTTGAAGAACTATCATAAAATTATTATTTAGAAATTATTTAATGAATAATTTTACTTAAAAATTTCAAAATTAATTGGAGTTCAAAAGAGTTGCGTTTACAATCTTCATAAATAGATGAACCTTAAAGGTTTCAATTTGAAACTTTAGAAAATATTAATTTTTAATGAATTTAAATAGAAATTTTAAGAACAACTGATTACAGGAATTCAATTATTTTCAAAAGTGATGAACTTCTTCGCATTAATTCAATTATGTTAAAAAATGTTTTAAAATCCTTGTCAAAATCTCAAATCTCTTTAAAACTAATAAAATTCTCCAACATTCAATTATTTTTAAAAATTTTAATAAAATTCTTGGTAAAATTTCAATTATTTTCAAAAATTTTCCTCAATTCAATTATTTTTAATATATACTATTTAAATAAAATTTTCCAAAAGAATTAAAATATTTACACAAAATTTTAATAAAAATAGAACAGGAATTTAATTACTTACCAATTTTTTTATAAATTTCTACCCACCAATTCAATTATTTTAGATTTTTTAATGAAGTTTCTCCAAAGAATTCAAATATATTCAGAGAATTGAAAAAAATAGTTCTGAGAAATTCAATTATTTCGAAAAATTTAAATAAAATTATTTTAAAAGTTCTGTTATTTTAAAAAATTTTGACAAAATTCTTTACAAGATTAAGTTAATAAAATTGCAATTTTAATAAAATTTTCCTATACAAATCAATTATTTTCAATACAATTCTTCTAAAGAACTCAATTATTTTCACAAATTATAAATTTTTTTTATGGGAATGCAATTATTTAAAAAAATTTGAATATTATTTTAATAAATAATAAAATTTTTCTTGAGAATTCAATTATTTAAACAAATTTTGATAAAATGCTTTATAAATTTGAAAAATTATAATAAAATTGGTCATAGAATACAATTATTTTCGTAAAATACAACGTTCTTCCTAGAAATACAATTATGGTCAAAAATGTTTGTAGAAATTTTCAAAACAGTTCAACTATTTTCGTAAAAAATAAAAATTCTTCGAAGCAATTCAATTATTTAAGAAATTTTAATAAAATTCTTTCCAAGAATTCAATTTTGTTCAAAAATAAATATTTTCACAGGAATTCAATTATTTAAAAAAGAATTTTTTTTAATTCTTTGTCAGATTTCAATGATTTTCAATTTTTTAATGAAATTTGTAGATAGAATTTAATTATTTTTCAAAAGTTTTAAAAATTTCTGAAAAATTCAATTATTTAAAAGAATTTGAATAAAATTCTTCACAAGAAATTAATTATTTTTATAAACAATAATATTTTTCTCCGAAATTCAATTATTTTCACAAATAAAATTCTTCACAGGAATTCAATTCTGAATATTGCATTTATTTTAACAATTTTTTTTTAAATTCGCCGAAAGAATTCAATTATTATTGAAAATGTTCATAAAATTCTTGATAAAAATTCAATTTTAAGAAATATGCTATTATTGAATAAATTATTTATTTTTGTATTTAAATAATTGAATTCTTGGTAAATTTTCTAATAAAAATTGATTGAAAAATGAATTTCACTTAAAATTTTGATTTATAATTGAATATTAAAAGTATTGTAGCGTCAATTTTTAGAAATAATTAAATTTTGAAAAGGGTTAAAATTAAAATCTTTGAAAATTTGAATTTATAGTTACAATATTCTTATGATATAAAATAATGATTTTATCAATTTTCCATCTTTAATTATCATAAAACATGAGGAAATCGACAACTCCGAGTCGAAGACTCGGAGTGGTCGATTTCTTCATGTTTTATATTAATATTGTTATAAATTATTGAATTTAAGAATCTTAACTCCTATAGAAAAATAATAATGATGAAATATTTATTTAAAAAAGAATGTTCTTCAGGGTCAGGGAAAAAGTGAAAATTTTGTCTGGAAATCAGGGAAAACAAAATTAAAATTTTGCGGCAACCCTGTTAATAATCAATTATTAAATTTTATTGACAGAAAGATTTTCAGTTTCGTTGAAAATCGGTAATTGTCGATAAAAGAAATCTGTCTAAAGTAATTTATCCAATGGTTTATAGTTAATTTTTTTTTCTTTCGAAAAGACGTTTTCTTGATGGAATGTTAAAAATTCTCTCTCTGTACTTCTCTCTTGGTGTGGGATTTGTTGTTCTTGAGATCAGTTCTCTCGCTCTGGCTATATTGTATTTCATGTTTTGTTGGATGCTGACTGTCATATGTAGTCAACTTTTCCTTTGCTTTTCCGGAAATACTGTCCTTTCTATTGAAGTAGTCTATCTATTCGTATTCCACATTTACCGAAATACCTGCCTGTCCAATCTGACAGCTTATCCGTTTAATTAACGAGACAATGGACGACACCGACGCTAGATTGACAGGCACCTCTCTAGTGGGATGGAAAGTATACAATGTCGTTATTGTTTCCTTCGACGATCGCGTCTATCATCCAATTTCATTGTCTCACCATGCGTCACAGTTAGTGCTCTCTCGCTATTTTAAAAATTGGAATATTTATTTTTTTATTTTCAATTTTTCTGTTTGTATGTGTGTGTATGTATTTTAATTTGAAAAAGTTTCCTTTTTCTATATGAAGTAATATCGTTTAGAAAATTGGAAAAATTAATACCAAGTTTTTTTTTTTGGTGTTAATTAATTGAATTTCCATTATAGTGATGGGAGAGGGTAAAAAAGGAGGAGAAGGCTAGAAAAGTTTTACTGGGTAACAGTTTTTTTGTGAGTGAGTGTGTGTGTGTGTGTATTTAAATGAGACCCGACAGTGAAAGACTTTTTCGATTCCGTAGTTGCTTCACGTTATTTAAATACGAAAGCCCAGAGTTTCAGCAACGAGAGAACAGACAATTTTTTTTGGATTTTCGATGCCAAGCTTCCGTGAAGCCCTGGTGCAAATCGTCAGCCATATTACTGTTTACTTTGGACTCGGGGGCTTCCTGCATTTATCGGTTGTTCCTCTAGCAGACATTCTCCTCGTATAAAATCCCTCACTTAATCCCACATGCAGTGGCGCCAATTTCAAAGAACGTTTTTTTTTTTATTTTTTTCGAAAAAAAAGAGCGAGGGAAAAATATTTGTTTTAATCGCGACATTTTTATTATTTTGTAAATAAAGAATAAAAGTATATTTGAAGGTATGAACATTTTTATTTGATTTTTCATACTTTTTGAGTTTTGCGAAAAAAAAGCGAAGAAGTATAAATATGTAAAAGAATAGGAAAAATAAAAAAAAAGAAAACACGAAATGATTGAAATACTTTATATTATTTTTACTGGTTTTTACTCTGTTTAGAGAAAAATTTTCGTAATTCGGATGAAAGTTGATAATTTTTATTCTCAAAACATCAGCAGAATTTAAATTAGTTTAAAAGAGAAGAGAAAAAAAATTCACGGAGACTGTGTAATATTTTGTGAAAATAAATTTTCACATTACAAAGGTTATTTCTTGTTTGCTTCATCGAGTCGTGCCATTTTCGTCAGTTGAAAATTCAAGTTTAAGCACGAACCTTGATATTTACGTGTATCATCTCGCTTAATTATGCAACTGCATGCATGACCGTGGAATAATTATGCCGAGCTTGCACGATGCGTGAAATCGGTTTGCCAACATTGCGCTACATTTGTTCTTAGGTGATATAAAGGCGTCGAAAACAAGTTGAGAGCATGATTGAGAAACTTTGAACCTTGTTTAGCGAGCGCACTGAAACACAGGACATACTTTAATCCAATATTGTGCATATATATATATATATATATATATATATATATAGAAAGAGAAATTTTGCGGCTGGTTGTATATATAAAGTCAGGTGAATTCGCGCCAACTTTGTGGAAGAGATTCAACGATGAATAGCGCGGGCGCGGATTAACGATCGATCGCCGATAATGACGGAAGTCTTGCTTTGCTGGAGAGAAATTCACAAAAAGAGGCCTTTTCACGCATTTGGAATTCGCCAGTTCGTGTGGATATATTATATATATTAGTCAGCCTCCGGCGTCATCTAGTTTTCTTCGATCCGACACTATATAGTCAGAAAACATGTTGTACGAAAACAAAAAATTGGGAATAATATGTGTCGCGCTCGCGCTCCCAAGAAAGCAACCTATGAAGCAAAGAAGTTTTAGGTTGTTTATAATTTTTTGAGTAAGAATACAGAAAGAGATTCAATTATACTATTAAAAGTTGTTAACAGCATGTGACACTGTTAGAAATTCAATGGTAATTTTTTCGACCACTTGAAAAAAATACCGAAATTTAAATATTTAATAAATTGAGCTGAAATTTTGCAAGAAAGTCTAAAATATAATAAAGAAGGGCAGTGATGTGCAAAAGTTTTAATAATTCAAAAATAAATTGTAATAAAACACTTTGAAATTGGTAAAGACGAGAAATTGATTAAAAGTGACCGTGACAACTGATAATTTTTTAAAAGTAATTTGTAATAATTAATTTTAAAAATATTAAAACTTTTGGACATCACTGCCCTTCTTTAATGTATTTTACACTTCGGTGCAAAATTTCAGCTCAATTTATTAAATATTTAAAGAGAAAACTGGTGTAAAAAATTACCATTGAGAACCTAATAATCACATGCTGTTAACGTTGTTTTAAATTTACATAACTTACACAACAAAAACCTAATTTTGTGTTTTCTTGACTTTCCCCTAATTTCCAGACAAAATTGACTTTTACCCTGACCCTAAAGAATATTCTTATTCACTCTAAAATTAATTAGATACCAAAAACAAAAAATGTTCTAGTACATTTATTTACGAATTGCCTTAATTGTAAAATTTTTCGAAAACATCAATAATTTATTTTTTAAATAAATATTTAATCATTATTATTTTTCTATAGAAATTAAGATTTTCAAAAATTTCAAATTCAAACCTTTTTGAACTATTGCTCCGAGCCGAAGACTCGGATTGATAGATTTCTTCTTGTTTTATACTGTAACTTCTTCAAAATTATTTTCTTTATTTCAATTCATGAAATCGATTTCTTCAAATGTTTTATAATAATTACTTATCAATTACTTCTTCAAAATTAATTTCATCATTTCAATTCAATTAAATTATTTTCAAAAAATTTTAATTAAAACTCTTCTTTAAATCAATTATTTTTAATATTTTTGAAAAAGTTCTTTAAGAAAATAAATAATTTATTTCTTAAAAGTTAAAATTGAATTCTCATAAAGAAATTAACGAACAAATTTTTAAATAATTGAATTCATTTGACGAATTTTAATAAAACTTTTAAGAATAATTACATTTTTTGAGGAATTCGATTAAAATTGTATTAAAAATAATTGAATTCTTCAATGAGTTTTATTATTTATGAATATAATTCAATTCCTAAAAAAAATTTCAATATTTATAAAAATAATTGAATTTCTGTAAAAAAATTTATTATCTATGATAATAATGGAATTATTGCTAATAAATTTATAAAAAATTTGTAAATAATTGAATTCCTGTGAAGTTTTTATTATTTATGAAAATAATTAAATGTTTGCGTAGAATAGAAAATTTTTTTTAATAATTGAATTCTTTTGGAAAATTTTATTAAAATAGGTAGCAATTAAAAATCATTGCATTGAGGAAAATTTTTGTCAATAATTGAAATTTTGTCAAGAATTTTATTAAAATTTTGGAAAGTAATTGAATTTTAGAGAAGTAATTTATTATGTAGTTATTAATTTATTTATTCAAGAAGTTGACGGGTAAAACCCTTTCGTAATTAAGAAAATTTTTTCAATTTTTGAACATAATTGAATTTTTATGAAGAATTTTATTACTTTTGAAAAGTAATTAAATTCTTGTTGTGATTATTATTATTTATGAAAATAATTAAATTTTGAATATGAATTTTATTAAAATTCGTGAAAATAATTGAATTTTTAGAAAGAATTTTAATAAATTTCTTTAAAATAATTACATTTTTCGAGGAATTTGATTAAAATTATAATAAAAATAATTGAAATAATGGATTTATTGCTAATAAATTTATAAAAAATTTGTAAATAATTGAAATCCTGTGAAGTTTTTATTATTTATGAAAATAATTTAATGTTTTTCTTAGAATTTTATTAAAAATTTTTTTCAAATAATTAAATTCTTTTGGTGAATTTTATTAAAATAGTGGGTATAGGTATTAAAAATCCTTTAATTGTTGGAAATTTTTGAAAGTAATTAAAATTATTTTGGTAAGAATTTTATTAAAATTTTTGAAAATAATTGAATTTTAAAGAAGAATTTTATTATTTATAAAGATAATTGAGATTTTGACGAGAACTTTATTAAATGTTTAAACATAATTGAATTTCTGCAATCATCTGTAACATCTCCAAAAATTTAAATTTTTAAATACAAAAATAAATAATTTGTTGAATAATTGAATGCTTCTCATAAAGAATTTTATCAACAAATTATTAAATAACTAAATGCTTTTAACGAATTTTAATAAAATTTTTAAGAATAATTACGCATTTTTCTAGGAATTCGAATAAAGTTGTATTAAAAATAATTGAAATTCTATGATGAATTTTATTATTTATGAAAATAATTGAAATATTAATTATTAAGTAATTCAAAATAATTGAATTTTTGCAAAGAAATTTATAAAAAATGTGTAAATAATTGAATTCTCGTGAAAATTTTATTATTTATGAAAATAATTAAATGTTGGTGTAGAATTTTATGAAATTTTTTTTAAATAATTGAATTCTTACAGAAATGTTTTGAAAATAATTGAAATTTTGACAAGAATTTTATTAAAATTTTTGAAAATAATTGAAATTTTAACAAGAATATTATTAAAATTTTTGAAAATAATTGAATTTTAGAGAAGAATTTTATTATTTATAAAGATAATTGAAATTTTGACGAGAATTTTTTTTTATTTTTTAACATAATTGAATTTCTGGGAAGATCCCTGATTTATTTAAAAAAGAACTCTAATCAAGATAAATCTAACACAAATCGTCAATTAGAACGGTACGGCATATTGTCAAATAATAAGAATCTAAAATAATTAAAATAAACGGGAGAAACTAGTTTACATAAAATTGAAGAAATTATTTTCATTTAGAATGTTTTACTAGCACTTTTATTCAAAGTATAAGAAAGTGAGAAAGCCCGAGGAAGAAGTCTTTCTTTTTTTTTTTGTTAGATCTCAACTTTCTTTCTCGTACTTTTATCATTATATTTCTTTGAAAAGGAAATTCATTACTTTCGACGAACCAGCTAATAAACCATGGAGTTTTTTCTTTTTTTTCCCCTCCTTTTTAATATACCATTGTAGTTAAACATAAATTGTACTTTTTATTATTATTCTTTGGTATATTTTTCTTCTATTACTTCTGTGTTGAATATAAATGTTGAATTATTTGAACAAAAAGGAATAAGAGAGGTGAGGGGGGGAAAAATTGATAAACTGATCGATACTATATTGAAAATGGAGAAGGGGTGGTGGAGTGAATTCCCACTAGATGAAAGTAATCAGATTTTGTGACAATTTCACGGTTTCTGAATGTATTTCGTAAATAGCATAAGGGAGCCCGCTTGGCAGTAGATGAATTTTAATTACGTTAATTGGACAGCTGTATTACTGTGCCAGTCTCGAATGGACCACCAACATCCATCATTGTAACACGCTCGGGGAACACAATGTGATTGAGGTGAACCTTTGTCAAGTGTACACTGTATACTGTACACTTGACTACTTCTCCCACCACAAGCAGCACCAAAGCACAAAATACTGTATAGGCTCACTCTCTCTCTCTCTCTCTCTCTCTCTGTGTGTGTGTTTCGAACCAAAAGGAAATCCCGTTTGCTTCTTGGTTAATGTATATATCTTCCTTTGAATTCACTTTTGTACCTCTAATGTACGTGTACATATAAATAACTATACGTAAATAACTGTATAACTATATGTAAATAACTGTAAACTAGGGTAAAAGCAGCAATTACTGCGCGATTCCAATCCAGACAGCTTTTGAATAGGAAATATGATTTTTAGATTGAAATAACTAAATTTATGAGGATTTATATAAAAAAGGGGAATAAGAAGCCAATAATCTTGTATTTTAATTTAAAAAAGAAACTTTTAATCTGTAAATCGGTAAATCTGTCGTAAACAATAACCTATAATTCGTTTCCTTCTTAGGTCCCTTTCTTTATACTGCGTCACATTTACGAATTTTCAGAAAAAAACCTTCAATTTCTTCTATTTTTACCAAGAATTAATTTAAAAAAAATTTAATTCTTGAAGAACTATCATAAAATACTTAGAAATAATTTAATGAATAATTTTACTTAAATATTTTAAAATTAATTGAATTTTAAAAGAGTTGCGTTTAAAATTTTCATGAATACATAGATGAAATTCAAAATAGGTTTTCATTTGAAATTTTATAAAATTTTAATTTTTAATAAATTTAATTAGAAATTTTAAAAAACTTAGACTTTGGAAATATTTTAATATTTTAAATTCTTCTGAAGTTAGTTCAATTTTTTTAATATATATTTAATTAATTATTAAAATAATGAATTTATAGAAACATTTTAGTTAAAAACACTAGAAAAAATTGAATTTTTGAGAATTTACAATGTTACAAATGATTGCAGAAATTCAATTATTTTCAAAAGTAATAAAAATATTCGTAAAGATTCTATAATGTTAAAAAATTTTTAAAAAATTCTTCGCAGAAATTCAATTATCATTAGAAATAATAAAATTCTTCTCTAAAATTCAATTATTTTCAAAAATTTTAATAAAATTCTTCTCTAAAATTCCATTATTTTCAAAAATTTTAATAAAATTCTTCTCCAAAATTCAATTATTTTCAAAAATTTTCCTTATTTCAATGATTTTTAATAACTAATGTTTTAATAAAATTTTTCCAAAAAATTCAATTACTTAAGTTTCAATTATTTTCACTACAATTTTAATTGAATTCCTTAAAAGAATTCAATTATTTTTAAAAAATTTTTATAATTTTATTAGCAATAATTCCATTATTTCAATTATTTTTATTATAATTTTAATCAAATTCCTCGAAAAATGTAATTATTTTTAAAAGATTTATGAAAATTCTTTTCATAAATTCAATTATTTTTAGGAGTCTTAATATACTTCATATGCAAAATTCAATTATTTTCATAAATAATAATATTCACAACAAGAATTTAATTATTTTGAAAAGTAATAAAATTCTTTATAAAAATTCAATTATGTTCAAAAATTTTTAAAAAAATGTTCTCGTAATTTCAATTATCTTTATAAATAATAAAATTCTACTCAAATATTTATATATTTTCATAAATAATTAAAATTTCACAGAATTCATTTTTTTTACAAACAGTTTATAAATTTCTTCGTAATTATTCCATTATTTCAATTATTTTCACTACAATTTAATTGAATTTCTTAAAAGAATCCAATTATTTTTAAAAATTTTATTAAAATTCTTCCCAGAACTTCAATTATTTTCAGAAACTTTAATAAAATTCATATGCAAAATTCAATTATTTTCATAAATAATATTCACAACAAGAATTTAATTATTTTTAAAAGTAATAAATTTCTTCTCAAAAATTCAATTATGTTCAAAAATTGAAAGAATTCTCGTCAAAATTTTAATTATATTAATAAATAATAAAATTCTTCTCTGAAATTCAATTATTTTCAAAAATTTTAATAAAATTCTAGACAAAATTTCAATTTTTAAAAAAAAATTTCCTTAATTCTATGATTTTTAATTGCTACCTATTATTTTAATAGAATTTTCCAAAAGAATTCAATTATTTGAAAAAAATTTAAGAAAATTCTACGCAATGATTTAATTGTTTTCATAAATAATAAAAACTTCACAGGAATTAAATTGTTTACAAACTGCTTATAAATTTCTTCGCAATAATTCCATTATTATCATAGATAATAAAATTTCTTACAGGGATTCAATTATTTTCATAAATAATAAAATTCTTTTTAGGAATTCAATTATTTTCCTAAATAATAAAACTCATCGCAGAATTCCAACTATTTTTAATATAATTTTAGTTAAATCCCTCGAAAAATGTAATCATTTTAAAAAATTTTATTAAAATTCGTCAAAAGAATTCAATTATTTAAAAATAGGTTGATAAAATTCTTTATGAAAAGAAAATACAATTTAAAGAAATGTTCAATTATTGAATGATTTATTTATTTTTGTATTTATATAATTGAATTCTCGTAGAGTTTTCCAATAAAAATTGTTTTAAAAATTAATTTCAGTTAAAATTTTAGCTAATAATTGTATGCTAAAAGCATTATAGGGTGAATTAATTTTTTTGAGTAAGTTTAATTGAATTTTTTTTTAAAATTATTTGATGTTTTTTTCTAATATATGTTTAATTTTCAATTATTATTGAAGAATTCCCGAATAATCGAAATTTCGTGAAATTGAATTATAAACAAATGTATTTAAAACTTCTCAAAGAACTTTTTAAAAAATTATTAAAAATAATTGATTTAAAGAAGAGTTTTAATTAAAAATTCTAGAAAATAATAATTGAATGGTAATATTAAAAATATTCATCTTTATAATTATTATAAAACAAGAAGAAATCGATCATACCGTGTCTTTGACTCGGAGTTATCGATTTCTTCATGGGTTTTTTTTTTAATAATTTATAAGTTGTTGAATTTCCCAAAGTTTTGATTTTCGTTGAAAATCTTAATTTCTATCAAAAAATAATAATCATTAAATATTTGAAGTTATTGAAGTTATTGATGTTTTTGAATAATTTTAAAATTAGAGAAATTCGTAAATAAATATTATATAACATTTTTTTTTTTTTGAGTATTTAATAATTTTGAGAGTGAATCAGAATATTCTTCAGTGTCTGGGAAAAAGTGAAAATTTTGTCTGGAATTCGGGGAAAAGTCAGAGAAAAACAACATTTATATAAGAAATAGAAAAAATGTATATATCAAAAGAGAGAACGCAGTTATTCGAAGCTATTTAGTGATATAGTTTACATACCTATATACACAATTTGATTCGAAAACATAAAATTAAATATGAAGCTCAAACGTGAAAACGGTCTACTCATTCTATGCTTCACTAGTTGCGAAAGCGATATTAGAGGGGAAAAAAGAAAAAAAAAACTCTCTAGTGAAAGATTTTTCCATCTACTTCAAAGGGTAAAAATGCATTCAAAGTACTTTCTTACAGATCCCGGTCATTCTAAATAAATGGAGAGTGATTACTTTTTCACATTTCTTATATTTTTCTGAATTTCCATTGGAAATCATAGTTTTGAAAAATGATTCAATTATCAATAATTTTCCATTGATTATCCAATTAAAAAAAAAAAAAAAAAAAATTTGCTCTTGTTTTTTTAATTCGTCAATCAGTGCTCTCTAAATCTTAATTAGTAAAGTTCTATTAACAAATAGTAAAAGACTAAATAGTAAAATTATTACTAAATCATTTGGTGAACTAGTTTTCGTCATATTATAGTAAATATATCATTTGTATAAACATTTTGTTCGTTAGTTCGGAAGTCAGTGTACATGCCTGACCAAATTTTGTTTATACTACTTAAAAGTGTCAAATAGTTGCGTTTATATTAGCTTATCAAATAAATATCTCTTATTTTTCTTTTTGTGAAAAAAACTAGATTTATTTTGAAGTAAAGAATAAAATAAAAAATTATATTGTTATAATATAATTTTATAATTATTGCAGGGCTCGGATTGTGCGACTTTATCGAATAAAATTTTCCAATAAAGATGAGTAAAAATAAGTGACTAATTTTAACTCGCTTTAAACGTAATTTTATTGTATTATTTATCTTTTAAAATAATGCCTTCTACACTCTAAAAACGAGAAAGAAAAATCACGAGAAAACATTAATTTCGAGTATATAAAGTGAAAAAAATTTAATTATTACTTGTAGACTCAAGCTTTCATGAAATATTAGCAAACATCAAGAATGAAAAATGCAGAAAGCATTAAGGAAATTGTGTACCTAAATGAATAACGAAATGTCGCCATTAAGGATGAATTAAATCTGAGGAATAAGTAATTTGCGTTTTTTTTCCACGTTGCATGTTTCAAAGAAACAAAAGTCGTGACAATAAGTCTGATTTTTTTTATTATTTTTTTTTATTACTATTATTAATTTATCGCTACAAGTAAATGAAGTATTAAACTACTTTGACTTATTTTCGCTTTAGAGTGTATATATATATATAAAGACTCGTAAAAATGTCTCTTTTACTAGATGTACTTTATTAAGTTCAATTGTTTCAAAAAAACAAACATCATTCAGGTGTTTATCATATGGCATTGTAAAAAGAAAAATTCAACTTTTCTTGCACAACTTTTACCGGGAATTTTAGATCTGTGCTTCCCCATAAAAATGCAATAAAAAACAAAAAGTCATCTTATATTTTTATTGAAAAGTAGAACGAACAAATAAAATTCACCAATTTTTTAAACTGGTCACGTAATATTTGAAATTTATTTACGACAATAGATCGAAATTGTTTATTGTAAGAACGCTACGTGAAATATAGTATAAATAATATTATATAAATTTTTTTATTTTATTTTATATGTCAGGGATTACAGACTGTGAACTTTTTAACTTTTTCCACCCTTTGTAATTTTTGTCACCTATTTCATTATAATTTCCACCTATCTCGCCGAATTTGCAAATTTTTCCAATATTTTTAATCATAAATGTAGTTTTTGAAAGTTTTTAATTAATTTTTATTTTAATACATTTTAATTTTAATTTGTTGAAACTTCCACCGATTAAAATTTTAGTTAACTCTGAATTTAATTTAGCAAGGCCTGATAAAGTAAAAATTGTATTTTCTTTTTTCTTCTTCAGTTTTATAAATTATCATCACTATATATTTATTTTAGTATCAATTTAGTAAATAGTAAATAAATTAAACAAATAAATAATTTTTTCCTCTATTAAAATATGTCAAAAAATTATCCTAATTTTAATGAAAAAAGTTTAATTTTTAGAATTCATAAGAAAATTTTGAATTTTTGTGTTTTTTTTTTGGTTTGCTTCATAAACTATGAAATTGTCACGAAAACTTCAATTTTTTCTATTTCAGACAATAATTTCTAATTTAATAACTTCATTCATAAATAGATGAACTTCAAAAAGTATTAATTTGAAACTTTATAAAACTTCAATGTTTAATGCATTTAATTAGAAATTTTAAAGAACTTAGATATTTGAAAAATTTAAATAATTTAAATTCTTCTGAAATTAATTAAATTCTCTAATATATATTTAATTATTTATATTAAAAATAATGGATTTATAGAAGAATTTTTGTTAAAAAACACTAAAAATATTTGCATTTTTGGAGAAGTTACAAATTATTGAAAAAATTCAATTATGTTCAAAAGTTTAAAAAAAATTCTCATCAAAATTTCAATTATCTTTAATCTTCATTAATAATAAAATTCTTCTCCAAAATTCAATTATTTTCAAAAATTTTAATACAATTCTTTGTAAAATTTCAATTATTTGAATAAAATTTTCCAAAAGTATTCAATTATTTGAAAGAAATTTTGATAAACTTCTACGAAAACATTTAATTATTTTCATAAATAATAAAAATATCACAGGAATTTAATTATTTATAAATAATTCAATTATTTTCAAATTTCTTACAAATTTCTTTGTAATTCCATTATTTTCATAAACTAAACAATTTTTTACAGAGATTCAATTATTTTCGTAAATAATAAAATTATTTTTACGAATTCAATTATTTTCATAAATAATAAAACTCATTGCAGAATTTCAATTATTTTTAATTGAATTTTAATTAAACATTTCTTGAAAATGATATTAAAATTAGTCAAAAAAATTTAATGATTCAAAAATTTATTGATAAAATTCATTTCAGTTACAATTTTAGATAATAATTAAACATTAAAAGCATTACAGCGTAAATTTTTAGAAATAATTTTATTTTGAAAAGGTTCCAAATTAAAATTTTTTAAAATTTGAATTTTTCATGCTTTTAGCTAACAATTCTGTAGAATTAACTTTTTTGAAAAAGTTTAACTAAATTATTTTAAAAAATTATTTCATGTTTTTATTTTTTAATATACATATAATTAATTAATGGATTTGAAAATTAGTACAAAAAACTTTTCCAAAAATTATTAAAAATAATTGATATAGAGAAGAATTTTAGTTGAACATTGTAGAAAATAATAATTGAATTGAAATTATGAAAATAATTTTGAAGAAGTTATTGTAACAATATTCTTATAAATTAAAATATTAAATATTTATTTTAAATAAAACTTTTAATGTTTTCGAATAATTTTACAATTAAAGAAATTTGTAAATAAATGTAATAGAACATTTTTTTTTTTTTGAGTATCTAATCATTTTTAGAGTGAATCAGAATATTCTTTAGGGTCAGGGAAAAAATAAAAATTTTGTCTGCTAATCAGGGAAAAGTCAGGAAAAAAGAAAATTAATTTTTTGTAGCAACCCTGCATTTACACAATTTTTATGAATAGTTTAAGTTGAATTGAAATTGTCTAAATAATAATTCGAAATTTATCAGAGAATAATTTAATACACAAAAAGCACGTATAATTGGGTGTAATTATAAATTTCAGAATTTAAAAAATCGCAATTTTTTTCATTTTATTATTTTTTAAATATTTTTATTCCCTCTTTTTCTATTTTTATAAAGAAGGGAAAGAAAAGTATTATTTTATTGAAAGAATTGATAAATGTGTAATTTAAATTCCTGCACGAAATGTTTACATATAAATGACACGTGTATATAGGAAAATTTACACAAGACGTGTCCTTGTAACAAGCTGATAATGTACTTCTTATTATTGATAATGTAGTAGTGAACCGACATTTTGATGGAGGGAAGAATTTAGGGTCAGAAAATGCTATAGAATAAAACATTTCTATGGAAAGCTTTTCACAAAGTGCACCTCCATGTCGCGAAAATACCCCCTGTGGATGAGAAAAGTGTGCCAGTTATGTTACTCCGTACAAGAGATTTTTGTTGATAAAATTTTCACATTTTTAAGATGAATGAACATATCACAGTCTCGCGCGACAAGTAATATTTCAAAAATTCAAATTCTCTTTCCTTATGCAAAAATGTTTTACAATATTTTTATTTCCTATTTAGAATTTTGTTTAAAAAATAAAAAAAAAACTTGCGTATATTTAATTAAAAACAAACATGAATTCTCACTGGGGAATATAAATTCTATATAGAATGCAATATCGCAACAACTATTTGAAAATAATTTGCATTCGAAAAATGCGAGTGCGGAATTTTTTTTTAATTAGAGTAAATGGTTTAAAAATAATATGAATACACTTTGCAAAGTATAAACTTTGTGTTTTAAAATTTTATATTACAATTTCGAAAATTCAACAAGGAATTTTAAATAATATGGTTGAAAAATATTTTCATTATATAAAATTTCTCACAGTGGAAATATTTTAAAAAAATGTAATAATTTTCTTTTAATGAAAAGATTTTTCCGCTCTTTGATAATTTAAAACATTTTGAAATAATAAAGAATAACATTTTTCAAATTTTGAAAAAATTCTATATATTTAAATTTAATTTCTTTTTTTTTTACAACGTGATGTGAGATTTTTTTCATTAAAAAATACTACCTTTCCTGAAACTAGTATTTTTTTTCATACAGGTGGTAAAAAATAATACAACCCAAATTGGATTATCTTGAAGGCATACTCCGACAGATTTATAAAGTAAAAAGTATTACACTTTTGAAAATTATACTATAGAAATGAAATTCAGGTTTCAAATGGGAAAATAAGATAATTGTTTCAAAATTAGATTGCGTAAATATTTATTTATTGTTAAATCACGATTTCTCAAAAAATTAAATATATATTGAAATAAATTTATTTTAAAATAGCTTTTATCTATTTTCTGAGAATACTATAAAAAGTGTTGAAAAATGTAAAAGAAATTATTTGAAGAATTTTCCTTCTAAACTTTAAATATTATCAGAAAAGAAGGGAGAGATACTTTTTTTCTAATATTAAGATTACTTTTCGATTGAAAGAGAAAAATGGGTTTAAAGTGTCATTTAAATACTTGACGAGAGTATAAAAAGTTTATTGCACGACGATAACGGAAATCAAAGTCTTCCAGGCTTACATGATCTTATTTACGACATACGTATAAAATAGTCCAAGTTGAAAAATAGAGTAAATAGTCACTAAATCGTCAAGATCTTTTACAATCTGCCGTAGAATGGGATCTAAACAAATCATATAAAGGTTCCCCGGAATTTATTGCATCAGACGAGTTCTTCATCTCTTAACATAATGAAAGGAGAAAAAAAAATAAAAACAGATACAGTTGCAAATCAAACAGTGTAAATGTGAATTTAATTATCAAAGAAGTATTTATGTTGTGTATAATTTGCTTGAATAGAATTTATTTTCAAAAGAGGAGAATAGAATACAATAGAATTTAATAGAATTGTCATTATAATTCGAATTGTAATTACAATTATTATTATTATTATTATTAGTATTATTATTATTATTATTATTATTATTATTATTATTATTATTATTATTATTATTATTATTATTATTATTATTATTATTATTATTATTATTATTATTATTATTATTATTATTATTATTTTACAGGGTTGACACAAGTCGACAGAGAAAAGTGAGGGATTTTTATTAAAAGTACTGGAAAAAATTAAATTTTTAGAATTTATAAGAAAATTCTGAATTTTGGTGACTTTTTTGTTTGCCTCGGTTTGTCTCATAAACTATGAAATTAACAAGAATTCTAATACAAACCCTTAAATTTTTTTTATTTCTGACAATAATTTCTTTTTAAATAACTTCATTCTTGAAGAAATATCATAAAATTATTACTTAGAAATTATTTAATGAATAATTTTACTTTAATATTTCAAAATTAATTAACTTTTAAGAATTGCGTTTATAATTTTTATAAAAAGATGAACTTCAAAAGGATTCAATTTGAAATTTTATAAAATTTCAATTTTTAATGAATTTGAATGGAAATTTTAAGAACAACTGATTACAGAAATTCAATTATTTTCTTCGCTTAAATTTAATTATGTTCAAAAATGTTTTAAAATTCTCGTCAAAATTTCAATTAATTTTATAAATAATATACAATTCTTTTCCGAAATTCAATTATTTTGAAAAATTTTAATAAAATTCTTGTCAAAATTTTAATTATATTCAAAAATTTTCCACATTTCAATTATTTTTAATATCTACTATTTTAATAAAATTTAACAAAAGAATTTTATTATTTAAACAAAATTTTAATAAAAATTTAACAGGAATTTAATTATTTACCAATTTTTTTTATACATTTCTTTGCACCAATTTAATTATTTTTTATTTTTTAATGAAGTTTCTCCAAAGAATTCAAATATATTCAGACAATTGAAAAAAATAGTTCTGAGAAATTCAATTATTTCGAAAAATTTAAATAGAATTATTTTAAAAGTTCTATTGTTTTTAAAATTTTTGATAAAATTCAATACAAGATTTAGTTAATAAAATTGCAATTTTAATAAAATTTTGCTGAAAATTCAATTATTTTTAATACAATTCTTCTTAAGAATCCAATTATTTTTACAGATAATACATTTTTAATGAGAATTCAATTATTTAACAAAATTTGAATAAAATTCTTCGCTAGAAATCAATTATTTTCATAAATAATAAAATTTTTCTTGAGAATTTAATTATTTAAAAAAATTTTGATAAAATGCTTTATAAATTTAAAAAATTATAATAAAATTGGTCACAGAATACAATTATTTTCGTAAAATACAACATTCTTCCTAGGAATACAATTATTGTAAAAAATGTTTGTAAACATTTTCGAAACAATTCAATTATTTTCGTAAAAAATAAAAATTCTTTAAAACATTTCAATTATTTAATAAATTTTAATAAAATTCTTTCCAAGAATTCAATTCTTTTCAAAAACAAACATTTTCACAGGAATTCAATTGTTTAAAAAATCTTTTCTTAATTCTTTGTCAGATTTCAATTATTTTCAATTTTTTAATGAAATTTCTAGATGGAATTTAATCATTCTTAAAAGGTTGCAAAAAATTCTGAAAAATTCAATTATTAAAAAAATTTTGAATAAAATTCTTCACAAGAAATGAATTATTTTCATAAATAATAATATTTTTCTCCGGAATTCAATTATTTTCAGAAATAAAATTCTTCACAGGAATTCAATTCATTAACAAATTTTTAATAAAATTCGTTTCAAGAATTCAATTATTTTCGTAAATAACAAAACTTATCACAGAGTTTCAATTATTTTTTATACAATTTTAAATAAAATGATAGAAAATTGCATTTATATTAACAATTTTTTTTTAAATTCGCCGAAAGAATTCAATTATTAGGTATTAAAATTTTTGATAAAATTCTTCATAAAAATTCAATTTTAAGAAATATGCAATTATTGAATAAATTATTTATTTTAGTATTTAAATAATTGAATTGTCGGGAAATTTTCTAATAAAAATTGATTAAAAAATGAATTTCACTTAAAATTTAAATTTGTAATTGAATTTTAAAAGCATTATAGCGTGAATTTTTAGAAATAATTAAATTTTGAAAAAGGTTAAAATTAAAATCTTTGAAAATTTGAATTTATAGTTACAATATTCTTTTGATATAAAATAATGATTTTATCAATCTGTTATCTTAAATTTATTATAAAACACGAGGAAATCAATAACTCCGTGTCGAAGACTCGGAGTGGTCGATTTCTTCATGTTTTATATTAATATTGTTATAAATAATTGAATTTGAGAATCTTATTTTCTATAGAAAAATAATAATGATTAAATATTTATTTAAAAAAGAAGTTATTGATGTTCTTTAGGGTCAGGGAAAAAGTAAGAATTTTATCTGGAAATCAGGGGAAAGTCAGGGAAAAACAAAATTAAAATTTTGTGGCAACCCTGTGGTAATTAAAATTATTATTATAATTGTAATTATAAATATTATTGTTCTAATTCTATTTCTAGGGTCAAAAGGCAGTTTCACGTTATGTTTCTCCTACAATGTTTTGTTTCCTATTCAGAAAGGGACATGATTAATTGTCTCTTATAGAAAGCCCAGCTTCTCAACCTCATCGAATTGAGATAATTTCTGTCTCTGCATAAGACTCAAGAACTTGTACTGGGAGTTATAATCGAATTACCTTTCCAAAACTGAATATCATGTTGATAGTGAGAAGTTACATTCTATTCCCCCCTAAGGCTCCTCACTAACTAAATCCATTTCAATCTGGTGGATAACTTAAAACGCTGTTTTTAATGTCACAATTAGAAAAAAATGACACAAAAGAAATATAGTATTAGTTTCAAAAGAGATTTTTAAATTTTATTTAATTAAATTAATGGAGATTAGCTCTTTAGAATTTACTAAAAAGTAACACTGTGACACTGGAAAAATTTTTTTTTTAGTATCTAATAATTATTAGAGTGAATGAGAATATTCTATAGGATTAGGTAAAGCTAAAATTTTGTAAATTAGGGAAAAGTCAGGGAAAAACAAATTGAAATTCTTTACCCCGAAAGTTGAAAAATTAATTAAATTCCCAGTTGAAATATGCTTTAAAAATACATTATAAATTTTTTTTATTCTCTTTCTTTTTAAAATTCTAAAATAAAGAAATTTTCGCAAAGTAATTTTCCACCTTTTTAGGAATTCACTAATGGAAGTGACAAAGGTGTCTATATTGAACGAAAACTGTAACACAATTATGTCACATAAGTGACAAGTTTCCAATTAACGATCATCAAAGTGCATTGAAGTCAAAGTGAGCCAGGGACAGTCATAACTTATTAGTCAGGCTCAGTAAACGTTTTCGATATATATGCGGTACATGGCGGGATGATAATCCACATTGAGTTGCAAAAATGTAGTTAAACATCCATGCAAAATGGTGAGTGGGAAGAGGAGGGGGGAATTTATCCAGCTTAGAGAAAAAAAAGGGGGAAAATGTAAGTCGTAAGAGGATAAGCGTCGGGGATAAACGCAAACGTCAACGTAAAAACCTGCTTGTAACGTGGTCCTTGAAAAAGTTTGTAAAATATTGAGCAGCTACTAAAAGACTTCCGATGTTCGATTTGGATCTCGCGTCTTTTCCAACCTCGTTTTTCTTGACTTTACACTTTCTCTTTTTCTTTCTCCTCCTCCACCTTCTTCCTATTTCTATTCCTTTAGCAAACTGCGCCAAAAAAACCCTGCTTTACAAAGCCCCTGCCGTCATTCTTTAAAGGGATTTTACTCCTTCTTTTTTTTCTTTTTAATTTCAAACTTTTTCTCTTCTTTTTTTTATTTATTTCGGGGAAAATTTGGGCCAAGGAAATTCAATGAAACTGCTTTCTTTGACCTGATAAACTTTTAGTTTGGAATATTTTTCTTTTTACTGAAATTACTCTTTGACAACTATGACTGAAATTCGACGTAATGTCATCGAAAGATAAATTTGGACTGATTTTCAGTGACTTACTTCTTGCTATTTTAATTATTTCATTACTAGCAACAATTTTGACTCATAGGCTGACTTCTGACTCACTTTTTTTTAAAATAAAATTAGTAATTTTAAATATAATGGAACGTACAAATTTTTAATTCAATTTTTTTTTATAAAAATAAAATATGTCAATTGGAATATTTTTGTAATTAAATAATTGAATTCTCGTAGAATTTTCTAATAAAATTTTAAAATTTTTAAAAAATAATATTCTTATCACAAAATTCAGTCAAACGAAAGTTATAGAAAAAAGCATATATAACAAACAAAATGGGTATATTTTTTATTTTTTATAATTTTGATATGTTTTTTGTCTCAATTTTATATCCTTAGAAAAATGTTATCTATTGACACTACATTTTAATTTTTTTGTTTATTGTATAAATTTTTCAATTCCTTTATTTTCTGAGTTAAAAATAATTATAATTAAACAGTAATTCGATGAATTAATTATTTTGTAAATAAACCGTTTTCGTGTGTTTTTTATTGACAAATAATTATCTATTTAATCATCAAATAATTATTTTCACTAATTACTGCTGTAGTAAAAAATGAGACAAGATTTTAATGACATTTTTAGGTAAACCAGATTTAATGAGTGAATTTAATTAAAGAGAATTAGCATCTCTTTGCGATTGTTGAAAGTATATTTTTTGAAATTTTGCATTTGCATTTGTTTATTTATTTGTGAATATAAAATTTTAAAAATGGAAGGAATTTTTCCTTTGTCATTTATCTAAAAGAATTCTTGTGTGGAATATAATTTTTTTATTGGATATGAAAATTATCCATTTGAAGAAGATTCTGTTCTACGATTCATTAGAGTTTAACGATCACTTTATGCGCGTGGCTGTTAAACTTTATGTTGCTAGTGTTTCATTATAGAAATAAAGGATCGTCAGCGAATCGAATACAGTGACAAAAACAAATTCAATATTCACAGTAAAAGGAAAATCTTAATTTAAGATCAGTTTTAAATTTAACACTGAATATATATTTACTTGTAAAATTTCAAATGAATTTTACAATTGATTTAAATCAAGAATCAGTTAAGAATATCATATACCGAAAATCAATCGAATTTTACTGAAATTTGAAAAATTTGAATCAAGAAAAAAGTTTAAAATAATAAAAATAAAATATTTTAGTAGTAAAGTCTTTGAATCAGTCAAGTTGTACTGGAAATCAATTAAAAAGAAAAAAATATTAAATTGAGTCATTTTTCACTAATTTCAACTAAAAAATAATTGAAAACTTAAGCAAAAGAATTAAAAATTTCCGTTCTTTCTTAAATGAGAGAATTTGCAGTTTAGTTTAAATTCTCTAATAGTTGAAATAAAAAAAAAAATTATTCTCAAAAATTGTAGTAAAATTCTTTGAAACGATTCAATTATTTTCAAAAAATTTTTGAAAATCAATTATTATACAATATTTACCATTTTAATAAAACTTCACAAAAAATTTGTGGAAAAAAATTAATTATTTAGAAAATTTTTATAAAATTCTTTGCAAGAGTTCAATTATTTTAACAATCAATAAAATTTTTCACAAAAATTAAATTATTTTTATAAATAATAAAATTCATCGCAGAATTTCAATTGTTTATAAATATCTATTTAATTAATAATTAAAAATAATGTATTTGTAGTAAAATTTTAGTTAAAAACATTTTAAAAAATTGAATTATGGAGAAGTTACAAATGATTGCAGAAATTAAATTATTTTCAAAACTAATAAAATTCTTCGCAGAAATTCAATTATGTGAAAAAATTTAAAGAAATTCTCTTTAAAATTTCAATTATCTTTACAAATAATAAAATTCAATTATTTTCAGAAATTTTAATAAAATTTTTGGTAAAATTTCAATTATTGGAGAAGTTACAAAGGAATGCAGGATTTCAATTATCTTCATAAATAAAAAAATTTTTATTCGAAATTCAAATATTTTCAAATGCTTTAATAAAACTCTTGGCAAAATTTAAATTATTTTCGAAAAATTTCCTCAATTCAATGATTCCTAATATCTAGTATTTAAATAAAACTCCACAAAAGAATTTAATTATATAGAAAAATATTTTGATAAAATTCTTTGCAAATATTCAATTATTTTCATAAATAATAAAAGATTTACTAGAATTGAATAATTAAAAAATACAATTTTCATCAAATATTTCGAAAAAAATCAATTATTTAAATTTTTTTTTACAAAATTCTTTGGAAGAATTCAATTAGTTTCATAAATAATAAAATTTTTCACAGGAATTTAATTTTTTTTTAATTTCGATAAAATTTCATATAAGAATTAAATTTAAAAAAATATTCAATTAATCAATTTATTATTTATTTTTGTACTTAAATAATTGAATTTTAGTAGGACTTTCTAATAAGAATTGATTTAAAAATAAATTTCAGTTCAAATTTTAGATAATAATTGAATATCAATAGCGCTATATAATAGTACGAATTTTTAGAAGTAATTAAATTTCCAAAGATTATTAAATTGAAATTGTTGAAAATTTTAATTGTTGCAAAACTGTAATTTAATTTGAATTTTTAGTTTAAAAAATTATTAATTTATTAATATTTATCTTTCTAAACAATTATTAAAGTTTTGAATAATTTTATTTAAAATTTTCACCAAAAAAATGATTGTATTTTAGAAGAATTTCAGTTGTATAATTTTTAGAAGTAATGAAAATTAAAAAAGATTTCACATTAAAATTATTTAAAATATTTGAATTCTTATGTGAAAAATAAATAAGTTTTTGAATATTTATTTAACAAAAATTCTTCTAGTTTCGAATGTGTGATTTAATTTAGAATTATGAAAAAAATTGGTCTTTTGAAAAGTTGAAATTAAAATTTTGTGAAGATAGTTTTATGCCTTTAAATAATTAAAATTTTTGTATTTTAAAGAATTTTCTTTGTTTACTTTTAAAAATTATTTTTAAATATAATTTAAGAATTTTAAATTAAAACTTAGAAAATAATTGAATTTTTTAAAAAATTAGATTTGTAGTTATTAGCTGCAGTAGAGAATAAGAAGAAAAGTAAATATTATTGATAAAAATTAGGTAAAATTGAGGAAAATAAAATACAGAAACAAATTTTTGTAAATCGTCTAAAACGAGGCTTTTTTTTAGTTTTAAAGCTACTTTTTGAGAGTTTTTTAAAATTTATAACGAGAACGAAGCCAAAAAATGCCAAAGAATAAAAATATTTTACATCCAAATGGAATACTTTGGTTTTAAGAGGAAAAATCAAGATGATTTTTCCTCTAACTGCGAGATTAATATTTTTTTTTCTTAGGGTCAGTCGATTTTCCATTGAAAGATATATCTTTAATAAAAAAAATGATGTATGAATTTCGTCTATTTTCTTTTGCTTGAACGCGAAAAGGTTTTGACAATCCGAATCTCATCCTTTTTTTCTGCGTTTGTATATACCGTGAAAAATTGAGTATGTGGGATTCACTCTGACCAGACTCGCTTTTGATATTATAATAAATTTTTTTTTTCTTTTTTTTTTTGTTCGTCCTCAATTCAGCTTATATACTAAAGTGCACGTGCTTGGCCATCGTGAGCAGGACGTTCATTTTGCTTGAATAAATGCGCTGACGAGAGAAACCGACGTTAGCAATAAGTCAAGAGAGTTGGTAGTTTTGCCGACTGTACCAAAAAATGGGAGAGAGAGAGAGAGACTTGGACAGAAGAGTAAAGAGGGGGGGGGGGGGTAGTGGAAGGTTTAGGGAAAAATATAGGGTGAAGGGGGAGGAGAAAGGAAATCTGCAAAGACAAATAAATCGAAAAAGTTCCACTGGAATCAAAAAGCAGGACGAAAAGCTGTTCTCGAATTCAACCCTGACGAATTTCCTCGTTATCTTAACTGTACCGGGATTTAATGCGAAGCCGTTTCTTGATCCCATATATACCTTTTGCAATCGACCCTTGTCCTACCTTAAAACCACTGACATATGTTAGAGATTAATCTCACATTTTTTTTTTTAGTTTTTTTTTGTTTTTTTGTTTTTCAAACTTGTTTTTTGTCAAATGATAAAGTGAAATTTGATCTCCTTCTTTTTTTCGATTCTTCGAAAAATAATTCATTGTTAAACAGAGTGGTCACAAGTTTCAGTTAATCAATTTCCATGACATTTCCCTGACAATTTACTTGACATTAAAATTATTTTCCCTGAAAAAATTCTTTTAACAAGAAAATATGAAAGTTTCCGGAAAATGAGTAAAATTAAAATTTTAATAATTTCTAAAAATTACAGATTATAACTCTTCCTAAATTCAATTATTTTAAATAATTTTCGGAAAGTTCTTCTAGAATTTAATTATTTATATACAAATCTCTATTTTTTATAATATTTTGAACCGTCCCTGTTATTTTCTTAAGTTAATTAAAGTATAATATTTTCAAAAAATTACAGTAAAGAAATTTTTACAATTAATTTTTTTAAAATATTAAACTATAATTTTTAAATAATTTTTGAAAGATTTTTAATTATATAAAATTAAAAGATTTCCAAACAATTGATAAAATCTTTTAAAAATAATCATTCTTATTTCTTTTTTCACTGGAAATAAAATTTTAAAAAATTTCAACCTCCAAAATTTATTAATTTCTAAAATTTACAATTATAACCCTTCTAAAAATAAATGATCTTCTACGATTTTTAACTAAACTTAAACTTCATCTCTAAATCAATTACTTTAAATAATTTTCCGAAACTACTTCAAAAATTCAATTATTTCAATAAAAAAATTCAATTTTTTATAATAATTGAAACTGTCCATTTTTCTTTTTAAAGAAATTTTTAAAAGACAATATTTTTACAATTACATATTATATATGTAATTGTAAAAATATTGTCTTTCAAAAATTTCTTAAAATTAAAAATAAAATTTAAATATTTTTTGCAATTACATAGGGGAACATAGTCTAGGTCGGCCACCTTTTTGACTTTTGTTTATAACTTTGTTTTAAAAATGAATTTGGACAATTGAAGTATACGGTTGGAAAGTCCTGTTTAATAGGAACATTTTTTCTGTACAAAGTAAATTGACAGGTTTAAAAATGAAAAAGTTATAAAGATTAAAAAAAAAAAAAAATTTGTAGTCCAGGTTGGCCATTACAGTCAAGGTCGGCCATGTTTAAAATTCAAAGGGCATTAATCTTTAAAAAATAAAATAACATGTTTGGAGTTACGGAAAATTGATTCTTTATTGTTTACAGTTTGTAACTTAATGAAATAACAAAATAATAAAAATAAACAATATAAAAAAATAAATATAAATAAAAAAAAATTTTGCACTAAAATATTAATAAAATTAAATAAAAATATTAATAAGATGATCAATTATATTATGAGTTATACAGAATTGCAGTTTTTGCAAATGAAGTAGCTCGTCCTCATCTTTGCGCATTTTAAACACATAGTGGCCGACCTTGACAGTAAGTAACATTACCGAATTGTTGTAACCATAAAGAAATGCGTTTCGGGATTCGATTTTTTACTTTGTTTTCCTTTTAACCATGAGTCCCACAAATTTTCTGCATACTTGCCTTGACGATTCAATTTGTTTTTTATCTTTTATTAATGGTTTTTCACATGATGCACAAAACTTTTTTTGAGCTTTTTTTGTACCGACGTCACAGAAATCACAATTTTTGATTTTTCGAAAATGTAATTGAACAAAAAGTTAGGTTTCACTAAGACAAGCCTCGACAAATATTCGCGTAGGTGGCGCTAGTGAACTTGACAAAAAAACGCGAGTGGCCTACCTAGACAGTAGACCAACCTTGACTACATTCCCCTATAATTAAAAAATGTCCAGAAAAATGAAATTTTATAAAATATTTTCAAAATAATTGAGTTTTAAAAAAATATAATAAAAATAATGAAATTTTTGAAGAATTTTAATTACAAATGATTTCTCGAAAATTTTGTTAGATCTAAAAAAAATAAAATTTTATAAATTTTTATTTACTTTGTTCGAAGATAATTGAATTTTAAAAAATTATAATAAAACAATTCTGAGAATTAGGTTTTAAAACTTTTTTAATGTAATTTTTTAAAAGTAATTCAATTTCTTATTAAAATTGTGTAATTAAAATTTTTGAACATGATTTTTTTCTCCAAAATGATAAAAATAATTCTAAAATGTTATTGTTTTTTGTATTTGAAAATTATTATTATAATTAAAAATAATGAAAATATTTAATTTAAAAAAATTAGAAGTTACCTAATTTTCATTTTTAAGTTTATATTTAAAGATTTTTTATTAAAATTTTTAATAATTCAATTATTTTCAGAATTTGCAATTAAAATTCTTCAAAAGTTGATTTTTAAAAATTATTGTAACAAAATACTTGAAAAAAATTATTTATTTTCAATTAAATTGAAAAAAATTTCAATCACTCATAGATATTTTTATTATCAGACATATTTGAAAAATTTAATTATCTTGATAAATGATTCAAAAAAAATTTTTGAAAGATGATTTTTAATAGAATTTTTTTTTCATTGTAGTAAATATTAGATATATAAATTTACACAATTGTTTTTTTTATAAATATTTATTAATTATATATTAATTAAATTGCCGCATGAAAATTCGCTTATAAACGAAATGGAGTAAATCAAAATTGTTTGCTTCTGTTATAAAATGAATAAATTAAAATTATAAATAAATTGTAGATAATTCTCGTTTATGGATAAATTATTTTATAATGTTACTAATTAGCGATTTTCACAATTTTCTAACTAATAATTATTTATATTTGTATTGGAAATAATTAATTATTTCTTCTGACAAATAAGTTTTTTGGACTAATAATTAATTACAGTTTTTTTTTACTAATAATCTAAATATAAATTATTTTTCTGTTAATAATTAATTAATAATTTTCTTTATTTTTCTGACTAATAATTATTTAGTTTTTTGTCTCAATTTGATATTCTTAGAAAAACTGTGTTAAAAAAATCTGTTTTTTGGATTAATAATTAATTTTTTTACTAATAATCTAATTAGTAAGTAATTAAACTTCTATTAATTATTTATTAGTTCAAATACAATTTATTTGATACAAATGAAAATTATTTAACTCAAGTAAATATTTATTTGATAACAGATGCAAGTAATCGGTTGAATTTATTAATTTTTTAATTTAAAGTTTTAATCTTTCAATTAAAAATTTTAATTAAAAAAAATGTTAATTTAAATAAATTTTTTATCGTAGTGAAGTGTTAAAACAACGTTAGTTTTAAATAACAGTCAACAAATTTAACACTTTCTTTTTTCTTTGTTGAAGGAAGAAATAATTTTTTTGGCCACAATACGAATGATTGGACAAAGTAAACAATTTATTTTTTATAAAATTTCACAAACGAACTAATTTTGCTTTGCAACTTAAAGTTACAATTTTGCTTTCAACTTTTTTATTTTATATATATCTATATATAGAGATACTTTGAAAGTAGTTTTAATTATCTGCAATCTTTTTAGAAATTAAAAACATTTAAAAAGTTCGTTAATTAAACTTCTTAAATTAATAATGTAGTAAATTTTATAATAATTAAACTTTTAGAGGAAGAGTAATGAAAAATGAATTGTGTGATTACATAAAACTATGATAAATAGTTAAACTGATTTAATACGGAGAGAAAAAAATAATTTGTTAAAAACAATATTTACTGTAGAGAGAAAAAAAAATTTTTCTTAGTCAGAATTTTATAACTCATTATTGAAGTTTGAAGTAAAAAGTTTTTATATGAACAATTTTTACTGCTCTTTTTTTCTATATGACAAAATTATTAAGCATAAATTTTTTATGATCAGTGTTTTGAAGAACTTGGTAATTTTTCCCGCTGTTTATTTAAAATTATTGTTATGTTATTATTATTATTGTTATTATGTATTTTCAGAGGCTTTTTATCTCCTTTTAAAAGCGAAAAAAAGGGGAGAACTTTTATTGCAACCGTGACATTAATCATTTTCATCCTGCGAAAGTATGTCATGTTATATTTTAGTACTGAAGACATACCTGTCAGTATCGATTATTTGAAACCTATTCAATGCTAACAGGGGTCGTACGGATATCTTTTACTCACAATAATTTAAAAGCCTACCTTTTGTGCACTCAAATAAGTCTGCGTGCGAACGTAAAAAAAAGTGAACACTGCAATTTACTGACAGTGACACTGAAAAATTATTGATTAGGTGAAACGAATTTCCTTGGAAAATAAAAACAACAATTTCCCAGTCAATTATGGTTTTTTTGTTTGATGTTTTCTTTTTAAGTGTGTGTTTAGTTTTTTTTTTTTCATTGTCAAGAAGGTGAATTTAGAAATTCACTGCAACTTAGAAATTAGAAATTTTTTTATTAAAATAAAAACTACCTAGTTCTTCTTTTATTTTCAAATAAAAGAAAAATACAAATTATTTTATATTCTTTTTTTTATAAACAAAAAAGATATTTTTTGTTTTCTTTTTTTATTACAACAGAAAATAAAAACCAAAACAAGAGATTGAAATTATTTATTTTCCTTTTTTTATTAAAATAGAAACTACAAACTTCGATTTTTCTTTTTTATTGCAAAAAAAATTGAAGGAAGAAGTACAAAAAATGTTTCATTCGCTTTTGTTACTCAAACAAAAAGTACCCATTTTTTTCATTTCCATTTTTTAATACAACAAAAATCACAATTTTTGTTTTCCCTTCCTTATAAAAAAGTATAAATTTTTATTTTCTTTTTTTATTAAAACGAAAAATACAAATTTTTGACTTCCTTTTTTTTTATAAAATAGTATAATTTTTTTATTTTCTTTAAAATTTTCGATTTTCTGTGTTTATAAAAACAAAAGAATAATTTTTTTATTTCAACAAAATGTAAAACTAAAAAGTACAAATATTTAATTTTCTTTAAAACAAAAATTTTCTTTCTAAAACAAAAATTATAAATTTTCGATTTTATTTTTTTGTATTAAAACAAAAAAGACTAATTTTATATATTTTTTTTTTATTAAATTACCTCGTAAAAATTTTTGATTTTCTTTTTTATTACAACAAAATATAAAAACCAAAACGAAAAGTACAAATTTTTAATTTTCATTTTCTATAAAAACAAAAAGCTCAAATTTTTTATTTTTCTCAATTCTCCTTTTTTATTAGAACAAAAGCTAGAAACCAATATAAAAAGTACAAATGTTTAAATTTATTTTTTTATAAAAAAGTAAAATTTTTATCTTTTTGTTTTTATTACAACAAAATATAAAAACCAAAACGAAAAGTACAAATTCTTAAATTCATTTTCTATAAAAACAAAACTTTGTATTTTCTTTTATACTTACAACAAATACAAGCAAAACAAAAAGTGCAAAATGTTTCATTCTCTTTTCTTACTCAAACAAAAAGGAGAAATTTTTTTTTGTTAAAACAAAAAGTACAAATTATTTATATTCATTTTTTATTAAAACAAAATGCACAAATTTTTCATTTTCCTCAATTTTCCTTTTTTATTACAACAAAAGCTAGAAACAAAAATGCAAAGTACAAATGTTTGAATTTCTTTTTTACTCAATCAAAAAATACTAATTTTCGATTTTCTTTTTTTATTAAAACAAAAAATACATGGCTCTTCTTTTCTTATAAAAAAGTAAAATTTTTATTCAACTTTTTTTATTACAAAAAAAATTACTAATTTTTATTTTTCGTTTTTATTGAAACAAATAGTATACAAGTTTTTAATTTTCTTTTTTTCATTAAAGAAAAAAGGAGAAATTTTCGATTTCAAAAAATGCCTAGGGCACTTTTTTCGTTTAGGACTTGGCAGGGAATGTTTTTTGACCTTTTTTTTCTTTTTTTTTTAATGTTCGATTTTGTCGTCTGTTCCCTGAAGGTATAGTGCCCTTGATGGGGTCTTGCATACAACTTTCCCAACAATCAGACACAACTTCGCTTTCTCCATAGACTTCTCATGCAAACATTCAGAACAATCAAAGACGATTTCTGACTAGACAAAGACTTAATTGAACATTGCTGGGATTTACAAACTTTAACCATCTCGCATTGAATTATCACCAGCAGGATCTGAAAATCTTTTAAATCTAACACGATGCTCTACTTAAAAACTTTTTAACAAATGTGAGTTTAGAACAATTTTTTCTCAAGTAATTTCATTCTCTTTTTTTTGTTTTTAAATTATGGGCAAATTTTTTTAAAAGGTTTTCACCTTCTTTATAAAATTTATTTTTCCAAAAAAATAATAATTTTTGTGAAAAATTAATTTTATACAGAAGGTGAAATGAGTGTTTTTTTTTTTGACTAATAAATAATTACTGTTTTACTAAGAGCGAGACTAAGAGTTAGTGACTTTCTTTTTTAATAATAATTTCTCGGATTAAAATGAAGCTTCTGTTGAGATTTCCTTGCATTATTTAACTTTAAAAAATATTATTTTTGAAAATTCAAGATTTTCAGAATTTCTGTGAAAATATCGATTTGTCTTTTATTGGCCTTGTATTGTTGATGAATAGTAATTAGGTCATGAGAAGTAGAGTATAAACGTATAGGGTAAATAGACTAATAATTGTTAGTGTCGCGTCAATACTTGACACCCTTTCTACCTTTTTTATACTCACATTCAACTTTATAATGCAATATTTATTTGTAACATAAAAATAAAAAAGTTATGATAATTGAAATATATAAAAAGTTTTATAATTATTTTGTAATGATAAAACAGTAATATTAATAATAATGAAATATAATGAAATATAATCAAATATAATTAAATATAATAATAATATTAATAATAATAATAATAACAAGAATAATGAAATATAACAATAATGTTAATAATTAATATTATATATTATTATATATTAAAAATATGTACCTAATAATAAAATAAATTAATTATTACTATTGCCGATATTTTATTGTTACGAATCTCAAATAATTATAAATATTATTATATGTCAATTAATACCATTTTTTTTTATTTATTATTACAAATTAATTATTACAATTTTATTATTATTTTTATCACTTTTTTACAAATATAAGTGATACGCAATTTATTAAAATTGTATAGATTTTGAAACCTTTTAAGTGTTTCCCTCTCCCTTTTATGTCCTTATTTATTCTGAGGGGTTCACCAAAACAAACTATACAATCGAAGTAGTAAACAAATGGTCGGAGTCAAGATTCGAGTTCTTCATTTGTGTTAGTTAGCCGTCTGACCTCGAGGAGTATTGTTCTAAATTGAACCTACAGTGATAGTGAGAATTAATAATGGATTTTTAAAATATTATATTCATCGAGTATAATTTTAATTAATTTTGTTTTCTTTTTAAGAGTAGTTTAATAATTGGAATAGAAATATCATTTTATATTCGTTTTCTTTTGATTTAAATTTTCATACTTTGAAAAGAAATAAAAAATGAAGTTTTTTTTTAAATATAGTAAATTTATACGGTAATAATTATTATTTTCGTATAATTTAATTATATTTAGTTTTAATTAATAATAATTCTTACAATAAAATAGAAATCGGAAATATTATAATTATTAATAATAATCATAATAATAATAATTTTTTATTTTTATATCTTCTTCCTTTAATTAATAGATAATAATTATTATTATTATATTATTTTTAATATTATATTTCGTAGTAATCGTAATAATTATTATCAAAAAACTAAATAATTTTTTGAGTAATTTTCGGTAATTTTTTCACTGTTTGATAATTATGAAAGGGTCTGTTATTTATTTCTCACTAGCTCTCTGCAAAATTATTGATATTTTTTGTTCTATTCACTCGGTGTTATTTTAATACGACTTTGCAAAAAAAAAGGTTTCAATTTGCTTTTTTAGTGATTTAATTAATTTAATTTTTAAATTCCCTTAGTGTGTGACAATTTTTAGTGCTTTTTCCCTTGTATTCAAGACGTGTCTCTGTTGGCTGTAGTTTTGTGTAGTAACTGTTTGCAATTTATATGGTGAGATATCCTTCAAGGACGTTTGCAAGGTAAATAAATCAGGAATCCTCCAATTTTCCTCGACCTTCAACGTCAATAAATATATAGTCTTAATAATAATAAAAACAAATACAGGATTACTCTCAATATTGTGGTCAGTCTGTGACAATAAAAGATTTTATTTTCCATTTTATTATTTTTATCGTTTCTGCTTAGTTTATTTTTATATTTTTATATGAAAAATTGTGATTATTAGAATTTTGGAGAACTGACAAAAAATGGGATTATTTTTTATTTTATAAGTGAAATTAATTCTAATACTCAGGTGTTTTTAATAATAAAAATCCAAATTTATATTTATTTATATAAATTAAAATGCAATATAATTGAAAATCAAAATTTTGGTTTTTGCTCATAAATTTGGATTTTTTAATTTTTTAATTTTATTGTGAAAGTAGGTTATATTTTTATATTTGGATTTTAAAAATAAGACTAGTATTTCTATTTAAATTTCAGGAAAACAAATTCTATCTTTTTCCATTTGTTTTTCAACTGTTTTTTTAAAACTTTTTTTTTTGAACTTTTCACAATTATATTGGCGCGTTGTACTTTTTAACGGGTGAACATGCTATTCAATATTTATTTTAATTAAAGTTGACTAGTAAAATTTATTTTTAGATATATTATTTAAATTTTTGAAAAACAAATTTTGTTATAAAATATTGTTACAAATTTGTTTTAGAACTATTTTTTCAAACTGTTTTTTTAAAAAAAAGTTTTCTCAATTATTTTAGCTTGTTCTACTTTTTAGAGGTAGTGAAAATTTCATTCAATATTTATTTTTAATAAAGTTGAATAATAAAATTTATTTTTGTAAATTTTTTATTTTTTTTAAGGAAGAAGATTCTCTGTTGAATAATTCGATTGTATCTGAATGAACACATTGAATAGCCGATGGCTAAGTTTTCATAAGCGGATCAAGAGCAGTTTCCTAAAATCCTTCTCGAATTGTGTATAACTATATTTGTTTTGCTCCATTAATCTCTTGCTAAACAACAAATATATATATCTGCTTTCGAGTGTATAAATATTAAGCTTGCATTTCATTTTCTAATCTGTAAACCAAAGGGAAATTATTTACAGTTCATAGAACTCAATTTACATGCTTCATTTTTTATGTATTATAAGTTTTTAAGAACTGCATAAACTGTAGTTTATTGTTCAAATTATAATTATAGTTTTTTATAATATATTTTCTCATTTTTTGTTGTTCCATATTTTTTATGACATTTACAAATTAATATTCATTAATAGATAATATTAAGATTGAAATAAATAAATATTAATTGTTTATTGATTGTTACTATAAATAAATATTTTTATTTGTTTCAGGTATGATACGATCTATTCTTTGGTATTTCGGTAAAGTAAAATTTAAACAATTTAAATAATTTTTTTTTTTGACAATTTCCACTACTTTTAATTCGTTAATTTTCAATAAAATTTCGAAAAAATCAATTATTTAACAAAATTTTATGCAATTTATCTTTCACAATAATTCAATTACTTTTACTAATAATAAAATTTTTCATGAAAATTCAATTTTTTAAAAAAATGTTTGATTAAATTCTAAGCATGAATTTAATTATTTTCATAAATAATAAAACTCATCGAAGAATTTTAATTATTTTTATTCAATTTATTTTATTTAAACTAATAAAATTTTCATAATATTTATTATATTTCGAAAAAATTAATTATTTAAAACAATGTTCCTAATATTCTTATGAAGAATTCAATTACTTTCAAAAATAATAAAATTTTTCACAGAAATTCAATTCTTTTTAAACATTTTAATAAACTTTTCCGCAATAATTCAATTATTTTTAAAAATAATATAATTCTTTTCTGTAATTCAATTATTTTTGAGAATTATAATAAAATTCCTAGTAACTATTCAATTATTTTCATAAATAATAAAATTTAAGCAGGACTTCAATTATTTTTAATACAATTTTACAGGAATTGCTCCAAAAAATGTAATTATTGTTAAAAACTTAATATCAATTCCTCGAAAAAATCAATTATTTAAAAAAATGTTTTTTTTAATATTTTTTTTGAAAGGATTGAATAATTATTTTTAAAAATTTAATAAAATTGTTTGAAAGAAATGAATTGTTTTAAATACAATTTTAATTACATTTTTTTGAAATAATTAAATTATTTTTTAAAATTTTAATAAAAGTTTTTCTAAGAATTCAATAATTATTTACACAAATAATTTTTCGAAATAATTCAATTATGTCGATAAATAACGAAAATTACTCCCGAAAATTCAATTATTTTGAGGTATTTTTATAAAATTCTTTTCAAAATTCAATTATTTTCATATATAACAATATTCATCAGAATAATCCAATTATTTTCAAGGAAATTTAATAAAATTTCCCATAAACATTCAATTATTACTAAATTTTTTAATAGAATTCTTTGTAAAATTTAATTATCTTGAAAAACTTTTCGCAATTCAATGATTTTCAATATCTACTATTTTCATAAAATTGCCAAACAGAATTTAATTATTCTTTTCATGAATAATAAAAATTTTCATCAATTATTTATAAAAAAAAATTATAAATTCTAAATTCTTTCATGAACAATAATATTTAATAATATAATATATATATATATATATATATATATATATATATATATATATAATTTTTAATAATTTAATTTATTTATAAACAAATATTGTGTGGAAAAAAAGAATAAATTTTTATTACTTTCTTAGAAAAAACCAAACCAAGTTTTGCGGAACACTGAAATTTTTATACTATTAATTTAGGTGTAAATTTTCTCTCCAGTCCAAAGTAAAATTTTATTAGAAAAATTAATTAAAAGTTGCGTTAGTTTGAGTAAAAAGTTTTCAAAACGTTCAAAGTTTAAAAAAAATTAAATTAAAAATTATTAAACTAAAAAAATTGTATAAAAATATAACTTGGGAAATTAGATTAATTAAAGAGAATTAAATTTAAATAAAATTAAAATTCATATATTCATTTATTTACATGAAAACGGTTTTGTGAAAAAAAATGTACTCGTTACTAAATTGTTTAGTAAAATCAGTTAAATGTGGAATTAAACTTTATAAAAAGTTATAAAAGTTATTAAAATTTTTTCCTCCGTAATATTTTTTATTGAACATTAAATATTAAAATTTTATCAAATAGTTTCAAAAATATTAATATTTTTATTTTAATTTCTTAATTTGACACCTATCAATGTGAATAGTAATGAGGTTTTATTTTAAGAGCGAATAGAGTGAAGTATATCGAATAAAATAATAACATAAAAGAGAAAAAAACAGGTAATAAAGACTTCATAAGCACAAGTTGCTGCTATTAATAATAGTAAAAGGAACATGACATAAATTTTGACAAGCGGCTTATCACAAACCTTGATAATCATAATCCAATGAGTAGTGAGCTTTCATTATGTTGCCAGGAAAAGTTAATCGTTGAAATTGCTTCCCTTTAGGTTTCCTTTTTTTATTACATAATGTAGGGCAATTTCAAGCTCGAGGAAAAAAAAGGATATTTTCCACCGATTTTATGTCCGTATTATTTTCATTTTTTTTGCCTTAAACTCGTTTTCTTGAGACTGAACATAATAATATATATCCTATTAGTTGAGTTTGTAAGAAAAAAAGAGGAAAAAAAAACTCTTGACAAAGACTGATGTTCATTCTTAAATTCCATTCCTTAAATGCTGCATCATCGTAAATTTTTAAAAAATGATTTAATTTTAATTTTCTTGAATTAATTCCTGAAAAATATGAATTTGCACATTTATTCATATTTCTTTTTAAATTGAGAAAAAATTTTTTTTGTCCAGTTTTAAATTCTTAATAACTATAATTTTTAGCACTTTTTTTTTATGTACAACAATTTTATTTTAAAAATGCTCCCAAATGGCGGATTTCTTTTTTTTATCGTCTTGAATATTGGATGGGATTTTTTAGTAACACTACTATTTTTTAGTGATTTTTTCCACATTTATGACTTTTCCACTCGGATCGCGGTGTTATCATCAGATTTAACATTGCTCTGATTGATGCGAATCGAATTTTCGTTGAAATCGATTTGAGAAACCGGGCGACACAGTTGACTGCTCCTTTACTGTCGTATGCCTGTTTCGAAATTTTTCAATTTCCGTTTTGACGTAATGAAATCTGGATTCTGTATATCGATGCACGAATAAAAAAAAGATTATATAGATTATTAATTGAGGCACGTTTTATAAGATTAAAAAGGAGGGATTCATTAAAAATTTCAATTTCTCCAGAGAATAAAATAATAATTATATAATTAGAAAATATTTCTAAAATTCAGAACACGTTCGAAGTTAACGAAATTTATTTATTTTTTTCTGTCAAATTAAATTTTTTCCCAATAATTTTGAGTCAATGAAAATTAATTATAAATATATTCTTATTATATTACTCTATTAAACTTTATATTTCTTTTTTTTAATTTTCGGAATGAATTCGCCTTTAGCAATTGTTAATGAATTTAATTTTTTTTAATTCAATTAATTTCGCAGCGAATTTTATACTAGTGAACAGAAAAGAAACCTTAATAAATGACATTTTTATCAAAGTAAAATCTTTAAATAGACAAAAATACTGTCACTCTCTCTCACTCCCTCTTAAGAATTGTAATCGAAAGATAAAAGATACACATTATAAATGAAAGAGTTGAACTTTGTCCTTTTGCCTTTTCTCTTAAATTCAATTCGAATTCCTTTCATTTGTACTATAGAAAGAAGAATTTTTAAATAAAAAAACTATTTATAAATATTATATCAAAAATTTTATAAATATTACTTTCTATTATTATATCATTATTAAGTAAACAAACTTTTCTCTATTGTCATCAATATTAAGATATCTTATTCAACTTTTTTTTTACTGACAAATCATTCGAAGCTTGAAAACTGCTACTATAAACATTTTAGTAAAAAAAAAGTAAAAAATATTTCCAAATGCGTCGTCAAAAAATTAAGTTTAATTAAAAATTTTAATTATAAAAAAAAACTCTTAAAAAACTTTGAAAAATGCGCTTATTAAAATTTTAACTTGAATAAAAAGGAAAACAACAAAACAAAACAAAACAGGGAAAATAGTCTTCAAAAACCTCGTTAAATAAGTTTAAAATTAATTTTAATTTAGAAAGGTGTTTAAAAATACAGGGTATAATTATAAATTATGACTCTTTTATTTTAATAAACGTGAGTAGCTCAAAGCGGTTGGGAATAATTTAGATCATATTTAAATATACGCATGGTGCATAAAAATAAGTAATAGCTTAGGGGTAATCCTCAAGGTGCTTATAACTTTCTTATTAGCTAATACTTTGAAAATTTTATAGATTTTGCTCAAATTGTTCGTCTTCATTATTAGCTTTACAGGTATAGTAAAAAAAAATTTCATTACCATCGCAACAAATACAAAATCTACCCTAAAATTTATTCTCAAATTAGTACAAGTTGACAAATATTTTCAGTTTGTGTTTTACTTTTATAAATAGTAGAAGTACCATTATATTTGTTATGTTAAAAAAAATGTCTATGTTTAAAAACACTAAGAAATCATAAAGATTTTTAAGTTGCAAGGACAGGGTTGCCACAAGTCAGGGAATTCAGGGAAATTAGAATTGGTCAGGAAAGTCAGGAAAAAGTCAGGGATTTTTATTAAAAGTACTGTAAAAAATTAAAAATTTTAAAAATTTATAAGAAAATTCTGAATTTTAGTGTCTTTTTTGTTTGTCTCATAAACTATGAAGTTGACAAGAATTTTAATACAAACTCTTCAATTTTTTCTATTTCTAAAAATAATTTCTTTTTAAATAACTTCATTTTTGAAGAACTATCATAAAATTATTACTTATAAATTGTTTAATTATTAATTTTACTTAAAAATTTCAAAATTAATTGGAGTTCAAAAGAGTTGCGTTTACAATCTTCATGAATAGATGAACTTCAAAGGTTTCAATTTGAAATTTTAGAAAATATCAATTTTTAATGAATTTAAATAAAAATTTTAAGAATAACTGATTACAGAAGTTCAATTATTTTTAAAAGTGATGAACTTCTTCGCATAAATTCAATTATGTTCAAAAATGTTTTAAAATTCTCGTCAAAATTTCAATTATTCAATTCAATTATTTTGAAAAATTTTAATAAAATTTTTGGCAAAATTTCAATTATTTTCAAAAATTTTCCTCATTTCAATTATTTTTAATATCTACTATTTTAATAAAATTTTCCAAAAGAATTCTATTATTTAAACAAAATATTAATAAAAATTTAACAGGAATACAATTACTTACCAATTTTTTTATAAATTTCTTCCCACCAATTCAATTATTTTTAATTTTTTAATGAAGCTTCTCGAAAGAATTTAAATATATTCAGAGAATTGAAAAACATAGTTCTGAAAAATTCAATTATTTCAAAAAATTTAAATATAATTTTAAAAGTTCTATTATTCTAAAAAATTTTGACAAAATTCTTTACAAGATTTAGTTAATAAAATTTTAATAAAATTTTCCTATACAATTCAATTATTTTCAATACAATTCTTTTTAAGAATTCAGTTATTTTCACAGATAATACATTTTTGTTATGGGAATTCAATTATTTAAAAAATTTGAATAAAATTCTCCGCTAGAAATCAATTAATTATTTTCATAAATAATAACATTTTTTTGAGAATTCAATTATTTTTAAAAATTTTGATAAAATGCTTTATAAATTTAAAAAATTATAATAAAATTGGTCATAGAATACAATTATTTTTATAAAATACAACATTCTTCCTAGGAATACAATATTATTGTCAAAAATGTTTGTAAAAATTTTCGAATAAATTCAATTATTTTCGTAAAAAATAAAAATTCTTTGAAGCAATTAAATTATTTAAGAAATTTTACTAAAATTCTTTCCAAGAATTTAATTCTTTAAAAAAAAAAATCATTTTCACAGGAATTCAATTATTAAAAAAAAATAATTTTTTAATGCTTTGTCAAATTTCAATTATTTTCAATTTTTTAATGAAATTTCTAGATGGAATTTAATTATTTTTAAAAAGTTTTAAAAAATTCAGAAAAATTCAATTATTTACAAAAATTTAAATAACATTTTCCACAAGATATTAATTATTTTCATGAATAATAATATTTTTCTCCGGAATTCAATTATTTTCACAAATAAAATTTTTTACAGGAATTCAATTCTTTAAAAATTTTTTTAACAAAATTCTTTGCAAGAATTTAATTATTTTCATAAATAACAAAATTTATCGCAGAATTTAAATGATTTTTTATACAATTTTAAATGAAATGATAGAAAATTGATTTTTTTTTACAATTTTTTTTAAATTCGCCGAAAGAATTCAATTATTTTTAAAAATTTTGATAAAATTCTTCATAAAAATTTAATTTTAAGAAATATGCAATTATTTAAAAAATTATTTATTTTTGTCTTTAAATAATTGAATTCTCGGGAAATTTTCTAATAAAAATTGATTAAAAAATGAATTTCTCTTAAAATTTAAAATTATAATTGAATATTATAAGCATTATAGCGTGAATTTTTAGAAATAATTGAATTTTGAAAAAGGTTAAAATTAAAATCTTTAAGAAATTTGAATATATAGTTACAATATTCTTATGATATAAAATAATGATTTTGTCACTCTGTCATCTTAAAATTATTATGAAACATGAGGAAAACAAAATTAAAATTTTGTGGCAACTAAAATTTTTACAGTTTTTCAAAGAGAGAACAATTTTTACAAGTGCTTTTTTATAAGGAAGAAAAAGGGGAGAATCTGCTTCATTTTACGCGTCTTAGGAGATTTTATTAATTTATGGGGATAAAGAAGGGGAAAAGTGGGAAACAAGGGGATTAATCGTGATCCTTATAATTTAATGGCATATTAACAATATACTTTTATGAAAGTTAAGCCATCTTTACAGACCTCGGAATTTTATTAATATAAGATGACACGTATACTGAATAAAAATATATAACCATCACTAGAATTGACAAATGGAAATTAATTTTTTACTCGAAAGAATACTACTTCTTGCAGTACTTTGAAACTTTGAATATATCTGCGATAACATTTATCACATCACAATGTAAATATCCTCACTCAGAAAATAAGTCTGAGTAATAGGAAGCATAAGCTGAAAGTGGTACAAATTCAGCTTAGGATTCACCAAATTTTATACATCTATATATATGTACAACTTCTCAGTAAACTTGAATGTTTTACTTCTTGTAATAAGTATTCCATTTGACATGAATTCAACAATCAAGAAGAAAAAGAAAATTAAGAAATTGTTCATTACGAACTTTCTCGATAATATATAACATTATGTTCCTAAAGTTTTTTGTGGTCCACAAGTTTTTAACGTTCAAATGAACAAAGGATTTTTTATCAAAAATATTTTTCTCAATTTTTGATTGCAATCAAAACTAAAATAGGGTTGCCACAAAAATTTTATTTTATTTTTCTCGTGATCTCGCAGACAAAATTTTGACTCTTTCTTTCTGAAGCTAAAGAATATTTGGATTCACTCTAAAAATGATTAGATATGCAAAGAAATGTTTTTCTTACAATTATTTACTAATTTTTTAAATTGTAAAATTATTCAAAAATATCAATAACTTCTTTTTTAAATAAATATTTAATCATTCTTATTTTTCCATAGGAATTAGGATTTTTAAAGATTTCAAACTCTAAGCTTTTGAAATTCAACAACTTGTAATTAATTAAAGATATACGAGTGATGAGATACAAAATTTTATTATTTAAGAAAATAATTGAATTTCGCGAAGAATTTTATCGAATTTTTCTTTAAATAATTGAATAAAAATTCTTATGTTCGATAAAAATTTCTCGATCTAGAAAACTATTAACATGGTACATTGAAAAGCTGCTACAATATGAGTCATTCAGTTTTCATTAATTTTGTGAAGCGAGGGATATAGATAAATCGTATTTTCAAAATGGCGTAACTTGTTCAAGAGAGAGAGAGAGAGAGAATTGGAACTGCACTGGTGGCTTATCAATATGGATGTGTTTAACTTGCTGCATAATAGAGAATCCTGGGCAACATTCCTTTCCCCCCTGGCATATTGAAGTAATCATTACTTCGTAGGTACTCCTCTGTTCGGAAACTCGGTTAACTCGAATCACCACTTCATAATCTAATTGAAAGAATCCTCTTTTACGTCTCTCCATTTTACTTGCTTTTCAATAATCTTGTTTCCCGTTTCTTTTTCAAAGAAGAGAAAAGTAGCGAATTCTACAGCTTAATCTTCTTCTTCTCCTTCTTCTTTTTCTTCTTTTCTCTCTTTTTTTTATTCTTCACGCTGCATTTAGGTCTCACTTGACTATCTTTTGTTCGAGAGAAAATTCATTTTTTCTCACACGAATATGAACTTGTGTTTATGTGACTCAAAAGAATTTTTGCATTTTTTTCTTTTCTTTTTTTGATAGTATAAGAATCTTTGAAAAAGATTACCTCTGATGTACTTAAGACAGATTTAAATCTTTGCCTTTGACTTATTTTTAAAACATTTTTAACCAGTTTTAAAAAACTTTCCAGTTATTAGGAAACTGTGCTTCTTCTTATATTTTTTTGTCCTTTGGAATTCTTTTTTCCAATTTTATTTTTAAACGAAAGTTTTAATGTTGAGAATTTTAGTTTCGTTGAATAGCTATAAAAAGTGGATGAAATTATTTTATTTTGTCGATAATGGTAATAATGATACTGATGGTTAATTGTAAATGGTAATAATTTGCCTGTCAATAATTCGTATTGTAATTCTGTCGATGAGACGATGAAGTGCTCTCAATATTTCTATACAAAAAAAAAATTGTATTTTTGAGAAGTTACAAATAATTGCAGAAATTCAATTATGTTCATTTAATAAATTCAAAATCAAAAAAATCTTTATAAATAATAAAATTCTTCTTCAAAATACAATTATATTTAAAAATTTTCAACAATTAAAGGATTTTTAATACCTATACCTACTATTTTAATAAAATCCCCCAAAAGAATTTAATTATTTGAAAAAAAATTTTAATAAAATTCTAAGCAAACCTTAAATTATTTTCATAAATAATAAAATCTTCACAGGAATTTAATTATTTACAAATTTTTTATAAATTTCTTAACAATAATTCCATTATTTTAATTATTTTTAAAATTATTTTAATCAAATTCCTCGAAAAATGTAATTATTTTTAAGAAATTTATTAAAATTCTTTCCAAAAATTCAATTATTTTCAGGAATTTTAATAAAATTCATATGCGAAATTCAATTACTTTCATGAATAATAATAATAATCACAACAAGAATTTAATTACTTTTAAAAGTAATAAAATTCTTTGCAAAAATTCAATTATGTTCAAAATTTTTTAAAAAATTTCGTCAAAATTTCAATTATCTTAATTAATACATAATAAAATTATTCTCTAAAATTCAATTACTTTCCAAAATTTTAATAAAATTCTTGACAAAATTTCAATTATTGACAAAAATTTTCCTGAATTCAATGATTTTTAATATCCACCTACTATTTTAATAAAATTTTCCAAAAGAATTCAATTATTTAAAAAAATTTTTAAGAAAATTCTACGCAAACATCAAATTATTTTCATAAATAATAAAAATTTCACAGGAATTCAATTATTTACAAATTTTTTATAAATTTCTTTCCAATAATTCAATTAATAATAAAATTTTTTACAGAGATTCAATTATTTCCATGAATAATAGAATTTCAATTATTTTTAATTCAATTTTAATCGAATTCCTCGAAAAATGTAATTATTTTTTAACATTTTATTTTTAACTTTGTCAAAAGAATTAATTTATTTAAAAATTTGTTGATAAAATTCTTTATGAGAATTCAATTTTGAGAAAAGTTCATTCATTCAAAAAATTATTTATTTTTGTATTTGAATAATTGAATTCTCGTAGAATTTTCTAATAAAAATTGATTTAAAAATGAATTTCAATTAAAATTTTAGATAATAGTTAAATATTCAAAGCATTATAATGCTTTGAATATTTAATTTAAAATTTTTAGAAGTAATTGAATTTTGAAAAAGTCTAATTGATTTTTTTTTAAAATTATTTCCAGTTTTTATTTTGTTAATATTTAATTGAAGAATTTCCAAAAATTAAAATTTCGTCAAATTGAATTGTAAACAAATGGATTTGAAAATTCTCTTGGAACTTTTGTGAAAAATTATTAAAAATTATTGATAATTGCTTATTTGTTAATTTTTAACATTTATTACATTTTTCAAAGAATTTACTTAAAATTGTATTAAAAATAATTGAAATCTTGGGAAGAATTTTATAATTTAAGAAAATAATTGAAGTCTTGCGACGAATTTTTATTTTTTTCTCAAGTAATTGAAATCCTGTGAAGAATATTATTATTTATGAAAATAATTGAATTCTTGCAACGAATTTTATTACATTTTTTCTAAATAATTAAATTCTTTTGAGAAATTTTATTATTTATGAAAATAATTGAATTCTTGCAACGAATTTTATTACATTTTTTCTAAATAATTGAATTCTTTTGAGAAATTTTATTATTCATGAAAATAATTGAATTCTTGCAACGAATTGTATTACATTTTTTTTAAATAATTAAATTGTTTTGAGAAATTTTATTAAAATATAGATTTTGAATTTCAATTCTTGCAAGAAATTTAAGAAAATAATTACATTTTTCGAGGAATTCATTTAAAATTGTATTAAAAATAATTGAAATTCTGTGAAAAATCTTGTTTTTTTATGAAATTAATTAAATTTTTATAACGAATATTAATACATTTTTTTAAATAATTAAATGGATGTGAAAAATTTTATTGCTTGTAAAAATAATTGA